>NC_063168.1:38988561-39588561 GCF_023159225.1 Perognathus longimembris pacificus
CACCTGTATAAGGTGCAGATGCTATGTATCTCTCTGTCCCGTGGGAACTATGGCAGAGAGAGAGAGTGTGAGAGAGAGAGAGAGAGAGAGAGAGAGGGGCTGCCATCTGGATAAGGTACAGATGCTATGTAGCTCACTCTTGTGGGAACTATGGCAGGGAGAGAGACAGAGACAGAGAGAGACAGAGAGACAGAGAGAGACAGAGAGACAGAGAGAGAGGTGCTCCCTCCTGGATAAGGTGTGGACGCTATGTAGCTCCATCTCCCGTGGGAACTATGGCAGAGAGAGAGAGAGAGAGAGAGAGAGAGAGAGAGAGAGAGGCTGCCACCAGGATAAGATGCAGATGCCGTGTTCCTCCCTCTCCCATGGGAACTATGGCAGAGAGAGAGAGAGAGAGAGAGAGAGAGAGAGAGAGAGAGAAAAGCTGCCACTTGGATAAGGTGCAGATGCCATGTACCTCCCTCTCCCATGGGAACAATGACAGAGAGAGAGAGAGAGAGAGAGAGAGAGAGAGAGAGAGAGAGGTTGCCACCTAGATAAGTGGCAGAGGCCATGCATCACCCTCTCCTGTGTGAACTATGGCAGAGATAGAGAGAAAGAGAGAGAGAGAGAGGCTGCCACCTGGATAAGGTGCAGACTCCATGTAGCTCCCTCTACCGTGGGAACTGTGGCAGAGAGAATAAAAGAGAGGGAGAGAGAAGTTGCCACCTGGATAAGGTGCAGAAGCCATGGAGCTCCCTATCCCGTGTGAAATATGGCAGAGAGAGAGAGAGAGAGAGAGACAGAGAGAGACAGAGACAGAGTCAGAGAGAGGCTGCCACAGGCATTAGTTGCAGATGCCATGTAGCTCCCTCTCCTGTGGGAACGATGGAGAGAGAGAGAGAGAGAGAGGCTGCCACCTGGATAAGGTGCAGACGCATTGTATCTCTCTCCTGTGGGACCTGTGGCAGAGAGAGGGAGAGAGCGAGAGAGGGAGAGAGAGGCTGCCACCTGGATAAGGTACAGACGCCATGTAGCTCTATCTCCCGTGGGAACTATGGCAGAGAGAAAGAGAGAGAGAGAGAGGCTGCCACCTGGATAAGGTGCAGAAGCTTGTAGTTCCCTCTCCCTTGGGAACTATGGCACAGAGAGAGAGAGAGAGATGCTGCCACCTGGATAAGGTGCAGACGCCATGGAGCTCCCTGTCCCATGAGAACTATGGCAGAGAGAGAGAGAGAGAGAGAGAGAGAGAGAGCTGCCACCGGGATAAGGTGCAGAAGCCATGTAGCTCCCTCTTCCTTGGGAATGATGGCAGGGAGAGAGAGAGAGAGAGAGAGAGAGAGATGCTGCCACCTGGATAAGGTGCAGAAGCCATGGAGCTCCTTGTCCCATGAGAACTATGGCAGAGAGAGAGAGAGAGAGAGAGAGAGAGAGAGAGAGAGAGAGCTGCCACCTGGATTAGGTGGAGATGCATTGTATCTCTCTCTCCTGTGCGAACTGTGGCAGAGAGAGAGAGAGAACGAGAGAGGGAGAGAGAGGCTGCCACCTCTATATGGTGCAGACGCCATTTATCCCCCTCTCCGGTGGGAACTATGTCAGAGAGAAAGAGAGATAGAGAGACAGAGAGAGAGAGAAACTGCCTCCTGGATAAGGTGCAGATGCCATGTAACTCTCTCTCTCCCGTGGGAACTATGACAGAGAGAGGGAGAGAGAAAGAATGAGAGGGGCTGCCACCTGGATAAGGTGCAGACGCCATGTAGCTCCCTCTCCCGTGGGAACTGTGGCAGAGAGAATAAGAGAGAGAGAGATAGAAGTTGCCACCTTGATAAGGTGCAGACGCCATGTAGCTCCCTCTTCCTTGGGAATGATGGCAGGGAGAGAGAGAGAGAGAGAGAGAGAGAGAGCTGCCACCTGGATAAGGTGCAGATGCCATGTAGCTCCCTCTCCCGTGGGAACTATGGCAGAGAGAGAGAGAGAAAGAGATAGAGGTTGTCACCTGGATAAGGTGCTACTCCATGTAGCTTCCTCTCCTGTGGGAACTATGTCAGAGAGAGAGAGAGAGAGAGTGAGAGAGGCTGCCACCTGGATAATGTGCATAGGCCATGTAGCTCCCTCTCCAGTGGGAACTATGGCTTTGAGAGAGAGAGAGAGAGAGAGAGAGAGAGAGAGAGAGAGGCTGCCCCTGGATAAGGTGCAGATTCCATGTAGCTCCCTCTTCAGTGGGAAGTATTGCTTTGAGAGAGAGAGAGACAGAGAGACAGAGAGGCTGCCCCTGGATAAGGTGCAGATGCCATGTAGCTCCCTCTCTGATGGGAACTATGGCCCCACTAATAAACCTTCTTATGAACCTTCTTCCCCTCTGTGTGATTATCTCCGCTTGGTCGTCTGGGATGGCCGGGAAATATCCTTTCAAATATGTGTTTCTCATAAATGTTTTGCTAAACCCAACCTAAGATTGACTAACTCAGCGACATAAAGGGCACAGTGTACCAGAATGCGGTGAATGTGTTAAAAAAAAAAAAAAGACCCATTCTAGGCAGCTGCATGGACAACCCCTTGGGCAGTACTCATAATAACCGCTAACCAAGAATAACTTGGGCAACATCCTTGAGACCCAGGTTATTTGCCTAAACCAATTACTTTGAAACCCACAAGCTAGCCAATTTTCTTTAGTTGCTATGCTGTTTTATGATTTGCTGTGTGATGCTATAAAAACCCTGTTGACTGAGGAGTCGGGGCTCTCAATCCAGATCTGCTGCGTTGGTGATGGTTGTGATTCCAGGCTCCAGCTTGCAATAAAGACTCGTGTGCTTGGATTGGAATCAGCTGCTTGGTGGTCTTTGGGGACCCCAAATCTGGGCATAACATAAACAACTTACCCAAGTCATGTGTTTCAAAGAGGAACAAGTGAATTTGAAACACAGGCAAACACAGACAGCTCTTTTAAACAATGTAATAACTATCTTCACTTCCACTTACATGGATGAATTAATGTCCACATAAATAAGTTAATAAAATGAAATGGCAGGCATAGAGTTTATCTGTAAGTCTGCCTGGGGATTCAATTTGTCATACTGACACATGAGAAACTACACATGCCAAGTACAAAGGCATGATGCAAAAGAATAAGTTCAGTTTACTTGGAGTGTAAGGATGGAAAGATATAGAGAGAGTAAGTAGAAGTTAATGAAACTAACTAGGAAAAGAAATGTTTATAGACCACCAAGAGCCAATCTATCTATTAAATAGATTAAAGACTTAGAGATGAGCATGGTGGCAGATCCCTGTCATCCTAGCTCTTGGGATGCAGAAGCAGGAGGATCTTGAGTTCCAGGTCCACATAGGTACACACAATATCTATTCTCAAACACAAAGGGAAAAAAGAATGACAGGATAGGGCAGAGGGGTTACTAGTGGGAGTGGAAATGGTGAGTGGGTTAATATGATCAAAGCACTTTATAAATATGTATGAAAACCGCAATGAAATCACTTGAACTTGTTTAAGAAGGGGGCAGTGAGAGAAATAGAGGTTTCATTTGGTGTATTACATGTATGCATGGGAATGTCACAGTGAACCTGTCCCTCAAAGTATTAATGTGTTCTAATTAAAAAAAACTTAGAAGAAACTAAAAATTAAAAAAGCAATGGAATAAAATCAGGAGAGAGACACAATATATTTGTGATTTCTAAAACTCCTTTTCACAGTAGTGTAAAAACTGTTTCTTAAAATTACACGGGCAACATTCTTCAAGAGAAAACATTACCATGTACTCAGTGTCTGCTGACACTTTTAATTATAATGTTACCTAAGTATTCACAAATACATAACAAAGTATAAACTCTTGAAGCTTTTATAGTCATAAATTGAAATAAAGGTATATATATACATATATATGCTGTCTGGGTCAAAACCACTAAATTTTACTTTATAAACATAATTTGATGATATGGTATTGTACATAAATGAAATTGCTACTCAGGACATGAGGTTTTATTAATTTTCCAAGCAGGTTTATTTGAGTATGAATAAAGGAGATCTGAGAAATATTGCTTAGATTTAAATCAGATGGCCCCTAACATCTTCAAGTGTTGTAGAAAGAAAGCTTCCATTCTTTCTGTTTTTCTTCCTTTATATTGCAGTTGGTCAGAACTGTATTTCTAGATGTGATAACTCTTCAATGACACCTTGTGTATTATAGCATCAATTGATATAGCCACAAAATACAAGTTTCCTTTTTTGTTCCTATGCTAATCTAAAATTGCCTAACATACACACAGTGTATCATCTGTATGACTGCTCTGAACAAAGTTCAGCCACAGACTTTAATGGCCATATTTGCTTTGGGGTTTATAACTGAATTACTACTAATTATTTTACAGTGGCTTAGGGGAACAAATGTGGACTAAATATGTAATGCTCCAATATTTCAAGCTGAATGAATGCTGATTCAAGGGGATTATGAAGGAAATTTGATCGGTATGTTGAACAAAAGACTGAAGCTACCATTTTTTCAAGAGCTGATAGTATGTTGGATACTATGATAAATATCTTGACTTATCTGTGACATTTAATCCTTACAAACCCTGTGAAAATTCATCTAATTGACCTTTTTTTCCCCATAAGATGGAGAGGCTGGAGTTCAGTAGGGTCACAACCTCCTGAGATAATATCAGAATCACCAGGGACTAATTCAGTTTTTGCTCTAAACTGTTAAGCAATACTGCCTGAATGAATACAATTCAATAGTACTTAGTGCATTCTGGAAAGGTGAGTTTGTGTTCTTACTCTATAAATCAAAAGTTGTGTTGAATTGTGGCAAGGACATTCTGATAGATTGTTTTAGTGAGGACTTTCAATGATGGATCTTGAAATCACTGAGGCAACTCAAGGTAAAGTCAAAAAGAAAGAGGTAAAAACGAACACTTAATGTCCATAAATGAAGTTAATCATCATGTCTTTTATCAGCATGGAAATCCCAAATCAGTAATAAGAACTCATAATGGCTTTGCCACAAAATCATTTGTCTGGTTTTTAGGTCAACATTTTTCATTCTTAAAACTACATTTCCACTGGATTTTTTGGTTGTTTGGTTTTACATGGACTATGACCTTAAAAGAAAAATGCAATTTAAAAAAATGATCAGTGGATCATTGAAAGGACTACATAAAAAGTTTCCAACACACTGACATTATAGAAGTGAGAAAAATGTATCCACCCTTAAAAACATTTTACCATTTTTTTCTAAAAATGTTTTCCACTTTAAAAACTATTTATTTTAAATATTAGCTGGCATTATATATTTAAGAGTTGGTTTACAAAATTAATCTTTAGCCAAAAGGGTCAGAGAAATAAATTGCTAAATATTAACACTGGAAATGATGATAAACCAGAAATGATTGTAGAAACACACATTAATTATAAGTTAATGAGAAATAAATTAGTTTACCTGAAATACATTAACACAACTCTTCGATGTAACATTTGTTCTCTGAAATGCATAAACTAGAAACTAGGCTGGAAGGAGGCAAGAGAGTGCTCTCTCTGTTCACATGGACCACCACACAAATCCCCCTAATTCTCACAGAATCAATAAAAATAAAGTCTTGATCAATGACTTCTATTATTGCTGTATTATTAAGTTATTGCTGTATTTACTTGTTAAACTTACCCTAAGACTTTCTACTTATAGCACACACACATACACAAAACTATTTTTTTTTAATTGCTTTTCCTTGATGCATAAAGGCAAAGGGAAAAATAAAGAGCACAATTCAAGCACAATCTCATTCTGATAAGTTTGTCCCTCTCTGGTCCTCGTAGAAAAGGGCTAGATGCAGAGGCTGGCGCAGCGTTCCTAAGTATCTCGGAAACGAAACTGCACCCGACTCCGCCCCTGGGTTTGTGGAGTCAGCAAATCAGAGCAGAGCCTGGGCTGATCGCGTGCCCAGTGTCATGGCGGCCTGCAGACAGTGCTGCTCGTGTCTCCGGCTCCGGCCTCTGGCAGATGGGTCCCTCCGTCTGCCAGGGCGGAATCGGGCACTCAACTATTTGCATATACGAGCTCTATCGGCTAGCACAGGGTCCCGAGCGGTGGCTGTGGACTTAGGCAACAGGTAAGAAAGAGCGTGCTCTCGCTGTCTCCGCACAATGCTCTGGCCGCCCAGGTGCATTAGTCTCCCTGGGTTAAATCCGCAGCCTGTCCCTTTAACTTTTTACCTCAGATCTAAATTGCAAGTTTCCTTTTCCGGGTTGGAGTCGACCTCCTGGGACTCACTCCCTTCCCACCCTGTCTGGTGCCCTTTGCTTCTTGAACCTCCCTCTTAATCCTCTCGGAGCTTCCTCTCCACCTGAGCCTGAGCTTGTCTGTCCACCAGACATGTTTTCTCTTTACTCCCCAGAGCGGGAATCATTCAGGCTCAAGGTAACAGTGTCCGCACGTCTTCAAATCCTAAATCCCTTAGTGTGGCCAGTTTGAGCCTGAGTAGGAAGGGAATGAAAACATCAGTTTCTTGAATGTGTTATATTTTGCTCTGTATCTTCTCTTTTTTTTTTGCCAGTCCTGGGGCTTGGACTCAGGGCCTGAGCACCGACCCTGGCTTCTTTTTTTTTGCTCAAGGCTAGCACTCTGCCACTTGAGCCACAGCGCCACTTCTGGCCGTTTTCTGTATATGTGGTGTTGGGGAATTGAACCCAGGGCCCCATGTATACAAGGCAAGCACTCTTGCCACTAGGCCATATCCCCAGCCCCTGCACTGTATCTTTTTAAGCCTGTAGTAAAGGTATATTACTCTTATTTTTTAGTTAAGACTGCAGAGGCCCCACAAAAAGATTAGGTAACTTTCTCAAAGCCAACAAAGCTAGTGCTGCGAACTTGATAGACTCTGGTGTTTCTAACAAAGTCTGTACTTTTTCTTGGGAGGTTGTCAGTATTTGTGTTAAAAATAACTTTTTAAAAGCTTCTAAATCGGGCTGGGAATATGGCCCAGTGGTAAAGTGCTTGCCTCGTATACATGAAGCCCTGGGTTCGATTCCTCAGCACCACATATATAGAAAAAGCTGGAAGTGGCGCTGTGGCTCAAGAGGTAGAGTGCTAGCCTTGAGCAAAAGGAAGCCAGGGACAGTGCTCAGGCCCTGAGTCCACTCCCCAGGACTGGCAACAACAAAAAAAAAGCTTCTAAATCTTTTAAAGATAAATGTAATTAATGCATATTTTATACATCTAAATGTTTAATGTGCTTTCAAGTTGTTTTTTACCCCTAGATCATACAAAAGCCAAAACAAAAATAATAAAAGTCCAGGCCTTTCTCCCAAACTTAATGAGCGGCTGACTTAGCTTAAACAAATAACTTTACAGGGCTGAGAATATGGCCTAGTGGCAAGAATGCTTGCCTCCTATACATGAAGCCCTGGGTTCAATTCCTCAGCACCACATAAGCAGAAAAGGCCTAGCCTTGATTAAAAAAGAAGCCAGGGGGGGCTGGGGATATGGCCTAGTGGCAAGAGTGCCTGCCTCATATACATGAGGCCCTGGGTTTGATTCCCCAGCACCACATACACAGAAAATGGCCAGAAGTGGCGCTGTGGCTCAAGTGGCAGAGTACTAGCCTTGAGCAAAAAGAAGCCAGGGACAGTGCTCAGGCCCTGAGTCCAAGCGCCAGGACTGGCAAAAAAAAAAAAAAAAAAAAAAAAAGAAGCCAGGGACAGTGCTCAGGCCCTGAATTCAAGCCCCAGGACTGGCAAAAAATAAAAATAAAACAAAACAAAACAAATAACTTTACAACTTTAGAAAAAGGAGGAGAATGGAGTCCGTGAAGAGTCTGCAGTCTTCCAGCAAAAGGGGGAGATAGTAGTTTTAGACTTTGTGGATTTCATGCTGTCTCTGTCATATGTGAAGTGTGTTTACAAACCCCTTATATATTGGAGTGTTCTTAGTTGAAGAACTATAAGAAACATGCCATGAGGCTGTCAAGTTTTGACCATTAGGTTAGACGACTCTAAAGCGCTTTCCACCACCCTTGACATTCTTTAATTCTGATATTTTGGCTAAAGAGGACAAGGGAGAAGATAGCTCTACAGAATAGAAGATAGAACTACACATTCTTGTCTAAAGAAACATCTCAAGATACTGTATTCAAAAGACACTAAGAGCTAGCTACTAGGCACTAAAGGCAATAAAATACTTCTGCCCTCAATATTTTTCACAAATAATCTGCTTTGACTCTTCATTAATCAATCTAGACCTCTTTTATAGATACTCTCCTGTGTCAAATAAGATTCATAAACCTGTTGATAAATCACTCCATCTTTAAGTTTTTCATGGCATTATATCTCTTACAATTCTTTATACACCCTAGGAAATTCTGATAGGTGTTTTCCAGATAGTATATTCAGTGTTTCTGTAGTCTTTGAGGTATGCTTTTGATGCCACATCTAAAAAGATACTGTTGAGCCCAAGTTTATGAATTTTTTTTTCCTATAGCCTTTTTCTCAGACGTTTTAGTTTGAGGTCTATAATCCATCTTGAGTTTTTACTTTTGTATGAAAGACTCCCAGTATTTTTTTTTCAACTGGATACCCAGTCATCCCAATACCATGATTGAAAAGATAATTCATTCATCACTAAGTTGATTCATTCACTATTAAGTTGACTTGGCACTATCGACAAAAACAAAAGTTTGTAGGCAGTACTTAGGAGTTTATATTTTGTCCTGAAAGCAGTAGAGAAATTTTAAAGGATTTTAAATGGGGAAATGATCCAGTTTGTGTGCTAAAAGGCTACTGTAGTCAAAAAGGCAGGAAGTGACAAGGTAGTAAATGGGAATTAATATTTTGGAAGGCAGTTTCTTTCTCCCTAGAAATAATTTCTTTTCTGTTTCATCTGAATTACTCTTCTACCTTGGTTTTTATCTTGTTAATCTGCACAATTAAATTCACATTGTACTTTTGACTATGAATTCTATCTATATATTTTGCTCAGGGAAAAGAGCTTGTAAGGCTTGTTTATTTCTTGCTAAAAACTTAGATTGTTGTGAACTAATCTGAGAATTGTACTGATGTCATTTTGTTTTGGATTTTTGTTTATCAACAGAAAATTAGAACTATCCTCTGGAAAACTGGCAAGGTTTGCAGATGGCTGTGCTGTGGTACAGGTAAAATGTCCAGGTTTTAGAGTCTTTAATTCCCATTTACTGCATGGGGATTAGGAAATGATTCTCTTCTCCATTTTTCTTTACATTAACCCTGTTCTATTCCTCCTTAATCCTGTTACATTAAAATAAATCCTTCCTAAAACTAAAAAGGGAAAGAAAATAGAGTCCAAGTTTTAAAATTTTTATCTTAAAATTCATTTGTGGAAACTGGTACTAAGTGTCTTTATAACTTAGAAATGTGGTCGTGGCATTTAATTTAGATACTAAGATTATTTCTACCACCTGAACCATTCCAACTCATTAGGAAGTTTGCAAGTCAAATATATTAAATGACCTTTAAATCGCTGTCAAACTTGGGCTTTTGTTGTTTTATTCTGTTAATAAAACCTGTTGTGCTTTTCTAAAGAAAAGTATTTCATTATTCTCTTCAGTAGTAATACTTGGGAAATTTTCATTATATACAGTCTAAATTTCTTCATTAGAAGTAGAAAATAAGCTGAGTGCAAGTGGCTCATGCCTATAATTCTTGCCACTCAGAAGGCTGAGATCTGAAGATTGTGGTTTGAAGCAAGCTGGAATATAAAAGTCCCTAAGACTCTTACCTCACAATAACCAACAAAAAGCCAGAAGTGGGGCACGGATCAAGTGGTAGAGTGCCAGCCTTGAGTGAAAAAGCTGAGTGAGAGAAGAAGGCTCTGAGTTCAACCCATAGTACTGGTACACACACATACACACACACACACACCTTTTTTTGTTGTTGTTGTTAAGTAGAAAGTATGTTTTGATTCATTGGTATGACTTAGTTATCAGTGAGCCTTTTCTTTTGTAAAACTCAATAACTATTACATTACTCATGATCATATAGGAAAGGAATCAAAATTGGACTACTTGTGAATTATTAAAGTTTCATTGTAATCACATGAATAGATTTCTTTCCTTGAGTGAGAATTCATTCACTCAATTGCTACTATACATATATGTCTGATTTCAGAAACATTTACTGAGATGGTTGTTTATGTTTAAGTCAGGTGACACTGCAGTGATGGTCACAGCGGTCAGTAAAACAAAACCTTCACCTTCCCAGTTCATGCCTTTGGTAGTAAGTATTTGCTGATTTACCTGAACCTGTACTGTAGCATGTAGAATTTGTAGACTTTGGTCTAGTGTTCTATGAATGCACATAAACCTTGTAAAAGAATTCTTTGCTAATGAGACATTAAAGGAATGTAAGCTGACTTCTTATGCTAATAGTAAGCATACTTTAGAATGACCGGATATGTGGTCATTGGGAAATATATACATATATATGTGGTCAGTGAGAAATATATAATTGCTTTGATGTTGAATAAATTCATGTCTTCATGGGTTTCTCTTCAGTCTGAATTAACTGTATGTTAAATGAAGAATTTATTAGGATTATATGGGTTCTTTCTTATGGTCGTATGAAGTTATATCTAACAGAGTTAATCCAAAAAAGGCAATCAGTGTAGGACTTGACTGGAGTAAGGCAATGTAAAAAAGTAGTGAAGCTAAAAAACAAAACAAAACTATCTGGTTGTATAATTACAAGCTTTTAAAAATGAATTGGATAAAACATTTTTACAAACTCTTTCCTTTGAAAGATAAAATGCTAAAAGTAAATAAATTGTCTTCTACTTATAGTCTAGAAGATGTTATTAGCAACATTAGGAAAAATATAATTTGAGTAGTAGTTCTAGGGATATAGTTTCTTACTAAAAGAAATCACACAAACTTCATTTTCTTGATGCTGCTTCAGGTTGACTACAGACAGAAGGCTGCTGCAGCAGGTAGAATTCCTACAAACTACCTTAGAAGAGAGCTTGGATCTTCTGATAAAGAAATTCTTACAAGTCGAGTAATAGGTAAGATATTAACATAGAGGTATTAATCTTCTCCAATATGGTAGTGTTAATATCTCTTCTTTTCCACCTGTGTTCTGCGATGTCTTCTAAATCTTCATTCCTTGCATGAATGCCATTGGACATTAGTTTCCTCTGTTCCCTCTCTCAAAGCTGGGATCCATGAGACCAAAAACTTTTCTTTCTTCACTGCCAAATGTCTAGTATCTGGTATACTGCATAATATAGAACAAGCATTCAGTAACTACTTCTTGACTGAATTAATCTGTTGCCATGAATTCCTTGACCCATACGCTAATATTTTCATTTTTTAAAATATTCAGCATAATACCTAAAAACATTGCATCTATCAACTATTAAAATAGGTCTCTAATCTTTTGTGGAGGAAGGAGAGAGAGGGAAGATGTGGTATGGTGATGGAGATTAAACCTAGACCTTCACTAAACAAGCTCTCTATTCCACCAGGTTATATCCATAGCCCAGTAATCTTCCAAATCTTTTTGTTTTCCTTTTTTTGGAATTGAACTCAGTAGGAATTAAACTCAGGATCTTGGCACTTGCTAGGCAGGTGCTCTACCACTTGGGTCACGCCTCTAGCCTCTTTTCTCCATTGGTTATATTCTAGGTAGGGTATCACTTTATGCCCAGGTCGGCTTAGACTGATCCTTCTTCTTGCACTTTACTGTATGGCTAGAAATAACACGAGTACACACCACTGCACCCCACTGTTAGTTGAAATGGATTCTATTGAACTTTCATGCCCAGGCTGACCTCAAACCTTGACTGGTCATCTCCACCTCCCAAGTATCTTGGATTATGGACTTGACTAACACACCTGACTGACTACTCTTCTAAATCTTTGGCATCCAAAAATATTGCAGGATGATTTGTAGTTCATAGCTCTTCTACCAAGAAATGGGTAATTTGTGTATATTTGTATGTATTCATCAGAAACAAAATATCAAGCAAACATTTCCTTGGGTCTGCTGTTAGTCCTAAGTTTCTTTCTTCTGCTTTGTTATTAAGTCATGATCTGTATTACTTGAAGTGTTGATATTTACCCTTGTCACTTTTGTTTTTTGGTTTGTTTTTTTTTGGCCAGTCCTGGGCCTTGGACTCAGGGCCTGAGCACTGTCCCTGGCTTCCTTTTGCTCAAGGCTAGCACTCTGCCACTTGAGCCACAGCGCCACTTCTGGCCGTTTTCTGTATATGTGGTGCTGGGGAATCAAACCCAAGGCCTCATGTATATGAGGCAAGCTCTCTTGCCACTAGGCCATATCCCCAGCCCAGTCACTTTTGATCAAATCAGTCCAAGGTTTCTGTTTGTTTATTTGGTTGGTTGGTCTTTTGACAACTGACGTTCAGTCAAAACCATATACTTTTTTCTTTAACAGATCGTTCAATTAGACCTCTTTTTCCAGCTGGCTATTTTTATGATACCCAGGTAAGATCTCCTTTGTTTACAGATAATAATTTACTTAATCTCTATAATTCTTTCTAGGCTAAACACCATAAAGAACTATGGTGATGATATTACATTTTACTTTAAGTCATTTATAAAAGACAATACTTGTAAAAGGCTGACATTGATTCATGCCAATTTGATCTGACCTCAGTAGGAGTGAGCTAATCAAGAGAGTTGGAAGCATCCCACATTTCATATAGGTGGAATGTGAAGTGATAAAACCTTGAGGCAGAAAAGAAGTGGGTGAGTTTGAAAGCAGGTCAATGTGTTTGATCTACTGAGGATCAGATCAGACAATCAATGCACCCAGTTTTGATTATCTGTCTTTATTACTGGATCCTCAAGCCTCTCAATTAGATGTAATACTTTCTGAGTCCTTTCTTTCAGTGTAATGATTCATATGCTTTAATTAAGTAGATTTAAATAAGCATTTTATTTATTTGCAAAAATATGCCTTGTAAATATATCTTTACGAAGATGGCACAACCTCAAGGAAAGTATTCTCTTACGTATATAACATAAGAGGCAGGCAGTGATCACTTCTGTAATTGTTGCTACTGAAAGTCTAAATTAAAAAGATTGAAGCTCAAGGCCGTAATAGGCAGAAAAGATTGCTAAAACCCCTTCTTAAAGGAGAGCTGGGCACATTGGCACAATCCTGTTATCCTAGCTGTAAAGAGGAAACCTAACATAGGTAGATCATGACCAAGCATATGCCTAGGCTCAAAGTGAGACCCTATCTCACTTTGAGACACAAAACAAAACAATGCTATAGGAGTGGCTTAGCAATGAAAGCACCTGTCTAGCAAGCTTGAGGCGCTGAATTCAAATCCCAGTACCACCAAAAAAGATAAAACAGACAAACAGAAGCAATTATTTACAATTGTTATATAAGGTAATTCACTAGTTTGTTTGATGTTTACTTATAAAAGAGAAATAGAAAAATGTGCCGAACATTTACTGAATATATGCCACATGCCTAGTATTGTAGCAAGTGTTTTACACACCATTTTATATTAGTTGTCATAAAGATAGAGAACTTCCCTGAGTGCATGTTTTATACCTATGATATATGCTATGTGGGAGGCAGAAATCAAGAAGATCACAATTTGAGGCCAGCCTGGACCAAAACTTGAGACTCTGTCTGAAAAATAAGTATGCAGGAAAGGACTGGGGTAAGGCTCAAGTGATGGAGTACCTGCTTAGTAAGCAGGAGACCCTGAGTTCAGATCTCCTATATTAATTTTTTAATTAATATAGAAACTTTGAAGGCATATTAAATGATAACCCAGATCAAGGGGTTTGACTACAAAGCCCATGCTATTAACCATACTGTGTTCCTATATTTTAGGCCACATGGTTAACATAAATGATAATCTTCCCAAATAAAGTAGATTTTTTTAAGTGCTTTCAATTTTTTTCCTTGACTAGGTCCTTTGTAATTTGTTAGCAGTAGATGGTATTAATGAACCTGATGTCCTAGCAATTAATGGAGGTAAGTATGAATATCAAGATTAAAATTATCACTGTTGATTTTTCTAAAAGCAGTAAAATATTTTAATTTCAGTTCTTTCCTTCTCCCCTTTTTTAAAGCTTCTGTAGCCCTCTCATTATCAGATATTCCATGGAACGGTCCCATTGGTAAGTTAACTTGAAAATTAAAACTAGTATTAGGTTTTTCAGTAAAAATAATGAGCATGTAATAACAAGGACATAGATATATTGGCTCTGACAGTCTTTGGGAAGTTGAACTAGATGGCATTCTAAGATCCCTTGCAGGTCTTTTAAATGTTTTCATCTTTGCCTTGGGTTTTCTTTCTAATAGTATCTTTGGGTGCTATACATATTCTATTCTTAGATACTTGACTCTTTCTTTTGTACTGGGAAATTATCAGAGTATATATTCTTTTGGTATAAAATAAGTACATGTTTGTAACTTAAAGTATATAAGTAATTCATCAACTAAACAATTATTCAATGTCCAAAATGCTAACTATGTAGGGCTGAGTTCTGGAGGAATTAAGGTAAACTACATGCTAGCAGTACATAGATTAGAGATAGTTCTTGCTTTCAGCATAAGTTAGAGCATGCGACAGATGTTAATTTACAAAAGTATTGTAGGCATAGTCAAGATGCTAAGAAAATGAGAAGGGCAGGTTTAGTCTCAGTGGATACGGGTTGTCAGGAAGGGCTTCTCAAAGAAACCAGTGTATAAGCTGTACCTTAGTAGTGTCAGATGTAAGAGTCTGCTCTAAAAAGTGTATTGCCTAGGCAAGACAAAGGATAATCAAAAAGGTGTGGCAGATAGGTATACTTGGACAATGTAGAGTGGTCTACTGAGTCTGCAGAATTACAAAGAATATTCTCTAGGCCTAACCCATAGAGAAATAGGAGCTTTATTCTTTTGTTACAAATATGAAAAATTAAAGCCACAACCTGAATAATATGGGAACTGGAAGGTTTAATTAAACAATTGCCAATATTTAATATATTGTAGGGGCTGTACGAATAGGAATAATTGATGGAGAATGTGTTGTTAACCCAACAAGAAAAGAAATGTCTTCTAGTACTTTAAATTTAGTTGTTGCTGGAGCACCTAAAAGTCAGATTGGTAAGTAGTTTAAATATCACATTTGTTCTGGAGTTCACATGCAAGTTCTCGCTTCTTTAAAAATGCATTTAAACTTAAGTATATGTTTTGTCACTAGCTTTAAAGATATTTGCTTCATCTCATGTTTTGGCAGTGCCCTTCATAATAGGTAATGCCTAAAATGATAGAATAGTGCTTAAAGTGGAAAAGACAAATTTTCACTACCTAATAAAAATGCCGTAATTGCAGGAATTAAAATTATAGTATAGTTTCATTCAATGGGAGCAGAATAAGCTTTATCATTTACAATATCTAGGTTTTATCACTTGCTTCTGCCATTATAATCATCTCCTTTGACACATGATTGCAAAATGATGACACTTTTGATTGTAAAAGAAGCAAAAAAATGATTTTGGGGTTTATCTCTGACAGTATTTATACTGTAGGAAAATATCACATGTAGAGATGGTATTCTAAGATTTAGGGAAGCCATGAGTACTGGTTGATGCCATGTTATATTTTAGCATCTTGAAAAGAGATGTGCAACTGAATTTGTATATTTAAAATTATATTGTTCTAGTTCTTTGAAGGTGAACATCAAGATTTTCAAAGTGCCCAGAATAATACCTGGTAGATATATCTCTACAAAACAAAGTTGCTACATAAATAATTTCTTTTTCTTAAATAGTCATGTTGGAAGCCTCTGCAGAAAACATCTTACAGCAGGACTTTTGCCATGCTGTCAAGGTGGGAGTAAAATATACCCAACAAATAATCCAGGGCATCCAGCAATTGGTGAAAGAAGTTGGTGTTACCAAGAGGACACCTCAAAAGTTATCTGTCCCTTCACCAGAGATTGTGAAGCATGCTCACAAGTAAGATTCTTGGGAGAACTGTCCATGAAATACTTCATAGATGGCACTGTTTTAAATTATTGTCATAAACATGCAATAAATATGTCATAAATTTGACTAAAAAAGAGTAAACCAACCCATGCCCCTCTTTCACAGCAAAAATGTGAAACTCAGATGAAAGGGGTAGATAATTATTGGTCGCTATTCAGATCACTTCTGCATCTTGTACAAGAAGAATAAGATACTTGCGGATCTAAGGAGACCCTTGAATTTCTCAAAAAGAAATTACATATAACCACCACATATGCTCTGTGCCTAAAACAATGCCTAGCACATAGACAAGCATTCAGTAAATAAGAATGACTCTAAGGTGGAATGAAGTGAATACATTAGAGATGAGAAAAAGGAAAGCCACAGTACCATGTGTGATTTTCCTTGAAAAATGGAAAGAAATAAATTTGTGTACTGTATTTCAAATAGTAAAAGACTAGTAGTGATTAAAGAGCAGCATATATATTAAGCTTTATGAAATGTTATTCAATTTATATTACTATTGGATATTTGCCTTGTTTGTAATAAAAGCTTCCTCGTTTCAAATATTGTTATGCTAACATTTGTACTTAAAATAGACTCGCCATGGAGAAACTCTTTGCAGTTTTCACAGATTATGAACACGATAAGGTAGGAATCCCTAAAGATTATCTTGCATATTTGTTCTAGAATTACTTTTTTGTCATTACTAGTATAATTTTGTATATGAATATTAGCCTTGTTTTTATATCAATCTCTGAACAGAATTGGGATGTAGCTCAGTGGTAGAACACTTGCCTAGCATGCACAAGGCCCTAATTCAATCCCCAGCACCTAGGGGTGGGCTGGGGGTAGAACTTAACCCAAAAGCTTTCTTGTTTGCTTCTCTATTCTTTGGTTAACTAATAAAACTAATACTAGTTTTTTATTTTTTATTTATTTTAGCATGTGTGTCAGCTCTGGGGCTTGAACTCAGGGCCTGGGTGCTGTCCCTGACCTTTTTTGCTCAAAGCTACCATTCTACCACTAGAGCCACAGCTTCTCTTCTGGCTTTTTGGTGGTTCTTGGAGATAAGAGTCTTAACAGATTTTCCTGCCCTGGCTGACTTCAAACTTTAATCCTCAGAATTCATCCTCCTGAGTACCTAGAATTACAGATGTAAGCCATCAGCAACCAGCACTGATACTAGTTTTAGGGAAATGTTCAAACACATATTTGAATGAATTAGGCAGATCATATTTTTTGTAACTCAATGAGCTCTGATCTTTTAAAGAATGTTAATATTGGAAACGTTGACATATTCTTGCAGTGAGTTAAATATAATAACTAAAATAGGAATGTGAAATGTCATGTGTATATATTAACCAATCCTTAATTTTGTTTTAGATCTCCAGAGATGAAGCTGTTAACAAGATAAGATTAGACACAGAGGAACAACTAAAAGGTGAATTCTTTTTTGTTGTTTTGTGTAGTGTAAAAAAGAACGTCAAAAGGAAATATTTTCAATTTCAATAGTAAAGCCTCTAAGAAATCTATTAGTCCCATTGCTCTTCAAGTTTATCTTAAGTATCATCAGAGTCCATTTCTTATGTTCAGATTACTTAAAAGTTATGCATTATTTAATAAACACTTGAGAGAACACACTTGAGTTGGCACAAGCCTTTGAAGCAGCTCGGTCTGTGCTCAGGTCACAACTGTCTTATTTCCTATCTGTGTGCTCTATGATTGCAGGATAGTTGCTTTTTTGTTTGCAGTATAGGGAATTAAACCCATGGCTTTGTGTATATTAGGCAAATACTATACCATTGAGGTACACCTACAGCCCCCAGTTTACTTCAAGCTTGTTTTTTTCTCCTGTACGCTGGAAATTAAAACAGTTTTCCTCATAAATTTTTATAAGATCAAAGGAATAAAGAAATAAAACTGTAAATGCAACACTGTTTCCCCAATTTGAAGATTTGAATAAAAGTTATCAAGGCAAGGGGCTGGGGATATAGCCTAGTGGCAAGAGTGCCTGCCTCAGATACACGAGGCCCTAGGTTCGATTCCCCAGCACCACATATACAGAAAATGGCCAGAAGCGGCGCTGTGGCTCAAGCGGCAGAGTGCTAGCCTTGAGCGGGAAGAAGCCAGGGACAGTGCTCAGGCCCTGAGTCCAAGGCCCAGGACTGGCAAAAAAAAAAAAAAAAAAAAAAGTTATCAAGGCAAAAGAGTGACAGCTTTTAAAATTATCAGTGAAACCATATTGTAGTATGGTTGCTAGATTTGTCAGGTAATATCACAAAATAGGGGATGACTGCAAAGCATTCTTGTTCTGGTAAAAAGCAAACTAAATTCCCAGGAATAACTTAATGTATTCAATATTTGACATGTCTTACTTGCTTAAGAACAAGTTCATTTATGTATTTTATTTGCCTGAGGACTAAATGTTTAGAGTCAACTCCCTTTATTTACTCCTGTAGTAACACTGATTTGATCCAGTGAACTTTGGGGAAATCCTCTATTCCACAAAGAAAAAAAAAATACTTCATTTTGCTTTGTCTTTTTCTCTAGAAAAATTTCCAGAAGTCGACCCATATGAAATAATAGAATCCTTCAATGTTGTTACAAAGGAAGTTTTTAGAAGTATTATTATGAATGAATATAAAAGGTAAAGGTTATTATTTTGGTAGACTTGAAGTTTGTGCTTTCACTGCAAGTTGCTGAGTGACAGCTTGCTGAATGGGAAGAAAGTGTTTTTTAAGTGAAAAGTGTGATTATTATTTTGTAAATGGATACCCATTGAAGAAAGAATACATGGATTGTATAGATTTAAGTCCTTGTCTTAGACCTTGTATATAGAATCATGATTCACAGCCATGACTGCACATCAAAATTACCTGCAAGATTTTAGCAATACCAAATCCTCTGATTCAGTGACTCATAAGGTGTGGCCCACATATCTATATCAGTTTTTCAGGTTCTAGAAGGAATTATGATATAAAGCTGGGATTTTGAGAGCTTCCCAGTAAAGGTAAAGAAATACGTGATTTTCTTTTTCTTCTTTTTTTAAGTCAATCGTGGGGCTTGAACTCTGGGCCTGGGTGCTGTCCCTGAGCTCTTCAGCTCAGGGTTACCACTCTACCACCACAGAACTACTTCTGGTTTTTAGGTGGTTATTTGGAGATAAGAGTCTCATAGACTTTCCTGCCCAGGCTGGTTTTGAACTGGGATCCTCAGATCTCAGCCTCATGAGTATCTAGAATTACATGCATAAGCCACCAGCCAGCAGATACGTGATTTTTCTGACTTCTGACATGGCTTTACTACTTTTTTTTATTATTATAGGTGTGATGGACGAGATTTGACTTCACTTAGAAATATAAGTTGTGAGGTAGATATGTATAAAACTCTCCATGGATCAGCATTATTTCAAAGGGGACAAACACAGGTAATATGTGTAAAAAGCTACCATTGTTTAATTATATGAAACTATAAAGATTCCAAAGGTTTTTATCATATAGAATAAATTGTTCAGGATAATACCAGGTTTTTTAATGTAATGTTAACATGGTTTTTTAGGCGTAATTTCCACATAATAAACTATATATTTAAAGTGATTTAACAAGGGTTTTTTTGTTTATGAAAGAGGGAAGCTGTTACTTTAATCAAGAAAATGAATGTATCTTCATGCCTTACTGTAATCCCTCTTTCCTACTCCTCTTACCAGATGATAATTTGCTTTTGTTGCTGTAAATTAACTTGGATTTTCTACCATTTCCTTGTGTTTTAATTCTGTTTTATTTACTTGTTTCTTTATTTATTTTTGCCAGTCAAGGAGATTGAACTCAGGGCTTGAGAACTGTCTTTGAGCTTCTTTTTGCTCAAGGCTAGCCCTCTACCACTTGAGCCACAGTGCCACTTCTGGCTTTTTCTGCTTAAATGGTACTGAGAAATTGAACCCAGGGCTTCATGCGAGCTTGGCAAGCACTCTACCTACCACTAAGCTACATTCCCACACCTTAATTGTATTTTTTATAAAGTAGTTGTACAAAGAGGTTACAACAGCATGTCAGGTTATTAGTACAATTCATCGTGATCAATACCCCCTTCCTTCATATATTTTTCTGTACTCTTCAGTGTATGACATATATCACTGTTGGTCTACTCATGGCCCTCATTTGTCTTCTCCATTTTAGCCTGAACCTCAGTCTTACTCATTTTCTTTTCATAGGTTTGCACTCACTGGTATTTCATGCACAGTCTTCTGGTTCATCTTCTGTTCATGTTTACCAACATAAGAACTTATTAATTTGTATAGAGTGTTATGCCTTATACTTTCTTTTTCTTACGTTAGTCATTATTTAATTTTGCCAATCTGATAGGAACAAAGTAGTATCTCATTGCTTTAATTTGTATTTCCCCACTTACTAATGAGGTAGAAGATCTCATTATATAAAAGCTGATGAGGCCAGGCAGGCACTGGTGGCTCCGGCTTATAATCCTAGCTACTCAGGAAGCTGAGATCTGAGGATTACAGTTCAGAGCCAGTCTGGGGAGGAAGTCCATACTACACATATCCCCAATTAGCCACCAGAAAACCAGAAGTGGAGCTATGGCTCAAAATGGTAGAGTGCTAGCCTTGAACACAAGCTCAAGGATGGCCCAGGCCCTGAATGCCCCACAGTGACCAAAAAGCAGATGAAAAATGATTCTATATAAACAATACCATGAGACCACACACCTCCAGGGCACTTTTTCATATAGATTGTGTTTCCTACAGTTGTATAATGTGACTTTGGGTCAGGTGTACTTTGTGTGAAATTTCTGTCCATATCTTTGGGCTAGTTTTTTTGTCATCATTTTTTTCTATCTCTAATATAGTTCAATACATATTTGCTGCCATTAAACATTAGTCCTTTTCAGTAACAAATTTCCATCTTTGTCTCTGCGCTTTGTAGTAGATTTTTATATATGTAGAATAAACTTGAAATCTTTAGTTTTGTTGCCCTTTTTCATTTTTGTGGGTTTTATGAATTTTACAACTTGGGGGGAGGGGGATCAGTTGGGGGAAAATGAGAGCGTGGGTAACACTGTTCAAAATGAAATGTACTCATTGCCTTATTTATGTAACTATAACCCCTCTATACATCACCTTCACAATAAAAAAATTTTTAAAGAATCATTCCTTAAGATTCATACCCTCGTTACTACTAATGTTACTGTGTTATCTGGTAACATATTATCTGAGGATCTGATAGCATGTTATCAGGTAACATAGTAACCTAAGTTTATTATGTTACCTAAAAACATAATAACATAACATTCCTTCTGTATTAGCCTATTGATCTTCTGACAAATTGCTATATTTTTAATCTAAAAATATCATTTTTGCCTTCAGTGATTCTTTTTGCTCAGTATAGAATTTTGGACCGGTTTTTTTCTTCAACATTTTAAAGATGTCATAATGATTTTCTTCTGATAAGGACTTACTCAAAAAATTAATGTTTTCATAAGAGTGCTGTCAAGATTTTCTCTTTGGTTTTCAGCAGTAAAATGAAGGAGGGTGTATGGCTGTCTTTTGCTTTATTCTGCTTAAAATTTTCAAGCTTTGCTGGGTGCTAGTGGCTCAAGCTAGTAATCCTAGCTACTAAAGAGGTTTAGGTTTGAGAGATTACATCAGGGTTTAAAGCCAACTTTGTCAAAAATTTCTAAGAGACTGACTTTATCTCCCAATTAACTAGCAAAACATTGCACTAAGCTAAGCTAGTAGAGTACCAGCCAAGCAAGTATGAGGCCTTGAATTCAAACCCTGGTACCAGGATAAAACAAAAAAGGCCGGGGAGGAATCTGCTTGTAGTTGCAGCCATTATTTCTTCAAGTATTTTTCCTGCCTCCTTCTCTTCTTTCTGAAATTACAAACATATTCATACACACATGTATACATACATATATATATGCATATGTTAGTCTTTTTGTTGTTATTCTACCAGTCCCTGAGAATGTGTTCTATTTACCCTCTTCGGGAGATTGAACTCACTCTTTCCCCTTCCCCCCCTTCCTTCAATTCATTGTGTTTTCTTTTTTTTTCTTCTCTTTTTTTCTCTTTTTTCTTCTATTTTTGCTGTGCTTAGTTCTTAAACCTAGGGCCACATTCATGTAGGCAAGTACTTTACCACTGAGCTACATGTGGAATTACATGACTCCCTAGTCAGTTTGTTCATCTATCTTCATATTCACTGACTCTTCTTTCAAGAATGAGATAATGTGTTTTTCCAGCTCATTAATATGTTTTATATCCTAGAATACAATTATAATAGCTGTTGAAAGACTTGCTAAACAAACATCTCAACTAAGAATCTGTCTTCAGCTATTCTTTGACTTTTCTCTTTAAAAAGAGTCTTGTTTCCTATTTCATGTAGAAGGTATCTTGGACCTTCTGTGTAATACATTGTAGAAATTTTGGTTTATAATACAACTCCCTAAAGAATATTAACTTTTTTTTCAAGGCAGTTTATTGTCTTAAACTGTGTGGAGGGTACATCTAGGAACTAGTAGTTCTTTTAAAATTTTTCTTTCTCTTCTTCCCTAAGCACTCTTAGTACAATGCTTTACTTAACAGTCTATATGATATCAGAGCTTTTGATTGTTGGGATTATTTACAGCTCAAATAATTATAGAATGGATAATTATTTACTGTATTAAAATTATGAATAGTATTTTACAGAATGTATATATTCCCATTGTTTAAGAGTTTAGTGCAGTCTTCAGATAGTTTGGAGTGAAAGTATAGCTCAATGATAGAACATACTCAATCCCCAGCAACGGGGTGTGTGTGTGTGTGTGTGTGTGTGTGTGTGTGTGTGTGTGTGTGTGTGTGTGTGTGTGTGTGTGTGTGTGTGTGTGTGTTTTCTTTGTTGTTAGTATATTTGAGTCTAACAACACTAGTAACATTTTTTGTGTGCTTTTGTAGGTGCTCTGTACTGTTACATTTGATTCATTAGAATCCAGTATTAAGTCAGATCAAATTATAACAGCTATAAAGTAAGTTATATTTTATGTTGTTTCAGTATATAATTGAAACTTATATGGCATACTATTAGTCATTGTATTGTTATTGCCAGTACTAAAATTAGAACTCAGGGACTCACACTTGCTCATCTTCCGTGCTTATTCAGATGGTGCTCTACCACTATAGCTATGCCTCAGCCCAACATTTTTGCTTGTTGGAGATGGGTTCTTGATTTTGAACTTCAGTCTATCAGATTTCAGCTTCCTGATCAGCTAGGATTACAGGAGTGATCTGTCAGCACTCAGATTATTACTGTTTGTTTTTTTTTTAACCTGTTTTTCTGTATTCCCATTTCTCTGTTTACCTAATAAGAAGCTAGAGGGATTTGTGTGTGTGTGTGCTATATTGCCTTCTAAATCTTCGGTTTGCATCACATACTGGAAAAGCATGAAATTCTTTCATGTAAATCTTAAGGCTATTAGTGAACACCCAATCCATATGTGATTTTGTGTGTAGATAAATATTTGGTTGTTCTCTCCAATTCCTAAAAAGTCTGCAGGAAAATCATGTTGACAAATTTTAGTTGATTGGTCCCCACCAGCACTACTTCTGATGCCAGTTTTTTGTTTTCTTTCCTTAGCATCTATTAGGGCTGCTTTCTTTTCCCTGTTAATGGTCTAAGAATATACTGCTTAATAATATTTTTGAGGTAGTCACACTGATTTGTTTTCCATGTATCTGATAGATATTGACAATGTAGCTAGGTCAGCATTGACTCACCTCTAATCCTAGCTATTCAGGAGGCTGAGATATGGGGATCATGGCTCAAAACCATCCCTGGCAGGAAACTCTGTTGAGACTCTTATCTCCAATTAAGCACCAATTACTAGAGTATTGGCTCAATTGCAGAGCATACGCCTTGGATAAAAAAGTTTAGTGACAGAGCCCAGACCCTGGGTTCAAGCCCCATGACCAGCAGGGAAAAAAAAAATGAGTGCAGTTATATCTAATAATCTTTTAGGCTTTTTTAGGGGGAGGGGGAGTCTGCTCTTATATTTTGTCTCTAGTTTTTATTCTGATCTAGACCAAACATTTTAGCTTTGTCCTTCCTTCCTTTGACTTTTTTAGAGCCGTATAAGAAAGTATAATAAGAAAGAACAGTGAGGCTGGGGAAGTAACTCACTAGTAGAGCACTTGCCTACCTTTCTTAGGGCTTTGGGTTCAATCCCTACAGTTGTAAAGGAAAAGAGTGCTGGACTTGACCAGGGCATAGCCATATTCTAACTTTGGTATGTATTTGGATAAATAAGGTCATTTTGACCTTTGATGTTCTTTTCTTGAAAAAAATCAGGTATTGAGCTAGAGCTCTTTGTATTCCTCTCAGACTCCCAAATCCACGATTCCTTTAGTCTTCAGAAGGCATTTGGCTTTTAAGATTCTTTTTCCAAAGCTGTAGTTTATGATTTTGTAGATTCTCCCCTGCACAAAGAAGTGCCTTTTGTAATTCAACCCAAACTAATTGCTGTCTTAACATTGTGATCCTCTTATATCTTCAAACCCTAAGAGATTTTTGCCTCTCAGATCTTATGGTTGCTCTCAGCCATATAATTTCAGTTACAGATGTTGTTGACTTGAGAGAAAGATCCTAACTCTGAGAAGTGTCTGCTGGATATTTAAGAGCTTGTATTTGAAGCAGAACTGTTTTCCTTAATCTGTATAGAATTGTTCAGAAACTGTAGAAAAAATGCCATCTCTCAGCTACTTGGGAACCTGAGGCAGGAGGATTGCTTAAGTCTGGTAGTTCAAGACCAGATGTAGCCACATAACAAGTCCCTATCTCAAAACAAGTATCTCTTATTAATTTTCTAATTTCATATTTTCTGTTTTAGGCCAACTGGCATTAATACTCAATTTTTTAAATCCTCCTCTAAGTTTTTAATTGTGTAATAAGTTGTTTATATCCCTATAATGTTTTTAATATTATGCCTTTCATTTGTAGTGAAATAAAAGATAAAAATTTCATGCTGCACTATGAGGTAAGGTGATATGTTTCTCAGCATTTTATTGTGAAAATTTCCTAAAATACAGCAAAATTTAAAGAACTTTACAGTGACTACCATATATAACTAGCTGGGTTCTTTTATCAATTGATTGCTAGGTTCTTTTACATTTTATCATACATCTCATAAGGTTGCATACAGAAGAGATTTAGGTGGATAAGTAGAAGCTTCCCAATTGGTTATTTCTGTTCTAAGTTACACATAAAAATTAAAGAAAGTATAGCAACTGTGTTGTTTTATTCAAGAGTTAGACTAGTTTACCTGCGTGGCAAAGGAAAGTTGGGCTTACCTCAACAGACAAATCATATTCTCTTGTCAGCTCATTTAAATGTTCCTGTTTACTCAGCTGGTTAGTTGTAAAAAGAGATGAAGTTAATATTTAACATTGTTACTTTATTTAAAGTCATTGTATATAATTACGCTTGTGGTAGATTTTTCTTACAACATTCTTAAGGGACTAGAAGTAGCAGATGATACTTTTATTGCTTAATCATATGTCATGAAAGGGCATGCAGAAGTAGTAGTAAATCATTTCACTTTTGAGTAATACTCTTGGCTGCCCAGAATCCCAACACTTCAGTTTTGAACACTTCAGTTGAACCTATTCTATTCTATTCTATTCTACAGAGAACATTTTATGTAAAAAGTATATGTTATACATATCCACATGGATTGTGAATCCTTTATAAATATCCTGTTCTGGATATTCTCATATGCTATAAAAAGAAGCCAGAGAGGAACTGAGTGAAGCACATCCATTGGCATGAGCTGTTAAGCACTTCACAGTCTAAACAGAAGAATTGTAGAAAATGCAGTTTGGGCTACATTTCCAGTGTACATCCAAAGGTTATTTAGTTTGATCCATTTTCTTTTCATTTTTTATGTTTCTTTGTGTCTTTATTGATCCATACATTTCTCCTTTTCTTTATAATCTATTTGTTGAAGCCCCAGAGCCATTTGACCTATAGGTTCCCTACAGACTGGTATTGCTGATTGCACACTAATGCTGCAGTTCTGTATGATCCTCTCCTGCAAAGTGACAGCTAGATTCAAGAACTTGATCAGATTCATACTTCAGGGCTCCTTAAAAATGTTTTTGGCTCAACTGGAATTCCAGATTTTTATAGAAGTTATTCTGTTTCCAAATAAGAACTACTAATTCATTGTTTTTAAGGTAAAATAGCTAACACAAAGCAGTCTATACTCTTTGGTTAAATAAATGATCTGTATTTCTTCAGTATGTACTTTTTGTGTGCATGTATGCCAGTCTAAGGCTTGAACCCAGGGGCTAGGCAATGTCCCTGAGTACACTTGCTCAAGGCTAGTGATTTACCATTTTGAGCCACAGCTCCTGGTTTTTGAGTGGTTAATTGGAGATAAGAGTCTCACAGCTTTCCTGCCTAGGCTGGCTTCAAACTATAATCCTCAGTTCTCAGCCTCCAGCCTCCTGAGTAGCTAGGCATGAACCACCAGCACCTGGCCATTGTGTACTTTCTTCTGTATTTTGTTATTGCAAATATGTATTTTCTTTTTGTTAGTAATTAAACAGTATGGAAGTTTAGGGTGTAACTTCTCACTTCTCATCTCTATCATACTACAAATAGCTACTTTTAATAATGTGGTATATACATTTTGTATTTACAGCAGACATTTTTCCTATATGTGTTTCTGTGAATTTCTGTGTATTTATACATATATGAAGTTATGCTTCTAAACAAAAATTATATTCAACTGTCTTATAATTTATTACTTTGGTAATATCCTAGGCGTCCTTCTATGTCATGTATATTTGTGTGTATATGTATGTGTATGTATGCATCCAGGTGTTTATTTTCTTTTAAGTTTCCTCCTTATGCAACTAATGAAATTGGCAAAGTCACTGGAGTAAACAGAAGAGAACTTGGACATGGTGAGTACAATTCTTTAAGCTTATATGCTGTTCTTATGGAAACGTAGTACATTTTTAATTTATCATTTTCGGTTCTCATTTAGGTGCTCTTGCTGAGAAAGCTTTGTACCCAGTTATTCCCAAAGATTTTCCTTTCACCATAAGAGTCACATCTGAAGTCCTAGAGTCAAATGGTACGGTAGGAAAATATTTCTTCCCTTACAGGTAGACCAGATTCCCTGTTACATTGCAGCTTTTTCAAAGTTGTGTTACACTGTGTTTATTACTCTAAGGCCCCAAGCCTAGCCTATTAAAGGAGAAAAAAATATCATTGATCAAACTATTATCTTGAATCTCTGTTCTTGGCTAATGAGTTGTTTGAAAGTGCTGTAAAACTAGTATTTCTCTTTTGCATCAGTTATAATAGGTCCAACATGGATTCATTATTTCTTACAAATAAACTACAGAGAGAAACCAGCTTGGAGAATGTAGGGGCCAAAAAACAAGGGGATCCATTACATGGGGACACTGTACCATCACTTATTAGAGAAATATAAATTGATACCATAAAAGGAAACTGGGCTAAAAGGTGAAGCTTAAATGATAAACATTCATAGAGCAAGATTATTATAAAGCAAGCACTTTTCTTTTGATAGGATCATCTTCAATGGCATCTGCATGTGGTGGAAGTTTGGCACTAATGGATGCAGGTAAAAGAATTATATCTCATGGTGAATACTTGCCTAGAGTGAGTGCATACGGCTCTGGATTTGATCCTCAGAACTGCAAAAAAAAAAAAAGCAAAGACATATGTTATTGCCAAGTAGGGTTACATGCTAACATTATTTTAAGTGGCATTATTACAGGTGCAGTAAGAAATGTGGTAGTCACAACAATCTTAGAGAACACTATCCCTTACATTAGAAGAAATTTCAAGACTGGGCCCTGGTACTTTACACCTGTAATCCTAGCTACCTGGGAGGCTGAAATTGTAATGACCAGTTTGATGCACTGGGCAGTAAGTTCACAAGACTCCCTTTCAACTAATAATAGCTAAATGCAGTTGTATGCAACTGGTTCCAGGCCAACCAAGATAAAAAAAAAAGTCTGTGAGACCTCATCTCAACAGAAAAGGCTAGATATGGTGGTGCACATCTGGCATCCCAGTTATGTAGAAGGATCACAAGTCAGACCAGTCCAGGCAAAAAATTACCAGGACAGAGCCATTGCCTGGCATAAGCCTTGTAGTCTTAGCTACTTCAGGGGACAGAAATCACAGTTCAAGGCCACTGTGGAGCAGGAGGCCCTGAGTTCAAGCCCTAGTATAGCTAGAAATAGCCACAGCCAAAAGACCCCGAGACTTAGCTTAAGCAGTAAAGTGCTTGCCAAACAAGAGTAAAGCCCTGTTCAAACCCTAGTACCACCACCAAAAAATAAATAGCTACTAACAAAATGACAACTATTCCTGTCATACTAACACATACATTATTCTTTAAGCATTTTTTTCTTTTTCAATTATAGGAGTTCCAATTTCATCTGCTGTTGCAGGTGTAGCAATAGGATTGGTTACCAAAAGCAACCCAGAGAACGGTGAAATAGAAGATTATCGTTTGCTAACAGATATTCTGGCAAGTATATTACCAGTTTCAAATATTTCATAGTGAAGACTATAAATACTTTACAAGTCTGCTTAGTAGTATGTGCTTAGAAGAATACTAGTACTATAAGAATAAGGCCATGAATTTTACACTGCCATTAGAAAGAGTAAAATAATGGCATTCACTGGAAAATGGATGGAACTAGAACAAATCATGTTGAGTGAGATAAGCCAAGAACAGAAAGACAAACAGCATATGGTCTCCCTGATATGTATATGGTCTCCCTGATATGCCAGTGTTAGATTTAAAATGCAAATAGGACAAAGTAAACAGGATTCAAGATACCAAAATACAGTAAAAACAAAAGAAGACAGCCGTGGGAGAAAAGCACCAAACAGCAAGACCCAAGCACCTCTTACAACCCCAAAGAAAAGGAAAGAAAGATCCTCATCTGAAAATGTCCTATTATTTTTAGATGACTCTATATTCCCTACTTCATATATGGGATACACACAAGCACACCTGAGGGAAGCTGGGAGGAGGGCACAGAATGAGTGGAAAGTAGGTGAGAATAAATAATAATAATAATAATATAGCAGAGGGGACCATCAGCTACATCGGACACTGATGAAAGTAAACTAAGCAACTCATGGGTGGTGATGGGAAAGAGGGAATGAGGCAACAGATGTCATTAAACAAAAGGAAAACAATGTACATATCACCCAAAATGGAGGAAACAATTTTATTATAAAAGTTCATAGATTTCATAAGTATGTAGAGTAGGATGATAATTTTCATCGTTGAGAAGGTTAAAATGTGTACTGTGAAATATATGTAGTAATTTAAACCCAATAATAAGAAAGAAAGAGTAAAGCCATGGTTTATTTTGCTCCTCAGATGTTAAAAATATATTACAGTATAAGTACCCAAAATCGCTTATTTGAAGAAATAGTTAACTTAGGAGACATTTCTTTGTACTTAGATTTGAAAACAAAGATTACCTCTAAAGTTATGTCTTGGAATTCTTCTACTGTGACTTTGGGTGAATTTTGTTTTGTTTAAAAAAAATTTCTTATATTACTGAAGGGAATTGAAGATTACAGTGGTGACATGGATTTCAAAATAGCTGGTACAAATAAGGGAATAACTGCATTACAGGTATTTTTAAAGCTCACTTTGTTTCATTTTTAGCAATATTTAAAATAATGTCATAAATCAGTGGTTATTTATTCCTCTTCTCTATTAGGCTGATATTAAACTACCTGGAATACCAATAAAAATTGTAATGGAAGCTATTCAGCAAGCATCAGGTAAGCCAGTTGCCTCTTTTACCTCTCATTTCTGCCTCGCTTATTAGGGGTGCCTATAATTCCCATTAGGCTTATTATAAAATATTGCTTTACAAAGTACAGTTTCAGCAACAGTGGTTCACACCTGTAATCCTAGATACTAAGGAGGCTGAGACCTGAGGATCATGGTTCAAAGCCAGCCCACACAACAAAGTCATTGAGACTCTTATATCCAATAAAATACCAGAAACGCCAGAAGTTGAGCTGTGATAATACACTAGCCTTGAGCAAAAAGAAGTTCAGGGACAGCAGCAGGCCCTGAGTTCAAGTTCCAAGACTGGCAAAAAAAAAAAGTTTGTTGGCAAAAAAGGTCATGTAACTTAATTTGGGTAAAGAAGTATTAATTATTGGACACAGGACTAACTTCCCAAATGGGAAACCAAAGGTTTCAGTTTTAAGCAACTTTCTATGGTAGAATTTTTAGAAGAGGTAATATGAATATATTTCAAGATAAGTGGGGAGGCTGGGGATATGGCCTAGTGGCAAGAGTGCTTGCCTTGTATACATGAGGCCCTGGGTTCGATTCCCCAGCACCACATATACAGAAAATGGCCAGAAGTGACGCTGTGGCTCAAGTGGCAGAGTGCTAGCCTTGAGCAAAAAGAAGCCAGGGACAGTGCTCAGGCCTTGAGTTCAAGGCCCAGGACTGGCCAAAAAAAAAAAAAGAGATAAGTGGGATATGGGAAGCTTTGATCGTTAAGCCTGAAGAGTTTGGATTTTACTCCAGAGAAACTTGACTACAGCTACTTAAGATCACATTTACCATGTGCAGTTATAACTTTCATTGTATTTTTATCTCTTCTAGTGGCTAAGAAGGAGATATTACAGATAATGAACAAAACTATTTCAAAACCTCGAGCATCTAGAAAAGAAAATGGACCTGTAGTAGGTAAAACATTAAATTACTGACTCATGAGAAAAGTAAACATTACTACATTTTTTTAAGTATGTTACTACTTTTCTTTTTTTTTTTTTTTTTTTTTTTGCCAGTCCTGGGCCTTGGACTCAGGGCCTGAGCACGGCCCCTGGCTTCCTTTTGCTCAAGGCTAGCACTCTTCCACTTGAGCCACAGCGCTCAAGCCCTCTTGCCACTAGGCCATATTCCCAGCCCTTTCAAAGTTTTTTTCAAAACACAAAATAGAAATATATGTACCTTTAAAAGATTATCGATATTGGGTTGGGAATGTGGCTTGGCGGTAGAGTACATGCCTAGGATGCATGAAGGCCTGGGTTTGATTCCTATGTACCACATAAACAGAAAAAGCGGGAAGTGGCACTGTGGCTCAAATGGTAACATGCTAGCCTTGCGCAAAAAGAAGCCAGGGACAGTGTTCAGGTCCTGAGTTTAAGCCCCAGGACTGGCCCCTCCAAAAAAGATTTTCAGTGTGGTATATGGAATGATAAATATTTCAGAAGATAGATATATTTACCCTGATTTACATATTATTCTTTGTATACATGTATCAAATCTGGCAGGAGTTAGCCAGGTTCTAATGGCTCATACATATAATCCTAGTTCTTCAAGAAACAGATCTGAGGATCACAGTTTGAAGCCAGCATAGGGAGAAAAACCTGAGAAATTCTTATATCTAAATAATCAGCAAGATCCAGATATAAAGCATGATTCAAGTGGTAGAGCACCAACTCTGACCAGAAAAACCTAGTGAGAGCCTAAGGCTTTGAATTCAAGTCCCAGTAACATAAAAAAGTAAAAAAAAAAAATACTTGAAATTTCAGAGCATATTTAGGAATTTTTTCAGTAATTTTAATCAATAACTTTTTTCTATTTTATAGTATAAAATAGTTTTAAATAGGTCTTACATTCATACATACTTAGTTGTATATTTGTTCATAATGCATTTCAGAAACTGTTCAAGTTCCAGTATCAAAACGAGCCAAATTTGTTGGACCAGGTGGATATCACTTAAAGAAACTTCAGGCTCAAACAGGTAAGAATTGTATGAAGATTGGGGGTCTTATGAAATGTACCTTATAAGTTTGCTATTTGATTTCTACTGCGTTGCTCTAAGAATACATATTTAAGAAATGTACACACTCCCCCACTATGTAACTGTACCCTTTTTGCACAACACCCTGTCCAAAAAATTTGTGTTCAATTAATAAATAAATTAAATTTAAAAAAAGAAAGAAAGAAAGAAATGAGACAAAGACCAAAAAAGACCAAGTATAGTAGTTCACACCTGTAATCCCAGCTTACCCAGAAGTGGAGATCGGGAATATCTTGTTTCTACACTAGCCTGGGCAAAAAGTCACAAGATACTATTTTAACCAATAAAAGCTGGTCATAGAGGTAGGAGCCTGTGATTCCATCTAAGTAGAATGCTGTAATAGGAGGATCCTGGTATGAGACATGCCTAGGCAATAACACAAGACCCCAACTACCTACAAAATACTAAAGCAAAAAATGAGTAGGGGTGTGGCTCACATGGTGAATAGTATATGATCTCTTTATTTATTTATTTATTTATTGCCAGTCCTGGGGCTTGAACTCAGGGCCTGTACACTGTCCCGGGCTTCCTTTTGCTCAAGCCTAGCACTCTCACTTGAGCCACAGTGCCACTTCTCACCTTTTCTATATATGTGGTGCTAAGGGTGTGTTTTCTCTATGCCTTTTATAAATAAGCAAATGACCATCCTATAATGCCTATAATCTTACTACTTGGAAGGCTGAGTCAGAAGATGACAAAGTTTAAGGCCAGCCTCAAATACAGAGCAAGTCATTATCGCAAGAAAAAATAATGACCAAGAATTCAAGTCTTGGGGCTGGGGATATAGCCTAGTGGCAAGAGAGCCTGCCTCGGATACACGAGGCCCTAGGTTCAATTCCCCAGCACCACATATACAGAAAAAACGGCCAGAAGCGGCACTGTGGCTCAAGTGGCAGAGCGCTAGCCTTGAGCGGGAAGAAGCCAGGGACAGTGCTCAGGCCCGGAGTCCAAGGCCCAGGACTGGCCAAAAAAAAAAGAATTCAAGTCTTTACATTTAATTTTTTTATTATAGAGAAGATATGCTTTAATTGTCTACTGTTTTAATTTAGTTTCATCTATTTTGACTTAGTTTCATTTATTCTTTTGTTTAAAGAGAGTATATATAGCTAAGGGGCTGGGGATATGGCCTAGTGGCAAGAGAGCTTGCCTCATATATATGAGGCCCTGGGTTCGATTCCCCAGCACCACATATACAGAAAACGGCCAGAAGTGGCGCTGTGGCTCAAGTGGCAGAGTGCTAGCCTTGAGCAAAAGGAAGCCAGGGACAGTGCTCAGGCCCTGAGTCCAAGGCCCAGGACTGGCCAAAAACAAAAAATAAAAAAATAAAGAGAGTATATATAGAAATAGTTGGTTTTAATTTGCTTCTTATGGAAACAATGTTTAGGTTACCTAGCACTTAACAGCTTTGAGGTTATTGAAGAACGACAGGAAGCGTGTGGCCTTAGCAAGTTATTAAGAGTGAGAAACTGTCATGATTTTTGTCCTCATTCATCCATTCACTCTAAAAGGTAAGAGAAAGAAAGGAAACAAGATGAGAAAAGTTTTAGTATAGTTTCTAGTCAACTAGAACCTTAAAAAGTAGCCCATTGTATCACTAGGACTTTTACAGATGCCTAGCAGGAAAGTAATGTATACTTGTTGGTAAATGAATCCCGTAATTCCCAAAGTGGTGATTAAGCAAAGTATAACCCTATCCATCTGGTTTTGAGGTCCCCTCACACAGTCCTCACACTGACTTTTTTTAGACTAATCTCCAGTAGAATGAACAAGTTAACTTTAATGTACTTAATTGTGAAAAAAAAAAATTCTGGTTTTTGGGGTTAAATTATCTTTTTTTAAGGTGTAACTATTAGTCAAGTGGATGAAGAAACATACTCTATATTTGCACCAACACCTAATGCCATGCATGAAGCAAGAGACTTCATTACTGAACTATGCAAAGATGATGTAAGTAAAGATCTTATACTGATTTTTCTATTTGTTGTTTGTTTTTGTTATGAACCTTATATCTTATTTTGCATTTACAGCAAGAACAGAAATTAGAATTTGGAGCAGTTTATACAGCCACAATAACTGAAATCAGGTAACAGTGATTATATTGGTTTTTTTTTTTTTTTTTGGCCAGTCCTGGGCCTTGGACTCAGGGCCTAAGCACTGTCCCTGGCTTCTTTTTGCTCAAGGCTAGCACTCTGCCACTTGAGCCACAGCGCCGCTTCTGGCCATTTTCTGTATATGTGGTGCTGGGGAATCGAACCTAGGGCCTCGTGTATCTGAGGCAGGCACTCTTGCCACTAGGCTATATCCCCAGCCCTATATTGGTTTTTAAAAGATATTACAAGCCCTGCTTAACTTCCCATTTAGATTATGACATCATAAGGTGTTTAGAAGTCAGTTTGCCATATAATCATTATTTTAGCTTTAACCTATTTTATTTTTTGTTTGCCAGTTAGTAGAATTTTGATAATACAATTCTGTGGTTGTAATTGTAATACATTCTTCTAACTGAATTATTTTAACCAAATTTTCTACTGTTGTAATTTTCCCCCCAAAATAAGCAGACCCAAAATAGATACAGCAATTCTTTCATCTCCCTTGCTGTAGCTGTTGTCTTCTTTTAAAGATACTTGATGTTTAGCACACTTTCAACTTCAAAGCAGTTTTTACAAGTTAAAATTCTCAATCCTATTTTTAAAAAATTACCAGAAATACTCAATGTCATTTCAGAATTTCTGGAAATTATTTTTTAAATGCAGGAAAATGTATGTTCTAAAAGTTTTTGCTTTATCTTTTCTTCGTCTTTTGATTCACAAGTACTTAAATAGTAATTTCAGTTGAAAAGCATCTGGGAGAAAACAAAAATATCTGGGCTGGGAATATGGCTTAGTGGTAGAGTACTTTACATAGTATACATGAGGCCCTGAGTTCAGTCTCCATCCCTGTAATACCAAAAAGTATATCAAGTAATATTAATCTTTGTAATTATAAAAATAATTATAAATATATGGTGATAAAAAATAATTATAAAAATTTATAATACAGTGGGTTTAGTAAGTTTTAATATTTTTCTCCTATAAAAACATGATTTGTCAGTTGATATACTTGCTTTAAGCAGGTCCATTTCCTTTTTTTGGTAGAGACACTGGAGTAATGGTAAAATTATATCCAAATATGACTGCGGTACTACTTCATAACTCACAACTTGATCAGCGAAAGGTAAAATGAAAAATTTGATTTTTTTGTGTGCCAAAATAACTACACTGAAATTGTTTACACTGATGAGAATTGTATATAACTAAAGTACAGAGAACAAAAATAGCAGATACTGCTGTAAAAGGGATTTACACTGTTTGAGTTGTTTCTCATTCTGATTTCTTACTTTGTTTTGAGGGAGGCTTATTCCTCCCTTCCCCATACCAGAGTTTGAAGTGAAGGCCCTGCACTTCTTAGCTGTGCTTTCACAGCTGGCATATCACTATTGCCATGCCTGTACTCCAGCCTTGCTTTTTTGCTGGCTCTGTGGAGATGGAGTCTCATGGACTTTTCTGCATGCCTTCACACAGAGAACCTCCAGATTCTCAGCCTCCTCTTTAATAGCGATTTATAGGTATGACCCACCAACACCTGGCTTCCTAAGTATTCTGAAGTAGAACTATGTCTAGAGCTACCACTGAGCAGTTACTACAATTTCTACTGATAGCCACGTTTTACCTGTTTTCTACTAACCAACCAACCTATCCTGAGGTAAATCTTGCAATGTTTATACATTTACTCTTTATTATACTCACATCTGAAAGACTTAAAGATATGACTATCCACTCAGGAGGTTGAGATCTGAGGATCATGGTTCAAAGCCAGCCCAGGCAGAAAAATTCCCATGAGACTCTTACCTCTAATTAGCCACTCAAAAACCGGAAGTGGGGGCTGGGGATATAGCCTAGTGGCAAGAGTGCCTGCCTGGGATACACGAGGCCCTAGGTTCGATTCCCCAGTACCACATATACAGAAAACGGCCAGAAGCGGCGCTGTGGCTCAAGTGGCAGAGTGCTAGCCTTGAGCGGGAAGGAGCCAGGGACAGTGCTTAGGCCCTGAGTCCAAGGCCCAGGACTGGCCAAAAAAAAAACCGGAAGTGGTACTGTGGCTCAAGTGCTAGAACAATAGCCCTGAGCACAAAAGGGACTCAGGGACAGCACCTACGCCTTGAGTTCAAGCCCCACAACCAACCAAAGGAAAAAAAAAAATACATACATGACTATCCAAGAAAACTACGATAGTCAGAGGGTAAAACAAATGTGAACAAGAGTTAGTCAACCAATCATTGGCTACTATAAAACAGGATCACCAGTTTGACAAGTTAGATTCAAACTCCAATCTTCCTGCCTCAGCCTCTTCTAAGTGCTAAAATTATAGGAATAAGCGTGTTCCACCAAGTTTGATATTTTCTTTTTTCTTTTTTTTTTTTTTTTTTTTTTTTTGGTGACAGTTCTAGAGCTTGAACTCAGGACTTGGAGCTACCACAGAACATTTTGCTGAAGGCTAGTACTCTACCACTTGAGCCACAGCTCTACTTCTTTTGGTGGTTAACTAGAGATTTTAAAAAGTCTCACAAGCTTTCTTGCCTCAGCTGGCTTTGAATCATTATCCTCAGATCTCAGCCTCCTTAGTTGCTAGAACTTTTACACCAAAGTCCTATATACATATGAGACTGTTTTTAAAAAATGGTAGGAAAAGGAAATCTTGAATTTGAGATACTAGGAAAATTTATTCGTATTTAAATAACCTTAGTTGGGGATTTTTCTCAGCATAACATCCAATTCAGAAATATAGGTAAATTAATAAAATTTGACTTCGTATTTTTTTCTGAGGTTTGAACTCATGGCTTTGCATTTGCAAAGCAAGTGTGCTGTGCCTTTTTGCTTTGGTTATTTTTCCTATAGGCCTCACATTTTTTCCAAAGCCAGCCTGGGGCATAGTTTTCCTACTTACACATCCCACATAGGTGAGATTACAGTTATATGACACTATACCAGCTTTTGATTAGGGGTGGGGAGAAGAAGGGGTCTCATGCACTTTTTGCCTAAGTTGTTCTCCACCTACAATCCTCCAAACCTCTGCTTCCTGAGTATTTAGGATTATAAGCATGATCCAGACTCATTTTTGTTATTATGTGGCAAAAACTTAGGGAGACTACTTTTTGACAGAGACCAGAAAAATGAGTATCAGTAGAAAAGTGAGCAAAGAATAGGACATGGTTTGGAAATTTGTTTCTTTTTTTTTTTTTTTTTTTTTTTTTTTTGCCAGTCCTGGGCCTTGGACTCAGGGCCTGAGCACTGTCCCTGGCTTCCTTTTGCTCAAGGCTAGCACTCTGCCACTTGAGCCACAGCGCCACTTCTGGCCGTTTTCTGTATATGTGGTGCCGGAGAATCGAACCCAGGGCCTCATGTATATGAGGCAAGCTCTCTTGCCACTAGGCCATATCCCCAGCCCCTGAAATTTGTTTCTTTTATATATTTATTTTTTTAATGCTAAAGGTTGAATTCAGGGCCTTTATGCTAAGCACATGTTCTACCACTAATCTACACCAATATCAGTATAGTACTCAATATCAACAGTAATTTTTAAAAATGCAAATATGAAAAAAGATGGAAATTCCCGGTGTGGGTAAGAGAAATAGCCCATTTTTATAAATGCAACATGCATGTACTAAATACACATACTCCTTGTCAATAGTTGTATCTACAAGTTGCAGGTTTTAAATGATTTTTTAACCTTACTCTGAATGTATTTTGAATCCTTGTAATTAATAGAAAAATAAATATAGTTGTTGTTCACTTGGGAAAATAATGTATACTTTCATGCATATTAGGTAATTATACATAACTAATAGCTTAGCATATTTTCTTTCAGATTAAACACCCAACTGCCCTAGGATTAGAAGTTGGCCAAGAAATTCAGGTAACAAGGATCAATCTTTTAGACTTAAAATGTAACTTATACTTTAATAATTATTTTCAAAAAGTTGATAAAATAGAATGTTAGTAATGTGCTTTATTTATATGCTGCTTTTTGAACCTTAGGGTTGATTAAACCGTGATTAGGGACTTACAGTTTACCTAAAACAATATTCATCTTAGATCCTATAAAAGTATGAGTGGGGGGGCTGGGAATGTGACCTAGTGGTAGAATGTTTGCCTAGCATGCATGAAGCCCTGGGTTCCACTCCCTAGCACCACATACACAGAAAAGGCCAGAAGTGGTGTTGTGGCTCAAGTGGTAGAGTGCTAGCCTTGAGCAAAAAGAAGCCAGGGACAGTGCTCAGGCCCTGAGTTCAAGCCCCAGGACTGGCAAAAAAAAAATATATGTATATATTTATAATATCTATAAATAATATATATAAATTATATATATCCATACCTGTAATCCTACTCAGTAGGCTGAGATCTTAGTTTTGTGATTCAAAGCCAGCTAAAGCAGGAAAAGTCCGTAAAACTCTTATCTCTAATCACCAGAAAACCGTTGGTGGCATTGTGATTCAGATGGTAGAGTGATATGACAGCCTTGAGCTGAAAAGCTCAGGAACAGTGCCCAGGCCCAGAGTTCAAGCTCCATGACTGACAAAAAAAAAAAAATATATATATATATATATATATATTGGCTGTGCAGAGACAGACATATAAACACTGGTAACTTAGTTGTAAGCATTATTGTCATCTTTGTCATCGTGTTACGACTTCATTACTTGACAGTAAAAGGGCTTAAACTGGTTAATTGCCACCTTGATAACAGCCAATTTCAGGTGTAGGATTCTGATTTAAAAAAAATTTGACCTCTGGCCCTTTAATAATCCTTTATGAGTAAATGAAAGCACTCAGTGACTCCATATATCATTCAGGTACGCTTTCAGTGAACAAGTAAACATTAATCTGTTGCCTCACTTGTACCTTGCAAATTTGAATGTGTTTTCATTTGGATGTCAGTCAGCTTGTTGTAACTTTAAACTGTTTCATTAACACAGGTGAAATACTTTGGGCGTGATCCAGCAGATGGAAGAATGAGACTTTCTCGTAAAGTGCTTCAGTCTCCAGCTACAAATGTTGTCAAAACTCTGAATGATAGAAGCAGCATAGTAATAGGAGAATCTATTTCACAATCATCGTCTAATTCTTCCCAATGACTTATTTTTTAAAATAAGACAATTCTAGGTGATATTCCATAGAGCAAAATGTTAGTAGTGTTCTCTAATGTGTAGACTTGTATAAATATATTCTAATTATTTGTATTAAAATACTCATAATATAAAATGCCTTTTATTTCAAAAGTAATCTATATTTTCTTATTTTTGCTTAGATTATAAAATCAATAATTATTATTTATATATCTTAAAGATATATTGCACCAGTGATTCTCAAATACCTAAAAAACTTAACAGAAAATAGAAGTTATATGCTATCATACTGCATCTCTTCCTACACCTTTTTCTTCCTTACATACAGTAAGGGCAATTTTCTCTTAGATCATTCTTAGCTTACTCTTTGCTTGCCTACAGCTATTTCACAAACTAGAACTTTCAAAGCTGGAAGCTATTTCTTGAAAGTATTTACCGGATATAGTAAGGAGTCAAGGGACCTAATTTGGCTTTTTTGTGTGCAGGTCCTTGGGCTTGAATACAGGGCTTGGGCACTGTCCTTGAACTATTGCTTAAAACTAGTGTTCTGGCTTTTTTTGGTGATTACTTGGAGATAAGAGTATCGTGAACTTTTCTGCCTGGACTGGCTTCAAACCTCTATCATAGATCTCAGCCTCTTGAGTAGCTAGGATTATAGACGTGTCACTGGTGCCCAGTGTGGCTCTTTTTTTTTTAACAGCATGTTCCCTTTCAAGTTTGTCACAAAAATTTAAGAGTCTAGTAAATCTTATAAATGGTATTCTCACTGGTATAAAGCAATACATCAGTATTAAGAAAAGGCAACCTGAGAAAATGCTGATACTTCAGGGAAATCTTAAGAAGATAACAGGTAAACAGATTAACTCAGACAAAAGAGGTAGGTAGAATATGGAGGAAAGAGAACTGGTGGTGACTAATGATTTTGGCCTAAAGATTGTAAGAACAATAGGATCTATGGCATGCATAGGAAACTTAAAGGGGAAAAATGGCTTTGAGGAAAAGGTATGTCACTTAAATGTGAATATGAAGTCATCAATATAGAGGTGATTTTAGGGATAGAGTAGGCTAATTCTAACTAGAAAAAAATTTAAATTTCTACAAAGTGAAATTTGAACTAAGGCCATATTTGAGCAAACTTTTAAGGGATGCTTATCAAGGAAAAGGCCAACTTTGAGGTAGAAATAGTTTTATCAGCAGATAAAGAAGACTAAAAAGAAGGGTTTTTTTTGCAGAGTTTGAACCCTAAACTTTGTTCTACAACAGATGGGACGCGTTGGAAAGTACTCCATGTTTCATGAAACCAAAATTAAGTAATTGGCTATAAATAGTTCTTTTATATTGTGGCTATAAAATTTAATGCAACAGGGTACTGGTGGCCCTTGCCAGCCCAGCAGCAAAGTCCATGAGACTCTTATTTCCAGTTAACCACCAGAAAACTGGAAGTGGAGCTGTGGCTCAACTGGTAGAGTGCTAGCTTTGAGCTAAAGAGCTCAGGGACAGTGCCAAGGACCTGAGTTCCACAACTGACAAAAGAAAAAAATACAGTTACCAAAGTCTGGTAGCTATAAGATGCTGAAAATAAGGCCAAGCAAGAAAATATGTAATCATAATTTATATAATAATATGTCTTTTTAAAAATTGAGGGAATAACCATATCACTGTATGCAGAAGGAACAAATTATAGCTTTAAAAAGAGAAAAGCTATATCACTATATGCAGAACATGTAGCATATAAAATTTAATTCCTAGAGTTTAAAGAATTAGGATATCTCTTAAACTTACTACATGGTATGAGTTATTAAAAACAAGTATACACCTAACACTGGAAACATGGACATAAAAGCCTAGAACAAAACAAGAAGCAACACTTGCTCTGAGTAGCTCTGAAGGTCCTAATCAATGTGCTGTGCTTTAAAGGGAGTGGGAAACATTTGCAGACCATCTATAAAAAGTTTAAAATTGGGGGCTGGGAATATGGCCTAGTGGTAGAATGCTTGTCTCCCATACATGAAGCCCTGGGTTCAATTCCTCAGCACCACATACATAGAAAAAGCCAGAGGTGGCACTGTGGCTCAAGTGGTTGAGTTAGCCTTGAGCAACAAGAAGCCAGGGACAGTGCTAAGGCCCCCAGTTCAAGCCCTGGGACTGGCACCAAAAAAAAAGTTTTAAAATTGTTACAAAGCTGCTTATGAGCCTAGTATCAGTGGCTCACAGCTGTAATCCTACTTAGGAGGCTGAGATCTGAGGATCGCAGTTCCAAACCCAAGCAGAAAAGTCCATGAGACTTTTTATCTTCAGGAAACTACCCAGAAAAAGCAAGACATGGCCCGCTGGCTCAAGTGGTAGAGTGTTAGCCTTGAGCACAAAAAATCTCAGAGACACGGTCCAGGCCCTGAGTTCAAGCCCCAGGATTGGCAACCAAAAACAAATCAAAAAAAAAAACCTGCTTATAGCAAAAGTGTATACACCAATAATTGTAGCTCCTTGGTGAAAGGTCCACTCCAGGAGGGCTCTATGCAGATGCCCCCCGCCTGTTTAAATCTGCTCCCAGTATGTGCATTACCTAGGTAAACCACCAGTTACCTCCCCCTTCTCTGAGGTCACACCCAATCCACCTAGCCATATCTCCTGCCCCTGCCCTGAATAAGGCATGTCCCTTTGGTGGTTTAGCCCTTCCCTCCAACCAAGCATCATCTTGGTCACAGGCCAGCAGTTTGGGAATAAACTTTTCTCTCTTGCCTGAATACCATATGGTGTTCTCCGTTAATACTTTAACAAGCCTTCCATATGGTGCTGTGACCTCGGGAAAGGCTTTGAGTCAGGACCAGTGGAATTCCTGTTTTTCTCCTTTTTTCCTGAGGCGTATCCCCAGTCCTGATGGCCCCTTTTCTATAAACTGAACTGCTGTGAGATGCCACACGAGACTTTTCACCAATGCCATTGCTGACCTTCAGCACCACGTCCCACTTCTATACTCCGGTGAATGAAACTGCTCTTCAGGTTCTCTGTCACTCTGGTATGATGCCAGAGAACTACTCAGGCCCAGGGCCTGGTCACCTCCAAAGCCGAGGACACTTGACTTTGGGGAGATCTCTCTCTCTTCTCTCTTCTCTTCTCTCTCTCTCTCTCTCTCTCTCTCTCTCTCTCTCTTTCGTTCTCTCTCTCTCCTCTCTCTCCCTTGTCTTCTTGCTTGCTTGCTTGCTAAAACTCCAAGTCATACCATCCTGATAATGTGCCTTGCTACCAAAGCTGCCTCTTTTCACAAGCCTTGGAAAGGAGAACACCATAAAGTATTCAGGCAAGGGAGAAAAGTTTATTCCTGAACTGTTGGCCTCTGGCCAAGATAATGCATGGTTGGAGAGAAGGGCTGAACCACCAAAGGGCCATGCCTTATCTAGGGCAGGAGCAGGAGGTATGGCCAGGTGGACTGGATGTGACCTCAGAGAAGGGGGAGGTAACTGCCTCTAGGTGTGCCAGTTACCTAGGTAATGCAGGTACTGGGCACAGACTTAAACAAGCTGGGGGGGCATCTGCATGGGGCCCTCCCTAGGGTGGACCTTACACTTGAAAGAATTCAAGACATACTCATACCATCTTCTCCCTACACTGTTTCCTCAATTCTCATTTCCAAGGCTTTCTTCACTAAAAAAATGACTTGATTACAGTGCCCGATAATAAGCTTACACAGACACAGACACTTGGGAGGTAGAGATTGTGAGGATCATGGTTCAAAGCTAACCCAAGCAAAATTAACAAGACTCCATCTCTGGTGGTAGAAGTCTGTCATTTCAGCCACATGAGAGGCAGAAGTAGGACTGCAATCCAAGGCTGGCTGACATAAAAAAATGTGGGACCCTATCAAAAAAATTAATGCAAAATAGGTTGGGGGCACAGTACAAGTGGAAAGCATGTACCTAACAAAGGCAAAGTGCTGAGTTCTGCTAGTACTGCCCCTCCCCCTAAAAAAGCAACAAAACAATTTGGACTAATAGGCAGTAACACATCAGTATACTAGTATACATAGCTATCTTCTCCACAAGCTAAGAGTTGCTGTGGGGGGAGCTCATTTCCGCCTTAGGTATCAGTTTTTACATGCTTCAAAGAGCTAAATATGGAGTAAGTTTGCCCCACCCTCTGGAGTTGTTGCTAGGTTTAAGTATCAAACCCCCCCACACACAAAAAAGAGAACCATAGTCAATGAAGTATTATTTAGTCTGTTTCAGCTTTCAGTACTTTCAAAATCCATTCCCAAATGTGCCTTTCTGACTTCACAGTATATTCTGATTCCTATTCCTTAGTATGTAATACTGCCTCCTTTTTCAGGCCCAGCAGTACCCACATAGGTTATCCTGAGTTTTCAACCTATGACTTAACAGCCATAGAGAAAATCAGAACTGAAATGAGGGAAATGCTTACACTTCCTAGGAGTTATGAGTTATTTCTGCAAGCTCTGGGGGTCTGGAAGTATATAAAAACTAAAACCCTAAAGGACACCCATCCGTGTTTCGAAAGCCTCATACATTTCCCAACCAGGCCTTCACAGAGGCTTAGGCTGAGCGTTCATCAAATCCCAACTCTGCTATTCCAGTGAAGGAAGTAAGAGCCCCTGGCTCCCAAGTTTAGCTGTAACTGTGAAGTGCCTTCATCTTCTCATTTGCAGTATGAAAAGAATTATTTACCTTAGTTGAGCATTATTTTACCCTGTATCTTTCAAAAGTGAATTGTTGCGCCTACGCAACATGGATTTCTTTTGATATGTGTTTCTAGACCACCACTGGTGAAGTCTTGAGCTTCTGGAAGTCCTCTGTGACAGATCGAGTAAAACCATTCCCCCAAGTCTGATCTTACTGCCTCTTTCTCCAGTCAGTCCACCACCCATGAGTTCTGATCCTCAGAGAAGCAGATGCCAAGAAAGGATTGCCATTGGCACTCCAAATCAAAGCATCAGCATTCATGCATTTAATTAGCCTTAGATGGATAATATTCAAAAGACTTCATATATATGAATTGAAGGAGGGAATGAAGAGTTAAAGTAAACCCCATTTTCAGGCAGCCCCTGTTTTGTTGTCTGTTTAAACTATGAGCAAACCCAGGGCAAGCTTATTAGGGCCCAGCCGGTCAAGAACTCTAACCGCCTAGGAATGCTTAACTTTAACCGCCCCCAGAATGCCTTGAGCCCTAAGCCAATCAGATTTGTACCCGTAATCTTGCTTGCTTGAACACCTGATTGCTGTAACTTTTTTGCCTTTATAAGCCCTGTGCAATCGCAGTTTGGGGCTTCCTCCTAACCTCCACTGTGTCGGTGGGTAGGACGAGGCCTGAGTTGCAGCCCGCCTGAATAAAGCCTTGCTTTTGCATTTCGGAATGTCTGAGTCTCATTGGCCTTCTTGGTGGTCGTTTTGCGACTTGGCATAACACTTGGGGGCTCGTCCCGGATAGCCCCAGAGACCCCCAAGACCCCACACTCCAAAAGTAAGAAAACAGCCCTGTTCATTTGTCTTGTCCTGTAATGTGTCTGTTTGTCTGTTTTGCTTTTTCTTATTTCTTGAAGGGGTTGTCGAAGCGGACACGCTTACTCAGCAATCCTGGGGAGACTGAGGGACACCCCAGACTCTCCACCCTTGAAGGGGGACCCCTAGAGCACCGCCTTCAACTTAAGTCTACTCCTTCTGCATCCTTGCAGGAGGTTGTGGGCTCTTCTTGTTCTTGCCTGTGTGTTTTCCTCCTTTTGTATTATAATTGTTTTGTTTTCTGTAGCCTTCTGGACTGAACATCTGATCAGAGCTATGGGTAACGTTCTATCATGGAAACCTCCATCTAGCCCCCTAGACTTGATCCTAGCTCACTGGAGGGAGGTTAAGGTGATAGCTCAGAAGCAGAGTGTGGCCCTTAAGAAGGAAAAGTGGATCACCCTGTGACTCTGGGGGACCCCCACCCAGCCTTCTTAAGCAGAAAATTATTTGGTGTGCTAAAATGTTTACTAAGACTACCAAGCCCTGGAAAATGAGACTGGAGAATGCTAAAATCATTTGTTAAAGGTTTTGTCTTAAAATTTGGGTGTTGCAGGAGTAAGATTGAATACCTCTTGCCACTGGAAAATGGCAGAGAGAGAGGGCTGGGGATATAGCCTAGTGGCAAGAGTGCCTGCCTCGGATACACGAGGCCCTAGGTTCGATTCCCCAGCACCACATATACAGAAAACGGCCAGAAGCGGCGCTGTGGCTCAAGTGGCAGAGTGCTAGCCTTGAGCGGGAAGAAGCCAGGGACAGTGCTCAGGCCCTGAGTCCAAGGCCCAGGACTAGCCAAAAAAAAAAAAGAGAGGCTCTTTTGAAACAAGCAGCCCATAGGCAAAGGGCAGCACCTGGTTTCAGAATGCCTGTAAGATTCAGAGTTTTTTCAATGCAGATAAAAGCCAAAGTGTTAGTGTTAAAGCAGAGGTTAGTAAAAAAAGGCTTTGGAAATCAAGAATACATTTCTAGATAAGAAATTTGAAATTTGGAAGTAAAATTGTCCTAAATAATTATTGCAAAGTGAGAAAAGGAGAATTATGGATACCAAAATGTTTAATTGCCACTTCAGTTTTCCTGTAGGTTTTTTGTAGCAGTTTCCAGCAGGCCCACAGAGGAAAGGTGATTCCTACAAGTTTGTCAAGATCTAACATTGGCCCTTAATAAGTTCCAGTTAAGAGCATGCTTAAAAACTACTTCTGTGTGGGCCACCTTATTGTTTTTAATTGGAGTAAAGTGGCCTCTTATAAGACCCATTGATCTGAAATCTGTGGTTCGAAGCCAGCTCAGGCAGAGAAAGGTCCCCGTGAGAGACTTGTCTCTAATCAGCCAGCAGAGTGCTGGGAATGGAGTTGTGTGGAGCTCAAAGGTGGTAGGGTGCTAGTCTTGAGCTGGAGAGCTGAGGGACAGCACTCAGGCCCTGAGTCCAAGTCCAGTGAAAAGTCACTCCTCCTGGGACGAAAGTGGTGGAGCATCCAGAGGCAGTAAGCCACTGCTTGGATGGCAGAGATGGTGTCAGATCCTAGAGTCACTCCTGTTTGGCCTTTCAAAAGTTAATCAAAGCCGGGAAGTCCTAGAAAAATAGTTCGTAAGAATGCCTTTCTAATACCCATGTCTGTCTACTGGGCAGGAACTTGCCAGTCATCTGTGATAGTGGGTAGTAAGTGTAAAATGAGAGGATAGTTTAAAATCCCAACCCCCGCAAGTCCTGACTGGCAGTGAGAATTTTAAGCTGATACATTTGTTCAGGAAAGAAAGTTTGTAGACCTGAGATTGTGTCCTTCCTGAGATCTGTTAAAGGCCTGCAAAAGTAATGTAGGCATTTTTTAGGTCATCAGAAATCAGTTCCCCAGTCAGGAAAAAGCTTTCATAAACTAGAATGTTAAAAGGCTACACTGAGGTAGCCCAAAAAGAAGTCTGTATAGTTGAAAGTTAAAATGTTGAAAGTAATTTCCAGTTTGGAGTAAAGCTCCTAATGGATATCTGATCCTGCAGTCCCTTGGTAAAGTAGACTAAGGTTATAGGTTCCTGGCTAGGTAAGGTCAACGCCCCTGAGTCTGCCTGAAGAAGTTATAGAAGATGGATGATCTTCGCCCATCAGCCTCCCCTTTTAGGACCAAGGGACCAGAGTTGTTTTTGGGAAGATGAGGCAGGATAAACTAGAGGCATGGAAAACAGAGGTAACAGTATACAGAGACTGCACCTGTGAGAAATGGTTACAGGCCAAGCCGCCTATGTTGGCTTAAAAAAAAAATCCTAGTCTTAATATCTGATTCAAACTTATTGCCCTGGCAAAATGACCCAAAGGCCATTGATTGCCTAAAGCTGTCTTGACTTCCAGTAATTTGCCAGCCTGCAAAAGCTAGTGTGCTTAAGAAGGAATCAGGAAAATACTAGGAAATTTGACTAAAGTTAGGCTTTAAGTTAATTTAGGTTAAGCTTCTCTAACCAGTCTATGGAGAAAGTTGCAGGTAACCCAGGTGTGACATTCTACTGGAACCACTGGGAGCCACTGATACCTGACATCACAGCCCCTGCCCATTGCATTTGAGTGAGGACCAAGGAGAGTCTAACAGTCATCTGGAAGAATCTACATCTTCAGATGGGACTCTTATCACATGCAGCTGATTTCTGATTTCTGCTGAAAAGTGCTTTGGATCTGCTACAACAAATTTTGGGGGGGACATTCTTGAGTTGACTGGAGTTAACTAGCTCTAAGAAAATTGGATATTGTAAGAAATTTTCAAGCTGACCGGCCTGCTGCTAAATTCAAAGCATGTATGACAGGCTGGAGAGTCACTTCCAGGCAATGCCTGGAGTGGGAGGTATGTCCAAGAGTATTAAAATGTGTCCAGATGGATTAGGGTGTGACCTCAGAAGAGAGGGAGGTAACTGCCATCAGGTGTGCCAGGTACCAAGGTAACTGGACAGAGATTTAAACTGCCAGGGGCATCTTCACAGAGCCCTCCTGGGGGTTTATGTTGCAGATGCCATTGGCCAACCTTAGGCACTTGGAGGAACTGGAAACTGGAGAAATCAACTCTAGAATAGTTGGCTCATGAGTGCTGGCCTTGAGCGGGAAGAAGCCATGGATGGTGCTCAGGCCTGGTCCAAGGCCCAGGACTGGCCAAAAAAAAAAAGTGAGAAAGACAATCCCTAGAAAGTTTGAGTATGTAACAAATGGTATCAGTATGTCTTAAAATTAGAGCATATGAGTTAAGTTGGTATGTAATCAAATTGGCTATAATATAAATAGGGTCAGAATTAGAGCTTTGGTGTATAACTATGTTTATCTGTACCTGTATCTGCAGGGCTAAGGGACTTGTGTGATGTCATCTAAATGTTATTCCTAACTTGCAATCGCATTTGTTATGAGCTTTTATCGCCCCCTCAGAGCCCTATAGTAAGTCCACCAAGAGATCTGGCTCAAGCTAAAGGCCCTTTATGAGACTGGACCTCCTCCTGAGCCACACCCGCTACCAACTGAGTAAAGCGCCACCGACAACTTAAGGTATTGCGGGCACAATACCAACCTATCCCTACCGATTCTCAGTGAGAATCAAACTAATAAGGAAAACCACGAAAACCTATCAGAAGGGGGGAATGAAGGAGGGAATGAAGAGTTAAAGTAAACCCCATTTTCAGGCAGCCCCTGTTTTGTTGTCTGTTTAAACTATGAGCTTATTAGGGCCCAAGCCGGTCAAGAACTCTAACCGCCTGGAAATGCATAACTTTAACCACCCCCAGAATGCCTCGAGCCCTGAGCCAATCAGATTTGTACCCGTAATCTTGCTTGCTTGAACACCTGATTGCTGTAACTTTTTTGCCTTTATAAGCCCTGTGCAAGGTGCAAGCAACCACCCAGGAAGATGGTGGAACAGAGTCCCAAATCCGTACTATTCCTGTGTCTAGGTAACATTTGCCGTTCACCCATCGCAGAAGCAGTTTTTAGAAAACTGACGAAAATGTTTCAGATAATTGGAGGATAGACAGTGCGGCCACATCCACATATGAAGTGGGAAATCCCCCTGACTATCGAGGGCAGAGCTGCATGAGGAAGCATGGCATCCCCATGAGTCACATTGCCTGACAGGTCACCAAAGAAGACTTTGCTACATTCGACTACATGCTGTGTATGGATGAAAGCAATCTGAGAGATTTGAATAGGAAAAGTAATCAAGTTAAAAGCTGCAAAGCTAAAATTGAACTACTTGGGAGCTATGATCCACAAAAACAACTCATTATTGAAGATCCCTATTATGGAAACAACTCCAACTTCGAGCTGGTGTATCAGTAGTGCCTCCGGTGTTGCAAGGCCTTCCTAGAGAAGGCCCACTAGGTTAGCACTGCCTACAGTCAAGCCAACAACTTGCCCACTAGTCCTGTGCCTAAGTGAAGCTTTCCTTAGCCCCAGCCCCTGTTGTTTCTTCAGCTGACTTACTCTTAGCTTAAACATAATTGTAGGTGACAAATTAGTTTTATTTACCCATGAAGTTAATTGACTTGTTTTCTCCTGATTACAAAACAGTGGAACAAGGAAATAGGGAAGAAAAAAATACAACCCTGTGAGGTAATAATGACCTGAGCTCAGGAAGACCTGGACAGTGTGGTCTACCTGGCATGTTGCATGCCTAGCACTGCCCAGTGCTACTGCTTACCTTGTACCTTGCTGACCTGGGCTCTTGTAGTGTCACAATAGCTCTACTGATAGCAGCTCCTCTGCTCTCAGAAATGTTTTAACTCAGTTTACTCATAGAGCATACTTGTATGTTTAAGATGCAAAGCATAGTGGTGCCTGTAAATCCAGCACTAGGGAGGCTGACGCAGGAGGATAAGTTCAAGGCCAGCCTGGGCTATAACATGCCTCAAAATACAAAATAACAACACAAAATAAGAGGAAGACTGGTGGAATAAATCTTTAGTATTCTTACTACTTGTTGCTATGTATTTAGTTTATTTCATGGGAGTCAGCTTATTTGCTCCAATTTGAGCCACTTTGCCTTTAAGAATTGAATTCTATATTGGAAGTACACTTGTATGCAGGTTACCTTCAGTCAGTGGAGAGAATGTTTTCCATACACATGCAACTCAAGTGTCCAACCAAAATTGACCAGCCATGAAGTTTTAAAAATTGCAGGGTCCCATTAGGTTGGTGTACTGTAATGATATGTTGGTAACTATTCTTTCATCAGCATTTAGTAACTTCCAGGCAAACAGGTAACTTTGGTTTACCATCAATTAGCTCACCTCAAATTATAAGGATATTTCAGAAAAGATTGTTTTCAAAATAAACAACTATGGAGTTATATAAATCTGCTGTTGGTCTGCTTTGTTATTGACAAGTAAAAAGCATTTGCAAACAACAACAACAAAAATAAGCCCTGTGCAATTGCAGTTTGGGCTTCCTCCTAACCTCCGCTGTGTCGTGTGTCGGTGGGTAGGACGAGGCCCGAGTTGCAGCCTGCCTGAATAAAGCCTTGCTTTTGCATTTCGAAATGTCTGAGTCTCTGTGGCCTTCTTGGTGGTCGTTTCCCGACTTGGCATAACAGAATAAGTAGGCATTGTCACTATTCCCTAAACTACTTAAATAGCATTTGTATTTCAATAGTAATTAATAATCTAAAGATTTATACTAGACGATTACTAGGTTATATGTAAATATATGCTGTTTCACATACAGATTTGGGTATCCACAAAAGTCCTGGAACCAACCCCCTAGTTATCAAACCAGACTGTGTATCATACATTTGCAATCCCAGCTAGTCTGGAATTGGAGATAGGATCATTGATTGACAAGGGCAAACTCTGAGATGCTATCTCAAAGATAGGCCTCATGTGATATTAACACATGGTAATCCCACCTAGTTGGAAGGCAGAGGCAGAAGACTGTGGTCTCAGGCCTGACAAAATATGAATAACCCTACCTGAAAAATTAAAGATGAGAGTGGCTCAAGTGGTATAGTTGCCTCTCAGTGCAGGGGCTTGCTTGGGAGGGGGCACTTAGGAAAATGTGATTGTGGTACAAATGCAGTTCTCCTCTCAAGACTGGAGGCAAGCAGTTGGCCTGGTGTTTTAGAGATACCTGCTCTGGTCTCCTGTCACTGCATCTCCCACTGTTGTGACTAATCTATGGAATCAAGGAATACACTTATACCTGGAGCTCACTCTACTTGCATCCATGAATTCCCTACACTAAGGCAAAGCCAGCTCTTCCAGAGTCTTCCCAAGGTCTGCTCTCTTGAGAAACAAGGTGGCTGTTTTAAGGAGTGTAGTTGGAAAACTCCTGCTCAAAAGTTGTCTAAAATTTATCTGACCTCTACAGGATGGAAGTATTTTTTCTAGCCTCAATATCTCTACAGTGCCTGTTATAAAAATTCAAATACATTTCCTGAGGTCCCCTATAAAGAAAAACAATGAATCTAATTTTCGAAATTAGAAATTGTCTTTATCGTGCGCCTGCTCTAAGGCACCGTTCCATCTCTTCGTGTACTGGTGAAGTGTTCACACATGACTCATCTAGTCAAAACATAAGCACGTTTTAACAAGCCCAATGATAAAGACTCACTACAAGTCCCAAAATGCACCGCAGGGTCAGCTTGCACCCTGCCGGGCCGGCTTTTCACCTCTCTGGCCTGAATGACGAGTTGTACATAAAGAATGCGCAACTCAACCAGCTGAGGGACTATCAAAGAACGAAAAAGGGGGTTGAAACCCACAAGGCTGGGGCGGCCCTGTGTGTGACTTGTGCCCGCTGAGCAACGAATAACAAGGTGAATGCAAGGGACAATTCTTCCTTCGCCTATCCAGCGCCCAAGACAGTGAACTCAGGAAATGCCTCTCCCCCGCCCCAAAACACCCCCAAGAGGGCAAAACAGCTGCACGGTGGACGGGGGTTAGGAAGGCAGACTTCCCTGAGCTCACCTCAAGACTCCCACGTTATACACGCGCGCGCGCTGTGTTTTCACGAGACGGAAACTACTTTCAGTGGCCGGCTACTACGGGTCTAACGGTAAAATGCTTTGGCGGGAAATAGGAAATAGTCCACACACCAGTTGGAAATAGGAAATAGTCCACACACCAGTTAGGAGGGACATTCAAGTCGCCCCGAGGTCTCGGTCCATGGCCTAGTTCCTGGACAGAGGCTCAACCGTAACCGGTTCTGTAACGATTTTTAGTGGGCTCCGCTTCAGCTAAAGGAGCTCGACGTTCTTTCGTCTTCACAGGACGAGGTTTGGTTTTCTTCTCCCCCAGCCCCCGAGGCTGACCCAGGGTGAGTTTCCGTGAAGGAGTACTAACATTTCCTCACGGGTCTCTCTTCAGGATAATCCTCTTAGAGGATTCCTATTTCTCAGGTTGACTTTTTCTCTCCCCCTACCACCCCCATCCCCGCTCCCGCTCCCCGAACTGGCTTCCGGCGCCCGTCACTCTACGAGGTTCCAAAAGCAACCCTCCAAATGCCGTACGGCCACCGGGCTCTCGCCGTCTCACAGCAAAACCGGGGAAGCTCGCGAGAACTTCCCGCCCAACGGCTCCGGGAGGTAGGCCGAGTGTGGGAGAAGTCCTGTTTAGACCCTCCCTCCTGAATCTCGTGCTACTTCTCGCGAGTGCGCCGAGCCTTCAGGTTCCGGAAGCGCGTGCGGAGCAAGTAGGGCCGCGCGTTGGACTCATCGGCCGCCGTAGCCCCTGCTAGGCCAGCCCGTGCGAGGTTGCTGGAGGAGGAAGAGAAAGGCACCGAGAGTCGGGTTACAAGATGGCGGGCCTGTAGTGTTACCGCGGCGGCGGCGGCGGCGGCGGCGGGAGAGCGAGCGAGCTCTTGGGGGGCACAGGGAGGGGCGGGTGGGTGTGTGCGGGGGGTGAACTGAGGGTTGGCGGGGACTCCCAGCGGAGGGGTCTCGGTGGCTCTTGTCACCCCTTCTCGCGGCCGAACCTTTGGAGCCATGGTGAACTCGGACCTCTCCAGAGACGCTGCCGCCGCCGCCGCCGCCACCAGCAGCACCACCACCGCCTCCGCCGCCGCCGCCACCGCCGCCGCCTCCGCCTCCGCAGTAGTCTCTCGAGAGTGAGGTGCACCGACGGGGCAAGCGGGGAGGCGGCGGCCGGAGCGGCGGGCACCGCAGCCACCATGTCGGACACACGGCGACGAGTAAAGGTCTATACCCTGAACGAAGACCGGCAGTGGGACGACCGAGGCACCGGGCACGTCTCCTCCACCTACGTGGAGGAGCTAAAGGGGATGTCGCTGCTGGTCCGGGCAGAGTCTGACGGTAAGGTGGTCGGGACGGTGGGATAAGGAGTCCGAGTCTCGCGTTTTCGGGTACAGGCTGAGGTTTAGGTCCTGGGCCCCTGTTACTCTCAACCACCTCCGGGGACAGCGCGGTTGTCTGGAGTATGCCCTCCTGTGTGATTTTTTTTTAAAAGGAAAAAAAAAAACTTATAGGCTTCACAACCTCGGTCAGACGCGGGTCCTCTGTTCCTCCGCCCCCCGGCCCTCTTAAGAATTTGACCCCTTCCTCTCCAGTCTGTCCTCCTTTGTAGAGGTCCGGAGTGATCTCGCCCTACCCTCCCCCCCCCACACGGATTTTGGCAATGGGCCTCACTGTTTAAAGTCAGCAGGTGCTGGAGAAAACCAAAAAGGCACCTTTTCTTGGGCTTATTGCGGGCCGTTGCCACAGTACATGCTCGCAGTAGCACTTCATTCGTCTTGATGCCTCCAGGCTGCTTTTTATTGTAGAGGATACCTTACAATCTAAACAAGTTAGGACACCCATTTGCAAATGATCCAAAGCAAATGATAAACTCATTTTCGTTGATTTATTTTAAGAGTACTGTGAAATATTTTTGAAGTTTTTCTTTTTTTTTAATGGAAGCCTGGCACCGGTGACTCATATCTGTAATTCTAGCTACTCAGGAGGCTGAGATCTGTGGTTCACAGTTGGAAGCCAGTCGGGCAGGAAAGTCTTTGAGAGGCTTATCTTCAGTTAAACACCAAAAAGCTGGAAGTGGCGCTGTGGCCCAAGTAGTAGAGCACTAGGCTTGATCATAACTAGCTCAGGGATGGATCCCAGGCCCTTAGTTCAAGCCCCAGGAACGGTACCAAATAGAAAAGGGTGGGGGGGAGGAAATGCAGTAAAACAACAAAAGAAAGCTAGGCTTGAAGTGGTCGTTTAGAGACCTTAAAGTTTTCATTTCATTTCTTTTTTTTTCCCTTAGGGCATATCGATGGGGGGATAGGATAAAATCGAAATTTAAATCTAAATTAAATATGAAGCCTAGATCTGGAAGAAATCGCGAATTTTAATACCTTCTACTGCCTCAAATGTTCAACTGGATGAAGAGACATGAGAACTAACTCAGAGTTTGCTGCTGTTTTGTTTGAGACTTACATTACTTTTTAATCTTTCAGGATCGCTACTTTTGGAATCAAAGATAAATCCAAACACTGCATATCAGAAACAGCAGGCAAGTAGATGTTTATCTTTCATTTGAAAGGCTTCAACTGTGATCCTAAAAGTAGTAGTCTGTTTTCCTGACAGGAAAGTTTGGTAAAAAAGTTACGGGTGATGTATATTTCCCTTCCAGAATAAAAAAAAAGGTTTAAACTGAAATGTCAAAGTTTTTATGTTAGCAGTAATTTGTTACCTTTGAACTGAGCCACTCTTTATATTAAAGTAATATGTAGTAATTAGCTTTATTTTAACTATATCATTTGTATACCCTTAGCTAAAATTTTTATTCTGAGTCACATTTGAAGAAAATAACATAAAAGAAAGTTCAAAAGGATACTTTAAATAACAAAGACATCTTGTTTGTGGCATGGGACTTGGTCATTTGACACAAAGGGGTTGGTTTGCAATAGTAGCACTTAAGTTTTTTTCTTTTAATGTTGTATTTATACTTTTATATAATTAATGGATTTGTCACAGTTGTGTACATTGCCAGTGATATAACATCTTTGTTCTTACTGCCTTATTTTGGGAGAGAAAATTTATGTTGTTTTTTAATGTGCCTAAATAATATGGAAATACAGTGCTTTGACCTTTTTTCTGTGACTGTTACCATTTTTATTCTGAAATATGTCTAAATTGAAAAGTATAGAACATAATATAATGGGTATCATTAAAACCAGATTTAATGATGTTAAAATTAGGCCATATCATGTTTGTTTTACATTTTTTGTGTTGTTCAAAGTTATTGATAGTTAAAGTCCACTTTGTGTTCATTCCATTTTGTCCATAAACTGTCCATCCTATAGGTTACCATAGTCAGAAATTTATTTTTCTGAACATATTTTTATACATTTTCTGTATTTGTATATGTCCATAAAAATGCAGTCTGTGTTTTTAAACTACACAGTTGATATGGTACTCAGTGTATTCTGAAACTTACATTTTTTTAAACTAATTTTTCTGGCGATTTATTATCAATATAGACCTAGTCTTTTTCTTTACATTATTGTGATATATGACATATTGAACTATTTATGTGTGTATGAAACACTTTTCTAATAGAAGTCACCATTTAGGGGTTATGTCCAAATTTAATTTCTTTGTAATCATCTTTCGTATTTTCGCCAAAATCTTAATTTGTACTTTCTTGCAAAGGTGAGATTTCTGAATATATTGCTTTTTTGTGTGCTCATGGGTTTTGTGTGTGTACATGCACACTCATACATGTATGTACATACCAGGAATTGAACCCAGAACCTCAAGCTCTCAGCTTTTTTGCTCACAGCTGTCCCTCTACCACTTGAGCCATGCTTCAATTTCCAGCTTCTTGTTGGTTAACTGGTAATAAGAGTCTCTTGGGTTTCTCTACCCAGAATGAATTTGAATCTCAATCCTTCACTGCTGTACACAGTTGGGAAGAAGGCATTGGGAATCAATAAACGACCTTTATTTAGATAATCAGTAATTTGGCATTCAACCTACCTTGATTAGAACTTGAGGCCTCTGTGCCTGCCAGGGAAATGTTTTGCCTACTGCTTGAGCTGTGCTAAAAGCCTGATCCCCAAAACTTAAGTACTGAAACAAATACATTGAAAAGAGAAGAGAATGATTATATAACATTGTATGAAATGAGGTGCCTTTCTGTGTATGTCAGAATTTTAAGTTATTTAAAATTAGTTCCACTAATCTTAATCAAATTACTGTTAGCAATGCAAATCTAGAATAAAAATGTATTGTATTTAGCACATGTGTGTTTTAATTGGGTTTAGGAGAAAATATATTTTTATTAGACAAAATACCCCACCTGAAATAACTATAGAATAATAAGTCATGTTTTTAACCCATGAAAACATTTACAAAGAAGCAATTAAGGCATAAAACCATACAAAATACCATATGAAGGGCAAACTTATTCCACAGCCTTAGGCAGTAGAAAATGAGAGTTGAGAGAGAACCATAGTGGGTAGAATCATTAAGAAAAACTTTAGTCTTAGGGGTGGTGGTTGTTGAAGAAACTATTAATAAGGAAGAAAATAATATACCTGCTGCAGAAAGTATTGAGCCTATTTGTAGAAGTTTCTTATTTGAAAGCTTGATTTACCAAGCACAAGGGAGTTATTGTTGGTTTTTCTAGGCTCCTAAAATGATGAAAGTGATACTATGTGAAACCAGTGTGAGAAATAAATGAGGGGGATAGGTCAAAGCAGAAAAGTTTTGGATAACAAGACCTATTATGATAATTCAAATTCAAAAAATGAAAGCCTGGTATGACCTTGAAAAACAGGAATAGAGCTCCAGTACATTTTCAAGAATGTAGTAGAATAGTAGGTGAATGATTAAATATAAAAAAGAGGGTTCAGGGCTGGGAATGTGGCTTAATAGTAGAGTGCTTGCCTAGCATGCATGAAGCCTTGGGTTCAGTTATTCAGTACCACATAAACAGAAAAGGCTGGAGGTGGCACTGTGGCTCAAGTGGTAGAACACTAACCTAGAGCAAAAAAAGAAACTTATGGACAGTGCCCAGGCCCTGAGTTCAAGCCCCAGGACTGGCAAAAATAACCCCAACAAACAAATTTAAGATAAAAGAGGGTTCAGGCCGGATGCCAGTAATCCTAGCTACTCAGCAGGCTGAGATCTGAGAATCATGACTCAAAACCAGCCCAGGCAGGAAAGTCCCTGAGACTCTTTATCTCCAATTAACCACCAGAAATCCAGAAGTGGCCCTGTGGTGTGAAGTGGTAGAGTGCTAGCCTTGAACGAAAAAGTTCAGGGACAGTTTCCAAGCACCAGCACCAGCAAGTGCATGCATGTGCACATGCACACACACAGAAATATAAAAATACTGTTTCTTTTTCACTCTAAACTCTGTCAACAGACCACCCTCCTTACCAGTTTCTTACATATCGTCTAAGAGGTATGCAAATATAAACAAGCATATATTTTCTCACTTAGATTGACAAAAATAATAGCAAAATATATACTATTCTATACCTTGCAGTTTTTTTTTCATTTAGGCTTTGAAGTGGTTGGGAACTAAATGATAAATTTTATGATTATTAGAGGTAGTGATTATCAAATGAATTTTTAGTTGCCAGATGGGACCCTCTTTAAAGTAGGTATAAATTAAAGAATAAAGCTTAAAATAACCTGTAGGACTATTGATATTTATCCTTTTGTCCAGTAACACCTGATTGGATGCTGCTGATGGACTGGTTCCTGTTTGAAATTTGGATTTTTTTTTTGACCAGTCCTGGGGCTTGGACTCAGGGCCTGAGCACCGTCCCTGGCTTCTTTTTGCTCAAGGCTAGCACTCTACCATTTGAGCCACAGCGCCACTTCTGGCCATTTTCTATATATGTGGTGCTGGGGAATTGAACCCAGGGCCTCATGTATAGGAGGCAAGCACTCTTGCCACTAGGCCATATCCCCAGCCCCTTAAATGCAGTTTGAAAGTTTGTGACATTTTAGCAGAGGAAGGTTGTATTCTAAATCTTACTAATAGACGTATATGGAATTGGGGGGAGACAGTAAATAGAAGGCTTAAGAGATTCCTATGGTTTAGTTTAGTACAGTTAGAAGTGGTGGATGGATTTAGAGTGTATTTTAAAGATAAAATTGACTGGGCATGCTTATCAGCCAATCTCAAAATCTGTTCTCTTTCAAACTAACAGAACAACATTTCAGTAAGTTGGGGCCAGTTGACAAATGATTATTTTACATTCTGAAGCATTAAGATTTTAGGTTGGGAATGTAATTTAGTGGTAGAATGCTTGCCTAGCATGCATGAGGCCCTGGGTTTGATTCCTCAGTACCACATAATGAAAAATAATAAAATTATATTTAAAAGATTTCAAAGATTCTAGGTTTGGGTTATAATGATACAGGGAGGTTTTGTTTGTTTTGTTTTGTTTGTTGGTCCTGGGACTTGAACTCAGCGCTGAGGCACTGCCCCTGAGTTTTTCTGCCCAAGGCTGTCTACCACTTTGAGCCATAGCTCTACTTCCAGTTTTCTGGTGGTTGATGGGCAGTTAGAGTCTCACAAACTTTCCTGGCCTGGCTGGCTTTGAACTGCAGTCCTTAGATCTGAGCCTACTGAGTAGCTAGGATTACAGGTGTGATCTACCAGCACCCAGAAATAATTAAGTTTTTTTGTTTTTGCAACCCTGGGGATTGAACCTGGCATCTTATACATGCTAAGGAAGTGCTTTACTTCTACACTACACCATGACACCTGTATTTGTGTGTGTGTGTGTGTGTGTGTATACACATACATATTGGTGCTAGGGCTTGAACTCTGGCCAAGTGCTCTGTCCCTTAGGTTTTTCGCTCAAAGCTGGCACGCTAGCACTTGAGCCACACCTCCACTCTGGGCTTTTAGTATTTAACCGAAGAAGAGAGTCTCACATGGGCTGGGTTCAAACCTTAATCCTCAGAGCTCAGCTTCCTGAATAGCTACGATATAGGCAGGAGCTACCAGTATCCAGCTTTATCTCTTTTTTTTTTAATTAAATTTTTATTGTTAGACTGAGGTACAGAGAGGTTACAGTTTCATGCGTTAGCCATTGGATACATTTCTTGTACTGTTTGTTACCTCCTCCCTCATTCCCCCCTCCCAGCTTTATCTCTTAACTGGAGAATTTAGAATGTTGTGAGTTCAATCCTAATGTTTGAAATAAACTAGTGAATATATATAAAATATATAGAGATTTACACAATTTTGCGTGTTGACATCATAAATTTATAATGCTCTCTCTGTAGTTCAGATGCAAGAGGAGAAGAGTAGTTGGGAAAAAAATGGGCCAAGTGAGGATTTGGAGCAGGAGGAATTTTAGGGAATACAATGGGGATCACCCTAAATAGGCACTTAGTTTACAATGTTGCAGAGTAAGAAATAAGGAATCAACTTGTTCAAAAATTTGTGTTCTTGTAGATTTTGCCTACATTCATATATAACAATATAACAGACCAAAGGAGTTCAAACTTGAACATTCTTTTTTTTTTTTTTTTATGGCAGCCCACACCTAGGGCCTCTGTGCTGGGGCCAGCGACATTTTATTTTTTATTATTTATTTATTTATTTTGGCCAGTCCTGGGCCTTGGACTCAGGGCCTGAGCACTGTCCCTGGCTTCTTCCCGCTCAAGGCTAGCACTCTGCCACCTGAGCCACAGCGCCCCTTTTGGCCGTTTTCCATATATGTGGTGCTGGGGAATCGAACCGAGAGCTTCATGTATAGGAGGCAAGCACTCTTGCCACTAGGCCATACTCCCAACCCCAAACTTGAACATTCTTAAGCTTTTTGGTTAAGTGAATTTCTGACAACATAATTTGAAGCAAATATTCTCTGAACTTAAATCTTTTGTTGTGTTTTTTGAGACAGTCCCAGGGTGCTGGGATTATAGACAGGAACCACTATACTCAAACCTCATTTTGTTTTTTGTCTTTTAATTTGCATTATACAGTGGAGGATTCCATTGTTACATTTCCACATATCTTAACAATATACCCTCATCAATCTTACCTCTATTCCTCTTTTCTTGCCCCTTTACACTCTTCTGGAAACAATTTCAACTGTAAACTTTACTTTTGAAATAAACATACTGCCTATCTCATTTATAAATCTCCTTCCAAAGAAGTTTGTCAAGGAAAGGAATGACTGTACTAGAGGGATAGATGCATTATTTGCATAGTCTTACTCATTGTGAGACTTAAATTGATTTTGAACTTGCAGATTAATTTTATAAATTTGCTAGGCTGGGTTGTAGCTCAGTGGCAAAGCGCTTGCCTAGCAAGTGCAATGTCCTGGGTTCGATCCCCAATACCAAAAAAGAAAAGACAAAAAAAAATAAATTTGCTAGTATTTTGTGTGAGGGGATGAGAGAGAGAGTGTGTGTGTGTGCCACACATATATGTATTGATATATTTCTGCCCCCTCCCCTTTGGAAAACTTTATCTCTGTCTACTGAGATTTATTTAGAGTCGTTAGGGGCAAAGATAAGGTTAGTCAAGGTAATAGTAGAATCTCTGACTCTGAAGTTAATTCACATTAATGTAGGTCAATATTAAGGGGGAAAACTGAAAGATAATCCATTGACTTGCAAATCTTTTTAAATGTCACAGATGCCTATGAAAATTATTTAAAACTGGAGAACCTTTCCTCAAGGTATTATACACCAAGTTTTAAATGCCGTATGTGGTACAGTTTAGATGTGGATTAAGAACATTAGGCTTTCGGCTGTTTATAGTATACAACGGAAAATATCCATTAGGCACTGGTAGCTTACACTTGTAATCCTAGCTATTCAGGAAGCTGAGATCTGAGGATCATGATTTAAAGCCAGCCCGGGCAGGGAAGTCCGTGACAGTTTTATCTTAAGTTATTCACCAGAAAGCTGAAAGTAGAACTGTGGCTCAAGTGTAGAACATGAGCCTTGAGCAAAAAACTTAGGGAGCTCTTAGTTTCAAGCCCATCTATCTTGAAAACATCTATTTAAACAGAGACATTAAAAATATCTCAGAGAGATGAACCTATTTGCTATGCACAAATGGGCAGATAGTGTAACAAACTTACTGTTGAAAATATACTTTGTTCAAAAAGAGACTGATGTAAAAAACTGAGCTTGGTTGTTGGATATATGTCATGAATTTGTAGGAGACCCTGCCATTTGACACCTTTTATTATATTTTTTGTTTGTGCCAGTACTGGGGTTGGCCCCAGAGCCTGGGCTCTGTGCCTGATCTTTTGTAATCAAGGCTAGCATTCTACCATTTGAGCCACAACTCCACTTCCAGTTTTTGGTCGTTTATTAGAGGTAAGAGTCTCACAGACTTCTTTGTTTAGACCTGTAATTCAAGAAGCTTACATTATTGAGATCATAGTTTGTATGTGAGACCAGCCCCCCCCCCCCCCCCCCCCCCCGCCCAGGGTTGTGAGGCTTGAACAAGGCCTAAATGCTGTCCCTGAGCTCTCTTGCTCAAGGCTAGCACTCTACCACTTTGAGCCACAGTGCCACTTCTGTTTTTTTCTGGTAGTTAACTGGAGGTAAGAGTCTCAACCACCTTTCCTCCCCGATCTGGCTTTGAACCATGATCCTCAGATCTCAGCCTCCTAACTAGGTAGGATTACATGCATAAGCATTACTGCCTGCTTTTTAATTCTGTCTTAAATATTTTTATACTATATTCTTCCTCCTTGAAACTTTGTTGTTGTTTTTTTTTTTGTTGTTTTTTTTTGGCCAGTCCTGGGCCTTGGACTCAGGGCCTGAGCACTGTCCCTGGCTTCCTTTTTGCTCAAGGCTAGCACTCTGCCACTTGAGCCACAGCGCCGCTTCTGGCCGTTTTCTGTATATGTGGTGCTGGGGAACCGAACCTAGGGCCTCGTGTATCCGAGGCAGGCACTCTTGCCACTAGGCTATATCCCCAGCCCTCCTCCTTGAAACTTTGATCATTGGAATTGACACTTCTGAGCAATGAAAGGTCAGAATGGAAAAGATGGGGTGAGATTGGTCACACAGTTAGAATATGTCCCTTCAATGATGACAAGTTTTACCACATTTTAACTAAAGATACATTAAAGTCCTTTTTAAATTTTATTTATTTATTTATTTATTTATTTTGGCCAGTCCTGGGGCTTGGACTCAGGGCCTGAACACTGTCCCTGGTTTGTTTTGGTTTTTTTGCTCAAGGCTAGCACTCTGCCACTTGAGCCACAGTGCCACTTCTGGCCATTTTCTATATATATATGTGGTGCTGGGGAATCGAACCCTGGGCTTCATGTATGCAAGGCAAGCGCTCTTGCCACTAGGCCATATTCCTAGCCCCTGAAGTCCTTTCTTAAATTTGACTTATCAGAAGAATTAACTGCAGATGGCTACTTGAGGCCTATATCTTTAATCCTAGCTAATTCATAGGCAGAGAAATGGAATCAAATTCAAGGCTGCCCATGTGAAATATTTGAAAGGCACTATATCAACCAATGGATACACCCAGTGGTGAGAACACAAAGAAGATTGTAGTCTTGGCCTACCCAGACATAAAAACAAGATCCTATCCCAAAAATGACACACACAAAAAGGTCAGTAGAGTGCCTCCAAGCAATCACACAGCCCTGAATTAAAACTTCAAGCTGGAGGGGGGGGGGGGAAGGAGTTTAAATATGGATTCTTGAACCTTACACAAGACCAGGTCCTTGAGATAGCCTTGAGAATCTATATTATTAACCATTTCCCAAGGTCATTCCTCTTTGCATTGAGAAAGGACTTTCCTATTAGTTTCTGGGATTTTGACTGAATTGAAAGAATGAATGTTAGGTTATGAACAGGTAAACATAAAACAAGAAATTATGGAAAAGAGCACTCTATTGCCTTAATTTATGTTTCATTCTTTATCTGGACATTGTCTTAGAGACAAAATAGAAAGGGCTTTGGATGCCATTGTGAAGGCTTTTATATTCCATTCTGTAATACTTTTGATCTCTGAAATGGACACAAGAAGTCAGGGTCTCGTTTTTTGTTTTTGTTTGTTTTGGTGCTTTTGTTTCTGGGACTTGAACTCAGGACCTGGGCACTGTCTCTGAGCTTTTTACTCAAGACTAGCACCAGGGGGCTGGGAATATGGCCTAGTGGCAAGAGTGCTTGCCACGTATACATGAAGCTCTGGGTTCAATTCCCCAGCCCCACATGTATAGAAAAGGCCAGAAGTGGCACTGTGACTCAAGTGGCAGAGTGCTAGCCTTGAGCAAAAAGAAGCCAGGGACAGTGCTCAGGGCCTGAGTTCAAGCCCTAAGACTGGCAAAAAAAAAAAAATTTATAGAATAAAAAGCTGTAAATAAAATAAAAGCTCTTGGACCTGGGGGAAAAAAGACTAGCACTGGTGGTTAAAATGGAGATAAGAACCGTTTGGGGGCTAAAATTTTTAGTGGAACTGGCCTAGAACTGTGATCCTCAGATTTCAGCCTCCTGAATAGCTAGACATGGTAACCTGGTCTGGGTCTGTACTTTTATCAGAATATTTTTTGTTAATGTTTAGTAACTCAGAGGTGAGTGAATAAAAAGATAAAAGGGGCAGGCTGGGAATGTGGCCTAGTGATAGAGTGCATGCCTAGCATGCATGAGGCCCTGGGTTCCATTCCTCAGTACCACATATACAGAAAAAGCCAGAAGTGGCACTGTGGCTCAAGTGGTAGAGTGCTAGCCTTGAGCAAAAGAAACTCAGGGACAGAGCCCAGGCCCTGAGATCATGCCCCATGACTAGTAAAAATAAAATTTAAAAAGATATTTGGCATTCTGAGGAGAAAATAACATTTTCATTGTGGATTACTATAGCCTAACAATGGAAAAATACTTTAAAAAGGGTTGAAACTAAGTGCAAATGAAGTCATTGGTCAGAGTGTTTTTTGTAGCTGTTAGCCATGTGAGGGAAAGGTATTAGTTCTTGTAAAAAGTTGAGTAGCTGGAGGGATCATTATAAATTAGACTTGTGAGTTGAGTACCAGTGTCTCAGCTATTCAGGAGGATGAGATCTGAGAATCATGGTTCAAAGTCAGCTGGGCAGGAAAGTGTGAGACTCTTTATCACCACTAAAAAGCAGGAAGTAGAGCTATGGTAGAATGCTAGGTTTGAGAAAAAAAGCTCAAAGACAGTGCCTAGGCTCTGAGTTCAAGTTCCCACACTGGAAAAAAATTTAATTAAAAATAGATTTGTATTTATTGATATTAATCGGTATGTTATGCCCTAAAATATATTAGGTCTTAAAATGTTAACTATTAATATGGAGCTGTTATGGTTAAATATTTTAATTGTTTTGCTGTCATATAATTCTTTGACATTTCAGTGTGTTTATGAAGCATTACTTTACTAACTCATTTATAGAATACACTGTAAATTAAAATGCACAATCAAAAAAATCTTTGGAGGCCAGTGCTTATGAAGCTCCTTTGAAGCCAACTTGGAGACTTGTTCAATGTTTTATATTTTTCTGTACATGGAGTTTCTTAGTAAAATTTTGTTCGTAAAAACAGCTCTATTTTCATTTGTGGTGAGAGCAACTGAAGAGCCTGGTAAAATTTACAGTGATAAACTTAGTGAAAAATGTATCTGTCAAGAATAGCCAAGAAGAAGATAACACAAAATTCTAGCTATTCTTAATCTGATTTTACAGAAAATAAGTATTAATCTGAAGCCTATATTAATTAGAAGGTACTTTTTATTTGCTGGCTTGAACTAAAGAGTACTGAAATGTTTCCTTTTTACAACTTTGGTGTTATTAATTTAGAGTATTTTTTTATATTTCTGAATGTCAGGTCATGATATGTGTAAGTGCTAGTCAGGTGAATAATTATTAAAGCATATTACAAGATATTGTATAGACTAAGGTTGAGTTTAAATGCATCTTTTCATTTTAAAATGGAAGAAATAATTTTAAATATGACTCTTTGACCTAAAAATCGTTCATTTGCATAATGCTTTTAGTATTTAAACCTGTATTTTGAAATAAATATAAACATTTCTTTTTTTCTTTTCTTTTTTTTTGCCAGTCCTGGGCCTTGGACTCAGGGCCTGAGCACTGTCCCCGGCTTCTTTTTGCTCAAGGCTGGCACTCTACTACTTGAGCCACAGTGCCACTTCTGGCCGTTTTCTATATATGTGGTGCTGGGGAAAGGAACCCAGGGCTTCATGTATAAGAGGCAAGCACTCTTGCCACTAGGCCATATTCCCAGCCCCAAATATAAAACATTTCTAAGACTGGGGGTTATAACCTTTTCCTGAAAGTATAACTTTTTAGGAGGGATACACTTGAGGAGGAAATTCTACAAAAAATAAACTTTGGGTTAGTATTTCTACAATCTGAACTGTCAATCAAATGTTTACCTTCCTTTCACCATTATAGTGTATCTTCTAAGATCAACATCCTGAAAGTAATTAAATTGTAGCTTATTTTCAGATACTAGCCTACTTGTGATTCGTTGACAACTGACTAAAAAGAAAGGATAACGTGACTTTATTAAAACAACTATAGAGGTGGTTGGAATGTCTGCATTGTAATTTTGACCACAAATAGCTAGTTCTTAAGCATTATCTTGGCAATGTAAGCAAAGACCTATGAGCTTCTTTATATTATAAATGTGTACAAATATATTTAATGTATATTATGTGTATTTATAACATATGTATAGTATATAATGTGTAGCATAATATATTGAAATATGTGTAATATATTTATAATATATTTGGTTTAGAAAATTGCTGATTGTCATTTTTAGTATCAAACCTTGTGTTTTATTGCCAATAATTACTAAAGTTTTAAATTGCTGTATAGCTTTGCAGTATCAGTGACTGTTGCTTGTGCTTACCAGAATGCTTTTGTCATTTTTGTCACTTGTTAACCTATTCTCTGTATTTTTTTAAAATTTTTTTTGTTGTTTTTTTGCCAGTCCTGGGCCTTGGACTCAGGGCCTGAGCACTGTCCCTGGCTTCTTTTTGCTCAAGGCTAGCACTCTGCCACTTGAGTCACAGCGCCACTTCTGGCCATTTTCTGTATTTGTGGTGCTGGGGAATCGAACCCAGGGCTTCAAGTATAGGAGGCAAGCGCTCTTGCCACTAGGCCATATCCCCAGCCCCTATTCTCTGTATTTTCTAGATATATCTTTTCTGTTGTGGTGATACTTTTTTATTTTTTAATAGGATACATTAATTGTTTGGTCAGAAGCTGAGAACTATGATTTGGCTCTAAGTTTTCAGGAAAAAGCTGGCTGTGATGAGATCTGGGAAAAAATTTGTCAGGTAAGATTCTTTTTATATTTAATTTATGCTTTTACACTTGTTTTTTTTTTCTTCCTACTTCAGTAGTGTGTATTTGAATGTGGAAAACTAATACATAAGTATGAAATTTTGATAACCTATGCTAGAAAACCAGAGTCCCATGTAAACTAGGCAAGCACTCTGCTACTATGTTACATACCCGTCCCTAAACTCTTATATATCTGCAACCAATTCTTTCACTTAAAAATTCAAAACTAAAAGCCAACTTTATCATAATTATTTTACCACGTTAGATTTTGCTAGCATAATAAATAGGATATAGAAGAATAGCAAGAACTTTTTTAAAAATGAAAGATTACAAGATTATATTCAAGCATCCAGATTTCTTTTTTCCCCTAATATTTGATCATGTGTTTATGTAGTTTCTAGATACCATGTGCCCGATACTAATTATCAAAAGTACTCATGACTTCAATTACATGGAAGTTTTAGTGTAGCAGGATATGTAATAACTCGGGTAGCTTATTTTTCTTAAGATTTTTATTTTAGAAAAAAAGTACACTTACGGTGTACTTTAAAGAGCTGCTTAAATTCACATAGTATAGGAAGCTTAGCATCTTGTGTTAGTATGAAACATTGGTTGCAGTTATTAAAGTAATAGATTTTTTTAGTTATGTGGATCTAACCACAATGTCTTCCCCTTTAGTTCTCCCAATAATAGTACCAGTGTAATAAAATGGTTCAAGAAAATTTAATACGAATCTATTCCTTATGACATGTAGACATGGATCTTTTCCTAACTGGAAGCAGATGGTCTATATCTTTCCTGACTCATGTCTTAGTATTCATCATGTTACTGGAGCATTATTAATACACATTATTGATCAGCAGAATTCATAGATTTTTATAGAAATTTTTGTTGAAATTTGTCTCTTACTGTTTTTACTTAGGTCGATCAGGATGTCCCCAAGACCATTCTCAGGTTGAGTAATTCACTGGAAAGACTCAACTCATCAAAACTAGTTGGTTACAGTTCATTACAGTGAAAAGATGCAGATGAGAATCACCAAATGGGACAGGGTTCCAGAGAGTTTAGGTTTCTTTCTTTTTTTTTTTTTTTTTTGTCAGTCCTGGGGCTTGGACTCAGGGCCTGAGCACTGTCCCTGGCTTCTTTTTGCTCAAGGCTAGCACTCTGCCACTTGAGCCACAGCGCCACTTCTGGCCATTTTCTATATATGTGGTGCTGGGGAATCGAACCCAGGGCTTCATGTATACGAGGCAAGCACTCTTGCCACTAGGCCATATCCCCAGCCCCGAGTTTAGGTTTCTAGTTGTAATTCCTCATAGAGTCATACAGATGATATTTTATTCAGCAATGATGAGTAACAGCGTACATGGTTAATATTACTAACCAAACCAGCTTAGCCAAACATTTGTGTCCAAGGTTTTCATTGGAGATCAGAAATGTAATCTTGGTTGATGTTGGCCTTTAGTTGCCTGCATCTTTAGATTAGATGTTAAGTTGTAGTCCAAGCCCCCATAAAAAAAACAGCATGGAATAATTGGATTAGCCTAAGGTTCCCAGGTAAAGAGTCATTCCTGCAAGACAAGATATTCCATGTGGAGATGTTACCTTTCAAGAACTAGGCAAAAGCCACACCTTTCTTTAGGCAAGGTTTATCACTTTGACAAGCCTTTATTGAACCAAAATGATCATATTTGTCTGTTTCATTTATATGACAGTAATATCACTATGAATATGCCTGAAAGTTGAAGAAGCTTGTGTGGATTGGGTAGATAACTAATCTTTTTTTTTGGCCAGTCCTAGGCTGTGAACTCAGGGCCTGAGCACTGTCCCTGGCTTCTTTTTTGCTCAAGGCTAGCACTCTGCCACTTTAGCCACAGCGCCACTTCTGGCCATTTTCTGTATATGTGGTGCTGAGGAATCGAACCCAGGGCCTCATGTATGTGAGGCAAGCATTCTTGCCACTAGGCCATATCCCCAGCCCCGATAACTAATCTTTTATAAAGCCTTCACATATGTTTTATATTTTTCTACTAATTTGATGGCTCATTTCTGTCCTTGATCTATTGCAGTATGGTATGTAACATAATATATTGGTACTCAACAATTTAGCATAGAAATGAACCAGCAATTGACAAAATCCAGTTCTTCTTGGACCAGTCATGTTTTGTTTGCTTGTCTTATTAAGTGAGAGGGAGGGTTGGTTGGTTGGATTTTTGTGTCTTATGTCTCTCGTACTAGGGCTTAAACTCAGAGCCTCAAATTCTTGGTTGGCCTTTTCTGCTCAAGAATGTTGCTCTACTTGGGCCACAGCTCCAGTTACACCTTTTTTTTGCTGGTTAACTAGAGATAAGAGTCTTTACGGATTTGTCTGCCCCCAGCTGGCTTCTAGTTGCAATACTCACCCAGCACTGGCCACCAAGTACGCAGCATAGCCCAATTATTTTCTGTTGGCATTAAATCTTCAAGAGGCTTTAATGAGGGGCTGGGGATATGGCCTAGTGGCAAGAGTGCTTGCCTCGTATACATGAGGCCCTGGGTTATATTCACCAGCACCACATATACAGAAAATGGCCAGAAGTGGCGCTGTGGCTCAAGTGGCAGAGTGCTAGCCTTGAGCAAAAAGAAGCCAGGTACTGTGCTCAGGCCCTGAGTCCAAGCCCAGGACTGGCAAAAAATAAATAAATAAATAAATAAATAGGCTTTAATGAAATTTCCCAGTACATTTGACCATCACTATCAATACAAGATTTTTGTTCATTGAAGTAATTGAATTAATAGCATGGTTTTACTATATCATAGTATGGAAATAGGTATAACCTAATAAGTAAATACTAGTAATTGATTGTAAGACTCAGACTTTTTCGTATTGTATGACAAAATGTCCCCCAGAGCAATGCCTCTCCTATGCCCTAGTCCATTCTGAGACAGTAAACATGATTTCACCCTTTTAAGCATCTGGTATAATTGGCATAAGAGTTTCTTGTTAACATTGTTTGTCCTTTATTGTATTGCCCAATTGTTTGTTCCTGTGCCTTCTATACATTCTCCTCTCCATTTTTTCCTGTGTTTTATGCAAAATTTTCCCCTTTTGGAAAGACCATTAAGTTCCTAGACTAATTTGCTAGTCTACCAATACTAATTCAACATTTACTGCACAATTCAATAATTTATTTTGTAAAATTTGTTATTGTTGAGTATACATTGAGTTTATTCTTACTAATATGTGTGGTATTCTAGAGAACTGTAAATTATATTTTACTTTGTAGTTCTAGATTGAGTTGGTTTTTGTCTATTTTATCCATAATGTGTCCAGTTTTAGATGGGAAGGAACTCTGCTCCTTAGGCCCACTTAGGGACTAAGCTGATAGAGAATTTTAATATTTCTAAGATCATTGCAGAATGGGAAGAGTAGCATACTAAGAATTCTGGCTTTTGACAATTCCATGCAATAACTATACCTTTTTTGTTTACAAAATATTTCCAATGTATCTAACTTTACTGAGACAAAGAACTCATCTCAAAAATGACAGAATCGGAAATAACTTGACTGGCATGATTATGGCATGAATAACAGAAACAGAGATTTGGGAGTGGAAATAAGAGAGTAACCTTCCACATATCAGCTGAAGCAAGAATTCGTAGTATTAAAGATCAGTTAACCTGATATTATAGTTTGGGAGTTTGTAGGTGGAATATCTGTAATCAGTTACTTAATACTACAATAAATTACTCTAATCTTGGTGTATAACATCCCCACCAACACATTTAATTAGCAGTGACTATATTATTAGTATTAATTCAATGGTCAGTTATTTTATTTCCAGTGTGTTGAGTATTTTGTATTCTGAGGTTATCAGCTGTACTGTTTCTAGGTTCAAGGTAAAGACCCATCAGTAGAAGTCACACAAGACCTCATTGATGAATCAGAAGAAGAACGATTTGAAGAAATGCCTGAAACTAGTCATCTGATTGACCTGCCCACCTGTGAACTCAATAAACTTGAAGAGATTGCTGACTTAGTTACCTCAGTTCTTTCCTCACCTATTCGTAGGGAAAAGTTGGCCTTAGCCTTGGAAAATGAAGGCTATATTAAAAAACTACTGCAGCTATTCCAAGCTTGTGAGAACCTAGAAAACACTGAAGGTTTACATCATCTGTATGAAATTATTAGAGGAATATTATTCCTAAATAAGGCAACTCTTTTTGAGGTGATGTTTTCTGATGAGTGTATCATGGATGTTGTGGGATGCCTTGAATATGACCCTGCTTTGGCTCAGCCAAAAAGACATAGAGAATTCTTGACCAAAACTGCAAAGTTTAAAGAAGTTATACCAATAACAGACTCTGAACTAAGACAAAAAATACATCAGACTTACAGGGTACAGTATATTCAGGACATCATTTTACCTACACCATCAGTTTTTGAAGAGAATTTTCTTTCTACTCTAACATCTTTTATTTTCTTCAACAAAGTTGAGATAGTCAGCATGTTGCAGGTAAGCGTCACAATTCTATTCCATAGTTTGATGTAGTGTTCAAAATGATTTATTTACTTTAAAAATGTACTATTGAACATACAAAATATAACTTCAGTTTACTGCTTTGTGAAGAATAATTTTTCAACTTTTTTGTGGTACTGGGGTTTGAACTAAAAATCTTGTGTTTGCTAGGCAAGCTGTCTACCACTTCAGCCACTTCAGCCCTTTTTGTGTTGGTCCTTTTCAAGATAGGGTCATGCTTTATGCCTAGGCCATGATCCTCCTGTTTATGCTGAGGTAACAGGTGTGCACCACTATGTCCAACCATTGGTTAAGATGAGCCTGGCAGCCTTTTGTATTTTTAAGGGTTTAAGAGGGCCAGTACTGGGGTTTAAACTTGAGGCCTTATGCTGGCTAGGCAGGTGCGCTTCAGTTATTTTTTTGGATGAACTTGCACACTTTTGCCTGGGATCAGCCTCCTATGATTCTACTACCTAAGTCCTCCTACATAACTAATTTTACAGATATGTGCCACCACATTTGGCTTGTTGAGAAGGGATCTATATAGATAACTTTATGCCCAGGTTGGCCATAAACCATGATTCTCCTGATCTCTGCCTCCTGAGTAGCCGGTAATTGGGAAACGCTCAGTAATTGGCAGGAAATAATAATTGAATTGTTGGCCACATGATGTTGATTTTATTCTCTTTGAACTGTAAAATAAGTTTTGTATTTTTCTGCATGATAAAAAAATAACTGATTACAAAAGACATTCATGGCTTCAGCAGTGAAGAAATGGAATGATTATTTTAGTATTACTATTAAATATGTTTAACTGTAAAAAAAAAAAGTTTTGTATTGTTTCTCATGTTACTTCTTTTGACCCAAACACTATAGTAATAATGCTTTATAAAATTGTATACTGCTTGTTGTTAGACTGTACTTAGTTCCCTACAAGGCTGCCATTATTATTTTCATATGTTACTCAGTTTTTTGAGCAACTACTATATATTTATTGAGGTGCTGCTTCTCACAGTGTATTATGTGGGCCCCTAGAGATTCTTGAAACCTTTTCAGAGAATTCCAAGATCTTATCTTTTCTAGGTTCATATCCTTGTGAAAATAGGTTTTTTTCATACACTTCAGCCAAACAGCTTATCACAACAAATTGAATACCAAAGAAAATAAGAGAATGTAGTTTTCTGTTTAGTATTAAAGACATTTGCAAAAAGGAGAGAGAGAGAGAACTCTTCTTGATTTTTAGTTTTGGATCAAATAGTTTTTTCTCATAAAAGGTACTTAATGCCGGTCACTGGCAACTCACACCTGTAATCCCAGCTAAACTGGAGGCTAAGATCTTAAGGATGATGATTCTGAAGCCAGCCAACTAAACACCAAAAAAGCCAGAGGAGGAGCTGTGTGGCTCAAGAGGTAGAGCACTAGCCTTGAGCAAAAATGCTCAGGGGACAGTGCCCAGGCCCTGAGTTCACGTTCTAGGACCAGCACAAGTATTTACATAAACATAATTTTTTAAATAAGCTTATTTTTAAAATACATTTATACCTTTTAAAATGCCTCAATTAAAATTTTAATTATGATAGAGTCTTACTAGTTTTTCATTATTCACCAGTAATGAATGTAAAAAGAGGTTAAATATACATATTAGGTTCCTTTTATAAAATATGGGCCTTATTTGTTAATCTGATGTAGGGTCTTGCTACGTGCTCCCTGCTGGCCTCAAACTTACAACCATCCTACTCAGCCTCTTGAGTGCTGTATACACCATCACACCCAGCTTTTTTTTTAACCATGCTCTATATTATAGGATGCTATTTACTTAATGATAGAAAAACAATTACAGTCTCAAGCTATTATGATAAAGTTTAAAGAAAGTAGACATATTCTAGCTGATGTAAAGGATCCAGTATCAGACTGTCAAAGGTAGCTTTCACATGACTGTTTTTCACTGTATGTATGTGTGTGTGTGTACACACACACACACACACACACAGCCTTTTTTTTTTTTTGGCCAGTCCTGGGCCTTGGACTCAGGGCCTGAGCATTGTCCCTGGCTTCCTTTTGCTCAAGGCTAGCACTCTGCCACTTGAGCCACAGCGCCACTTCTGGCCGTTTTCTGTATATGTGGTGCTGGGGAATCGAACCCAGGGCCTCATGTATACGAGGCAAACTCTCTTGCCACTAGGCCATATCCCCAGCCCTTCACACAGCCTTTTTTTTTTTTTTTTCCTTTTTTTGTGCCAGTCCTGGGGCATGAACTTCTTAGGGCTGTCCCTGGGCTTTTTAGCTTAAATCTAACACTTTACCACTTGGGCCGCAGTAGTAACACACTTTCCTGTCCAGGCTCACTTTGAACCACAGTTCTCAGATCTCAGCCTCCAGAGTAGCTAGGATTACTGGCACAAGCCACTAGTGCTTGGTTGGTTGTTTTCAAGTACGACTTTAAAAAAAAAAAAAAAAAAAAAAACCTTGTAGTCCTTTTTTTAATTTTATTTTATTTTATTTTTATTTTTTGGCCAGTCCTGGGCCTTGGACTCAGGGCCTGAGCACTGTCCCTGGCTTCTTCCCGCTCAAGGCTAGCACTCTGCCACTTGAGCCACAGCGCCACTTTTGGCTGTTTTCTGTATATGTGGTGCTGGGGAATCGAACCTAGGGCCTCGTGTATCCGAGGCAGGCACTCTTGCCACTAGGCTATATCCCCAGCCCTGTAGTCCTTTTTTTAAACCAGCCAAACACTGTAAGCTGAGTTATATTTTCAAAAACGTATGACAAGGGAAGAAATTAAAAGAGTGACCAATAGTTAGTCAGCAAAAAGCCAGAAGTAGAACTGTGACTCAGATGGTAAAATACTGGCCTCAATTGAGTGAAAACACTATGGTACAATACCCAGGACCAAGTTTAGACCCATAACTAGCGTCAAAAACAAAAGTCAGGGCTGGGAATGTGGCCTAGTGGTAAATTGCTTGCCTCATATACATGAAGCCTTGGGTTTGATTCCTCAGCACTCTATATATAGAAAAAGCCGGAAATGGTGCTGTGGCTCAAGTGGTAGCCACAAGCTACCTTGAGCTAACCTTGAGCAAAAGGACAGGGACAGTGCTCGGGCCCTGAGTTCAAGTCCAAGGACTGGCAAAACAAAACAAAAAAAACCCAAAAAAGTGAGCAGGTGCCCGTGGCTCATTTCCTAAAATCCACTTCTACAATTCTGTGTATAAATTTGTGGCTAGGTATTAGGTGTTTCCAAACATTGTTTTTCTGTCCATGTGACATGCATACCTTTTGCTTTTAAGATGAATTTAATACACTGTCACATGACTGAATGAGGTAAGTGAAAACGTATACATTTTATCTAACTGGACTAAAAGTAGGGCAAAATTATAAAAAGTACTTGGGTGGGGGGGGCAGAGAATGTGGCTTAGTGATAGAGTGCTTGCCTAGCATGCAGGAAGCCCTGGGTTCAATTATTCAGCACCACATAAACAGAAAAAGACAGAAGTGGTGCTGTGGCCCAAGAGGTAGAGTGCTAGCCTTGAGCAAAAAGAAGCCAGGGACAGACAGTGCTCAGGCCCTGAGTCCAAGCCCCAGGACTGGCAACAAAAAAACAAAAAGTACTTGGGAATAGTTAACCTGAATCTTCTACCTAATTTCAAATTAAGCAGTTGTGCCTAGAATTAGATACACATGTTTTGTACACTCTTTTGTACTGGGGGTTGAGCTCGGGGGCTCAACTGTTGCTTGGCTTTTTTTTGCTTGGCTTTTTTCTCCCTCAAGATGAGGGCTCTACTAATTGAGGTGTCTCTACTTCCAGCATTTTGCTGGTTAATTATAAGAGTCCCAGGGCCTCATCCAATCCTCAAATCTCAACCTCCAGAGTAGCTAGGATTATAGACATATAATCACCAGAGGCCCACTGCCAATTGAATTCTTTGAAGCCAATAAAGTGTTGTTATTTCCATATAAACAGCTACGTATTTTTTTTTTGGAATATATAATTCTCCCAAGATCAGAAATGATGGAGGGCAAGAATCTTAAATTTTTTTTAAGACATTACATACATTCTCACTAACCCATCCATCATTAAGAAGTAAACCTTAGAGCATACCTGTAAGGAACAGTTGTTTGGTTCTTTAATTTTAATTTGGTTTTTAATTTTTTTGTTTTTAATTATCTTTAGTTTTACAAAGGAGTTGCTGTTCAACAAAGCAGTTTATGCAATTAAAACTGTTATGGTGTGATTCTTTGTCAAATGTTCTGAAGAACTTAATATATTTAATCTTGTAATTTAATAGAAGCTTTTTTTTTTTTTTTTTTTTGCCAGTCCCGGGGCTTGAACTCAGGGCCTGGACACTTTCCCCAAGCTTCTTTGACTCATGGCTAGCACTCTGCCACTTGAGCCACTTTCGGCTTAAGAGTCTCAAGGAGTTTCCTGCCAGAGCTGGCTTCAGACCACACTTCAGATCTCAACCTCCTGAATAGCTAGTATTATTTATAGGCATGAGCCACCAATTCTCTGCTATATATTAAGTGGGAAATTATATTTATCATTGAGTTGGTATTTTTCCTATGAAGATAGCCTTTTTTTTTTCAACCACCTGAGCCATGCCTCCATCCCTACTTTGTGTTGGTTATTTTAGAAGTAGTGATTAGCAAGAGTTTCCTCTCCACGCTAGCTTTGAATCTCTTCTTGATCTCTTGGCCTCCTGAATACCTACGATTGAAGATTTTTTTGTTGTTTATTGGGAGAGTTTTGGACAACACTAGAGTTTGAACTCAACTTTGCATGATGGTCATTCAAGCTGCCTCTTGAACTATGTCCCCAGCCCTCAATCAGTTCTTTATAGTGAGGCTTATAAAGTTAAATATATGTTAATATATTTGTTACTAGAAATGAAAAGTATAATCAAGTTTTGGGAACTGACAGCATAAATATGACCTGCACATTTGTTTATGATGAAAGTGTTACTGAATTTTAATCTTTTTTATAAGTGAACATAACTAAGTGTTGATTAAAATTTAATAATTCTTATGTAGGAAGATGAGAAGTTTTTGTCTGAAGTTTTTGCACAATTAACAGATGAGGCTACAGATGATGATAAACGGCGTGAATTGGTAAGCTATTCAGTTTCTAAAAAATGTTTTTATACATTTAGAAAGTTCTTAAAATGTTCTGAAGTATGTATGTTGGAATGTGTATGTGAGGTGGAATTTGAATGCCTTATAAATCCTGAAATCAGAGGGCTCATGTAAAGACAGATTTATAAACTCAACTTTTTTTTTTTGCCAATCCTAGGACTTAAACTCAAGGCCTGAGCACTGTCCCTTGCTTCTTTTTGCTCAAGACTAGCACTGTACCACTTGAGCCACAATGCTACTTCTGGCTTTTTCCATGTATGTGGTGCTGAGGAATCGAACCCAGGGTTTCATGCATGCTAGGCAAGCACTCTACCACCACTAAGCCACATTCCCAGCCCCTAAGCTCATATATTTTATAGTTATAGGTACTTTCATAACAAAGATACTTTTAAAAAAAGATTTAAGTAAGTGAATGAGAAATGAATTCTTAGAAATTTTTTAGTGTGTTTAACTTTTCTAAGATATAAATCATATTACAGAAAAGAATAGTGATAACTTGTTACCAAATGTTTCCTCATTCCCTCAAACAGATTTGGATGTTTATAAGCTAATGAAAAATGGCTGACTTGGGCTGGGTATATGGCCTAGTGGCAAGAGTGCTTGCCTCATATACATGAGGCCCTGGGTTCAATTCCTCAGCACCACATACACAGAAAACGGCCAGAAGTGGCGCTGTGGCTCAAGTGGCAGAGTGCTAGAGCAGCTTTGAGCAAAAAGAAGCCAGGGACAGTGCTCAGGCCCTGAGTCCAAGCCCCAGGACTGGCCAAAAAAAAAAAGGGTGACCTGAGACATAAGTCATGTGTGATGTAGTTATTAAGAACCTACTCAGTTTTCTGATTTGCAAAATGAGTGTTTTAAGCTAGATAATTTTTTTTTTTTTAGTTTCCTAGAGTTTACTGATGAGTTGGAGATAAGAGACTCACAAACTTTCCTGACTGAACTAGGTTTCGCTAGATCTGATATTTAAGTCTCAGCCTCTTGAATAGCTTGAATTCGCAGGCATGAGCTTCCAGCACCAACTTTGGAACTAGTTTCTAATATCAGCTTTCTGGCTTAATAGGGTGTCCAATGTAATTTTTTTTTTTTCCTGCCAGTCCTGGGCCTTGGACTCACGGCCTGAGCACTGTCCCTGGCTTCTTTTTGCTCAAGGTTAGCACTCTGCCTACTTGAGCCACAGCGCCACTTCTGGCTGTTTTCTGTATATGTGGTGCTGGGGAATTGAACCCAGGGCTTCATGTATAAGAGGCAAGCACTCTTGCCACTAAGCCATATCCCTAGCCCCTCAATGTAAATTTTGAGGAGCCAAAATACTATGAAAAGATCAGCGATCCCTTAGAAGGATAAATTCCACAATTAATTGCAGATAATAATGTGTGTGTGTTTCCATTTCCTGGAGTTAATTTTGATGTTATTTTTATAAGATCAGAAGCACATAGGCATTGGTATTGCTCTCCTAAGAGTATCCTCCTTTGGTCTCACTGTGTGTGAATGCCTAGAGTCCTATGTTTATTTTCTTATTTATCAGTTTCTAACTATAATTTTTTATATTATAGGTTAATTTTTTCAAGGAATTTTGTGCATTTTCTCAGACATTGCAACCTCAAAACAGGGATGCATTTTTCAAAACTTTAGCAAAACTAGGAATTCTTCCTGCTCTTGAAATTGTCATGGTAATTATGTCTTTTCATGCTTTTGAAATTGTGGATTTGCGATAGGTTTATATTGTGTGTGGGAAAGTATAGAATTCCATATTTTAGTTTATTATTCACCTGATACTGTTACCACAAGAATTCCAATAGTCAGGTATACTAATTTGTAATATCAATATGTAACATTTGTATATAACATGGCTTTAAGTGAATAAAAATCTCATTATTTTTTAAAGACTGGTATCATTCTGGGAGGATATTGTGTTTCAGGGAAACCAATAGAACTGTAAGAGGGATGAAGACAGATTGGATTTCATGGGCTGGTGGTGCAATAGGAGATAAGGGTATGGTTTTCGGATTTCAGTTACATGAGTTTTATCTATTGGTACATACTGTCTGAAAATTTATTTATTTTTAAATGATAAAAACACTGAGTAAACATAATCATTCATGAAAAGAAATAATTTTTTAAACCAAAAAAAGAAGCAAGTGCTTTTTATTCATTATTCTATGCTGAGGGTTTTTTCTTCCAAGATCCCTCATCTGTAAAATATTTCTATGTGTAAAAACCAGTAGAAACTTAGATGCCAGCTATCCCCAAAACATAATAAAAAGAAAGGGACAGAAAGGTGAGCATACTATACATTTTGTATGTATGCATGTTGCACTTACCTGGCAAATATTCTATGATCCATGCCCCTCAGCTGAAGAGATTAACGTATTTTGGATACAGTCCATTTTCTCCTGGTACTAGGGATGCCAAGCCTAGGGCATTCACAGGCTAAGATACTGATGAGCAAGATCCTCTCGTCAGTTCCATATCTTAATGCAAAAATTTGAGAAATAAATGGATTTGAAAAAGAAAGAAGTATTGCAGTAACAGTTTTTGTTAGCTGTCTCTGAATAACTTAGCTTTCCTTTTATCAGGGCATGGACGATTTGCAAGTTAGATCAGCTGCTACCGATATATTTTCTTATCTGGTAGAATTTAGTCCATCGATGGTTCGAGAATTTGTGATGCAAGAAGCCCAGCAGAGTGATGATGTAAGTAATAATGTTGTTCTCTGTGAATTGCCTTTAGTATGTTGTTTGTAAATAATACTTTGAAGAAATCATAATCAGAATTATGGAATATAAAAATTCTGATCAGTTGTGATTTGGACAGATGAATGCAACAGTTGATTTGTTGAAAAAAAATCATAACTTGGAGGATGCCGTATAGTATTTAAGTAAATCTATTATAGGGTTTTATTTGTTTGGTTGGTTTTGTTTATTTGCAGTGGTGGATACCAAACCCAGGGTTTTATACATAAGCAAGTACACTGCCACTGACCTACACCCTCAGCCCTGAGCTAGAGAAGAATTTTATATGTAGAGGCTGAGAAAAAAATCTGCCTTAGGATCAAATGATATTGGATCTTGCTTGTCTAAACCTCTAAATTTAAGCCTGAGGCTCAAACCTAAAATGAGGAAGAGTCACTGATGATTCTCTTTTCCACTTCCCTGTAAGCTGTGCTTGCTCTGCTTTTTATTTCCTTTTGGGTGGGTTTTTGGTGGTTTTTGGTGGTTTTTGTTGTTGTTTGTTGTTTATTTTTTTGTGGGGTTGGGGGGGTGGGAAAATGTTTCATTTTCTTTTTCTCTAATTTTTTTGAGCCTTAAAAAACAGTTTAAGCTCTTATTTTTTCTATTTTTTTTTCTCTGTATGATTCTGATTTTGTTTTCATTTGGTGTTTGTCTTATATCCAAAACCATTTCTAACAGGAAAATGTTTTCTTGTAGGATATCCTTCTCATTAATGTGGTAATTGAACAAATGATCTGTGACTCTGATCCTGAACTAGGAGGTGCAGTCCAGTTAATGGGACTTCTTCGGACTTTAATTGACCCAGAGAACATGCTGGCCACAAGTAATGTAAGAAATTACTCAAAGATAAAAAATGTTTTTGTTTACTCAGTTTTAGGATAGTTTTGTAATAGAATTTTAAGAATCAAATTTTTTCATCAGAATTAGTATTCCTGGATTAAATCATTTGACAGTAAATACACATTGTATAAATTGTGATCAGTTAAGCCTTTTTTCTTTCTGGGTTTTTTTGTTGTTGTTGTTGTTTGAGGGGAATATTTTTTAGCAGTAGTAGGATTTTAATTCAGGGCCTCTGATTGCTAGGCAGGTGTACTCTTAGGCCATACACAAAAACTTTTTTTTGCTTTTGGTATTGTTTGGATATGAGTTCACATTTTTGCCAAGGGCTGGTCTAAGGATCAAAAGCATCCCAATCTCTTTCTGTTCAGTAGCCAAGATTATAACCATGTTCCATCACCCTCAGTCTTCCTAAAAACTTAATAAAATATTAGAAATTTCCACTTATGGTTCTTGACTTCTGTATATTAACTTCCTAAAAATTTATATATATATACATATATATATATATGAGTGTAATTGAACTCTACTGGACTCTATGCTTTAACATGATAAATAACATAGTAAATTGACCATACAATGAAAGTTCTTAGCTGTAGTCATAAAAATTTTAAGAAAAATTCCAGTATATTAGTAATGATTATCTCAATATATAAAGGTATTTTTCCTTCCTTACAGAAGCCAAATGCCAGTGGCTCATACCTATAATCCTAGTTATACAGAAGGCTGAGTTCTGAGGATCACAATTCAAAGCCAACCCTGGCAGGAAATTTTCTGAGATTCTTATTTCCAATTAATCACAGAAAAAGCCAGAAGTGGTGCTGTGGCTCATAGAGCACTAGCCTTGAGTGAAAAAGCTCAGGGTCAGTGCTCAAACCCTGTCCTGAGCTCAAACCCTACCACTGACGAAACAAAAAATTCTTACAGAGAATGTATACATTGTTTTTCAATTGTTAATTTGTGTATAAATTTTTATAATCTAAGCAAAAACAAGGCATGCACTGGGCACCAGTGACTCACACCTATAATCCTAGTTACTGAGATCTGGCATGGTTCAAAGCCAGCCTGGGCAAGAAATAACCACCAGAAAACTGGTAGGTCAGGAACAGCAACCAGGCCCAGATTTCAAACCCCACAACCAACAAAAAGAAAACAAACAAACAAAAACCCCAAAGCATAACTTTCTAAATTTCCAAAATAAATTCTAATTTTTATAGAACAAATTAAAATTTCATTTTTCTATGTAGTGGCCTATTTGAGTAGTTATTCAAATTCAGATAGATAATAAAATCTGGGATTCCAAACTTTAAGTAGTTAACTTGGCATTACATAGCCTAATTGTTTGTGGGGTTTTTTGTTTTTTGTTTTTGTTTGTTTGTTTTTTTAAGTTACAGTGATGGAAGGAGTGACGTCCAAAAAGGTATGTACTTATCACCTGACTTATATAACTTTCAACCCATCCATACGTCACCTTCATAGCTACAATAAAAACTTAAAAATTTTTAAAGGAAAGAACTAAACTAAAAATTAATTGAAAATAACCAAACTTGAGAACTATATAAACTGCAATGTCCAGTGCACTATTAAAAAATTTACAAAAGCAGATTTAAGTAGTCTTTATAAAGTTCTTTGTTGCATTATTTGACAAAAATCATTACACTGCAATGAGGAACAACCAACTGTGATGATTATGGTACGTGTTATTCTGATTCCTTTGTTTTCTCTGCCTTTTGTTTTTCTTCACATACTTATCATTTATTCGTGGTAAAAACACAAAGCCTAATTTCAGCAATTTTCGGGTTTGTAATGAATTGCTATTAATTGTAGTCACAATGTTGTAAAATTAATTGGTTGGTTCTTTTGCATTTCATATTACCACCATCTTTGAAATAAACTTGTTGTAAATATCCTTGGCAAAACATTTATGATGCTGTGTAATCTTTTTCTTGCTCATTTTTATTTAATATACAGTAAGAAATAGACAATTTGCATTTCTGTAGAAAAAATGAATATATTTAAATTTCTCATTTTTTCATAATGTATAGCTAGCTTTTTGTTTTCACAAAGTACCTGTTTTTGGTTTATGACGTACATTGCTAATTCTTAGGATGCTTTTATACTTTAGAAGATAATAAGTATTCTTTTTTTTTTGTTTGGTTTAGAAAACTGAAAAGAGTGAGTTTCTAAATTTCTTCTACAACCATTGTATGCATGTCCTCACTGCACCACTTTTGACCAATACTTCAGAAGACAAAGGTGAAAAGGGTAAGTGTTCACCTTTATGCTTATTATTTCTGTTTACAAAGATGTGAAAGAATACTGAAAGTAATAGACTTTCTACTTGGTGTTTGGTATGACTACTCCAAATTTGAAACTGCATTACAAATCATGATTTTTTGTTGTTGTTGTTTCTGATTGTATTTGGAAGGGAGTGCTATAGAAACTCACAAACACATACCAGTATAGAGAGGGCTTTCTATGTATTAAATAATTGCATTTTACATGTTATACACCAGTAATTTATGAACTATAAATTCTACTTCAATTTCTATTGAATTGAAATGGATACCTAAGTTTACTTTTGAAACATTCTGAACAGAGTCATCCAGATATCCATAGTTGTGTATCTAATTATGCAGTAATTTTAAGTGGTATTTTACTATATTCAACTTTGCCATATATATAACTATTAAATTTTATCAGTTTGCAGTGTTTGTATTATCATAATACATGCTTGCTTAAACAAGTTACTGAAAAATATACAACTCGGTAAAATCAGAAATGTGGATGCATACTAGAACATTAGCTACTGTCTGAAAATGTTGATAATCAAGAGAAACTAAGGCAGTACGTATGAAACTGTTGTGATGTAGGTATGCACACCTGTATAATATCAATTTATTGCTGATTATATACTCTGAGAAGTGTTTGTACATTTGAATACCCAACAAAGGAATGTTATTACATTATTTCTGGTAGGAAACCCAAGTGTATTTATTTGTATGCTGGAATACAATACAGCAATTAAAATAACTGAACTTTAGTGTATTAACTTAAACTATGTTTGAAAATTCAAAGTTGAGTAGATACTGAAGTATCTTCCAAAAGATTTTATTGCAGAATGGATCCATTCATGAAATTAAAGTTAATAAATGTCTAATGTTCATTTTAAAATAAAGCATACACAAATATGTACATAATTGTATAATAGCTACCTATACTCCTTTGGCTTTATTAAAAATTAACTTGCCATACTTTTTATTTTTTTGTCAGTCCTTGTGCTTGAACTCAGGGCCTGGGCACTGTCCCTGAGCTGCTTTTGCTCAAGGCTGGCACTCTACCACCTGAGCCACAGGGTCACTTCCAGCCTTTTCTGTTTATGTGGTACTGAAGAGTCAAACCCAGGGCTTCATGCATACTAGTCAAGCATTCTACCACTAAACCACATTGTCAGCCCCTAATTTTTTTAGTTAAAAAATACACATACAGCTTTGTATGTATTTTTTTCACATTCTCATTCCCACCTGATATATACCCTATACTCTTCCCTGGCATCCCTTTAAAGTATTCAAAATCTGCAGTTTTGTATAATATTTTCTTACATGAATTAATATCCTGCAGTTTAGCTTGCTTCTAATGTACATTTGTTCCTAGATTTATTTTGCTGTTAATACATGATGTTTTGATACATATTTTTGTATTTCCCTATGAAGATTTGCCTATATATGCCATGGGAAATTTTCTTAGTAATTTTATTTCTTATTAAAAGTCAAACAACCAGGTGCCAGTGGCTCATACTTAAAATCCTAGCTTCTAAGGAGGCTAATAGATCTGAGGTCCAAAACCAGCCTGAGCATGAAACTCCAATGAACTTCCAAAGAATTGGAAGTAGAACTCTGGCTCAAGTGGTAGAGCACTAGCTTTGAGCACAAAAGCTCGGGGACAGTGCCCAGGCCCTGAGTTCAAACCCCAGGACTGGCATCTAAAAGAAAAGAAAAAAACACTCAAAAATTGTAACTATGAAAATTGAACAAGGAAATGTTCTGGAATTGTTTGGGAAGGGAAAGTGATAGAGTGGATGACTAGAGTATATGTAAAAATGTGTGGAAATGTAACAGTGACATCCTCTTCTTTGTAATTAATGTAAGGTAACTTAAAAATGATAACAGTTTCTTTAGAAAACATTGTTAACGTGTTTTCAAGTTTTAAAAATTCCTTTGTTTTGTTTTAAATGTGCTATTCAAAGACATACCCTAATTGTTGGATAAGTAGGAAAACTGTTAAAGATGTATCACGAGTATTAATAGTTCCTGTAGTAGTATTCCTTGAACACAAAGAATATTACTTAACTAAAATAGGAAGCATGTGTAGTAAATGAGAATAAAAATTGTTTTCTATCTGAAATTTCAAAAAAATGTATTAGCCTTCTAATTATAATCTCAATTTTTACCAAAATACTTCCACATCTGTGCCCAATTCATTGCAAATAGATGTATCATATTTGACCAAAATAACCAACTCTTAATGATGTTATGAAGATCAAAGAAGACTGGTTGACCATGTATTTTATACATTACAAGCTATTAGGGAGATGGTGTAAGATTATTACTGAAATAGTTTAATTTTTTTTATTAGATGATATAGATGGATCTAACAGAAACAATACAATTTGTCCTGGTAAGTACAAATTCTGTAAATTTGTGGCTTGTTTTACTGACTGTTTTCAGGAAGCATTGTCTGTAAATTGAGGATTTGGTTGGGTTTTTTTGAGACAGTATCTGGAGCCCAGGTTGGCTTCAAATTTAAGGATACTCTTATCTCTACCTCCCATGTGTTGTGATTACTGGTGTGTACCACTACACTTGGCTTTAAAAATTTTTAATTTAGCACACTAAGATCTGTTAGGTACTCATCTTAGTGTCTGACATTGCACTTAGTATTCTTTTTTTTTTTGCCAGTCCTGGGGCTTGGACTCAGGGCCTGAGCACTGTCCCTGGCTTCTTTTTGCTCAAGTCTAGCACTCTGCCACTTGAGCCACAGCGCCACTTCTGGCCATTTTCTGTATATGTGGTACTGGGGAATCGAAACCAGGGCCTCATGTATATGAGGCAGGCACTCTTGCCACTAGGCCATATCCCCAGCCCCCGATGCAGTTAGTATTCTTGAATCAAAGTCATAACACTGTTAATCTCTGCTTACCTACGTACAGGCCTGATGTTCTGTGCCTTTTCTATCAGTTTCATCATATCTCTTTCAATTCTTCATGGTTTCATATTTCCTTCCCTAAAGCATTTTTAATAGAGGGTGTTTGTCCATATAACTCCTTAATCACATCAAAATTTGATGTTCTGGCAGCAGTTCAAAAATCGTTTCATAATGCCAGGCACCAATGGCTCACAGCTTATAGCTACTCAGGAGGATTGAGGCTCAAAGCCAGCCTTAGCAGAAAAGTTCATGAGATTCCATCCCTAATTAACCAGGGAAATGCCAAACTGGAGGCATGACTCAAGTGATTAAAAAAGCTGTGAGTGAAAAAGCCAATGATAGCTGTAGGCCCTGAATTCAAGCCCACCAGTGTAAGCACACACAAAAAATAAATCCTTTCCATGGACCAAAACTTTTTGGGTGAGGATGGGTAGTTTGTTTCAGTTGGCCACTAGGTATCATGAATGTATGTTTAAAATTATTTTGAACACTCAAGTTATATCTTTTACTTGATACTGAAAATAGCCAACAGAGCTGGGAATATGGCCTGGTGGCAAGAGTGTATGCTTCCTATACATGAAGCCTTGGGTTCGATTCCCCAGCACCACATATATACAAACGGCCAGAAGTGGCGCTGTGGCTCAAGTGGTAGAGTGCTAGCCTTGAGCAAAAAGAAGCCAGGGATAGTACTCAGGCCCTGAGTTTAAGGCCCAGGACTGGCAAAAAAGAAAAAAAGAAAAGAAAAGAAAATAGCCAACAATATGTTTAAAGGGAAGCATGTTGGTTTTTCCAGAAATTTTGATTAGTCCTAAAACTTTAGGCAAAATGAGAGAGTTTCTCTTTACTGTGGGCTTTTTTATATAGGTTAATAATAAACACTTATTTAGGAAACATTAACAAAAAAAAAAACCCTCAAAGCAATGAAGGTTTTATCACGTGTAGATTTATATTTAGCTTTTCTTATTACTAAACTTTTTTTTTTTGGCCAGTCCTGGGGCTTGGACTCAGGGCCCGAGCACTGTCCCTGGCTTCTTCTTGCTCAAGGCTAGCACTCTGCCACTTGAGCCACAGCGCCACTTCTGGCCATTTTCTGTATATGTGGTGCTGGGGAATTGAACCTAGGGCCTCATGTATACGAGGCAAGCACACTAAGCCACTAGGCCATATCCCCAGCCATTACTAAACTTTTTATACAAATAAAATTCTTAGACAATATCTAGTAAGTAACTGACAGTGCATCTAGGGAGTCTACTCAATAAAATAATAAACGCCTTATAGTCTTTTAAATTAATATAAAAGTAGGAAATACAATTTAACTTCTGCTCTAGAGTATGTTGTATTCTGTGATGTATTGTAGTATTTATTTTAATGAAATGACTTTCTTTTACAGATAATTACCAAACAGCACAGCTACTTGCCTTAATTTTAGAGTTACTCACGTTTTGTGTGGAACATCACACATACCACATAAAAAACTATATCATGAATAAGGACTTGCTAAGAAGAGTCTTGGTCTTGATGAATTCAAAGCACACTTTCCTGGCCTTGTGTAAGTAATACATTTAAATGGACATTCTTGTAAAATTATTTAAGAAACAACATTTTTAGTAGAGATAAAAGCTGAAGTTGCCTATTTAGCTATATGTATGCTATTAAAATTATGAAAAGTCCTACTTTTACTTTTGTTTCTCAAAGGGTAAAAGGACATTTTATAGTGGTTCCTCCACCCACATGATATTATACACATTTAAAGTTCAGATTCAGCTAGCCTAACTTGTGTGCATTTCGGCATTTTGGTAGTCGAATCAGTTCTGCTGTTTTTCCATGTCCTTCATCAAACTGTCATTTAGTAGTGACTTTTAATCTTATTAATTTTAATCTTATTAATTTTATTTTTGTGCTGGTCTTGGGGCTTGAACTCAAGGCCTAGCACTGTTCCTGAGCTTCTTTGTTTCAAGGCCAGCACTTTACCACATGAGCCATAGTGCCATGTCTGGTTCTTTCTGAGTACTTTATTGGAGATGTGAGTTTCACAGACTTTCCTGTGCAGGCTGGCCTCAAACAAAACTCCTCATATCTCAGCCTTCTGAGTAGCTAGGGTTACAGACATTAGCCACCAGCTCCTGGCTTCTCCTTTTGTTGGTATGGCCTCATATAGACTATTCTTATATCATTTCTTTTCTTTTTCTTTTTCTCTTATTTATTTATTTTTTATTTTATTTTATTTTTTTTGCCAGTCCTGGGGCTTGGACTCAGGATCTGAGCACTGTCCCTGGCTACTTTTTTTTCTGCTCACCACTTAAGCCCCAGTGCCACTTCTGGCCATTTTCTATGTATGTGGTGCTGGGTAATTGAACCCCGGGCTTCATGTATACGAGGCAAGCATTCTTGCTACTAGGCCATATCCCCAGCTCCTTGTATCATTTCTTCTATCATTGTGTTTTCTGTTGAAGGGCTGAAGCTTACAGAGCCCTAGTGTTCTTATTTTTCTCTTCCATAACATTTTTGGTTATTTTTAGATATGTGTTCTAGTCAATTAAAATAATTTCATTCTGGGTCCCAGTGGCTCATACCTTTGCTACTTGGGAGAGACGTGAGATTGTGGAGATTAAGGTTCAAGCCAGCCTGGGCAATAAGTGATATCTCAGTGAAGAGCTGTGCATGCTGGTATGCCACTATCAACCTAAGTACCAGGAAACTTAACATTGGTGAAAGCATCTAGGCAATCTCAAAAATACACAGCAAAACTCTGGGCTTGTCCAACACTAAGAGTGCCCTGCATCATAAGCTCTAGGCCATAAGTTCAAAACTCTAGTACCACACAAAAAAAATCATTTGGTGCATCTTGATTAGAATTAAGTTATATTAATTTTGGAAACATTGATATTTTCATGGCAGGTTGATTGCAGAGTTCTCCCACTAAAATACATGAATTTCCAGTATTTATAATTTTTCAGGATTCTTTTTTTTTTTTTCTAGTCCTGGGGCTTGGGACTCAGGGCCTGAGCACTAGTTCTGGCTTCTTTTTTGCTCAAGGCTAGCACTCTACCTCTTGAGCCACAGTGCCACTTCCTGTCTTTTTCTGTGTATGTGGTACTAAGGAATCAAACCCAGGACTTCATGAATGCTAGGTAAGCACTCTACTGCTAAGCCACATTTCCAGCCCAAGGATTCTTTTTTTTTTTTTTTTTTGGACAGTCCTGGGGCTTGAAGTCCGGGCCTGAGCACTGTCCCTGGCTTCTTTTTGTTCAAGGCTAGCACTCTGCCAACTTGAGCCACAGCACCATTTCTGGCCTTATCTGTATATGTGGTGCTGAGGAATCGAACCTGGGGCTTAATGTATATGAGGCAAGCACTCTTGCCACTAGGCCATATTCCCAGCTCCCCAAGGATTCTTATCAGTATAAGTAGTGTTCTTGTGATTAACTTTGTGTGCCTATCAATTCATTCATCAATAGTGTATGAATATATTGTCTTACATTTTTGTCATTACTTGTTTATAAGTTAATTGCTTCTTCTCCTGGAGCAAAATCAGTATAGCACTTCTTTCCATGCTGTATAGTGTCACAGTTAACTTACATTTGTACCTTAGATGATTGGTAAGAGGTACAACTTCCTTCTTCCTTTAACGACCTTCATCCTCAAACACTGTTGAAGTAAGAGACTAACCTAGAAATTGGAATAGATTCCTTGGCTTAGTATTATCTATGGAATAAATTAAACTAAGTAGGAAAGTTACAAGCTATATTAATAAGATATAAAGGATTGAATTTTACCATGATCCCTTTGTGTTTCCTAAGAATGTTAATAAGATTTGCTAAATTTATTAAGTAGTTGTTTGTTTGTTGTTGTTGTTGTTTTGGCCAGTCCTGGGCCTTGGACTCAGGGCCTGAGCACTGTCCCTGGCTTCCTTTTGCTCAAGGCTAGCACTCTGCCACTTGAGCTACAGCGACACTCCTGGCCGTTTTCTGTGTATATGTGGTGCTGGGGAATCGAACCCAGGGCCTCATGTATACGAGGCAAGCTCTCTTGCCACTAGGCCATATCCCCAGCCCTGTTGTTGTTTTTTGTTTGTTTTGTTTTTGGCCAGTCCTGGAGCTTGAACTCAGGGCCTGAGCACTGTCCCTGGCTTCTTTTTGCTCAAGGCTAGCACTCTGCCACTTGAGCCACAGTGCCACTTCTGGCCTTTTCTGTATATGTGGTGCTACAGAATCGAACCTAGGGCTTAATGTATGCGAGGCAAGCACTCTACCACTAGTCCACATTCCCAGCCCTGTTTGTTTTATATGGTTTCTAGTAGGGCTTGAATACAGGGTACCCACTACCGTAAACTGTCTTCACTATATCCATCAGCTCTGCTCTAAGAATTACCAGCATTTATACATTTTTATGGCAAGATACATGTAAAACAATTAATATTGGTTAACTCATTGGCTTATTCCATGTATTATTTTTCATTAGGTGCTCTTCGCTTTATGAGGCGGATAATTGGCCTTAAAGATGAATTTTATAATCGTTACATCACCAAGGGAAATCTTTTCGAGCCAGTTATAAATGCTCTTCTGGATAATGGAACTCGGTACAATCTATTAAATTCAGCTGTTATTGAGTTGTTTGAATTTATAAGAGTGGTAAGTTTATATTAAAGAACTATGTAATTATATGCATAATTATATGTAACGAGCTATATGAAAAGGATTATATGTAAAGGTAATTACATGTAAATAACTCTTCATTCTTCAATTCTCATTTTCTCCTGACTTTGTTTATTCAACATTTTTTTAGAAGCTATGCCTAATGAACTGAAATGTTAACTATCAGTCTCTTTCACATTCATAGTTTCCACATAGTTTCAGTTCAGTGATGTTAGGTTTTTTGGGTTTTTTGCCAGTCCTAGGCTTGAAATTAGGTCCTGGGCACTGTCCCTGAGCTTCTTTTGTTCAAGGCTAGTACTCTACCACTTGAGCCACAGCACAACTTCCAGCTTTTTCTGTTTATGTGGTACTGAGGAATCGACCCCAGGGCTTCATGCATTCTAGGCAACCACTCTACCATGAAGCCACGTTCCCAGCCCATGATGTTTTGTTTTTCTTTTTGGAGTCAGTGATGGGGATCAAATCAAGGTCCTAATACATGATAGTCAAATACTCTACTACTGAACCAAACCCTAGCCCCATATTTTAAATTGTGAGTGATCTAAATATAAAATGTTTATTTCCTTAACCCATATTAATTTCGTTTTCTTACAAGGATAATAAAGTAACTGGGAAGACTAAAAAATAATCCCTTTGGTAAATGTTGCTATAAGATGCATACAAGGTATGGCATACTGAAATTAAGTGGAAGAGATCAGAAAGTTAGATGCATTATTCAAACTCCCTTATTTTTCTTAGATGAGGAAATCAAAGCACTCAAGTCAAATGATTCATTTTCCTATTTAAGAACATTCCAGTGCCCCAGCTCACTTTTAGACAATTAAAAAAACATGTCCTTCATAAGATGATCTCGGATAAAATCAAACTTTTCTAGTTATCTGTTTTGTTTCATTCTCATGTTCTAATTTTTTTATCTTCTAGTTTTGTCTTTTACAAATCCAGTTTATACTCGTGACTTGCTATTCCCATATGAAGATTGCTTGGCTAACTTAGATTGTTTTCCTAAGGGGGTCACTATATGGTCTTTTAAAAGATGAAAATGTAGAAATATGTCTTTAATCTTAGGAAAGAAGGAACAATCCAGGCGCCAGTTGTCTATACCTGTAATCCTAACTACTCAGGAGGCTGAGATCTGAGGATTGGGTTCCTAAACCAGCCCAGGCAGGAAAGTCCATGAGACTCTTGTCTCTTGTTTAACTACCAAAAGTCATAAATAGAGCTGTAAAGAACATTGTTAACAAGCTCAGCATCTGCATCCAGGTCCATAGTGTTGTAAAGTTCTAATGAATCCTGATTTTCTTATGTTATGAACTTTTTATTTGTTATTTTTCTTTAAAATTTTAGTGAGATACTAATAAAAAGTCAGTTTCACAAATGTCCCTATTCCTTTGAGTCTTAGATTTCTCTGAAAATAAATTTGAAAGTTTGAATTAATTGAATCCCAAAACATAATTTTTTGTTCCAAATACTATATCAGTCTACTGCAGGGATAAATAAGTAGGTATCAGATGTGTATATGTAATATGTTGAAAGGAATCTATTGTTTATTTAGATATGGCATTTCATTTTGATAGCAGTTAAACCAGTAAGTCTTCTACATAATGCATGTTGAAAATAGAACAGTAGTAACATCTGCCCTTGAACAAGCTATGTGTTCTAGAATCAAATCATCCAACCTTTCAGAACCTCAATTTGAGGTTTTGTTTTGTTGGGTTTTTGTTGGTTTTTTTTGCAGGGAGGTGTTGATTTTGTTCTTAAGTAAAATAGGGATAATAAAACTTCATTTCACAGAATTATCAGTTAAATTATATGTAAACTGCTTTTTAAATTGTAAGATGCTGTATGAATGACAAAGATAGAAGACATAAACTAAATTTATTTACTTTTCAAATGTTCTTTATAGTCCCACAAAAGGGCTCCAGAGTGAATTGCTTCTCCTTTTTTCCAAGTTTTCTGTGGAGTTCTGGCATGTATAAAGAAACTAGGACATTTATTTTTGGAAGGTGATTTTGAAAAATGTTTTTTGATCAGCTTTGGAACTATAAAATTTTTTAAATTTTTTCCCATAACAAGCATTGTACTGTGTTTGAAATATAAATTTTGTGCTTATACAGGAAGATATCAAGTCTCTTACTTCACACATAGTTGAGAACTTTTATAAAGCACTTGAATCAATTGAATATGTTCAGACATTCAAAGGATTGAAGACTAAATATGAACAAGAAAAAGACAGACAAAATCAGAAACTGAACAGGTATTGTTTATTATATTTGTAGCCTACAAAATTGAGTCTACAATTGCCCACAGTTTAGATCTTATATGTGAAGTGTACCAGTAATTTTCTGTCACTAGATAACACAGTATTCCTTAAGAGGGTAGGTTATCTTACCTATCCCAAATCCGTTATATGATGAATAACTACTATGTGGTAACTGAAGACGAGCTTTTAGTTTACAAGATCCAAAATTATTTTGGTGAGTTTTCAGGGTATGTTTTATGTCATGACATTTGATATACAATAAATCCTTGGCGTCCACAGTTACATGATTCCAAGGAGACCACCAATTTACAAATGGAGTAGATGACATTATTATCACACCATTACTGATGTATACATTAATACTGCTCACCAAAAATTAGATCTTTTTTCACACTCTGTTCAAACACTGGAGATGCTTAATTCATTTTTCTTGTAATGCTGCCCAACTTCCACTAAATCAAATTAAAAATTTTTACTTTCTCACTTAAGCATATTGAATGTATTTTTAGCTTGGAAAATTACCTTTTGTCTTTTTATGGGGCATGTTTTCACAAAATTACAGGTAAGGAAACACTCAGCTGATCACATAAATATAAGGGAAAATAAAACAGGACTGACTGGGACCATCTATGACATTCACTGAGCTATGCAATACATAGGGATTATAAAGTTTTGGTTTTGAGAGGTTTTTTTTTTTTTTACTTTTTAAAATTTATTTGGTCAGAACCTCATTAAATAATCCATAAATAAGAGGAACTTTTACTATATACATAGTTTAAATTCAGCTGTTAGCTGTACATCTTTTTCCCTTAACTATAATCTGATCATGAAAGCATTACTCAGTGTCTGTGATATATTTCTTACAGTGTACCATCTATATTGCGTAGTAACAGATTTCGCAGAGATGCAAAGGCTTTGGAAGAAGATGAAGAAATGTGGTTTAATGAGGATGAAGAGGAGGAAGGAAAAGTGGCACCAGCTGAAAAATCTAAGCCAGAAGATGATTTCCCTGATAGCTATGAAAAATTTATGGAGACTAAAAAAGGTATAAAACTCTGAATTTTTGTATAGTACCTCCTCTTATTACAATGAATATTCAGTTCTTCAAGCAGGTCTGGTCATAGTTTTACACAGCATGAAAGACCTTAATTTTGTGCCTTATTTAGAAATTTTGTTTTGTTTTGAGACAAGGTTTCAATCTGTAGTCAGGCTGGCCTTAAACTTTGAATCCTCCAGCTTCAGCCTCCCAAGTGCTGGGATTTACAGGTATGCACTACCATACCCAAACCATTTAAATTTCATTGAGTACTTAACCTCAAACTCTGAGCAGTCTTTATTTGTATATGAAAATCCACTGGGATTTTTTGTTATAGTGGAGATTTCTGTTATTAAATGTGAGTAGTGGGTTCTGTTACTATTAAAAGACTATGTAGATCTGTAAAAACACTTTACCTAACAGATAAATTAACCTCAGAGAAGTAACTTTATGAGCCTGGGTGCTTACAGAGTAATCCTGATGATCACGATTCAAAGCCAGAAACATCAGTGAGCCTCCTAACTAGCAAGGAGCTTTAAGTGGGTGTGTGGCTCAAGTGGTAGAGCAACAGCTTTGATGGAAGAAGCCAAAAGCCAAGTGAGAGCATTAGCCCATAAGTTCAGCACTTCTTCCCCACCCCCACCTCCACCCCTAAAAAATGCAACCATAAAAGTTTAAAGCTGTTATAAAAGTTGCATAAAGATATAATAATTAAGAAAAACTTTTTTAAGAGGAAAGAACAATTTTAATTTGCCATTACCATGCTTTCAAATGTACTTAATTTTTTTTCATAAATTAAGCTCTTGGTATCTTTCAGAAAAACTGTTAACTTTAATTTTTTTATAACCTGTAGAATTACCATTTTTGGAATTCTGTCCTGCAAATAGCATTTAGGTGTCTAATAAAATTTCATATGTTGTAAACTGGGCACCATTGGCTCATGCCTATAATCCTAGCTACTCAGCAAGCTAAGACCTGGAAGATGGTGGTTCAAAGCCATACCAGGCAGAAAAGTCCATGAGACTCTTACCTCCAGTTAACATGCAGAAAGTTTGGTTTATATTAGCAATTTATTTGTTGGAACCAAAAGACTTTCCTGAGCTTGAACTTAGAGCTTTGCATTCTTTGCTTGACCTTTCCACTTGGCTTTTCTGCTTATGGCTGATACTCTTACCATTTGAACCTTGTCTCCACCCTAGCTTTTTGCCAGTTAACTGGAGATAGAGTCTTGAAGACTATTCTGATTTGATTGGTTTGAACTTCATTACCAGATCTCAGCCTCCTGAGTAACTAGGATTATGAGCTTCAGCCACCAGTGTCCAGCTCTGGATTTAACTTTGTTTTCCAGTCCTGGGGCTTGAATTCAGGGCTGGACACTGTCCCTGAGCTGCTCTTGCTCAAGGCTAGCACTCTTATCACTTGAGCCAAAGTGCCACTTCTGGCTTTTTCTGTTTATATGGTACTGAAGAATTGAACCCAAGGCTTCATGCATGCTAGGCAAGCACTCTACCACTTAAGCCACATTCCCAGTCATCAGGACTTATTTTGAATGTGACATTTTCTAATGGCCTGTATTAGAAAATTAATTGATTTACTATATTTTCCTCAAAACTGTTGTTTCCAGACTCATTTGCCACTTCCTCTAGTTTGGGTTTTTTCCATTTGTGTATGCATCAGTACTGGACTTGAATTAGAAGCCTGGGTACTGTCCCTGAGCTTTTTCTGCTTAAGGCTGGCACACTCTGAAGCTTCAGCCACAACTCCACTTTCAGGTTTTTGCTTTTTAATTGTAGATATAAGTCTCATGGAATAACCTTCCCTGATTGACTTCAGACTACAATTGACCAGATACTAATAGAGAATAGACATATATGCCATAAAAGAAACAGTTAAAGGAACGTGTAATATTTAGAGTATAAAAGACTAGGGGGGTGTTTATTATCTTTAGCATATAAAATGTGACTTGCTGGGAGGTGCTATTAAGTTTTAACAAGCAGTAAAGAAATGTAAATAAGAATGAAAGTCCAGACAGTAAGAGTCCACTAATAAATCTTTTCAAGTAACACTAAGTACAGCTGTATAGGATTCTAACATAGGAGCAGCTTAAAAATGTTACCTAATTCTTAAGGTCTTTCTAATGCTTAGACTTACATAATTTAACTAATAAAAATGTATCACTACAAACTTCACAACTATACTTAACTCAGAAAACAAAGGCAGTATTTTATGCTTCTAATTGTTTCAGATGCTTTGGTTTAGCAATATTTATTAATGTAGGTTAAATTTTTTACTTTCGCTTTAGCAAAAGAAAGTGAAGATAAAGAAAATCTTCCTAAAAGGACATCTTCTGGTAGCTTCAAATTTACTTTCTCCCACTCTGCCAGTGCTGCTAATGGAACAAACAGTAAATCCGTAGTGGCTCAGACACCACCACCAAGTTCTAATGGGTCTTCTTCCAAAACTACAAACGTGGCTGCATCAGTAACAGCCACCAAGGTATGTGAAATAGTTCCACACACACACACAGGATTTGCCTTTTCTGTCTGTAAAGCTTATTGAGTAATCAAAACAATTTCAAGAAAGAAAAAGTTTATCATTGACAGCTAACATTTTATTTACTCTTCAAGTTTAACTGACTCATAATTGTAATCTTATAAACACCTTTTATTAGAATTTTTATTCACTTTCATAAGAATTTTGTTTTTGTTTTTTGTTTTTTTGCCAGTCCTGGGCCTTGCACTCTGGGCCTGAGCACTGTCCCTGGCTTCTTTTTGCTCAAGGCTAGCACTCTGCCATTTGAGCCACAGCGCCACTTCTGGCTGTTTTCTATATATGTGGTGCTGGGGAACCGAACCCTGGGCTTCATGTATATGAGGCAACACTAGGCCATATTCCCAGCCCTATAAGAATTTTTGTTACTAAAACATTGTTGATAAAAATAGAGTTTGATTTTATTCAGTTACAATATTTGTGCATGCATCTGCACAACTTCCAACAAGTTGGGGTCATCATGAGCTGTCTTACAGGTCTATACAGGTATAATGCTTTAAAAATATATATACTAAGGAAGGGGAACTCTGGCTCAAGTGGTAGAGCGTTAACATTGAGCACAGAAGCTCAGGGTTACTGCGCAGACCCTAAATAAACTGTAGGCTAATTCACAGTATATATCTAGATGTGGTTTTTTTCAAAAGGTACAAAAGTCCCTAACAATTTTCCATATCTTAATCCATATACAGAGAAGGTTCTGAATCATTTTCATAAATAAGTGTTATCAGAAACATAACTTTTTAAAAATTACCTTGAGGAAATGATCTACTAGTTTAACAGAACTTAAATGTATGATAGCATATTCATACTGTAGACTACAGACTTTTTTTAAATGAAATAGAACTTGATGTATTAACATTGAAAACTTCCTACAGCATTTTTTTAAGTGAACTTGATTTTGTAAGTATAGGTATAAAGTCTTACATTTTATAGCAGGTTTCTACATATATTTAACAAGTATGTAATCAACTTTATAGAATGCGTTTAGACTAACAGGCCTTTTTACTTACAACATTTTGTATTTTTATTGTAAACATTTGAAAAAATGTACATTTGTTTGTGATGCATATTTACACAGAAAATATAAATAAAATTCAAAACTAAATTGTGTAAATGAGTTCTTAAGACAATTTGTTAGTTGAAAGCCAAAAAATCATTTCAGATGTTTAACCACTTGGGAGTGAAATGTTTGTACATTATGATACAGTCTTAACCACAATTTAAACTTGTATTCATGACTCAGTTATGTTAACATATATAGGTTGATGCTTTTTAACCACAGTTCTTTTTTTCTCCTCTCAAAATCTGTTCAGCCTAAAACTATAGTAACAGTAGGGGCACCTAATAGCACTTACTGAACACTGCATACCAATTACTGTATCAAAATGCTTTATATTTTTTTAATTTTTAAAATATTTCAGTGAAATGAGGAAACTGAGATATAGGTACATTAAAACATTTGCATTCTATCACATAGATTAAAAAAACAGCACTGTAACTTGAAGTCACACTGCCATCAACATATTCTTAAGATGGGTGCAGTGGCTCAAACCTAGCTACTAGGGAGATGGCGGCGTTCTGGGGATGATAGAGTTCAAGGCCAGCCAGGCATTAAAGTTCGCAAGATTCCTTTTCTATTTTGTGGGTATGTATGGTGGTATGCACCTATCATCTCACTTACAAAGGGATAATACAAATGACTGTAGTACGAGACTGTATTCCTTGTCAGCATCAGGCATAAAGCCAGACCCTAACTTAAAAAAAAAGCAAAAAGGGACTAGCAGAGTAGCCTAAAAGGTAGAGCCTTGCCTGCTTAGCAAGTGAGGCTTTGATTTCTAGGCCAAATACATATATGTTCTCTGTGTATTAACACCACCCTACTGCCTCCTGCTAATCTAAAGATATTTGTTATCTGAGCAAGAAGTGGGATTCTTATAAGCATGTTTTATTTAGTAGACTTCCTGATGACTAAGGTGTTCAGAGGCCTTTAGTTGGTAAGTATTTTATTTATAGTCTGGGAGTCTTAATGTCAGATGCCTAAGTTCAATGGGTATGAAGCTCCTAGAGTTAAATTTATTTGTTCCTATAGAGATCTGAAGGGTTTGAACTAGTGTTCAGTAGCTGTCTTGAGGTTGATTCAAAATGAACATAATCATTTTGTATGCAGTTTTCTGAAAAGCTCCCCCTCAAAAAAAAAATAACTTAAGATTCCCCAAATTTCCATTAACTCAAAAGGTCCAAACTAAATTATTTCATCCTTATTTTAAGTGACAACTTTTTAGGAACTATTTCATGAGTTATCTTCCGCCATTTATTCAAAAGTATATATGCGTGAAGAGAGCCTATATATATATGCGTGAAAAGAGACCTCATTGTGTAGTGAGACTAATGGACTGTTTCAGAACTTCCTTCAAGCTTCCATACGTTAAGATTTTTAATCCTATTTGGAGGAAAAAGTTCTTTTCCCTGTTTTGTTTTGTTTTGTTTTGTTTTTGGTTTTGGCTTTTTTTGTGCCACTAAGGAGGCTTGAACTCATAACCTTGTGCTCAAGTTTTTTCAGTAGGCTTTTTCATTCATGACTGGAATGCTACCACCTGGAGATATATCCTCAGTTTCAGCTTTTCTTGCTAGTTAGTGGGGAAAATAAGAGTCTCCAGTTATTTGTCTGTGCCAGCTAAAGTAGCTACGATTATAGGCAGGAGCCACTGGCACACAGTCCATAGTGAAATTTTGCTGAATTGAGTTCTGAAATTTCACTTATAAAAATTCAAGGAACAATTTAAAAAATGGGTGCTGAGTTACAGCAACTAGTGTACACATTCATAATTCAAGTAGTTCTTATCATTGTGATTTATCATATGTAATTTAGTAAAACAGCCTTTATATCCTTCTAATGAGCTGTTTTATCATGATGAGCTAGGATTTTTTACGTTATATATGTTACAGAAACTTTTTTCATTCTTGAATAGGGGAGTTTGGTTGGCTTAGTGGATTATCCAGATGACGAAGAGGAAGATGAAGAAGAAGAAACATCCCCCAGGAAAAGACCTCGCCTTGGTTCATAAAATATTTGCTGGGGGATCCCCAGCATGTGATCTTACTAAAATGCTGCAACTGTTCAATGAGCTGAAAATCTCAATCAGAAAGCTTTCTCACTTGAACCTATAAATATATACAAGGAATAGCAGACACACAGTATATCACCTAGGAGAGTTTAGTTGTGTAAGAAAACAAACCAGGCTTCCCAGGAACTTAATTGCTTGCTAGTAATTAAGGGTTTTGACTTTCAGGCTGTCAAAAAATAATGGGAGATAGCTTCTCAAAAAGGAAAGTCTCAGGTTTTGGGACAGTTTCGGGGAGGGAAAAGTTGATAAAATATCAATGCAGGATTGTTCCAGAGGGTTAACCAAACCAGGAAAAATCTAAAGCTTCAGTTGCAAATCCAATAACATTACTTATACAATGGTGCTGGCATGGTGTTTTAATCAGTTGCCTCTTTTTAAAAGGAATTTTTAATAGAAAACATTGAATTGTCATATAGAAGTGAAATCAAGTGACTGGGACCATTTCTTTGAAGATTTCACAGAAATTCGGAGGGAAGTACACCCTATATAACAGCACATGTTAAATTCTATACATCAGAAATTTCACTGTATTTTGACAAAATCACGGATTCAGAATGGATGGGCTAATATTACTTTAAAATCAGCACTTTTAGGGGATAACCACAGTTAAGAAACAGTACAATAGTATTCCATTCCAAATGATCCTCTGAAAACTTAAGGGGTAGAAGAGGATGTCTCCATCCACTTACCAGTACAATCTTTTGTGGAAGATAAAAAGACACTTTCTATTTTGTCAGTAAAGTTGTGGCTCTTGAGAGCTTCGGGCAAGTTTTAAAGTATAAAGGAATAGTGCTGAATCAAATGGCATTTAACATCTAGAGGCCATTTTGATCCATAAAGCTACTTACTTAGGTTATCATAATCACATGCAGCACATGAAGCTTTCCCATATACAAAAAGGGTGTAATATGAAAGCTGCTTTTTTAAGAGTAAAAGCACATTCCATGTACGTGAATGAATTTACAATAATTGAGGCAAACAGTTAAGAGGTTTTATTTTTAGAACAAGTTAACTGTAAATATTTTAATGTTAGTTTGCTCATCTATGATCTGAGATCATGCTGAGATTAAAAAAAAATTGTCCCCAAACTACAATTAACAATGCACATTGGGAAAAACAATTCTAAAAAATAGTAATTCCAGCTATAGTCTTTAGATCACCTTTTGTAATGTGTTATGGGTCCATTTTCCCAGAGTAGCTTAAACTGAAGCAGTTTCCCCTGTTTGGAAATTTTGTAGTTAATTTTAATTTTGACTATTGTTTGGAAAAGATGGGCTGTCTGTGTAGATATGAAGTATAGTTTTTTCCATAAAACAGATGTTTATTTTGTATTAAAAATATACCACTGTACTTGTTTTACACCATTTGTATACATGTGGTGATATTAATGCTGAACTGTAAAATTCAGGAATTAAAATGTGACCCTGTAATTCCATGATTGATGCTTGTGTTGGTTTGTTGTAAATATGTTCATTTCCATTTTGAGATATGTCCATTTTATATTACCTTTAAAAGCCAATAAAAGTATCCACAAAAGAAGTATTAGAAACCATTGAACATCCTAAACTGATGAGTGCATTTAAATTTTCACTACTTCTAGAAGGTAAACCTTGTGCAAATAAAATCTCTGTGCCAATTCCCCATAGTATAAAGCTATTCTCTCTTCTAAATAAAAATGTTCCGGGCTGAGAATGTGGCTTGGTAGAGTGCTAGCCTAGCATGCATGAAGTCCTGGGTTCGATTCCTTAGCACCACATAAAACAGAAAAAACCACTTCAGAAGTGGCACTGTGGCTCAAGTGGTAGAATGCTAGCCTTGAGCAAAAAGCCAGAGACAGTGCTCAAGCTCTGAGTTCAAGTCCCACGACACAAAATTTTCATATAATAAAATATCTCCATAACATAAGTAGGCCAATATGAATACACTTTGGAACAAATTTATAAGAGCTAAAAGATTCTTGGGTCCTCTAAAATAAGTCCAGTCCTAAAACACTTCACTACTTTTTTTTTGGGGGGGGGGGGGGCAGTTGGGAAACCATTGGTCCTGGGGCTTGAACTCGGCCTAGTCACACTGTCTCCTCTACCACTTGAGCCACTTCTGGCTTTTTTGAGTGGTTTATTGGAAATAGTGTCACAGACTCCTGCCTGGGCTGGCTTCAAACCATAATCCTCAGATCTCATCCTCCTCAGTAGCTAGGATTGTAGGCGTGAACCATCGTTGGTGCCCTGCACTTCTCACTTGCAATGAGTAAGTTCCAGTAGAAAGTGATTAGCCTTGCACCATGAGAGAGTTCTCTGAAGAACTGTCATAAATATTAAAACTTCTAAGTAATCATTATAAGAACCTTAAGGTAGAAATGTTTTCTTAAAATACAGTATGACAGTCATGATTATATGCTTACAGAACAAAATACACTTTGAAAACACAAGTAGGGACATTCTACATTAGCTACTGTCTTAAATGGCTACCCCTGAGCAAATAAAGGTTTTTATCAGATTATAAAGGTTTATCATATTTATTATGAAGCTATATTTGACAATACAGTGTAGCAGAAGTATAGACATCAAGATCAACAGATCAGAATTTAGGATCCAGAAATCCTTGCGTTTAGCTGATATTTGAGTGAAGGAGCCAAGGTAATGGAGGAAAGGACAGTGTCTAACACCTGGTGCTGGAAAACTTGGATATTCACATGCAGAAAGAACTTAATCCTCATTTCACATCACCAGTAAAAAATTAGTTCAAGCCATAACTCATTAAATAGCTTTTAAACATCTACACCCAAGTATCTAATACAAAAGCTATTTTTAATTAGAATTTAGGTGAAACGTTTTAATCACTAGGTTTTGGGGTCTGTGTGTGTGTGTGTGCCAATCCAGAGGCTTGAACTCAGGAGCTGGACACTCCTGAGCGTTTTTCTCCTTTTATTTTTTTTTTTTTTTGCTCAAGGCTAGTGCTCTTATCAAATGAGCCACAGCTACATTTCCAGCGTTTTTGTTTTTGTTTGGGGGGGGGGGGCTCTTTTTGGAACTGGGGATTGAACCCAGGATGTTGCACTTGCAAGGCAAGCACTTTGCCACTGAGCTACTTCCCAGCCCTATTTGGTGGTTAATTGGATATAAGAGTTTCATGAACTTTCCTGCCCCCAGCTAGCTTCAGAACTAGGTCTTCATATCTCGGCCTCCTGAATAGCTTGGATTATAGGCATGACCACCAGAACCAGGCTAGCTTTTATTGCCTGCCTAGCGACGAAACTAAAAAATACAGAAAACTGGGGGGTTTTTGATTGTTGAAGGTTGGAACTGTAGCTAACATTTGCAAATTTGCTAGTGCGGTATCTTTTAAGTAGATTTACAGAGATAAAATAGAACTATAAATTTAACCTCAGGAGTATCCTGTAAACAAAAGAAGGATGGATGTGAGATGTTATACATGTTTTTGAAGAAAGATTTGGTTATCTTTAACAAACTCGAAAAAAGTGGACTTAAGATCTATACCCACTAGTTAGTAGCATTTCCCTCAACAGGTTTACTAGTGTTTTGTTTTCATCATGGTTTTTATAGGAAGGGCGGATATTTTAACATCTACCACACATCTGTTTTCCATCTCCTGACTCAAATGGGAAACACAGACTCCATTCTCCCACTCCCCAGGGATACTGAGGATACCTGCTCTTCTGACTGGATTGCCCCATGCTTGACAAACCTATGACTATCTTGGTTCTCACACTAGTTTCCATGTAGCAAGCATGCATCATTAAAATGATAGCAAAATTTTAAATGAATATATTTTGTACAAAGTTCTACAGGATCTCACCTACCTCTTAAGTTCATATACTAACCCTGTATACTCATATTCTGCAGGTCTTATCTCCTGCCTGGGGTCGTGAGTTACAAACTTCTATTGTCCATGTATATACCCTTCCAATCAGCTTAAAACATCACTAACTGAAGGAGGTTTAGCCAGCTTTTTAACCATGTGCCTTTCCTTTCTAACCATTTTTGGGACCTTTTCTATTAGCCTCATGAAACCAGGGACCCAGTCAATCTCATTTATAACTATAATCTTAGTACATAGCATATAATGCCTGACTTAAGTGTCAAATTAGAATAATAAACTATTAGTCTCTTTCCTTACCCTCTCTTTTTAAACATCATGGAATTTGTATTAAACTAATAAGTTAACAGCCTTCCATATTGCCTTTCTACTGCAAATATTTAAAATAATGTGCTTATATTTGCATTTACAGAAGTATGTACTTCAAACTAATAGTTTGTGGATTAAGTAATTTATTTTTAAGAAAATTTGGACTTCTGGTTTGCTATTTAATTATTACTTATTAATAACTTCTTCTTTAAGTTTCTCTGCAAGCAATCGCCTCCTTAGTAATGTTTGCTTCTCCTCTGCTGTCATTTCTGGTTTCTCTGGCATTTCCTTAAAAAAGAAAAAGAAAAAAATTGACTACAGTATGCAGTGAATCTAGAACTCCTTACACAAACTGCTCAAAAGAACAGATTTTAAGGACATTTTTAGGAAGGTGGAGGAGGCTAAATACAGCTCCCCCTAAATATATAGATATAGGTTCCCTAAATCTCTGTAAAAACCTCTTCAGAAAAGCCTTCATGAAGGTCGGAGATGGGTTAAATTTCATTTTTTTTAGATAGTTCAAGTGAGATAGACCACTAATCATTCTGAACATAGCAAGGGAAGTAGAGAAATAAAGCTATTGTTATACCTCCCAAAGCAGAGTGGTTAATATTAATGGATCTATGGGCACAATTTACTAGTCCTCTTACACATACATGGATTTGGAGAATTCCACTTTTAGATGTACAAAATATAGTATATTAGACCTAGTCATACCTCTACCTCGCCAGTAGGTTTTCCTTTCTGTTCCACATTCTGGATCTGCTTAGTCCTTAAATCCTTTCTCATAGAAAGCAATTTATCCCTCTTTTGCTTGAGATAGTGTTCTCGTTGCCTCAGCTCTTCTGCTCCAAGTGCTGACAGACTCTAAGTCAAATAAGTGAAGGTACTAAGTAAATTCATAGACACTTAGATCCTCGATTGGTACCTACTGCTTCAATTAAGGTCAATTTAACTTCAGTTCAAGCTAGGCATGAATGGTGCACATGTAATTTCAGCACTCTGGAGACTGAGGAAGAAGGACCTTGAGATCAGAGCCAGCCTGAGATACACAGAAAGACACTATCTCAAAAATAAATAAATAAAAATTTGAGTTCAGAATCATAACAAGAACCAAGACTATGGCTATTTAAATTCTTGCTTTCCAATACCTTATGTTCTTAAAAGTGGTGACTTTGACTTACTGCTATTGGTCCTTCAATGCCAGCATGTTCTAAACCAGGAATCTTCAGGCCTTTTTGTGTGAAAGAGGAAGTGTCAGAAAATGGTTCCATCTTTCTTGCTGACTGATGAGCAAAATTCACTTCTGGTAGTAATAAGATAATGAAACCAATTAGGGCAATATAAGAACTATTAAGACAGGCTCAAATGATCTTCCATTACTATTTTCCCTTATAATCCATACGTATTCAGTACTTACACTGCATCAGCCACTAGGAAAAAAAAAATCAGTCTAGTGTAAGAGCATGGGGTACAGTTTTTCATGTTATGAATAGTGACATTTCAACAAATACTGAACCCCTGCTGTTTGCACAGTACTGTCATTACGCATAACCCTGTTTACAGATTAAAACTATCCTGTGATATAAAACAAGGCTGCTACACAATCCAAATAAGCAGTACATTAATCCTTTACTAATAATGTGGTTCTATTCCATACTTTTCCTTGCAGGTAAAAACTAAGAGACTGCAAATCTATTAAGCTACATTTTTGTTTTGTAGCAGTAATATAAAAGATTTTTGTTTGCAAGTACATATTGAAGATAACTATAAACCTACTAATACAGAGAAAATGTAAAGTTTTGTTGTTGTTTTTGTTTTTGTCGGTCCTGTAGCTTGAACTCAGGGCCTGGGTGCTGTCCTTGAGCCTCTTGTTCTCAAGGCTAGCAAGATTATTTTTTAAAGGGTTTGCATGTTTTATTAACATCTTAATAGTGCACTAAGATTTCCATACCTACATATAGTATACTATACTTTGATCCAAATCACTCCCTCTATTTTATCTTAGCCTCCTCTTTCCCTTTGTTTTATTTTTCTGTATAGGATTTGAACTCAGGGCCTCAACTATCATGAAAAGACTAGTTATTTTGCCAGTTTTGGTTTTTGTTTGGTTTTCGTTTGTTGTTTTTTTTTTGTCAGTTGTGGGGCTTGAACTCTGGGCCTAGGCATTTGCCAGTTTTTTTTTTTTTTTGCCAGTTATTTTTAAGATGGAGTCTTAAAGACATTTCTGCCAACACTGAACCATGATCTTCCACATTTCAGCCTCCTGAGGTAGCATTAGTCACTGGCACTCAGCTCCTCCCTTCTACTGGTTTGTTTGAGGGTTTTTTTTTTTAAACAACTTTTAACAGGTAGAAAATGTAAAGATCTCTAACACAAGCAGAACCTAAAAGCACATATAACATAAGCACTCAAGTCTTTCCAGTAACTGGTGATTGTGCAGAGACATGATTAACTTCTAATTGCTCCTCTGTGCTATTTTTTTATTACAAGATTAGAAGACTTATCGTTTTCACTTAAAGTGCATGGGCTATGAAAGAAAACTGAAACAAGGAAATTAAAATAATGTGAAGAATTAAAAGCAGGATGGGCAAAACCTGGGACATATGTCTAAAGGATTAATGATCGTGCCAATATACCAAACCAGAAAATAAAACTTGGTGGGGCAAGAGCACTGTCTGCTCAATTCTGTTGTGAACTCAAAGCTCCTCTGAAAACTAAACTGTATTAAAAACACTGAACTGGGGCTGGGGATATGGCCTAGTGGCAAGAGTGCTTGCCTCGTATACATGAGGCCCTGGGTTCAATTCCCCAGCACCACATATATAGAAAATGGCCAGAAGTGGCGCTGTGGCTCAAGTGGCAGAGTGCTAGCCTTGAGCAAAAAGAAGCCAGGGACAGTGCTCAGGCCCTGAGTTCAACGCACAGGACTGGCCAAAAACAAAACAAAACAAAAAAAAACACTGAACTGTTTCCTTATTTTAAAAAGAAAGCCAGGGGGCTGGGGATATAGCCTAGTGGCAAGAGTGCCTGCCTCGGATACACGAGGCCCTAGGTTCGATTCCCCAGCACCACATATACAGAAAACGGCCAGAAGTGGCGCTGTGGCTCAGGTGGCCTTGAGTGGGAAGAAGCCAGAGACAGTGCTCAGGCCCTGAGTCCAAGGCCCAGGACTGGCCAAAAAAAAAAAAAAAGAAAAAGAAAAAGAAAGAAAGCCAGGCACTGTGGCTCACGCCTGTAATCCTAGCTATTCAGGAGGCTGAGATCTGAGGACCACAATTCGAAGCTAGCCCAAGCAGAAACATCCATGACTCTTATCTCTAAATAATCACACACACACAAAAAAAAACTAGAAGTGGAGCTGGGGCTCAGTGAGTACAGCACAAGCCTGGAGCAAAACAGCTCAGGGACAGCACCCAGGCCCTGACTTCAATCCCCATAACCAACAGAAAAAAAAAAATAAGTCAGTGGGTAAACACTAAACTTATGTGAATTGAAAAAATTCCCTTTGTTTGCTTGGGTTTGATTTGGTTTGATTTGCAACCTGGTCTTGCTATGCAGCCCAGACAGGGCTAGAATTCACTAAATAGCCTAGACTGGTTTCAAATTCCCAATCCTCCTGCCTCAGCCTCTCAAGTGCTATGAATGAAGATGCAGACCCCCACATTTAGCAGAAATGTCTTCTAAAGTATGGAAAAACATAGGCTCTGCAGTCAGAAGTCCAAAGTAAGTCACAATTTTACCATTTACAAATTCAGCCACTTTGAACAAATCATTCAGCTTCCTTGGATTTCTTTTTTTTTTTTTTTGGCCAGTCCTGGGCCTTGGACTCAGGGCCTGAGCACCATCCCTGGCTTCTTCCTGCTCAAGGCTAGCCCTCTGCCACCTGAGCCACAGCGCCACTTCTGGCCGTTTTCTATATATGTGGTGCTGGGAAATCTAACCCAGGGCTTCATGTATACGAGGCAAGCACTCTTGTCACTAGGCCATTTTCCCAGCCCACCCAGCCCCAGATTTCTTGTTTTTAAAAGCCCACACAAAGAGCCAGGTACAGTGGTTCACCCCTGGAATCCCAGCTACTCAGATGATGAAATCAAGAGAATCAAGTTCATGGTCAGCCCAGGAAAAGAAATTGGTGACATCTCATCTCAACAGACACAACTGGGCATGGTGGTATATGCATGTTGTCCTAGCTACAATGGGAAAATGTAATAGGAGATTGCACTCCAGGCACAGACTGGGCAAAAAGGAAGACCCTATCTCAAAATAACCAGTACAGACTAGAAGATGAGGAGAATGATGGAAGGGGTGACACTGATCAAGATTCATTGTACTCATAAATTGACACATTGAGTTGAAAAGCCTGTATGACCTTTTTTTTTTTTTTTTGTATTTTGCCAGTCCTGGGGCATAAACTCAGGTCCTGAGCTCTGTACCTGACTGCTTTTTGCTCAAGGCTAGCACTCTACCACTTGAGCCACAGCGCCACTTCTGGTGCTGAAGAATCGAACCCAGGGCTTCATGCATGCTAGGCAAGCACTCTACCACTAAGCTACATTCCAAGCCCCTTTGTATGACTATATAAAGAAAATTTTATAAAAAAAAATTTCAAGGGAACTGAGGGTGAGACTCAGTAGTAGAGCACATACCTACCAATCACAAGGTCCAGAGTTCAAACACTAGTAACCAAAAAAAAAAAAGCCTAATCATAATATCTATCTCATTCATACCTGTTCTTAAGAAAAGGCATTTAAAACCACAGAAATTCAAGAATAAAATGAACTTAATTCACAATCATGAATCAATTCTAATGTCAGCAATGTTTGATTTCTTAAACAGTATAAAAAATTTGGCAAAGGGATGGGGCCTGGTATCTCACTCTTGTAGTTCTATCTACTTGGGAAGCAAAAAGTTATCAAGACCCTGTATCTAAATGAATAAGCCCAAGTATGGCAGCATATACTATAATCACATTATATATTATCCATTTTGTGTGGAAATAGTATATAGTATATATAATGCATACTACATGTAATATAAACACACAATTCTAATTTTTATATATGTGTGTGTATATAATCCCTATACACAGGAACCATAGGGTCATATTTCCAATTCAGACTAGGCAAAAACAAGATAGATCACTGAAAAGCAAAAAGGACTGGAGGCATGGCAGAGCATTTAAAAAAGAAAGAAATGCTAGCAGTTGAGAAACAGAGGCAAAGAGATCATAAGGAGGCCAGTCTCCTATAATCAGTGGAATGCGCCTTACACCACTTATCCTAGATACTGGGGAGATAAGAGATCAGGAGAAAGTTCATGAGACTCCATCTACCTGGGTTAAGATATACACAGCTCAAGCGAGGTACAATAGTGAATGCCTGTCGTTTCATGTATACATAAAGAAGAGAATTGTGGCCCTGGCCAGCACAGACAAAAAGGGAGAACTTTTTTGTTTTGTTGTTTTTTTGCCAGTCCCAGGGCTTGAACTCAGGGCCTGAGCACTGTTCCTGGCTTCTTTTTGCTCTAGGCTAGCAGCACTCTACCACGTGAGCCACAGCACCACTTCTGGCTTTTTCTATATATGTGGTGCTTGCTGAGGAATCGAACCCAGGCTTCATGTATACAAGGCGAGCACTTTACCACTAAGCCATATTCCCAGCCCCAGGGAGAACTTTTTTGAAAGAATAATGAAAGCCAGCTGAGTGCTAGTGGCTCACACTTGGAATCCTAGTTACTCAGGAGGCTGAGATCTGAGGCACATGGTTTGAAGCTAGCCTGGGCAGTATGAGACTCTTATCTTCAGTTAACCACCAGAAAACCAGAAGCAGAACAGTGGCTCAAAGTGGCAGAACACTAGCCTTGAGCAAAAAAACTCAGGGACAGTGCCCAGGCTGTGAATTCAAACCTCACAACTAACCCATAAAAGAAACAAAAAAAAGGATTAATGAAAGCCAAATGGTTGGGTATGTGGCTCCTGTGGTGAAGTGCAAACCCCATTAACCTACACACACACACACACACACACACACACACACACACACACACACAAACACCAAAGAAAAGACATCAGAGAATATTAGAAGTAGAGATTTACACCTTGTACTGAATAAGTTCATTCACTAACATTTCCTACAAGGATTCTTATCAATTTTGATTCCAAAGACAAAATTTCTGACTAGACATCTGGAAAAATCTTAATTTCTAGCCATGTTTTAATTCACTGGGAAGATAATTTAATATTATCTTTCCAATTTCAGCAACACCATATAATTGTGAGCAAGAGAAAGAATAGCAAATGTTGTGTGAACACATTTGCATGCTACAGCTGTGGCCCAACAGGTGGTGGCTCCCTCAAAGAGCTCTGCTGACTGCTTTAACAAGTAGGCTTCATGTGAAAGTATGGGGAACTGAGGTAGAGCTCAGGAGGAGAGTACTTGCGTGGCCTGTGTGAGGTTTTGGGCTCAATCTCAGCACAGTGGAATGAAAGGCAACCTGGACTGTGAAACCTGTCACAGTAAAGTGGTGATAATACTCTCTTCAGAAGCTCTTTCAGAGACACTGCCCAGGCTTTCTGAAGGTTGAATACATTTGTGAGTACAACATATCCTACACACTTATATAGACATCATTAGAGGAAGTCAGTGTACCTCAACAAGCTTACCTGGGGGTGAGGGTGAAGAATGTCTGCCCCTTCCTTGGGAATTACTCGCTTTTGCAGTCTCACCAGTATGCACTGAGGGTTCTTCTGCTTCAGCTTCCAATAACTTCAAGATTCCATATGAAAAATGATAGCAATATATAAAACAATTTTTACTAATTCACTACTTATAAGAACCAAAGATGTTGTTAAGAAATTACTGATTAGGCCAAGTGCCAGTGGTTTATACCTGTAATCCTAGCTACAAAAGAGACTGAGATCTGAGGACCACAGTTTGAAGCCATCCCTGAGAGCAAAGTCCATGAGACTATTTTCTGCAATTAACTACCAAAGATGCCAGAAGTGGAACTGTCATTCAAGGGGTAGAGCACTAGCCTTGGGCAAAGAAACTCAAGAGACAGCTCCCAGTCCCTGAGTTCAAGCACCAGGACCCCACCCCCTTTCCCCCCACACATACACATACACACACACACACACACACACACACACACACACGACTAGAAAATGAACTAAAGATTCTATTTTCCCTAAATTCTTAAGATGTTACTAGTACTTTCTAGCTCACAGTTTTTGAGGTATGTAAACATTTCATTTCCAATCATACAGTGCTAACGGTATCTAGTACGGTTAGGATTTAGAACTCAGAACAGGTCCAAACCCAGGCTTCACCTTTGTTCTTCAAGACAAGAAATACTCTTAAAAGATATAAAATAACTGGGCTATAGTACTCTTCACTTAAACTATATGGCACTGATTTGAAATCTCTGAACTAGCCACAAGTTGTTTTATTTCCATTTCTAAAATGAAATCGTATATTTACTAAACCAACAAAATCATTAATCTTGGAAGAAAGTAAACTAATGCTATTTCATATTTCCTTAAAAATAGAAGAAATCCCATCACATATAGGTTAGATAATTGTATATAAATCATCAAGCTATACTGGCTGAGTAATAAACACATGGGTTTATTATTACCATCTTTATTTCATATGTTTGAAATTTTCCATAATAAAAGACCTGGAAAAAGTTTCTTCGAGGAAAAAACAAAGCCTACTATGGTCTCCCTATAAATCAGAAGGTTAAAAACTATTATCTTTTCATAATAATTTTAAGCTAGTTTCTCTTCTATGCCTTATGTTTAAAAAGCTTCATTAGTACCTAAGAACTTCACCACAATGACTAAAGATATTCACCCAATGAAAACAGTTCTTAATTCTAAAATAATTTCTTCTGCTCTTCATTAGGTTTTGCCATGAGAGTGATACAAGGATATGTCAGGACAATGTCAGTAAACAAGGAAATGACCTTAAATGCTGGACAGAGCTGACATTAGCTTTCCTTTGCCCTTCTGGTAGATGGGAAAACAGAGAAAGAAGAGCAGCCAGAAAAGAGGACAAGAAAAGACAAATACTAGTTCCCTCACATCCACTAGATCCATATTTAATATACCCTTAGGAAAGATAAATTCACAGACATAGTTCTCAATAGAACTGTATGTCGGGCAATGTGACGCTGAATTTAGTTGACAATGTTAAAGCCTGCAGGAAACCTTTAAAAATAGCTACCATGGTCTGTTAGAATAATAAAGGGTCAAGGAGAATGGTAAAGTAAAAATTTTTTATAATCTTCTTCTATACAAATAAATCTAGGATTTCCATTAGGAACTCCTTTAAATATTACTGATATTGTACCTTCTGGAATTGATGGTCTTGGTCTTTATCATTGAACTTAAAAAATAGGAAGCTTGATGAACCAGGAAGTTCAGTTTTGGGTTTTCTTAGCTTTTTGCTTTGTTTTGTTTTGAGGATTTTTTTGTGAAGGGAAAGGGTGGCAGGAGATGTTGTTGCTGCTGTTCTTTTAGTGCTGGAGATTGAACCCAGGGCCTCACACATAAAACAAACATTATTTGCCATACATTATCTACTACTGAGCTACATCTACAGCAACAAGAATTACTTTCTTTCTAAGAATGTTTAAGCCAGACGCTGCTGGCTCATGACTGTAATCCTAACTAACTACTCAGGGGGCTGAGATCTGAGGATCACAGTACAAAGTACAGGCAGGAAAGTCTGTGAGACTCTCATCTCCAATTAAACACCAGAAAACCAGAAATGGAGCTGTGGCTCTAAGTGGTAGAGCACTAGCCTTGGAGCAAAAAGGCTCAGCAACAGCATTCAGGCCCTGAGTTCAAGCCCTACACCTGCAGAAAAAAAAATGTTTAAAGTGAACTCTGTTGTAAGAAAGTATATACTTTCTCTACAAAAACAGGACAAGAATATGAATATAAATGCCTAGACCTGACCATAAAATATGAACACTATGAGGAACTATGTAGCTCCTGTAAGAGTACATATTAACAGTAAAGAGAGGGTAGGTTAGAAACTTAATAGAAGAGATTAACAATGGAATATGCTTGTTTTATTTATATGTTCTACAGGTACCTGTTTTGTCCTCTTTCTCTCTTCTTCTTGGTCATATTCCTCTTTTGATTTTCTGAAAGATGCAAACATAAGGTAGAAAATTAAATTTTCTTAATTGATCAAAGAACAAAGATTTTTTATACATAATGGAAAATAACTCAGTTGCACTCTAATCAAATAGAAGCATAGGCAAAATACTGTGTAGTATAGCTAGTAACATAAAATAAAGGTTTACCCATTTCTTCAAGAAATACCAATGAATCCTAGCTGAAAAAACCCTAGCTGAATCCTAAACCCAGATCTGAATGGCAAATGCCATTATTATTACTGCTCTTTACAGAGGCGTTATATCCCTCCTGATAACAGTTGTTTCTCCTTTCATCCTGACTTGTCAAATGGCATCTAACTCTATATACAGCATTCTTGATGCCTTGTGCCAAATCCTATTAAGTTCTGTAGACTGCTTACTGAGGCAATCTGAATTAGGAAAACAGCTCAAGAAACACACATTCATATCTAAATTTTACTACTAACATAGTATACCCTACTCCGAAACTTTTAGGAAAAGTCTAAACTCACTGTACTATAACAAAGCTCACTAGTCCTCTGAACCAAATTCTTTTTTTTTTTAGTAATGGTACTGGGGCTTGAACTCATGGCTTCATGCTCTCATTTGGCTTGCCTGCTCCATGCTATATCTCCAGTCTGGCATTTTTCTGGTTAGCTGGAGATAAGAGTCAAGGACTCGGGGCTGGGAATATGGCCTAGTGGTAAAGTGCTCGCCTCGTATACATAAAGCCCTGGGTTCGATTCCTCAGCACCACATATATAGAAAAAAGCCAGAAGTGGAGCCTGTGGCTCGAGTGGTAGAGTGCTAGCCTTGAGCAAAAAGAAGCCAGGGACAGTGCTCAGGCCCTGAGTCCACTCCCCAGGACTGGCAACAAAAACAAAACAAATAAAACAAAAATAAGAGTCAAGGACTCTTCTTCCTAGACTGGCTTTGAACCTCAGTACTTCAGGTCCTAGTTCCTGAAGTCACTAGTATTATAGTTGTATGTCACCACTGCCCAAGTTGAACAAAAATACTTATGAGTTAAAGACTCTGTCTGGTCTCTTGAGAACATGTTTCCCTGCCAGAAAAGGTAGGATCCGGCAGACAAGGCCAGATTCACTGGCTCCCCTCCCCACAATCACTCAAAGCCCATGAAATTAAGCAATAGATTCCAGAACTCCTGTCAGTTTCCAACGAGGCCCATCCTTTTAACTACCATCCAAGTCTATTCTGCAGGTAACAAAAATGAAAGCAGGTATCCCTTTCCTCTAAACCTATTACATTCTCACAGGAGCTTTAAAAAGTCAGATGTTCGTAGCTCATGCCTATAATCCTAGCTACTCAGGAGGCTAAGATTTGAGGACCAAAGTTCAAAGACAGTTGGAGCAGGAAAGTCCATGAGACTCTTATCTCCAATTAACTCCCAGAAAACCTGAAGTGCCACTGTGACTCAAAGTGGCCAAGTGCTAGCCTTGAGCAAAAGAGCTCTGGGACAGTGTCCAGGCACTGAATTCAAGCCCCACAACCAACCAAAAAAAAAAAAAAAAAAAAAAAAGGATATATACTAGGGACAGCACTCAGGCCCTGAGTTCAAGGCCCAGGACCAGCTCACAAAAAAATCAGTGAATGGCTGGGAATATGGCCTACACCTCGTATACATGAAGCCCTGGGTTCGATTCCTCAGCACTACATATATAGAAAAAGCCAGAAGTGGCACTGTGGCTCAAGTGGTAGAGTGCTAGCCTTGAGCAAAAAGAAGCCAGGGACAGTGCTCAGGCCCTGAGTGCAAGCCCCAGGACTTGCCAAAACAAAACAAAAAAATCAGTGAAAAAGAAGACTGAAGGCATGGCTCAGTGGTATCATGCCAACCTAGCAAATGAGGCCTTGACTTTATAGACCCTAGTACCACCAAAAATAATAAACCTAAAAGCAAAAAGGACTAGAGGCATTGCTCGTGTGGCAGAGTGCCTACCTAGCAAGTACAAAACCATGAGTTCAAACCACTCCTAAAATACATGTTAAGCAACCCAATCTAAATATCCAGAGTGGTCAAGTGTGCAAAAATCTTTGCATGCCAGTATGATGCTCAAAAAGTTTCAGTCTCTGGAAGATTCTGATCTTTAGACTTCTGATTAAGGATGCTTATTCTACAATAAGAGTTATTTATCATATGTTGTAAAATCTAAAAAAAAGAAAAAATCAAAAATCTGAAATACTTGTTTCAAAGTATTTTGAGTGAGAGCAATTCATTATGTGTGTACATGTTATAAAATGATCAAATATATAAACAGAGAGAATCTAGATATTTTACTGGTTAATATTTTCTGGTTAAAAAAAGAGTATATGTATATATCATAGTATACTACTAGTTACTCATTGAGAAATAATCAAAGAGTACCTAAGAACTTCTCTCAGGATTTTCATCTCTTCTTGTTCAAGGTCACTGACCACATCAGACCCATCAGTTAAGCAGTCAGGTAGTACACCTGTTCAAAACCAAACACCACAAAAGACTATCAACTCAGCTGAAAACATTTCTCTCTCATTGTTCTAGTTCAATAAGCACAAATTAGTTTACAATTTATCAATTTTTAAAAAATCTAAGCTCTTTTCATTTTAACTATTGTCTAATCTGTTTAAATGTCATATAAGACCATAAGCCCCACCAAAATAACCATGATCTCAGGCTGGGCACAAGTGGCTCGTAGCTACTCAGGAAGCTTAGATCTGGAGATGGTTTTAAGCTAGCAATGCACAAAAATCCATGAGAGTCTGTCTCCAAAATGACCAGCAAAAATCCAGGCTGGGAGCATGGTGAAGTATCAGCCAAGTATGCAAGCCCAGTAAGCAGGACGCCCTCAATTCAAATCCATTATTACATCGTCCTTCCCACTTAAAAAAATATATATATATTTATATTTATATACATATCAGTACCTTACATAGTGTTAGCTATTAAAAATAATATTAAGGATTAGGGCTCGTAGTTCAATGGCAGGGTGCTTAGCTAACATGTATTAGATCTAGCACCACAAAAAAAAAGCTATCTGGAAAAATTAATTAATGTAGGTTACATCTTCTATATTCATACAGTATCTAAAGACATAGCACTGAAATCATTGAGCTGAACTTAAAAACTAAATCATGCTTTTAGTCAGGATTTGGTGGCTCACTCCTGTAATGGTAGCTACTCAGGAGGCTGAGATCTGAGAATCAAAGTTCCAGAGCCATCCTGGGCAGAAAACTCCATGACACACTTATTCCCAATTAACCAGGGAAAAGCTAGAAGTGGGGATATAGTTTAAGTGGTAGAACACCAGCCTTGAGTAAAAAAGTCAAATGAGAATAAGAGGCCTGAGTTCAAGCCACAGTTTTGGCACACACACAAAAAAAAGAAAGACAGAAAGAAAAGAAAAACAGCAATCATGTTTATAAGATGATTCTTAAGGGGGAAGAGAATTTACAGAAGAAAATAATATTCTGTTAAAACAGCATTTAATATTCTTCTTCATTCACACTACAACAAATGTTACTGATAAGTGACCCTGATTACTATGTGCAATAAAAACACAGTATTAAAACATAGTACATTAGGGGAACAGAAAAATGGATAACAAAATTTCTATCCTTAAGCCATCTGTTCACTTATTGGTATAATAATTATAAACCACAACAGTTCTAACTTTGGCCCAAAGCAAATAAAAATTCATAGGAAGTAATTTTAAGTGTTGGTCTAATTTACCGTATTGCTTCTATCTTCTTTTTTTTTTTTTTGGCCAGTCCTGGGCCTTGGACTCGGCCTGAGCACCATCCCTGGCTTTTTCCCGCTCAAGGCTAGCACTCTGCCACCTGAGCCACAGTGCCCCTTCTGGCCATTTTCCATATATGTGGTGCTGGGGAATCGAACCGAGAGCTTCATGTGTAGGAGGCAAGCACTCTTGCCACTAGGCCATATTCCCAGCCCTGCTTCTATCTTCTTGATAAGCAGGAAGTCTAGTGTTTTGTTTATATCTAAGATAATTACATTCTACAGCATTTGTATAAGGTTGTTTCACTTTACTTTCTATTTCTTTATCCACATATGACTATGGGATCTTGGATCTGCCCTCAACCAGTTTTATTATTCTAATCCCTTTCATGCTTATATGCTCATTTTATGTTAAACATTTTACTTTAAGTAATTGCACACTCATGTGCAAAAATAAAGCAGTTTCTCCCAGTGGTAACATCTTGACAACTATAGTACAATATCATGACTTGAAACTGACATGTAATACAGCTCACCAATCTGAAAGTGCAACTTCATTAGGCAAAGATATAAAATTATTATTCTCCTGATAATCTTTCTAAGGAGAATGAAAGGAGTAAGGGAGAAATGATGCAACAGCATGAAGTACTTTAAAAATATAAAATAATATTCTTATATTTTTCTCAAATTCTTTTATAACATACAAAAAACAATCAAGGATCCAAAGTATTTTTTAATTTGCTTAGCACAAAGTCAAGTTCCAGCTAGGCTCTGGTAGCTCACACCTGTAATCCTAGCAACTCAGGAGGCTGAGATGTGAAGCTCCTGGTTAAAATTCAGCCCTGCTAGATGAATCCAAGAGACTCTTATCTTCAATTAACCAGAAAAAAGCCGGAAGTGGAGGTGTAGGTTGCCTAATACAGCATGATAGCTACTGAGGACCTGAGTTCAAAACTCAGTACCAGACAGACACCAGTGGCTCATGCTTGTAATCCTAGCTACTCAGGAGTCCGAGATCTAAGAATCACAGTTCGAAGCCAGCCCAGGCAAAAAAAGTCCCCATGAGCATGAGGGACAAGGCAACAAACAGTACAAGAAATGTATCCAATGCCCAACGTATGATACTGTAACCTCTCTGTACATCAGTTTGATAATAAAAATTTGAGAAAAAAAATAAAAAAGTCCCCATGAGACTTTTATCTCCAATAAACTACTCAAAAAAGCCAGAAGTGGTGCTGTAGCTCAAGTGATAGAGCACTAACTTGATCACAAAGAGGCTCAGGAACAGGGCCCAGGCCCAAAGCGCAAGCCCTAAGACTGGCTCCACCCCAACACCCCCAAGAAAAACAGTGTGGACACAGAAAATAAGGAAGAAAAAAACACCTTCCAAAAAACTTGTTTTGAGCACAACTGTCATTAATCTACAATACTTAGCCTTTGACCTAAATTAAGCAACCCTCTTGAATATAAGTACTAAAAATGCTTATGCAGAAACTTAAATGTTAGTTCATGTTTAAATGTAAACAACTATTACACACTGTGGTTTGACAGTAGCAAACATTCTAAACTATTCACCACTCTCCCTTGACAAATACAAGCCAGTGTGCAGTCACTAAAGAGGCTAGACCCACCCTTCTCAGCAGAGTGACTCTTGATTTATTTAAACCAATCATAATGGTCTCATTCCTCCTGCCAGATGATTTGAGAAAGGCTAACTAACTCCAACTCTGATCAATAGGACCTGAAAGGAAATCTTCTAGAAGGCTTCTATGTCTTGCTAACAAAAAGAAATGTAGAGAAGAAAATAGTCCATTTGATATTGTTGACCCTACATTGGATACAGCCAGTGTATAATCATGAGAGAAGATATTAAGAATGGTAGAGTATAAAGATGAAGTGTCCATCAAGGTTTTTTTCTTTTTTAGAGGTAACTAGAGATTAAACGCAGAGACTCACATTTGCTAGGCAAGCACTCAACCACTTGAGCCATGACTCCCCATCCTTTCCCCACAACCAAACCATTTGTATTTACTTTATTTTGTAGATAGAGCCATGAGATAACTTTACCTGAGCATTCCTCTGAGCAAGATCCATCTATCCCTCCCTCCCAAGTAGCTAGGATTAGAGGATCAGGGTCCTCAATAATATCACTGAGCCACTGAACTAATCAACTCTGTACCTATCTTTCTTCTCTCTCTTCTTTTGGATTTCTTGTTATGTAAGATAAAAATTTCTAACTGCTTAGGCCATTCTCATTGGTGTGTTCTGGTACTGGCAGTTTGAACATCCACCTGACACAGGTTTTAGTAATTTGAATAAATTTTTTCAAATTTATTAACATTGCAGTTTCCAACTGCAAAACTACCATTCACTGTCAAGATCACTATCAAACTGATCCTTTTTATCCCACAGGTCAGAATAAAGCAACATTAAGGAAAGAATGTTATAGAACAAACAGTTCTTCCAAACTTATTTAAACCAAAGTAACTGCACTGTGTCATGCATTCTTCAGGGTAAGGGTGGTAATATTTCCTATGCACAGACAACCATATTTACTGCAGAAAGTATTTTAGGATTTTATGATGGGTGGTGGTTCTTGCATATGTCTCTATTCGAATGAGACAAAAGAAAGGAGAATCCTCAACAAGGGTTCTACAGCATCTGTATTTACCCCGAAACAACAGAAGTTCTATTGCATGTTCCACACCCTTAAGAACAAGTAATACAGCAAGGCACAGTGGCTCAAACTGGTCATCCTAGCTACTTGGGAGGTGGAGATGATGGTTCAAAGACAAACTGAGCATAAAAGCTGGAAAGACTCCCATCTCAACCAATGGCGTGCACCTGTATCCCGATTTTGAGGGAAGCACAATGGTTAGAAACAGTACTGTATGTCTGACATCCTGAGTGTAAAGGGAAAACACAAATAAAGGATCACAGTTCAGACCAACCCAGGCATAAAGGAAGATCTTACCTCAAAAATGACCAAAGTACAGGGGCTGGGATGTACTTCAGTGGCAAAGCACCTGCCTAGCAAGTAAAACATCCTGAGTTTGATTCCCAACACACACACACACACACACACACACACACACACACACACACACACACACACAACACAAATGACCAGCACAAAATGGGACTGAAGATGTGGCTTAAGTGGTAGAAAAGCCTGCCTAGCAAGAGTGAGGCCCTGAGTTCAATTCTCAGTACCACCAAAAAGAAAAAAAAGATTAAAGCAAATAATGCAACTAAATTATAGCTTTCATATAAGGTCCCACTCCCAAACTAAGAGTTTATAAGATATAGTGAAGACTATAGTGGCAAGCAACCTATTGAACAAAGGAAAAACAAAAGACGATGTTAATAGAGCCAGAAATCTGAATCCGAGATGAGAACCCAGTTTGAAAAGGACACAGTGCAGTTACAAGTACTTAATTTAAAATTTGATTATTTTGAGTGAGGATGTCTAATGAAGTTCAAGCACACAGATAGAAACAAAAGCAGGAAAAGCTAGCCCATGAGTTTCAGCCCAGAGACAGGCAAAAGATAAAGCCAAGGAGGATCAGTATAATCATCTTTCTCCACCTAATGCTGCCCAGTGTGTAGTGGTTCTAAGAGACGTTCCAAAACCAGCAGCTTAAGCATCACCTGGAAACTTGTTAAAACTGCAAATTACCACTAGACACCAGTAGCTCATGCCTCTAATCCTAGCTGCTCAGAAGGCTGAGATTGAGGATCATAGTTCAAAGCCAACCCAGGCAGGAAAATCTGTTAACCCCTACCTCCAATTAAGCACGAAAAAAGCTGGAAGTGGAGCTATGGCTCAAGAGGTAGAGCTTTAGCCTTGAGCAGAGACCCTCAAGGACAGATCCCAGGCCCTGAGTTCAAGCCCTAGGACTGGCACCAAAAAAGAATCAAATTATCAGTTCCCACCCTAGACCTACTCAATTAGAAAACTAGGAACACTGCCATTTGTGTTTCAAGCCTTCCAACTAATTTCTTTTTTTTTTTATTAATTGGACATAAATTTTTTTACAAGGTGTTTGCATAGAGGGTGCAGTTACATAGTAGGGCAGTGTATACATTTCTTATGATATCTTACGACCTGTTTTTCTATCCCTTGTCTAGGTCAGGTTGACATATATGCAATATACAATGTATCAAGAACATATACAGTATTCACAGACTTGGTCTCTACTGTCTCTCCGTCTCCCTTTGTTAACAGTCATATATCAGGGAGATCATGCCCCTTTGTTTTCTGTGTTCTAGGCTTGTCTCACTCAACATTATTTGTTCGAGTTCTGACCATTTCCCTGCGAATAACAGTATTTCACCATTCCTAATCGCTATGTAGTATTCCATTGTGTATAAGTACCATATTTTTCCTTCCAACTAATTTCAATGTTCTCTAAAGCCTGTGGCCTACTGTCTCTTTCTATGATCTTAACAATGATAATACAGGACAGAATAAGATGGTTACTTCTCTCAGTAGTAACTATAACCACTCAAAAACAGTAACTTCCATAAATACAGTAGATGGGCAGAAGCTCTGAAATGTAAAACATTGAATCAGAAAGCTTGTGCCCTTAAAATTACTCACAGCAGCCAAAAACAAACTTGAAATAAGGCATGCAAAACAGCTACATTTAAGGCCTTATCCAAATCAGAATAGCCAAATTTACAAAACAAAAAAGATGCATTCAACACACAGATTTCTAACATCGACATTTTACCATTTCTCTCTTGAATTATTCGAATAGCTTGCAGCTGCATTTCAATGTTTTTCTGGACCATCATTGCTTTGAAGATAGTAAAATCTTCTGCTGCCAATACAGGTTGCAAAATAGCCTGTGGAAAGAATCACATCAAATCATCTCCACTGGAAGAGATCATTCATGAATGCCACAACTTGTGGCTAAGTGACACAAGTGGACAATGTAAAGAAAAACTATTTTTGAAACACAGTCTCTATATGTAGCACAGGCTGACCTCAAACTCATAATCCTTCTGCCTTCAGCCTCTCAAGTGTGTGATGAAGTGTGAACCATCAGTTGGTTCAAGATTTTACTCTGAAAGCCTTTAAATAGAGTTCTCAGGAGGCTGACTCTCCAAGCCCTCAGTCCTCTGGGTATCAGAGGTGACATATTCCAAATGAACCAGTGCTAAATTACTCTGAAAAAAACAATACAGAATTCTGGCTTAGTTTTCTAGTTACCGTTTCATTTCCTTGATATGTCTTTCAGCCAAAACATCTTTTAAAAAAAAATTTATTGTCAAAGTGATATACAGAGAGGTTACAGTTTCATACGTTAGCAGCCAAATATCTATTTGGTTTATAACCTGTCACTTGACTACCAAATTGAATTAAATGGCAAAAGTGGAGACTGTGAAGTAAATGTAGTGAACCATAAGTAATGTGAGAATATTATAGTATAGAAAGTTAGGTGGAAAAGTTTGAGGTAAGAGTTATGTAAAATACTGGATGCTGGTGGCTCATGCCTATAATCCTACCTACTCAGGAGACTGAGATCTAAGGATCACTATTCAAAGACAGCCCAGGCAGGAAAGGCCATGAGACTCTTATCTCCAATTAACCAGTAGAAAACGGAAAGTGGCACTGTGGTTCAAGTGGTAGAGCAGCAGCCTTGCACTGAAGAGCTCAAGGACAACACCCACATCCACAGTTCAGGCCCACAACTGACCAAAAAAAAAAAAAATTATGTAAAATCATAACTAAGAAGTACACTAAATTAAGAAAAAAAGGTGTCTACCATTGGTGTACATGCATTAATGCTACTTTAACCATTGTGATTGTTACTTACTCAAGAGCAAACCAATTTACAAGCTAATTTAAAGAAACAGAAGATTTGAAATGCACAAAAACCCAAAAGAAAATACTCATTTTTATTAGAATCTTATGTCTAGGTTTACTTGATATTAATGGAAAATCTGACCACACAAAATCATGATGAGGTTACAGAGAGTCAGAGACCACCCCAACAAAAATTTCATCAAGGAACTCTTCTCAAAAGAAGAAAAAAATCTTTCTTCTTGTAACTAGCACGCATTCCAGATGTGTCTAGTATAAAGAAACATAAAAAAGGTACAAAACAAGTTCTCATAGACATCTAGAGTCCACTGCTAAAAGAAAAAAAAAGTTAAGAACAGGTGGCTCACATCTGTAATTCTAGCTACCCAGGAGGCTGAGATCTGAGGATCAAGGTTCAAAGCCAGCCCAGGCTGGAAAGTCCATAAAACTTTTATCTCCAACTAACCACCAAAAGGCAGAAAGTAGAGCTATGACTCAAGTGATAGATTATCAGTCGAACACAAAAAAAAGTCATAGACAGTGCCCAGGACCTTTAAGCCACAAGACCCAGGAGGGAGGGAAAGAGAGGGGAAGGAGAAGGGAAAAGGAAGAAGGGAGGGAGGGGGGAATGATATGCTTCTTTTCCCTTAATTCATAAATACTGTCTAGAAAGCCCTAGGACAGAAGATGACAAACAAGTTTCCCTAAAAGGTGAAGTCTGAATATTTTAGTTTCTGTGATTGATTAACAATGTCTATCAGAATCCCCTTTATGGGATTATGCTACCTTAATTATGTTATCTTCTGAGGCTTATTAGACTTACTAATAACACCAAGTATTTTATCCTAATCATTAACACTTGAAAGTCATTGCTACTGATGGAAAAATCAACCACAGCATCTATCAGGCAGAGATTGAACTGGTATTTAAGTTATAAAGTAGGGCTCATTCCATAACTCTTGATCCTTTTTAATAAACGCACAAAAATTCCTGCACTTTTCCTCAGACATAATAAATTTTAATCTCTGGATTATGAGTGCTCGAGAATCTCTATAGGTAATTCCTATACAAATAAAATTTGGTAAAGACTGGCACATTGGCAAAGGAAAAGAGGACATGGTATCAGAAGCCTGTCTCTAGTCTCACTGTGCTCCAGCAGTTCTGTGACCCTGGACATCACTTAATCAGCTTCAATCTCTTCATCTATGAAGTTAGTATAACAACAATATTTATATAGTATTTCATTGAGCCTAAGGCTCTATTGGTAAAATAAACCACTGCTTTCTATGTCACTAGGGGAGGGGCTGGGAATATGGCTTAGCCCGTAGAGTGCTTGCCTAGCATGCAAGAAGCCCTAGGTTCAATTCCTCAGTACCACATAAACAGAAAAAGCCAGAAGTGGCGCTGTGTTCAAGAGGTAAAGTGCTAGCCTTGAGCAAAAAGAAGCCAGGGACAATGAATGCTCAGGTCCTGAATTCAAGCCCCAGCACTGGTGAAAAAAAAAAAAAACTATGACATAGGGGAAAAATAACTGCCATCAGGTGCTGGTGGCTCATACCTGTAATCCTAACTACTCAGGAAGCTGAGATCTGAGGATTGTGGTTCTAAGCTACCCCTGGCAGGACAGTCTCTGAGACTCTTATCTTCAATTAATCACAGAAAAACCCAGAAGTGGCATTGTGGCTCAAAGCCATAGAGCACTAGCCTTGAGCAAAACCACTTAGGGACAGCACCTAGGACCCGAGTTCAAGCCTTAAAACTAAAAATATATACATAATATATACATAATATAATATTTACATAATATACATATATATTTTTAATGAAGAGGTAGTTATTACCCTGACAACATTTGGGCCAACAATTAATTTCATAAATTATCATTTATAAAGGTATTGAAAATTTATTGACAGCAAGTATTCAAAGGGTAATTCTGAACTATTTTAGATGAGATAATATCTAGGGCATGTAACATCATAAAAAAATAGAGTGCCGGTGGCTTACACCTGTAATCCTAGCTACTCAGGAGGCTGAGATCTGAGGATCAAGGTTCAAAGCCAAGTCAGGCAGGAAAGTCCATGAGACTCTTATCTCCACTTGACCACCAGAAAACCAAAAGTGGCACCATGGCTCAAGTGGTAGCGTGCTAGACTAGAGCTGAAGAGCTCAGGGATGACTGACCAAAAAAAAAAAAGTTATGGTGCTGGTGGCTCATGCCTGTAAACTTACTAACTACTCAGGAGTCTGAGCTCTAAGGATTGCAATTTGAAGCCAGCCTGGGCAGAGAAGGCCTTGAGACTCCATCTCCAAAACAGCCAGAACCAGAGGTGTGGCTGAAGTGTACAGCACTAGCCATGAACAATTAAGTTGGGTAAGGGAATGTGGCACTGAGTTCAAGCTCTGGTACAAACACAAAGAAAGTTCTATCAATAATTCAAAACAAAACACCAGAACAAGATAGGTTCGCTGGTAAATTTTTACCAAACATTTAAAGAAGAAATCATACCAATTTCTTATCATCTCTTCCAGAAAACAGAAGCAGAGAAATACTTACTAACTTATGTATGAGACCAGCATTACCCCAATATCAAATCAAAGACATTACAAGAAAAATAAAAGTCAGTATTTCTCATGAATTAGAGATGGAAAAATATGCAACAAAATACCAACCAATGCACAAAACAATTATAAAGCAAAACCAAATAAGATATATTTCAGGTAAACAAGTCTGTTTCAACATTTGGAAAACCACTCAATATAACAAACATCAATAGATTACAGAAAAAAAAGATACCATCATGTCAACAGAAAGGCATTTGACAAAACCCAGTGCCCATTCATAAAAAACTTTTAAAAAACCTCTCTATATTTAAATTATAATTAAAGTCTATAATTAAAATTAAAGACTATAATGTTTTTAAAAATTCCTCTTTCTAAAGGAATTTCCAAACTTTAGTTAAAAAGTGTTATTTTTTTTTCTTTTTTAGAATACTTCACCTGATATACTCTAATATACAGAGTATATAACAAGACATGATCTAGGTCTAACGATGACCAAACAAGATGGAAGAATTTTGCAAGTCTTCTTTAATAGTCCAGAGTTTAATGAGAGATGGCCAGTAGTTTTGAAAATCTAAACCAAATCATCCAAAGCAAAACAAAATGAAAATTACCTCCTAAATAACCCATAACAAGCAATTTGTTTCTCCAGCTCATTCTTTTCTCTCTCTCTCTCTCTCTCTTTTTTTTTTTTTTTGTCGGTCATGGGACTTGAACTCTGCACTTGGGTGCTGTCCCTGACCTCTTCAGCTTGGGCGCTGTCCCTGACCTCTTCAGCTCAAGGCTAGTGCTCTACCACTTGAGTCACAGTACCTTTTCCAGTTTTCTGGTGGCTAATTGAAGATAAGAGTCTCACAGCCTTTCCTGCCCAGGGTGGCTTTGAACCTCGATCCTCAGACCTCAGCTTCCTGAATAGCTAGGATTATAGGTATGAGCCACCGGTGCCCAGCTTCCAGTTCATTCTTACACACCCATATTAACCAACTTGAATCAACACTCTGACTTTCATGAACGAAAACTGAATTGCTGCAAAACAGTAAATAACACAGTTTAAGATGTTTTCTCAGTAATCATAATAGTCCTATGCTGATTCAGGTCATGAGACTGAACCTATGACCCTAGTCTATCAATATACTCCCAATTAACTACCAAAATTGCTACCATTGATAAGTAGATCCACTTATATACACACCAGGCATTATGCTCTCTCAAACTTTACAAAAAACTTCCAAATTAGGCACTCTCCCCAATTTTATGGCTGTGGAAACAGAGAATCAAAAAAAGTTAAGAAAAGTAAAATTGTGCCGTACTTCCTGAGCCTTTTGCTCAAGGCTAGCACTCTACCACTGATTCATAGCTCCACTATTGGCTTTCTGCTGCTTAACTGGAGCTAAGAATCTCAGGACTTTCCTGCCCTGACTGACCTCAAACCATGATCCTCAGATCTCAACCTCCTGAATAGCTAGGATTACAGGCTTGAGACATGGGCACCTCTTAAAATTAGTAGTAGTAGTAGTTAATTGTAGTAGTAAGTTTTTATTTCTAAACTAGTAATTATAAATTAAAAGTATCTCAAAAGACTTATAATCTAGAACAGACTGACTTGTAGGAAACTATAATTCAATGTAGAACAACAAAAATATGGATATAAAATGATCTAGTGAGATAGACTGAGTTCTGGTCTGAGTAGAGGAAGCAGCAAAGCTGCTAAGCCACATTGATGAGGATTCTCTTGGGTAAAGGAAGAGATGGTGGATTGGGTCAGAGAGTGGTCTATACATTATCTATCCTATATCTAGGTTAAGACACAACATGCACAAAGCCAAGTATATGAATGCTTTTGAGTGGCCTGGAATATGATTATATATAATATATTGGAGAAGTATGGCTAGACATTAAGGCTGGAAACATACTTTGTGTTAACACCAAAGAAATTCCTATCATTTTGGCAAGGAATTACAAATACAGTTATTTGGTAGAGAATGGGAAATCAAAGTAAATTCTGAGACAGCATCTTGGTTAGCAGCAACATATCTCTATCTTCAACCTCTGAACAATTGTTCTCAGTTATACTACATAGGATTATATATTAGATGTATTACTCACTAGGCTGTGCATGTCTTGATTAGTGCTTAATATCTTTATGCTTTAGTTTCCTCATTTACAGGTGAAAGTTAAAACAGTGCCAAATTTAAGAGGTGTCAAGATGCTTATATGAGATAATACATGTCAAGTATCTAGAACATCAACTAGCCTGAGCCTCAGTAAATATTTATATATACACATATTATCTATTTCAGCCCAGTACAACAAAATTAATAAGACAATAACTTCCAAGAAAAGAAATCCCTTAGAAATATAACTGTGAATCTTTAAAATTAGAAATGAAACAACTCCAGATTTATTGGGGACCTACATAAATCAAAGTCATCTGGATAAACCTTGTGATCTTATGATAGTTCTGAGTTCAGAAGGTTTATTTTTAATCTTGTCAGCTCATTAATCCCTGAAATTATCGTTTTTCTAGGTTGTCCTAAAAAAAGAAGAATTCAGATGTGATAATTATCTTTTCACCTTTCACTGTGTCTGAAATATTATACTTAGTCAAATATAAGAAATGTAAATGAAACCAGGGTCATTTTTGTTATATAACTGTACATTAACAGAATAACACAAAGGCAAAAACCTGAGATGTATGTGTCTTTGCAAGAGGAGAAGTGCATGCTTCTTGAAACTGATCTTCATTAATTCCAATTTCCTTGAGGTAATTTTCTAACAGTTTTTCAACCTAAAAAAGAAAGTTTAACTTTTAAACTTTACAAAGAAAAATTCTAAATGATAATTTGTCTATTAAGTCTGGAAAAGTATAACCAAGTGCCATTTTACAAATATTGTTGTACATTATATTATTTATTACATGGCAGTAATATTGCCACACTAAAAGGAAGGGTTTGGGTGGGTTTGTTTTTTTTCAGAGAATCATACGAAATTTTATTTCTTTTACAAGAGGGAAGTCAGAATCATAATATCAGAATCAGAGTGAGATTATAAAAGTCAAGATTATGAAGCTTAGTGGGGTAAAATTCTCTAAACCCCAAGGATTTTTTTTTTAATGTGTATGCTGGTCTTGGAGCTTGAACTCAGGGCCTGGACAGTGCCCCTCAGCTTTTTTGCACAAAGCTAGTGTTCTACCACTTGAGCTACAGTTCTACTTCCCACTTTTTGGTGGTAAATTGGAGGTAAACAAGCACAGGCTGGCTTCAAACTGGGATCCTCAGATCTCAGCCTCCTAAGTAGCTAGAATTACAGGTCTGAAGCCACTGGTGCTGAATAGGCAGAAATGTTTAAGAATAATAAGACAAACCTATCTATGGAAAACTAATACTTTTACTGGAAACATCAGCTAAATAAGAATAAAACTTAAAGATTAAATACAAGATTCTTGTGATACAAGATACAAGATACTGTGAAAATGTTCCCTATATTCAAGAGTAGAAAATAATTTCCTATCTATTAAAACGAGATAGAACATGCAGTCTATACAACTGGTAGTACTGTGAGGATTAACTGGATTTTGTGAAATTAAAATAATTTTAATGAAACAAAATACACAGCTTATACTTAGAATGGCAGTATTATTTCCCTAATTACCTCTAAAACTCAGTGAAAAAAATACTCACTAGTTCTTTGTATTCCTGATGAATCTCTGTATAGGTCAATTTGCTCTCTTCTTCATCATCAAAAACTAAATTAATAAGAAAAATATTACAGTGTAAAAACAAATCAATTCATTTAATACAAATTTAAAATCTACTCCTTATAAGTGGAACTATGATGTTCAGACTATTCTTGAACTCGTAAGCTCAAGTGATCCTCCCACCTCTTCAGTAGCCTCTTCAGTAGCTGAGACTACAGAAATATCAGGCCTAGCCAATTTGCCATTTTTTGATCAATAATGTAAGGCAACAATCTCTTCATAAGCTTCTAATGTAACACTGTTATATACTGAGTCCTTTTTTAATAGACTCTAGATCCTTCTACTGTACAGGAACTGTGCTGATACAAATTTTACTAGAAGTGATTAGGTAATTGTTACCATACATCAATGATAAATGAAAAATAAATACAAACCAGATAAATGTATACCAGCTGAATTTATGTATAAAACAATAGATTGAGGAGCTATTCCCAGAAGAAGCTCATATCTAATTAGGAAATCAGGATAGACTAGGGACATAATTATAAACAATAAACTTTTTTTCATTCTCCAAGAATAATCTTCCTGAAATGCAAACTCATTTCTCTAATTTTCTGTTTAAGACACTTTAGCAACTGTTCATTGCCTAGAGAATAAGTGCAAAATCCTTAGAAGGTAGGCAAAACCCTCCAAGATTAAATCCAATCTCATCTCCCAGTACTCGTAAATTCCAAATCTTGCCCTTCTAACAATAAATAGCCATTTGGCATACCTCCAAACACCCTCCATCTTTTGCTCAAACTTTTCCTCTGTCTTTTCATTTTTGCTTCATAGCTTATTTCCCTTTCCCTTAAAGATTCTTCAAGATATTGTCCACAGGCACATTCTTCATGACCTGCTACTCACTCCTAACTCCCAGGTTGATATATTTCTTTCTCTGATCTAATTATTTGGGGTTATTTTGTTTTTTGTTTCTTCGTTTTGTTTTGCCAGTCTGGGGCTTGGATTCAGAGCCTACGCACTGTCCCTGGCTTCTTTTTGCTCAAGGCTAACACTCTACCAATTGAGCCACAGTGCCACTTCTGGATTTTTCTGTTTATGTGGTGCTGAGGAATCAAACCTAGGGCTTCATGAATTCAAGGCAAGTACTCTACTGCTAAGCCATATTCCCAGCCCCTGATCTAATTATTTATTACCATGTACATATCTTTGTTATAGCACCTGCTACTTTGTGTTTTGCTCTGTTTTCCATCCCCAGCTTTTGTCGTAAGGATACTATGTTTATTGAAATGTTGATTCACAAAGTTGTATAAAGCTAAACTTTTAATTATCTGAAATAAAGAACAATGTGGGGGGGAGGTAACAAACAGCACAAGAAATGTATCCAATGCCTAACCTATGAAAGTATAACCTCTCTGTACCTCAGTTTGACAATAAAAATTTAACAAAATAAATAAAGAACAATGTGTTAACAAACCAAGTTGTGAAGTATAAACAATTACTTCAAGTGTCACTCTTCATGTTACTTCTTATATGTCCTATATTTATTTGTTTTATATAACATATGTCTAGTAGTCACTGGCAAATTACCTCTATCCTGCATTTACTCTATATAACACTGAACACACATTCAATATAGGTTGTTTCCAGTTAATTCTAAAACCACTATATAGGACATGTTTACAAGGCTGAGAATCTGCTTCTCTGTAAATTTACACAATTCAGGTATGTTATGAGTGAGATGCAGCCACTTTTGACACTTGAGAATAACATGATAAGCCATTCTTTTTTCATTCAACGTTTAGTCTCAGAGGCACACATGGAGTCAATGGATGACATAATTTCTTCTAAATGAGGTCAGGATTCCACATGCTTTACCAGTCTCATAATAGCATTTTAAACTCTTAAAAGTTGCGTTGTTTTGGGGCCTCTTTAAGGATTACTTCTGGAAAGGACAGAAAGTCCAGGTATTTAAATTTTGACTATGACAAATGGTCAAAGGAAATTTCATCTTTACCAGGTTCATGGAATCTCAAAGAAGTCTTAAACGATGACTCAGAAGAAGGAAACATTTGAGGGTTGAATCATATGTGAGATCTCCATCAATCATAACTGGGGAATACATTACCTTTTCAGGCAGGCCAACTCATCCTGGGTATACTGTTAGGCAGTATTTCTTTCACAGAATTTTGTTTCCCTGCAGTGTGTACCCACTCATCCCAGCTCTTCCAACTGATCTTAATCATATGCTATAAACATCGACATATTCAAATGATGGATGGATTATTCAAAGTCTTGCCAAACTAAATCATTAACGGGTTGGGCAGTAGTTCCTACAACATAGCTTCTAGTTCCTTCTCTATGAAAGGGGTCCAATTCAACTCCAAGACTGACTTCGGAACTCAAAGAGCATGCTAATCAGAAAACCTCAGTGACCATCCCTCAAGGGCATTTATAATGCTTCCCGAGAATGCTTCATTTGTTAGGTGCAGGCCCCTCCTTCCCCAAGTTTGGTATAACTGAAGAGTCAGAGAGCCCAACATGGGAATACGACGAGACCACGAACTGAGGTAACCACATAACCCTCTTAACCGTGTCAACTGTGTCAACTGTTAGTGTAGCTGAATTTTTCTTTTCCTAGATTGATTCTGCAGGGCCAAATACTAAGGATCCGAAAGGACTGGGAAACAAACTGACACTTCGCAAGCTCTCCCAAACTGTCCACCTGCCCAGAGATATGTGGGTTGGGGTGAAAGAAGGAACATAGGATTCAAGTCTAAGGTTTTGAAAACACGCACTGGGAAGGAGGGAGCCGAAGAAGGAGGAGGGAGGGTAGTCTCCATTTTCAGAGCTGCCAAGAAAACCACCAGTGAATTCAATTCCTTCTTTGTAACTAGCTCTAAACCCGGCCGACAAAGATCCATGCAGCTGGGAGACCGCTAGTGGTCGGTTCAGGCTCCGGAGTTGTTTTTTACCTTCACATTTCTGCTCCACAAAGTCCAGGATGGGGATGGACCAGTCTGGGCCTCTCAGGAACCCGGCGATGCTCTCCACCACCCATTCCACTTCGTCCTCCTCTTCCGCAGCCATCACGCCCCTCCCCCGCCCCCCACAGGGCGACGCAGACCCCTAAGCCAGACTCTCCGGGCCTGCCGAGGCCTCCCGGCCGCAGGAAACCCAGAGAGAATGGGGAAAGAGCGGCCCCCCGCAGTTACGAGGCCACCGGGGTTATAAAAAAAAAACTACAAACCAGTTAACGTAAAATGGTCTCCATGGCAACGTGCGCAGCCGCCTCGGGCTACCACCCGGAAGTGTAGTCAGCTTCCGGAGCCTGCGCTCTAGGGAGGGAGGTGCGAGAGGGCGGGGAAGTCCGGGAAGAGGCGGGAGTACCATTTAAAGAAAGTTTTCGATTGGCCAGTTAACAGTAAGGACTGCAAAAGTAACCCTTCTTCTATTGGTTTGACGTTACTAGAGCCGACAGAAGAAGTATGGCGATTGGCTAGTGACCCGAGCCTCTCTGGGTGTGCCTGGGAAATCAAGGCTTAAAATGGCGTTTGGAAGGCGGGATGGGGCATCTGAGGCTTCAGATCACGGTGGTAACCCCTCCAGTCCTAACCGTTTTCATTCCCACAAGTGTTTATGACTCAAGGGTTGAGACCGATGTAAACAGCAAAGAGTCGTTTATTGCGAGCTAGCCCGAACCTCCGCTGATGACGTTCAGAGGTGCCGAGTCAAAATCTAGCAGTCTTTTTATATCATGAAACAAACAACTCTTAGGCAATCTGGGGAAACTTCCATACAGTCAGGCATATGTTTGATTAACAATACATCACACTAAGCAAGCAGAGGGAAATAGGCTAATCTTATCTATAGTTAACTTTGTTAGCAGAGGGCCATAGTTAACTCTGTTAGCAGAGGGCTAAACCGCATTCCTAAAGTTAAACCTCAATCTCTGTTTATGTCTAACACATACATTCTCCGTTAGAGACATTCAGCAGTTTTTCTCAAAAAAAAGTTTTGCGCAGGCTTTCTGTGTAACTTCCTGATTTATGGGAGAGCAAGCTTAGATTTTTAAGATGGAGTCACTTAGGCCTTTTCAAAGGTTTTAAGATTGAACCTCTTAACAGATCCTTTGTATGAGAATTCTACCCTCCTTTTAAGAATATAAACAAACTCTTCCTCCCTTGGAGAATGTTCTGTCAAACCTTGTTGGACCCCATTCCTTCACCATATGTGAGTTACAAACCGGACTTCAAACTTTACAAAATGCAAGATTTTGACCAATACTTTGAGAATTTAGGTAATGGCAAGACTGTGATATATCAGGGGCTTTCTACCCAGCCAGGGATCCACATGGATGCCTTAGAGCAGGTCTGGGAAAACTTCCTTCTTTCAAAGACCCTTCGAATATTTATAACACCATTCACAGGCCATATAAAATTATCAACTTAAAACTTGGGCATCTCTGGCTCATTCCTACAATCCTGGAGTCTGAGATCCGAGGACTACAGTTCAAATCCATCCCAGGCTTTTATCTCCAATTAATCACCAAAAGGCCAGAAATACAGCTTTGGCTCAAGTGGTAGAGTTCTAGCCTTGAGCTAAAACACTCAGTGACAGGGCCCAGGCCTAGTGTGGGAACACGCACACACACACACACACACACACACACACACACACATATATCTTGGCCTGCTATGTTTGGTGAAATATTTCAAAAAATTTAATTAACTCCTCCTAAGGAGGAGAGCTTGCTTCTCCCCCTCCCCCAGCCCCTCATGCTAGTAACTGGGCACTGTCCCTTAGCTTTTTCACTCAAGGCTCTTCCAGTTGAGCCAAACCTCCACTTTCAGCATTTTTCTGGTTAATTGGAGATAAACTCACGGACTTTCCTGCTGGAGCATGCCCTACAATTCTCAGCTAGGATTTCAAGCATGAGCTACCAACTAGAAATGCTTCTCTTTGAGGAAGTATATGGTGCTAGCTGGTATAAATGTTGTTGCTACTCAAAACAACTTTTCCAGGTTTATTTCAGTCAATCTACAGCTCATTCAAGTCTTTGTAATGATAAACTTTGAAAAAAATTGTTTATAGCAGTAAGTTGTTCTGAACAAAGATGGATATTTCAATGCATGCCTACTCAAAGTGTGTGTGTGTGTGTGTGTGTGCGCGCGCGTGTGCGCGCGCCTGGGGCATGAACTCGGGGCTTGGGCCTTGTCAACCGAGTTCATTTACTCTAGGTTAGCACTCTACCATTTAAGCCATAGCTCCACTTCCGGCCTTTTGGGTAGTAAAGGAGATAAAAGTCTCACAGATTTTCCTGCCACACCTGGCTTTGAACTGCAGTCCTCATATCTCAGCCTCCTGAGTTGCTAGGATTATAAGCACAAGCCACTGGCACCTGGCACTTACATATATTTACAGAATTCAAGTGATGAAACATAGTTGTACCTAGTTTTTAGCTCATGTTTTTCAGCTAAATGATTTTCCCTTGTGCAATGCCTGGCATATCAACTGGTTCCTCATTGAACAATGTAGGAAAGATGTTTAATTCCATTTGTTTATTTTTCATGCCCTTGAATCTTTCATTTAAATGCCTCAATTACTTTCACACACTCACTATCATAGAGGGCTTTTGTCCTTACAGAAGAGAAAAAGCACCATGTTATTCCTTTTTAGTTGCACATTTCACTCTTTTTAAAAAAAAATACTTTATTTATTTATTTTTTATTTTGGCCAGTCCTGGGCCTTGAACTCAGGCCTGAGCACTGTCCCTGGCTTCCTTTTGCTCAAGGCTAGCACTCTGCCACGTGAGCTACAGCGCCCACTTCTGGCCGAGCTACAGCGCCCACTTCTGGCCATTTTCTGTATATATGGTGCTGGGGAATTGAACCCAGGGCCTCATGTATACGAGGCAAGCTCTTTTGCCATTAGGCCATATCCCCAGCCCGATATTTCACTCTTAATTTAGCTTCAAAATCACATGATTTCACATCTGAACACAGGAAACTGAGAAGCTGGTGGGCTCTGCAGCTTGACATTCGGCTCTGAGAGGTATTTGGTAAAACACCAGATCACACCATCAATCAGTATCACTGAGTTCCCTGACAGATTTTCCCTCATCTCCAGGAATTGCTTGACCTCTTTTCACAGTTCATAAAACCTCTTGAGTGTTTTCCTGTGACTCAGTGATAGCACTTCAAAGTGATAAGATCACCATTCTCAGAGTCTAGTTCATTCAGTAAGTCCTTAAACTGGTGGCTATAAACCCTCTGCTTTTGACAACATGCATGCATGTCAGTATTGTTTTGTTATATATAAATTATTTTCCTGTTTTGTTTTTCTTCTTTCTACCTGTTTCTAGTTACTGAATTGGCTCTTCCATTTGTCTTCCTCACCATTTTCCTGATTTTTTTCCACTTAATTACTATATTAGTGGCTTTGGGGAGGACAGCTAATGTATCTTAACTCTGGTTATAGTTCTCTTTGAAGCAGCTGTAGCCTAGATTCATGGCCTCTGAACTTATTTTATCACATGTAACAGTAGCAAAAATAAGTGCTTGAATACTGCTCTTTGAAAGCATAGGTATCAGCCATCCCAGAGGACCATGCAGAGATAATCACAGGCAGGAGAAGAAGGTTCATAAGGAGGTTTATTAGTGGGGCCATAGTTCCCACGGGAGAGGGAGCTACATGGCATCTGCATCTTATCCAGGTGGCAGCTTCTCTCTCTGGGGGTAAAGGGGAAGTAGTTAGGTAGTGAGTAGGAGTGGCTCCTTAGGTATGGGTGGATCTGGGGGCTAGTGGGAGGAGCTGAGGACCTGAGGCTAGGGAAATGCTAACATTCCTCTCTCTCTCTCTCTCTCTCTCTATATATATATATATATTTATTTATGAACTATGTACATATGTGAGTGCAGTTATATAATTCAAAACGAATCAAAACATGACAAAATTAAAAGTGCAATTAAAAGCCTTTAATTTGGGGCTGGGAATGTGGCTTAGTGGTGGAGTGCTTGCCTAGCATGCACAAAGCCCTGGGTTCAATTCCTCAGCACCACATAAACAGAAAAAGCCAGAAGTGGAGCTTGTGGCACAAGAGGTAGAGTGCTAACCTTGAGCAAAAAGAAGCCAGGGACAGAGCTCAGGACCTGAGTTTATGCCCCAGGACTGGTATTTTAAAAAAAAACTTTAAGTTGAATTTCTATTTTTTTTTTTTCCTGAAGGTCAATTGGTTATCTCCACTACACAGACCTCTAGTTTGGGCTTTATCCTTTTAGTAAAGATACTACAGCATATCTTAATTGTTCTAGTCACTTTTAGACTGTTCTGGGGAAAAGGACACCAAGATTTTTAGAGTCATACTTGAAATTCAGGACATTGAACTCAAGACTCAAACAAAACCCCTCTTCTGATATTAGAACTAGGGCTTAGACTTAATAAAACATTTTCAGGGATACCAGAGGAGCACACATGTATTTATTTAAATTTTTTTATCTTAATTGTTTTCTGTTAGAAAAGTTATACATGTGCATCAAAAATTGAACTTTATAAAATTTCATATTAAGAAAGTTAAAAAAAAACTCTCATTTTTAGAGCCATCGAAAGAAAACCAGCATAATCACTTCAAGATCAGCCTTGAGACTTGCTTTATCTATACTGGGGATTGAACCAGGGCCTCACAGACAAGTGTTCTACCCCAAGCTAACATCCTTACCCCTCCTTTTTTAAAAAGAATTTTTTTGAAACAGGGCCTAAGTTGCCCGAGCTGGCTTAAACTGGAGACTTTCCAGCTTCCACCTTCCAACTAACAAATTACAAGTATGAACCACTATCTCTGGAAGATATTTTTAAATGCATGTATCTTATTCTTTCACAAAGGAAAGTAATTCTCATTTATACAAGTTGCTTATTTAATTTTCCATGGAATTATTTCTATGCTAATAACATAGGTTTAAAAAATAGACATTACTTTATTATTGTCTCTTAACTTTTTTTTGCTAGTCATGGGGCTTGAACTCAGAGCCTAGGCACTGTCCCTGAGCATTTTTTAAAAAGAGCCACAACTCCACTTCTGGCTTTTTTTTTTTGTAGTTTTAATGGAGTTAAGAGTTTCACAGACTTTCTTGCCTTGGTAGGCTTCAAACTGCTAACCACAGATCTCAGCCTCCTGAGTAGGCTGAGACACAAACCACTGGCACCTAGTGACAATTTCTATTTTACGGGAGCAACAATTTTGCATTCCATTTTTACTTTTAGCTTTTAAATATGGAAATGTGAAAGCATATAAAATTATGCTTCAGTAATTACATGTTTCCCAAACCCAGTCATCAGGTGAATTTTAGATTTGATGGTATCATTTAGTTCACACTGACTCAATCACTTCTTGTGTATTAGCTACCCATAAAGATGGGTACACTCATAACTCTAGCTACTCAGGAGGCTGAGATCAGAGTATCATGGTTCCAAGCCAACCCCAGGAAAGGTGTCTATGAGACTCTTAGCTCCAATTAACCATTAAAAAGCTGGAAGTGGAGCTGTGACTCAAATGGTAGAGTGCTAGCTTTTAGCTAAAAGGCTCAAGGACAGCACTCTGACTCTAATCCCAGAACTGGCACACACACACAAAAAAAAATTGTAAGTGGGCTGGGGATATGGCCTAGTGGCCAGAGTGCTTGCCTCGTGTGCACAAAGCCCTAGGTTCGATTCCCCAGCACCACATATATACAAAATGGCCAGAAGGGGCGCTGTGGCTCAAGTGGCAGAGTGCTAGCCTTGAGCAAAAAAGAAGCCAGGGAAAGTACTCAGGCCCTGAGTTCAAGCCCTAGGACTGGCAAAAAAAAAAAAAAATTGTAAGCCAAAGAAGCAACTCCAACTTTAAGCATCTTTCGTAAGAATAAATGTATTTGCAAATTGAGGCCACCAGGTGGCAGTCCACTGGAAAGAGAAAAAGGCTGAGCCTGCAAAAACCACTAGAAATGTTTAAAATATAGCTATCTATTTCACTATCTGAGATAAATGTTTTACATTTTTTTGTCAGTGTTTGTGTGACACACACGGGCACGCACGCACGTTTTGAACTCAAGGCCTGGGTGCTACCCCTGATTTTTTTTTTCTCTTAAGGCTAGCACTCTACGGCTTAGCCCCAACTCCACTTCTGGTTTTTTGGTGGTTAATGAGAGATGAGAATCTCAAGGACTTTCCTGCCTGAGTTGGCTTTAAACCAAAATCCTTAGATCCCCAGCCTCCTAAGTAGCTAGAATTACAGGCATGAGCCACTAGTGTTCAGCCTAAAGTATTTTATATGTTTTCTTTTTTGCTTTTTCTTATAAATTTTATTATTTTTAAGGTCTCCAAAAATATTTTCATTTGAATTGCATCAAATCTATAAGATACCTTGAAGGAAAATAAAAACCTCATACTTAGTTTTCCAATTGAAAAATCGTGTTTTACCTGCTTAAGTTTCTATTTGTATCTTCCAAATAGCATTGCAGTTTTCCTTGTAAAAATGTAATAACTCACTAGGAATTTCGTAGAAATGGGGTTTTATATTTTAAGTGTACTTTTTTATTATTTTAAGGAAATGCATTATTTTCAGAGTGAACAATTAGTCTGCATTTTATTAACTATAGATGGATTTTGATTTTTATAGGCATGTGTTAGATTTTGAAAAGTTAACATTTAATCTCCACATTTTATTAATTACAATAGCTATGATTATTATTTTCAAATTTTTGTTATGCAATCATATCTGAAATTTATTAACTTTTTGTTTTTGTGTTTCCACTGTTCATGTTTTTCTGTTTGTGTTTCCATCATTCATATTTCATTAATTGCCTATAAGTTACATTGCAATATGAAATCTTCAGTAATAATGATAGAGTACATCTTTAACTTTTTGTCTGATCTTTTCATTTCTAATAACCACTATTAATTGTTTTTTAACTTCATTTGGTATATTTATATATATATACTTTTTTTTTGGCCAGTCCTGGGCTTGAACTCAGGGCCTGAGCACTGTTCCTGGCTTCTTTTTGCTCAAGGCTAGTACTCTGCCTCTTGAGCCACAGGGCCACTTCTGGCCTTTTCTATACAAGTGGTGCTGAGGAATCGAACCCAGGGTTTCATGTATACAAGGCAAGCACCTTGCCACTAGGCCATGTTCCCAGCCCCAGTAATGTTTTATAAAAAAAAAAAAATATATATATATATATATATATATAAATGGATATGGACAACAATGACTCAGGACTATCATGTTAACTACTCAGAAGGCTAAGATTTGATTGATCACAATTTGAGACCAGCTCAAGCAGAAAACTTTGCAAGACTCCCATCTCCTGAATAGCCATCAAAAAGCATGGTTCAAGTGATACAATGCTGGAAACTTTCAGTTTAACTTCCTACTGACTATATGCATTTTTGTATATTTGTGTTTTTAAGAAATAAGTATTATACATGTAAATGTATAACATCTTTATATCTATGTATTTTATGAAATAACTATATATATGCATGTATAATATACATGTTGTATATAATATGCATATATATGTACATGTATAGTTGCATGTGTTGAAGTTCATTGGGTGGCTTTTTAGTATTTATTTAGAGTTAGTATTAGTTCTTGCTCATCAAAAACTATTTATTCTTGGATTTTTAAAACTTTATTTAATACCTCTTATCTGAACCTCTTTTTTATGACCATACGTGCTTTTCCTATTACTGGCATTTTGTTGCTGCTGTTTCCCTTTGTTTACATGCTTTCTTTTTTTGTTTTGTCTTTTTTTTTTGTAGTTTTTGCAGCCAGCCCCACTGAATTTTTGCTAGTTTGTTAAAGAAATAAAAAGTGACTCAGTTTAAATGTTGGGCATGAATGTTTCACCAAGGATAATTTGAGCAATTATATCAATAAAATGGTCATGGGTTACAACAAAATGATTTAGAAGAGCTGGGGAAAAATTATAATGAGAACTGTAAGAATAGAATCAGCACTTTAATATGGAAATTGCTTGTATATCACTGAGCTGCTTTTGAAAGATGAATCCATTTCACTGAATCCATTACTATAATTACACTTTAAACTTGCTAAAAATATACTGTTCAGTGTGCACCAGTTTTACATGCAGTTTCCACATCCAGATCCATTATTGGTACTTTGAAGACTCAGTAATATTGCTATGAACAGTCTTGAATGTGTTGGTTCTTTGTATTTCTGCAGAACAGAGTGAATATACATTTAAAAGACAAGGTTTCAAATGACCAAGTAGATCAAGAAATTTTTTTAAATTTATTTATTAATTAAACAAAAAGTTTTGACAAGGTGTTGTGTACAAGGGGTAGAGTTACATAGTAGGGCAGTGTGTACATTTCTTGTGATATCTTATACCCTGTTTTTCTTTCCCTTCCCTAGGTCAGGTAGACATATATATAAGACACAGTGTATCAAGAACATATACAGTAGCCACATGGCCTACACCAAAGAAAATTCGCCTAGGGGTTTAAATGTAATGTTGACAGTAGACAATATGTCAACAATAGTCTTTTTTTGTAATTTATTTATTAATTAAACAAAATTTTTTTGACAAGGTGTTGTGCAAAAAGGGTACAGTTACATAGTAGGGCAGTGTGTACATTTCTTGTGATATCTTATACCCTGTTTTTCTTTCCCTTCCCTAGGTCAGGTAGACATATATACAATACACAATTTGTCAAGAACATATACAGTAGCCACGTGGCCTGCGCCAAAGAAAATTTGCCTAGGGCTTTAAATGTAATGTCGACATTAGACAATATGTCGACAGTAGTCTTATATGAACGTACACACATAGCTTTTGAGCTGTTGGATTCGACTGAGAGGTCAATTTTTGACCTTTATATGTTGAGTACTTGTTTGGCTTTAGTTAAATAATGTTGGGTCGCTGACCCAATCCTGTGGGAAATACCATTTGACAAGAAGTTTTTGGGGGGCTGGGGATATGGCCTTGTGGCAAGAGTGCTTGCCTCGTATACATGAGGCCCTGGGTTCATTTCCCAGCACCACATATACAGAAAATGGCCAGAAGTGGCGCTGTGGCTCAAGTGGCAGAGTGCCAGCCTTGAGCAAAAAGAAGCCAGGGACAGTGCTCAGGCCCTGAGTCCAAAGCCCCAGGACTGGCCAAAAAAAAAAAAAGAAGTTTTTGGTTTCACAGACCTGGTCTCTGCTGTCTCCCTGTCACCCCATCTTAACAGTCATATATCAGGGAGATCATGCCCCTTAGTTTTCTGTGTTCTAGGCTTGTCTCCCTCAACATTATTTGTTCAAGTTCTGACCATTTCCCTGCGAATAACAATATTTCACCATTCCTAATTTCTATGCAGTATTCCATTGTGTATAGGTACCATATTTTTTGGATCCATTCATCTGTGGAGGGGCATCTGAGTTGATTCCATATTTTGGCTATTGTGAATTATGCAGCGATAAACATGGAAGTGCAAATGTCTTTTTGATATCTTGGGACCTGCTGTTCAGGATAGATGCCTAGGAGTGGTATGGCTGGGTCATAGGGTAGGTCTATATTGAGCTTTTTGAGAAACCTCCATACTGTTCTCCAAAGTGGTTGTACTAATTTGCACTCCCAGCAACAATGGAGAAGGGTTCCTCTTTCCCCGCATCCCCTCCAGCATTTGTTGTTGCCTGAGTTCAGAGTATAGGCCATTCTAACTGGTGTGAGGTGGTATCTCAGGGTTGTTTTTATTTGCATTTCCTTTACTACCAGGGATGTTGAACATTTCTTCATATGTTTCTTTGCCATTTTTATCTCTTCTCTTGTGAAGTCTCTCTTTAGCTCCTTTGCCCATTTCCTAATTGGTTTACTGGGTTTGGAGGGGCTTAGTTTTTTGAGTTCTCTGTAGATGACAGATATTAGGCCTTTGTCTGTTGCTGTGCTGGTAAAGATCCTTTCCCATATGGTTGTCTGTCTTTCTGTTTGGGTGGCTATGTCCTTAGCTGTGCAGAAACTTTTTTTTTTTTTTTTTTTTTTGCCAGTCCTGGGGCTTGGACTCTGGGCCTGAGCACTGTCCCTGGCTTCTTTTTGCTCAAGGCCAGCACTCTGCCACTGAGCCACAGCGCCACTTCTGGCTATTTTCTGTATATGTGGTGCTGGGGAATCGAAACCAGGGCCTCATGTATATGAGGCAGGCACTCTTGCCACTAGGCCATATCCCCAGCTCCTGTGCAGAAACTTTTTATTTAGTAGTAGTCCCATTTGTTGAGTCTCTCCCCTATCTGTTGTGCCCCTGGGACTATATTCAGGAAGTTCCTTCCTGTGCCTATAAGTTCTAGCGTCTTTCCTACTCTGTCCTTCAGTAGTTTCAAGGATTCAGGTCTGATATTGAATTGAGGTCCTTGATCCATTTTGAGTTGATCTTGGTGCATGGTGATAGGCTTGGGTCTACTTTGAGTTTTCTGCATATGCTGCCCAGTTCTCCCAGCACCAGTAGTTGAAGAGGCTATGTTTATTCCATTGTATGTCTTTAGCTACTTTGTCGAATAGCAGCTAGCTGTAAGAGTGCCATTTTATTTCTGGATCTTCAATTCTAATCCATTGGTCTTCTGGTCTGTTTTTATACCAATACCAGGCTGTTTTTGTTATGATGGCTCTATAGTAGAGCTTGAAGTCTGGTATTGTGATACCTCCTGCACTGCTTTTTTTTGCCTGGAATTGCTTTGGCTATTCTAGGTCTTTTGCTGTTCCATATGAATTTATGGATTGCTTTCTCTATTTCAGTGAAGAATGTGGCTGGGATTTTGATAGGGATTGCATTGAATTTGTATAACAATTTGGGCAATATGGCCATTTTCACTACATTGATTCTGCCTACCCATGAGCATGGGAGGCCTTTCCATCTCCTTGTGTCTTGATTTCCCTTATTAGATTTTTATAGTTCTCATTAAATAGGTCCATCACGTCCTTGGTTAGGTTGATCCCTAGGTACTTTATTTATTTTTTTTTTTTGGCTACTGTAAATGGAATTGTTTCCATAATTTCCTTTTCTGCTTGTACATTGCTGGTGTACAGAAAAGCTGCTGACTTTTGTGGATTGATTTTGTATCCTGCTACTTTGCCAAAATGGTTTATTAGGTGTAGGAGTTTGGGGACTGAGTTGTTTGGGTCCTTCAGATATAAGATCATGTCGTCTGCGAATAGGGATAGCTTGATTTCTTCCTTGCCAACGTGGATCCCTTTGATGTCCTCCTCTTGCCTTATTGCTATGGCTAGGGATTTCAACACTATGTTGAAAAGAAGTGGGGAGAGTGGGCATCCTTGTCTTGTTCCTGAGTTTAGGGGGAATGATTTTAGTTTCTCTCCATTTAATACTATGTTAACAGTTGGTCTGTTGTATATGGCTTTTATTATCTTGAGGAATGTTCTATCTATTCTTGTTCTCTCCAGAGCTTGTAATAAGTATGGATGTTGTATTTTGTCAAAGGCTTTTTGGGCATCGACTGAGATAACAATGTGATTCTTGATTTTAGTTCTGTTGATGTGGTGAATTACATTGATTGATTTACGGATGTTGAACCATCTTTGTGACTGTGGGATGAAGCCTACTTGGTCATGATGTATAATTTTCTTGATTAGTTTCTGGATCCTGTTAGCTAATATTTTATTGAGGAGCTTTGCATCTGTGTTCATTAGTGATATTGGTATGTAGTTCTCTTTTTTTGTTGGGTCTTTGCCTTGTATGGGAATGAGTATGATATTAGCTTCATAGAATGAGTTTGAATTTTCTCCCTCTGTTTCTATTTTGCGGAAGAGTTTGAGGAGTATTGGTATTAGCTCCTCACTAAAGGTTTTGTAGAATTTGTTGGTGAATCCATCTGGGCCTGGGCTTTTCTTTGTTGGGAGGTTCTTGATTACCTCCTGTATCTCACTGTAAGTTATTGGTTTACTTAGTTGATTTATTTCTTCTTGGTTCAGTTTGGGCAGTTTATACTTCTCTAAGAATTGATCCATTTCTGTAAAATTATTGTTTTTTAGTGAGTAGATGTTCTGGAAATAGCTCCTTGTGATTGTTTGAATATCATGTGTACTTGTTGTAATTTTTCCAGTGGAGTCCCTGATTTTACGTATATGAGTCTCTTCTCTTCTTTTTTTGTAAGTCTTGCGAGGGGTCTGTCAATTTTATTTATTTTCTCAAAGAACCAGCTTTTAGTCTTATTTGTTGAATGGTCTTTCTATTTTCAATCAGATTTATCTCTTCTTTAATCTTTGTGATCTCTCCCTCCTAGTCATTTTAGATTCGATCATTTCTTGTTTCTCCAGTTGTTTTAGTTTCATCATGAGGTTATTCAGCTGCTCTGCTTCCATTCTTTTATGTGAGTGCTGAGGGCAATGATCTTGCCCCTCAGTACTGCCTTAGCTGTGTCCCATAGTTTTCTTTGTGATGTATTTTCATTGTCATTGTGGCTTATGAATTCGTTGATTTCATCTTTAATTTGGTCTGTGGCCCAAGTGTTGGATAACAGTGTGGTGTTTAGCCTCCAAGAGTGTGTATAGCCTCTGTGGTAACCGTTGTTATTGAGGGTTGCCTTTAGTCCACTGTGGTCAGATATAATACATGGGATGACGTCTATACTTTTGTATTTACTGAGGTTCTTTGTGTGGGCTATGACATGGTCAATTTTGGAGTATTTTCGGGCTCAATCTCCACATCTCCCCTGGGAGATGCCGAGCCTCCAATTGTGAGGGACAGTCGGCTCTGCTTCTCCCGCCAGCAGGAGGAGCAGAGCGTGTCCCTGTCGGGCTAAGCTGAGCTGAGGCAGGGCTGCCAAAACCCCCAGTCCTAATCCCTCTTACATTTAAGAGCAGACGCCAGACATGAAGATCTCAGGGAGCTGGTCCGATAGACTACCAGCCTCAAAGGATTTTATTCAAGGGAGGGGTTTACATAATAGTAATGGTGGGCAGGAAGTGGAGGGACTAACTGGGTATTAACAATTGGCTAGTGGGTCTCCATCACGATGATGTCACAGAACTTCCTCTATGGGCAGAGACCACAGCCCCCCAGGGACCGGGTCTCTGGGGTCTCCGGCCACCATGGTGGCACACATGGCCAAGACGGAGGGTGGGGCTGGTTTGCTTCTCTTCCGGTTGAAGCTGGAAAGGAGGCGGGACCGGCTAACTGGGCTGTCCCCTTTAAAGGCATAGCCATTCCCCACATCTTCCTCTCTTTTGTTTTTTAAGTAAGCAGGGGATGCTGTAAACATATGGCATATGTAGGCATAAGGCAAATGTTGAGATAGGATATATATGGGGCCTCTTCCACGAAAGGAGGGGGTAGGTGAGGTAGAAGCAGGTTTAAATTCTGGCGACTCTGGTAGTACACTGTATCTGATAACACATGTAGTTAGTAAAATATTTTTTTCATAAACATTGAGGCGAAGTAGTATTTTAATGCCTATTTTTTGAACATTTTTCTCATAAACATTGAGGGCAAGGCGCTAAACCTTTGGGCTTACTTTTTAAAACATTTTTATCATGAAACATTGAGATAAAGTGTCAAAACCCTCAGCTCCTATTTCCCTCCAACAGGACCCCCTAAACCAAGCAGCAGGAGGAGAGGAAAGGAAGAAACATGGTGTAAAATTTCTTTAGTTTTTGTACAAAACTGCAGGCGATGATGCCACAGCGAAATATTGCACCACAAGAGATGCTCAAGGAAGAGTCTAGAAAGCAAACAGGGAAAGGAAGCTGGCTGCCTCCTACCGCTACCTCCTGTTGTATGCAGGCAGGCTTTCTATATTCTCTTGAGAGATCAGAAGAAATCCAGCATGGTCCTTGTTTTCCTGGAGAGAACAAGAAGACATTTCTCCAGAGCAAGTGCTCCGGGCTTGATTTCCCAATCTGGAAAGGCACATACAAGGCTCCTTCCAGCACTGTTTTGGGAAGAATTAAAAAAATTTTTTTTGTAAATTTAAGATGTTTAATGTAAGCATAACTATCCTTAACTAGTCATGGGGGCTGTCTCCCCCTCTTTTTTTTTTTTTTTTTAAATGACACAGTAGGGCACCAGGCTGGGAGTATGGGCGAAGGTCTTTTCTTCTGGAGCTACTTCCTGCTGAAAGGGGGCAAAGCGGCCAAGGGTCCCCGATTTGCCTGGGGCCGTCGAGTGTGGTTGGCAAAGGTCCCCATCATTACCACGAGAATGGTCACTAGGGCCAGAGGGTGCCATGGTCTCCTCTGGCCAGCCTGTAGCTTGGCACAGCTGTATAGAAAAGATGATGGCCTTGAACCGCAAGTTTCCAGGTGATGACTTTAGTGAGCGATGTTATTCTGTTAAAGGGGACTTTTGAAAAGATCAAGCAAAAGGACTGACAAGTTTTCAGAGCTAGTTAACATGGATAGCATAGAACATACCCTGGCCATAAGCCAGAAAAGTTCCATTTGAAGCATAAACCCAATCGTAAAATGAACAGGGAAGGAGGAATGACTGAAAGAAGTGTTTAGTAACAGAGAACTGGTTTGGCAAAAATAAAGAGGCAAGGGCTGGGGATATGGCCTAGTGGCAAGAGTGCCTGCCTCATATACATGAGGCCTTGGGTTCGATTCCCCAGTACCACATATACAGAAAATGGCCAGAAGTGGTGCTGTGGCTCAAGTGGCAGAGTGCTAGCCTTGAGCAAAAAGAAGCCAGGGACAGTGCTCAGGCCCTGAGTCCAAGCCCCAGGACTGGCCAAAAAAAAAAAAAAAGAGGCAAAAATAAATATATATACATATATACATCTGACAGAAAAAAGGAAAATGGACAAGTACTATTTCTCTTGATTTCCCGGCTTTGATCAGTTTTGAAAGGGCAAGACAAGGCAACTCTGTTTAGGATATGACACCATTCTCCTCTCACTCCTCTCCACAATCCCTGTTTCCTGGACTGGCTGAGTCCCAGGAGTTCAGGTGCTTGTTGCTGGGATGGCATGCTCCCATCCACATTCACAGGGTTTGAACTCAGGGCCTGAGTACTGTCCCTGAATACTTCTGCTCAAGGCTAGTGCTCTCCCACTTGAGCCAAGGTGCTGCTTTTAGCCTTTTGCTGGTTCTCTTGAGCCAGGCTCTCAGTCTGGCTCTTTGCTGGCTAAATGGGAGATGGAGTTTTAGAGAGATTTACTTTTGCCTGGGCTGGCTCTGAACTCTATCCAAGGAGTCTTAGACACAGCCCTTTTCTATGTCCAATTGAAGCAACGAGGAAAACAACAGAAATAACCTATTTGTAACTTGTTGAGAACTGACCAAAAATCATTTGTCAAAGTTTTGTTGTAACACTTAGAGAACATGAGATCTATGTGTCATCAATCTGAATTATATCATTTGATCTTACTGGCAGGTGGAAAAGAGAACAGATAAATGACAATTGAGGGCAAAGGGTTAGCAGTATGAAAGTCTCAGCTTTAGCCGTGGCTGTGTCTTTCATCCCAAATTAGCAGGCTCCATGCCATTGTCGGGATCTCTTGGGACCCCATCTCCCCACTTCTCCAGGGGAGATGCCTGAATTCTAAACTATGAAAGAAGACTTGGCTTTGTCCCTCTGCCAGCAGAAGGCAAAGTGTGTTCTAATGGATTGCGCTAAGTTGAGGAGAAATGCCTAGAGCCCCCTCCCCGGTCCCCTTACGTGTGGAATGGCGGCAAAGAGAGAGACATCGGGAGGTGATTCAATGGTCCATGTGCCTCAGCCTCCCAGAGGGCGGGCAGAAGAATTTATTACGGTGACAAAGGCGGAAGGGGAGGGACTTGAGGTGACTAACTGATTAGCTGAGCTGGGCTGCCCATCAGGTGATGTCATGAAACTTCCTCTGTGGGCGGGGCTACAGCCCCCCAAGAGCTGGGTCTCTGTAGAAGTCCCCGCCATGATGGCATGCACATGTTTGCCCCAGGGGCTGGGGGCTTCTCTTCCTGTTAATGGTGGAAGGGGAGGGGACAAGCTAAAGCCAGCTGTGGCCTCTTAAAGGCATAGCTGTCCCCAACATGCCATGTGATGGAGTCAGGCATGAGAGATGAGTTGTGCCCTGGCAGGGCTGTGGTAGGATCTCAGAGACATCTCCTGTAAGATAGCCTGCAAAATTCTGCACAGACTGGTTAAAGACATCTAAATTCCCCAGCATATCCTGGTTGGTTGTTCTGAGTATGCCCTGGCTTTTGGAGGCTGATGCCCTTTTGGCTCAAGCAGGGTGATGACTTTAAGAGATTTCCCTACTCATAGAATCCCAAGATAACTCTGTGGCTTCCAACAGCTATGGTACCTTTGATCTGGCGAAATGTTAGCACTGTGGTTGTTTAAATTTCCATCTAGGAATGTACTTTTACTCTTTGTCTCAGCCTTGTTTGCCTCCGAAAGATTCTGAACTCAAATGAAAATTTTTTCTTAATGTAGGAATCACAATTATAAATTTAGAAACACTTATCCATTTAGCTTTCCAATAAATTAGTGAGAACCATTAGCTTGCTTTGCCATATTTTTTCTACATATGGGGTGAATGAGAATTTACTTTTATCCCCACAGCAAATTATAAACACTTGCCTGATTATATGTAACTTAAGTTAGGGGTCTTACACAGAATTTGGTATCCAAATCATTAGATTGACATCCAAGATAACTGTGATAAAAGTACCTTTAACCATGTTTACCAGAATTTAAACACAAGGGATTTGGCCTTAACACCTTGCCTTTTTATTATCTCCACATTGTAAGAGTAGCACAGGAATTAGATCACATCAGACAAGCAAACTTTTTTTACCATCAAGAAAAACTCCTCCAATTTCTAGTATCTCTGAGGTGGGAAAATCCAATCAATTTACTTACTGCTGTATCAGAACAAATTGTTTGCCCCCCAAAGACTCCGTTTTTAGTTGGAGAACTGGGGCTTTTCCTTGTTTCAACTCTGCCTGTAAGCTCTATTTTAACACAGAGAGAAAATGACGGGAAAGCCTGCAGGGCCACAGTGAGGGGTTTCTCACAGACCAACCTAGGGCTGACAGACTGGTTTCTGGCCCTGCCCAGCTGCTGTGAAGCCGGCAGAGGTCTGCCAGCCACTGAGTCTCCGCCCAGCCTCGAAGAATCCAGCATGCCCACCAGCAAGGGTGGGGGCAGAAAGGAGATTATCCCGACTTAGCAAGCATTGATAAAAAAAAATCTAAAATCCTGTCTCTTTTTCCAACAGTTACACAGTCCAATCCAGTAGGTTTGGGGCTGGCTCTTTTAGGGGTGGAGAGAGCTCGGGCTGTTGTACCAAGTCACAAGACCACCCCCAAGAAGACCACCAAGATTCAGACACTCCAAAATGCAAAAGCAAGGCAAGGCTTTATTTAACGAGCTGCCAACTCGGGCCTCGTCCTACCCACCGACACAGTGGAGGTTAGGAGGGAGCCCCGAGCTGTGATTGCACAGGGCTTATAAAGGCAAAGAACAAGGTTACTACAATCAGCTGTGCAAGCAAGATTAGAACATAGGTACAAATCTGATTGGCTCAGGGTTCGATTCTAAAATGGGGTTCACATGGTGGGGCCTGACTTCAAAATCTGGCACCTCATTTCCCCCTTTTTCTTTTTGGTACCTTGGGAGCCAATCATGGCTCCATTCTGGCCATTTGAATGGCTTGCATGTCTAGGGGATGATACAGAGGTAAGGCATGGGCCAGTAGGGCCAAAAGTAGTATCCGAAAATAACTCTAGTCCCTCGGTTTTAAAGGGGGGCTGATGGGTGAAGATCATCCATCTTCTGTAATTTCTTCAGGCTGACTCAGGGGCGTTGACCTTACCTAGCCAGGAACCTATAACCTTAGTCTACTTTACCAAGGGACTGGAGGATTACTGCAAACTGAAAATTAACTTTCAGCTATACAGACTTACCATTAGCTGTATAGTGTTTAGTATCCAAATGTAAGCAACAAAATAATACATAAACTTCTCAGATGTGCTCTAAGGGTCGGGTGGCTATACCCTTATTCCTGAGCAAGCCCAAAACTACCTACGGTAACACAACACTTTAGCTTTTATCTGCATCGGAAAAACTGAAGCTCACAGGCATTCTGAAACCAGGTGCCGCCCTTTGCTTACGGGCTGCTTGTTTCAAAAGAGCCTCTTTTTTTTTTTTTTTCCTTCAGTCCCAGTTACTGCATGGCATGAAGACCTTTGAATTTAAACTTAGTTTTGCATCATACTGCAGTCTTGAACATGTTCACACTCACACATGCACACACACATTTTCAAAAGACCTTAAAGCGCGCTGAATAAGCATCGGCCGTACATTTTAAGACAAAAACCTTTAACAAATGATTTTAGCATTCTCCCGCCTCATTTTTTAGTCTTAGTAAAACATTTTAGCGCACCAAACAATTTTCTGCTTAAGAAGGCTGGGTGGGGGTCCCCCTAGAGTTCTTTTTTGCGGACATTCTCACTGATTGACTGATTGTGGGCTGTCACTTGTACATCTTTCCAATGAGCTATGCAGGTTTGACACAAAAGAGACTGTTAGACTTACAAACAACACAGAGATGACAGCGCAGCATGGTGAGGTCACTCCCTGCCACCTGTGGGTGGCTTGGGCTGGCCCTACATCCACCCCGACGGCGGCTGCGGGTCAGGACTTGGACTTGGGGCTGATGCGTCCGTGTCCTGGGCTGTCGGCGCCGGCGAGTTGACTGGGCAGGACCCTCCGGAGCGGAGGGCACAGCTGAAACATTTTCCTCAGAGTCCTCCTCTTGCAGAGTTAACTGGGGTGGGGAGTATGGAGCGGGAAACATTGCCTCCTCCGTGCTTCCTCCCTGGAGGACAGGTGAGTACAATTTCTCTGGATGGCCCGAACGAGGGTTGTAGATTAGGCGTTGCAAAGTCCTGATCTTACCTATGTCAAAGCTCCCTCAATTTCCTCAAAGGTGAACCATTCTGACTTGCACAGGGTGATCCACTTTTCCTTCTTAAGGGCCACACCTTGGTTCTGAGCTATCTCCTTAACCTCTCTCCAGTGAGCTAGGATCAAGTCTAGGGGGCTAGATAGAACGTTATCCATAGCTCTGATCAGATGTTCAGTCCAAAAGGCTACAAAAAACAAAACAATTAATACAAAAGGAGGAAAACACACAGGCCTGAGAACAAGAAAAGCTACGAGTTGGAGATCTCCCAAGCTGGCCCACAACCTCCTACAAGGGTGCAGAAGGAATGGACCCGAGTTGGCCCACAACCTCCTGCAAGGGTGCAGAAGGAGTGGACCCGAGTTACGAGTTGGAGATCTCCCAAGTTGGCCCACAACCTCCTGCCAGGGTACAGGAGGAGTGGACCCAAGTTGGCCCACAACCTCCTGCCAGATAAGCAGAAGGAGCAGACCCAAGTACAAGGTGGGCAGGTTGAGTCTCGTTTAGGAGGCCCTCCTGGTCAGTTCCAGCCAAAAACCAAACTGACTCGTGCCCTACAAGTATAAGCAAAAAGCAAAACAGACAAACAGACAAATTACAGGACAAGACAAATGAACAGCGCTGTTTTCTTACCTTCGGAGTCTGGGATCTCGGGGTCTCTGGGGCTATCCCGGACGAAACCCCAAATGTTGTGCCAAGTCGCAAGACCACCCCCAAGAAGATCACTGAGATTCAGACACTCCAAAATGCAAAAGCAAGGCAAGGCTTTATTTAACGAGCTGCCAACTCGGGCCTCGTCCTACCCACTGACACAGCGGAGGTTAGGAGGAAGCCCCGAGCTGTGATTACACAGGGCTTATAAAGGCAAAGAACAAGGTTACAACAATCAGCTGTGCAAGCAAGATTAGAACACAGGTACAAATCTGATTGGCTCAGGGTTCGATTCTAAAATGGGGTTCACGTGGTGGGGCCTGACTTCAAAGTCTGGCACCTCAGGGCTGGCCCTAAAGCCGCACGCGCAAAGCTCCGCGCCCCGGGCCCCCGCCAGTGGAAAGAGGGGAGGGGCGAGTACAGGCGGCCAGGCAAGAAGCGGACACCGCCATCGCCATGGGTGCCGCCATCCCCAGCGCCCCCCTGCCGCGCCCGCTGCGGGACCTGGATCGCCAGCCTGTCTTTTGTGCCCTCTGTGCTTTTCTACCGCGCAGGTGTCACGGCGGGTTTCCCATGGGACGGGCAAAGCCGTGCAGTCCCACCCCACCTGGCGCTGTCAGCCCTCGGGTTGAACATCCCAAAAGTTCGATCAGGTATTTTGGAGCATGAACCGTAATATCTTAACAGTCGGTTCGCTCCACTGACTATGCGGTTGCCCCATCTGGATGAGCATGTCCTACCCCTGAGACACAACTTACTCAGCGTAGCCTGTGGGGTTATTAAATCCCCGAATTCACTGGTTGTGCGTTCTTTCGCCCTGCGACTGGGCGCCAATTATGTTGAGCTCAATCTCCACGTCTCCCCTGGGAGATGCTGAGCCTCCAATTGTGAGGGACAGTCGCTCTGCTTCTCCTGCCAGGAGGAGGGGTGGAGTGTGTCCCTGTCGGGCTAAGCTGAGCTGAGGCAGGGCTGCCGAAACCCCCGGTCCCAATCCCTCTTATGTTTAAGAGCAGATGCCAAACATAAAGAGCTCAGGGAGCTGGTCCGATGGACTACCAGCCTCAAAGGATTTTATTCAAGGGAGGGGTTTATATAACAGTAATGGTGGGCAGGAAGAGGAGGGACTAACTGGGTATTAAGGATTGGCTAGTGAACTGTCCATCAGGATGATGTCACAGAACTTCCTCTATGGGCAGAGACCACAGCCCCCCAGGGACCAGGTCTTTGGGGTCTCCAGCCGCCATGGTGGCACACGTGGCTGAGACGGAAGGTGGGGCTGGTTTGCGTCTCTTCCGGTTGAAGCCGGAAAGGAGGTGGGACCTGCTAACTGGACCGTCCCTCTTAAAGGCATAGCCATTCCACACAGAGTATGATCCATGGGCTGCTGAGAAGAAGGTGTATTGGGTCTCTGTAGGGTGGAAGATTCTGCATAGATCTGTCAGATCCATTTGGGATATGGTGTTACTTAGGTCCTCAGCTCCCCTTCTAATCCTCTGGGTGTTGGATCTGTCTCTTGGAGAGAGTGGGGTATTAAAGTCACCCACTATGACTGTGTTTGGGTCTATCTTGTTCTGTAGTTCTGTGAGAATTTGCTTGACATATGTAGGGCCTCTTATGTTCAGTGAATATACATTTATCACCGTGATGTCTTGATTCTGGATTTTTCCTTGTATTAAAATGTAGTGTCCTTCTTTGTCTTTTTGAGTTGATTTTAATGAGAAGTCCAGCTTGTCTGAGATCAGGATGGCTACTCCTGCCGTTTTGGTAGGTGCGTTTGCTTGGAAGATCTTGCTCCATCCTTTCATTCGGAGCCTGTTTTTGTCAGTTGCTGTAAGATGTGTCTCTTGTAGACAACAGATGGTGACTTTTTGTTTGCAGATCCATTCTGCCATTCTGCTCCTCTTTATTGGAGAGTTTATACCATTTATATTCAAAGAGATCAAGGATAAGAGTGTTTTTTCTCCTTCCATTTTCCTTTTAGGCTGTTTCCTCTTTTTTTTTTTTTTGTCTTTAGTGAGCTGCTCTTTCTGTTGGACTCTGGCTATTGTAGTTTCTTTCTGTTTCTGTCTGTGTGTCCTGTACGATTTCTGTTGGGTGGGGTTCCCCTCTTGGAATTCTCTGCAGGGCTGGTTTTTTATTCACATACTCCTTTAGATCCTCTTTGCTATGGAAAGATCTTGTTTTCCCCTCGAATATGAACTCCAGCTTCGCTGGATATTTTATTCTAGGTTGGCAGTTGTTGGCCTGTAGGACTTGGATGGTGTTCTTCCATTCTCTTCGCGCGTGGTAGGTTTGTGTGGAGAGGTCTGCTATTATTCGAATCCTCTTCCCATTGAAATAAATTTCTTTCTTTGCTTTGGCTGCATTCAGAATTTGCTCTTTATTCTTGAGATCTGAAGTCTTGATTATTATGTGCCTGGGCATGGCTTTTCTAGGGTCTGGTCTGCCCGGCGTCCTATAGGCTTCAGTTACCTGGATGGGGTCCCTTGTGAGATTGGGGAAGCTTTCTTCAATCACTTTATTGAAAATATGTTGAAGCTCTCTGCTCTGGTATTCGGCTCCTTCTTCTATTCCAATTATGCACAGATTATATCTCTTGTCTTTGTCCACTGGATTAGCTCCTGAATTAGTCTGCCCTGGAGCTTTACTGTTTCTTGGATTGTGGTAATTTTCTGGTCCTTTTAGGCTGCATCATCGTTCAAGAGAGAGATTCTGGATTCAATATTGTCAATTCTTTGTGCTGTGGATTCAAGTGTGGAGTTTATGGATGTCAGAGAGCTATTTATAGTTGCCAGATCAGCTCTGATCATGGAAATTACTTCCTTTAAAAAGTTGTATTTTAAATCTATTTTTTCATGCATTTCACTTCTCAGGATGTTAAGGTCTTCTTTAATGGAGGTTTGCATTGTATCCATTTTTGCTTCCATTTCTTTCTTGGCTTCCTGGAGGTCCTTCCAGACTTCCACTCTAAAGTCCTGGAATTGTTTTCTGATTTTGTTTCTGAGGCTTTCCATCATTTCTGCTATCGTAGCCTCAGTTGTTTTTTTATTCTCCATCTCCTCTTCGGTCGTACTGCTTTTTGGAGCTGGCGAGTTGGCTTGCCTTTTGATGAAATTTGTTATATTTCTTTGTGATTTGTGCATCTGGAGATCTGTGGGTAGCTTCCCTGGGTTGGCTTTGTTCTGGTTCCCACTGGTCCGTCAGTGGAAGACTTGTTTGTGTCCTGCCTCTGGGTTTGAGTTGGCTGTTGAACCTTACTGCTGAATGGGTGAGCGTGACCTTCTCAATTGTTGCTGAGGTGGTCACCCTCACTTGTGCCCACTTGTGCGCTCCCGTGGGGGTTTGGGCAAGAGGTCCTCCTGCTGGAGGGCTAGCATGCTGGCCCACCCTCGCCCTCCAGGGGGCAAGTGTGTGTGTACTCTAGTGCTTCCTTTGGGGTTGTGTTGCCCCGAGTTGTAGGAGGGTGCTTGTGTCCTCTCATGAATTTGCTGGGGGCAGTATGTGTGGGCCCCGGCAGGATCAAGTATCCGGGCACGGGTTGGTGCCTGCAGACTCTCTGTGCCTCCGCTGTGAGGGGTCGTGTGTTCTGGCCCAAGTGACCCTGCCGTGCTGGTGTTGCTCACCAGCTAGCCTGGGGCTTCCAATGCCTACCGGTCCCCGGGCCCCTGCTGGGGAGCAGGTGGGGCCGGTGCAGCCAGGTTCAGGTGGCTCTGCTGGGGCTTTGGGGGGAATGCCTTGGCGCTGCTCTGCCTCTGTTAGTTCCTGCGTCCTCCCAGAGGTCTTAGTGCTGCCAGCTATGGAGCTTCTTTATTCCCTTGGGGTAGGGAAGGGGAGGGAGGGAGCTCTAGCTTCTTTGTAGGGTTTGGGTCTCTGTAAAGCTGGTCTCCCATTTGGAGGGGGGTTATGGGGAACTTACTGGTCCTGGGTTGAGTGTGTGTCCAACGCTGCTGTGGGCTTTTCGGGGCTGTGGTGCTGGGATGTGGCGATCGGTCATTTGGTGATGGCAGCCCCAGCTCTCCCCGCCTGCACCTCGGGTTCCCCTGCTGCTTACGTCTGATCCTGGCCGTTCAGTCCAGTGCCGCTGTCGTCTGTCTCGGTTGGTCTGCACTCTGTCTGGGGTCCGTGGAGCTCCTGCTGCCTGGACTCTGTGCTCCTGGTGTGACTTTTCAGCTGTTGGTTTGCCGGCACCAGGTCCCCTTTCCTAGCCTGGCCCTGCTCGGGGTGGGGTCGGCGGGTGGGGGAGGGTACCTGGAGATTTTCCAGCTCTGTGTAGGTTATAGGCTCTTCTTTTTTTGTTCTTTTTTGTTTCCTGTGTTTCTCTGTTGCTTCTGGTTGTTGAGTTTGCTGGATTCTTGATGGGGTGTTGGGTGCTGGAGTTCCCAACTCACTATTCAGTTGGAGCGAGTTGGGGTGCCTCCCTATCATGACGGCGCCATCTTCTCTCCTCCCAAGAAACTTTTTCAATGACTTATCTTTAGCAGATCTCACAACTACTTTTAGAGGTCAGAACAACCATTCACTTGAAGCTAAAGCCTTATCACTTATTAATTCATCTTCTAAATCATAATTGTCAGTAGATAGAAAAATGACAACTGCCTAATTATAAAAAGTCAAAAAGTTTTAAATGAAATTGTAACTGGAACCCAAATACTAAAAGCATTGACATATATGAGTCTGAATACTGAAAAACTTCAACTCAAGTTTTAAAATATATTTTCCTATCATGAAAAAATAATGCTTGTGCAGACCAAAAGGTCTGACAGAGTAACTCATTAACCCTCTGGACGGAGCAGGCCAGATACACCATTTCACTCACATCAGTAACTAAGCAGTCAGTATGCTTCACCAAGTATAACAACTTTATTACCTTTGCCATCTGAGACTACACAATTTGCACTTTTCTTAAGTGCAATATTAAGTAAATATTTTGCTTAAATATTTACTAACAAAATAATGTGAATATAGAAAACAATATAGAATACAACCCTAACCCTTTATTTTGAATGATTATCTTTTTCTTTCTTTCTTTCTTTCTTTCCAGCCCTGGGGCTTGAACTAGCATGAGCACTGTTCTTGATTGTTTTGTTTTGTTTTTTGTCAGTCCTGGGGCTTGGACTCAGGGCCTGAGCATTGTCCCTGGCTTCTTTTTGATCAAGGCTAGCACTCTACCTCTTGAGCCACAGTGCCAGTTTCGGCTTTTTCTGTGTACGTGGTACTGAGGAATCCAACCCAGGGCTTCATGCATGCAAGGCAAGCACTCTACCACTAGGCCATATTCCCAGCCCCAGCACTGTTCTTGAATTGTGCTCAAGGCTAGCACTCTACCACTTGAGCTGTCGCTCCACCTCTGGCTCTTGTGGTTAACTGGAGGTAAGAGTCTCATGGACTTTCTTGCTTGGGCTGGCTTCATATAGGGATCCTCAGATCTCAGCCTCTGGAATAGCTAGGATCATAAACATGAGCCACCAGCAACTGACAATTATCTAATTTTTAAATTAATATAATATCCAGTTTTTATATGTTTATTATATCAGAAATTATAGAATTATTTTGTCAAGTTCTCCCAACTTGTATTTATTGTTATTTTTTCTAATTTCTTTAATTGATAGAAAAATGGCATCCTTAAAATATTAGTCTAAAACTACTGCATCATTTTTTGTAGTTATCATCTTTCAGAAAAATCTACCTTTCTCATATATATGTCATTTTATGTTATCGCTGGTATTAAATCCAGGGCTTTTGCATACTAGGTAAATATTCCACCACTAAGCTACAATACCAGCTCTGGTGATATATTTCATTTAAAGTCCCCAACGTGTTTACATCTGCTACTATTTCTTTTTTTTTTTTTCCAGTTCTGGGGCTTGAACTCAGGACTTGAGCACTGTTCCTGAGCTTCTTTTGCTCAAGGCTAGCACTCTATCACTTGAGCCAACAGTACCATTTCTGGCTTTTTTGTGTATGTGATACTGAGGAATGGAACCCAGGGCTTCATGGATGCTAGGCAAGCACTCTACCACTAGGCCACGTTCTCCTATGCCTGCTACTACTGTAAATTAGTTTTTGTAGGTAGGGGACAGTATTATGGCTTACAGCTCTGTGTTTTGCTAATTAACTGGAGATGGAGTCTCATAGACTTTCTTCCCCAGCTAGTTCAAATTTCAGTCCTTCAGATCTCAGCCTCCTGAGTAGCTGGGATTATAAACATGGACCCCCAGCACCTAGCAGGAGTCCTTTTGATTACATGTTTCAAACAATATAATTGGTACCTACAGATGTTATTTCATGTAATATATATATACACACACATATACAATATGTTCATTTAAATTTCAATCATTTTACTAAATTCTTTATTTTTCCCCCAAATAAGAGATTTCTTGGTTTTTTCTTACTTTTCTTTCTTTCTTTCTTTCTTTCTTTTTTTTTTTTTTTGTCAATCATGAGGCTTGAACTCAGGGCTTGGGTACTGTTCCTGAGCTTTATTGCTCAAAGCTAATGCTCTACCACTTTGAGCCATAGCTCCACTTCTGGTTTTCTGGAAGATAAGAATCTCAGACTTTCTTGCTCAGGTTCACTTTGAACCAGGATACTCAGATCTCAGCCTCCTGAGTGTTTGAACTACAATCCTGAGCCACTGATAGCCATCTTGTTTGTTTGTTGTTGTTGTTTAATCAAAGTAATACCAACTCACTTAATCCAAACCTCAGCACCAACAAAAGAAAGAAAGAAAAAGAACTGATACAGTTACATTGCTAGTTAATTATATAGGTATTAACTAATTTTAAATAAAGTACATCTGATAACAAAATTACCATGGAGTGTATGAATGTATAGCACCAGTTTCTTTCTAGTTGTGTCTTAGCAGCAATGTCTTTCTACCTGTGTCTAGGGAAATCTTTCTGCTGAGACTTATTAGGATGAGTAGCACCAGATGGAGACAGAGAGTCAAGGATAGCTGAGAAAGGGCCAAGTGGTCATGATGGGAAGGTCTAGGGCAGAAGTACTGCTAATCAATTTGGAAAAAGGCCAGCATATAGTTTAAAAAGCAATAACTCATTTTTCTGACAGAAAATGTATTTCCAGGCTAGATGTGGTGATATACTCCTGTAATTCTAACACTGGGAGGTTGAGGTAAGAGTGTTACAAGATCAAAGGCAATCTGGGATACATAAGAGAAAGTAAGGGAGTAAAGGAAGGAGGGAGGAAAGGAGGAACGAAGGAAGGAAGGAAGGAAGGAACGAAGGAACGAAGGAAGGGAGGGAATTTTCTTTAAAATTGGAAGAAAGGGTACCACAATAAAAGCTTTTCCTTTTATCTAAGAGAATAGTCAATGGGATTTTTAATGAGGAAAAAATCTAGCTTAATAATTATATGTAAAATCTTCTTTGTAATTGAAGATGAGTCACCAAAACTGCAAAGCCACATAAATTATCATCCTTTAACATCTTTAGACAACTCAGTGAAATGGCATAATAGTTATGTCACCAAATTAACTTCCCTTCTTATACCACTGAGGCCTACCCACAAGCATTGTGAAGGATTCACATTACTGTCATCTGATACCTGATATGCAATCTTTAGACTCCTATTTCCTCCACCAGTGCTCTGATTCTTGCAGTGCTTTGTTAGCACTCACTAGGGTTTTGTGGCTGGATTATATGACTCAAAAATGAGTTAATTCCTGTGGCATATTAAACATTCAACAGAAATGCTGATCAGAACAATTGCTATAATGATAAACATGCAAAAATGACTTCAAAGATTCCTTTGAAAATTCTACTATAAAGCACATTTCATTTTAAAAGTCCTTGTATATATAAATATTAACTTTTTTTTTTTTGCCAGTCCTGGGGCTTGGGACTCAGGGCCTGAGCACTGTCCATGGCTGCCTTTTTGCTCAAGGCTACAGCACCACTTCTGGCTTTTCCTGCTTGTTGAGCTGAGGAATCGAACCCAGGGCTTCATGCATACAAGGCGAGCATTCTACCAATAGACCACATTCCTAGCCCCTAACTATTAACTTTTAAAGTGAACTTTGGAGGCTGGGAATGTGGCTGAAGTGGTAGAGTGCTAGCCTTGAACAAAAGAAGCTCAGAGATAGTACCTAGACTTTGAGTTCAAGCCCCAGGACTGGCAAAAAATAAAATAAAATAATAAAAATAAAGTGAACTTTGCTCCTTGCCAAGGTATATGTATATATAGACACCTTAAATGTCATGGAATATCATTGTTTTCTTCTTTTATTAAAATCTGATGTGGGATAGTACTCTGAAATGCTGCTTCAGAGACTTCTCTAGAATTATGAAATGGTTTAAAATTATGAAAATCGGAATAGCTTCCTGACATTTTTTTTAACTTAGGTTCTTGTTTTTGTTAGTCATGGAAGTTGAACTCAGGGCCTAGGCATTGTCCCTGAGCTCTTTTGCTTAAGGCTAGTGTTCCATCACTTTGAGAAGTCACCCACATCTAGTTTGAGTGGTTAACTGGAGATAATAGTCTTACTGGGACTTTTCTGCCCCAGCTGTCTTCAAACAGCAATCTTTAGATCTCGGCCTGAGTAGCTAGGATTACAGGTGTGAGCCACCAATGCCTAGCTTTGATTTAGGTATTGTTTAGATAGGATATTGATTTTTTCCCCCCTGGGTCTAACCTTCGACTGTGATCTTCCTAACTTTGCCTCTCATAAAGTTGAGCTAATAGCTCTCTCTCTTGCTCTCTCTCTCTCCCTCTCTCCCTCTCTCCCTCTCTCCCCCTCTCCCTCTCCCTCTCCCTCTCTCCCTCTCCCTCTCCCTCTCCCTCTCTCTCTCTTTCTCTTCCTCGCCCTCTCCCTCTCTCTCTCTTTTTCTCTCTTCCAGTTCAGATCCTCTGCCTTGTAATGGCCTATCTACTCAATCCAGGAGATAAATGTCCCATGGAAAACTGAGAGTATTACACAAAAAGCTTGAAATTGGAGCATCCTGGTGCAAACTGAAGGGGGGAAAAGAAGAGCCAGACTCTGAAGTCAGGCCCCACTTTACCACGCGAACCCCACTTTACCACGTAAACCTGAGATAAGCAGGCCCTGTGAGCAAACCCAGGACAAGCTTATTAGGGCCCAGCCAGTCGAGAACTCTAACGACTGGGAATGCTTAACTCTAACCGCCCCTAGAATACCTCGAGCCCTGAGCCAATCAGATTTGTACCCGTAATCTTGCTTGCTTAAACACCTGATTGCTGTAACTTTGTCTTTTGCCTTTATAAGCTCTGTATAATCACAGCTCGAGGCTGCCTCCTAACCTCCGCTGTGTCGGTGGGTAGAACAAGGCCTGGGCCACGGCCCTGCTTGAATAAAGCCTTGCCTTGCTATTGCATTTCGGAATGTCTGAGTCTCGGTGGTCTTCTTGGTGGTGGTCTCGCAACTTGGCACAACAAAACCAGCCTGGGCAGGAAAGTTCATGAGACTCTTATCTCTAATTAACCACCAGCAAGCCAAAACTAATAGAGCTGTAGCCATTAGAAAAACACCTCAAGTTCAAACCTATGACTGGAACGCATGAAAACAAACCTCATGGCCCGGCTCCGTGTCCTTGCTCTGTTTCCTGGCTCCCGCATCCTGGCTCCCGAGCTCCAGCTCCCGTGCCCAGGCTCCACGCCCTGGCTCCCAAGTTCCGGCACCTGCGCCCTGGCTCCGCGTCCCGGCTCTGTGTCCTGGTTGGCTGTGCCCGCAGGTCATTTGAGGAGCCCAACTGGTGATCTGAGGAAGTCTCCCCGGAACCCAACCCCAGATCTCTGTATTCAGAGACCCAGGACCATTTATGGCATGTCCAAGGTGCATGCGGAGCTCATGGGAGAATAATATCATTACTGGTATGGCCTAGATTTCTGGTGTCTGCGATACCCTGGGATCATTTCAGCTGATTCCCAGCCTGGAGGAGGAACGATGGACCACGGGCCGCAAGGTCGAATGTAACAAATGAGGAAATTCTTTCACCTAGAAGTGGGACAGACCTTCATGTTCATCAGAGAACACACAGGAGAGAAACCTTATGAATACAACAAATGTGGACAGACTTTGGCATAGATAATAGAATTCACACAGGTGAGAAACCTTGTAAACATAGAAAGTCTTTCAACCAAAACTCACTTTAGCAGGCCTAAGAGAATTCACACATGTGAGAAACGTTAGGAATGTAATAGATGTGGAACATCTTTCACCTGGAAGAAAATTCAGTTTGCATTGGAGAACCCAAACAGGATAAAAGCCTTGTGAATATAAATCCATTTTTTTTAAAAGAACTCTTGAAACAGGCTCAGATTGTGTGGTGAGCAGCAACTAGAGTAGAGAGAGCTAACAAAGAATATTGCTCATAAAGTTTACTTGCACATATGAAAATACAATTAGTTTATTAATATGGAGAAGATAACATGACATCCTACATAATTTCATAGAAAAGTCCATTCTGTGCATATTAGGTAACATAATGAATTCTACTGAATAATAACAAAAAATAGTTTCTAAGTAAACATAATTTTCTGCCTACTGAAAAAATAGTCAATATGTTTAATGAAATTAATAGCAAGATAAACTTAGAAATCAGACTACCCAGTAAATTTTTAATTTGTCATTGAAATCAGTTATTTTAGAATATGTCTCTTTCAAAAGTGTTACATTTGATTTTAGATAATCAATCTCTTGTTTAATGTGTACTTAAAATAAAGGTAATCTTAACGGCAAAAAAAAGAAATGATAAAATAATGGCATTCACAGAGAAATGGTCAGATCTTGAACGAATAATATTGAGCGAGACAAGCCTAGAGCACAGAGGACAAAGGCGCATGGTCTCCCTGATATGTGGTTGTTGGAGGGGGAGGGGAGAACACTAGAGATCATGTCTGTAAAATAACAAAGTTCTTTTCAAATGGTATTTCTACATGTTTTGGTCAGCGGCTTTACATCATCTCTCTAAAACCAAACAATTACTAAATAAACATAAAAAGGTCTAGGATAGACCTGCCAGGAGCACAATAGCTCAACCACTACATACATATGATTATTGTATGAAGCTAAGCAAAATGAACTCCAAGAGATGGAAACAGGAGGATTTTACTGTCATCAATGTTTAAAGTACTAGGTGAATTTTCTTTGACATACCCCCTGTGGTCACTGTATATGATTCTGGTACACTGGATATTGTATATATGCTTATCTGAACTGGGGAAGGGAAAGAAAAATGGAGAGTGTAACAAATATGACAATAAATGTACTCACTACCTTATTATGTAACTATACCCTCTCTGCACATCACCTTATCAATAAAATTTAATAATAAAAAAATAAAGTTGGGCTAATAGGCATGCACCACTATGTCTACCTTGTTGGTTGAAATGGGGTCTGGCAAATTTTTTGCCTGTGCTGGCCTGGAACCACAGTCCTCCTGATTGCAGCCTCCTGAATAACTAGTATAGGCATGAACCACTATACTCAACTTGGAAATATTTTAAAACAAATAAATATAAACATTATGTGTATATATATATATCTGCTTTTCAATTGCTTAGTTAATTTTTGCTTTTTCAGTATTTCCGTTTTCCTTACCATCTTTAAGTAATTACCCATTTTCTTTTCTACATTTTTTAGGTTTGTTTATTGCATTGATTTTTTTACTTGTTACTATTTATAGCCAAAGCATCACTTTAAGAACTTGTACTTTGTTTCATTATTCTTTTAATTTACAGGTCCTCAAGAGTACCTTACTTTCTAATGAATTTATGCATTTAGAATGATGCCTGCTACAATTTAGCCTACTTAGGAGTTGGTTAACAGGCTTTAAATTATGCAGTACAACAGCTAGATTTCATAATGCTTTGTTTTGTCTTGTTTGTGCCACCATTAGGACATGAACTTGGGGTCTGGGTAGTATCACAAGCTTCTTGCTCAAGGCTGGCACTTTATAACTTGAGCCATATTTCTGGCTTTTTAGTTATTAATTGGAGATGGAGATAAGAGTCTCATGGACTTTCCTGCCCAGGCTGACTTTGAACCTCAAACCTCAGATCTCAGCCTCTTGAATAGCAAGAATTACAAGCATGAGTCACTGGCATCAGGCTTTATATTATGCTTTAAAACAAGCATCTCTCCCAAAATTACTGTGGATTGACAACAAATATTAACTAGTCATTCACTGTACATGTTGGTTACAATTCTGTTCCAGGACACTCTTTCCAGAATATAGGCTGAAGGGACAGCCCTTTTGCAGGACATGCCAACCTCAGGCTTAAACCACAGATCCTTTAAAAAAAAAATCTTGCCTTTCATGGTGCTGGTAGTTTATACCTATACTCCTAGCTACTCCAGAGGCTGAGATCTGAGAACTGCAGTTTGAAGCCAGCCCTGGCAGGAAAGTCCATAAGACTCTTATTGCCAATTAATCACAGAAAAAGCGAGAAGTGGTACTGTGGCTCAAGTGGTAGAGTGCCGGCCTTGAGCAAAAGGAGCCCAGAGACAGTGCCCAGGCCCAGAGTTCAAGCCCCAGGACTGGCAAAATAAATAAGTAAATAAATAAAATGAAAAAATAAAAAGCTTGTCTTCCTATGTGGGGTATATATCACTTCTACAAATATGTTATAGGACAAAGCACGTCTGATGCAAAACTTAAGTGGAATGAGTTAGTGAACATTAATTACCCTTTTATGGGCAACAATTTGATCATATAATCTACCCATGTAATCCCACATAATGCTGCTATAACCACAATTGCTTATCCTTGCACTGCTACCAATTCAAACTATATTAGTGTTGGATTATATTTGAGACTTAATATATCCTTTTTCTTTTCATTTTTAAATGCTTCTCTAATTGTAGTATAATGCTCTGTGCCTCCTTAATGCTTTTGTTATAAAATCAGCTGCACTGATTATGTTTCTATATGTCATATCAGGCCTTACTACTGTGGACTATAATAGTAAAAAAAATAGGGCTGGGACTATAACCCAGTGATTGTTTGTCTAGCATCTGTGAAGTCCTGAATTTAATCCTTGGAAAGAGGGGGAAAGAGGGGAGAGACTGATGTAGCTAGAAGCCCCTTCTCCCATCAGAAGCTGACCGGGATATAAGGCCACCTGGTCTCTGACTGTCAGCAACTCAAACTATAAACTTAGTAAACCTCTTCCTTTTATACAGCACTCAGTCTTGAGTATTCTGTTATAAGAATACAAAACAGGCTAAGAAAATTATATGTGCTACATACTAAGCCATTCTTATTACTATCAAGTATGCTGCTGTATTTCCTGTTTGAAAAACAAACAAAAAAAATTCACAGCCACACTTGTAAACACTCAGATACAGCAAAAGGTCTCTGAGAAGTTATCTATATTTATGTTTCCATTTTATCTTTCTCTAATCTCTCCTCAACCCACTCCAATCAGGTATTTATCCTTTATTCACAAAAGCACCTTTAGGGCTGGGAATGTATGTGCCTTAGTGGTAGAGTGCTTGCCTAGCATGCAGGAAGCCCTGGGTTTGATTCCTCAGTACCACATAAACAGAAAAGGCCACAGGAGGTGCTGTGGCTCAAGTAGTAGAGTGCTAGTCTTGAGCAAAAAGCTCAGTGACTGCCCAGGCCCTGAGTTCAAGCCCCAGCATTGGAAAAAAAATAGCTTTAGTCAAGACATGAACAGCAGGACATAGAGGCTCACACCTGTGGTTCCATCAACTCAGAGAGATGAAGAGGTTCATGGTTCAAGCCTGCCCAGGCCAAAAAAAAAAGAAAAGAAAAGTGAGACACCATCTCAACCAACATCTGGGTATGGTGGTGTGCACTCACATCCAAGCTGTACCAGAAGGATAAACAGGAGGATCAAAACCCATGCTGGCCCAGGCAAAAACACGTGTCCCCAAAATAATTGAAAATAACTACTGCAAATGGACTGGGCTTGTGGCTCTAGTGGTATCCCTTGGCTAACATGTGTGGTCTGTGTTCAAACTCCAGTACAACCCAAAAACATATAGGCCATGCATTGCCTATGGCCATATGCAGCATTTCACAAGTATTTAACCCATTTGCAGCATTTCACAAGTATTCTTGTTCTACAAAACATTTTATTTCAATCTCTGTTTATATGTCACTGTATCAGAGAGGATTTCCCTGAGCATTCTGGATTAAATACCAACTGGTCCCTTCTACTTAGAGCTATCTATTCACCCCCAACTCTGCAATATTAATTACCATCTGATACGTTTTAAACTTACTTGCTTAATGATTGGTGTTCTCCCTTATTTCTTATTTGAACAAAACAGTTGAGATAGCCTAGGTATTTGATATTACTGAAGAATGACATTCATTTTTTTAGGCATGATGTCTATGTGAAAAATTAAAAGGCTCTGTAAAGTGGAGCTGCATAATTAAGTACTTGTTAGTAAATTAACATAATGTCTGTAATTTTCTTTACTCAGGAATGAGTCCAAGCTTTTTGGCTTGAGCATAGAGCTGCTATTTGCAGAGATTTTGATGACTGTAAGAAGAGGTAGTTTTGCCAAGGATGAGAGTAGGAGGAAATAATGGGTTTGGTTTGCACATGGTAAGTTTGAGGCATATATAGATAGCTTAGTAGAGACGTTGAGTAAGCATTTGGGTATACCAGTCTGGAGTTCAGGGAAGAGATAAACATCAAGGTATACATGATATTTAGAGCTATGAGCCTGGATGAGAATATTTAGAAGATGAAAGTTTTTTTTTTTTAAAGAGAAGAAAGTTCTGAGGACCTAGCCTTCCAAAGCACTGTACAGTTCAGAAGCCAGAGATGGGGAGAAGACATGAGAAAAGATGAGGAAGAAATGGCCAGTGAGCAGCCCACGAGCCAAGCAATAGCCCAGAGTTCCAGAAATGGTTCTGTAATTAAAATCCCTACACAATGACTACAACACAATCACTTATATTCCTATGCCAAAATATGTAACTGGAGATAACTGATATAGAATGTTACAAGTTTATGGTAATGTTTTAGAATCTTTAAAATAAACTATCAGATAGACTGCAAGTTTTGATTGGAATAATAAATGTCTCTAAGTCATCTCCAGTTTAAAATTTGATTTATATTACTATGCTGCATACTATTGTTCTCCATCAGTCTCTCTTCAGGGCCAGTGCTTTAATCTTCTTGTTGCTTGGAATATCAGCTGTTGTCTCGCAGCTGTGCTCCCCCATGGAGCACTGCAAGGAAATGTCCCTCCTAAAGTTACATCCCTACCAGGATGCAGCCCTCATTCATATCAAATGACAGGCTGGGGGCAGGAATACATAGCCTGGCCATGTTACCTCAATTTGAGTTAACTTTCAAAGGTCATCTGCACTCCAAAACTCACCCCTAGGATGACTGGGGCCTGGAGAGAACCTCCCTGGGATCAGCCACTCCAGTGTTGCTTCCACCTTCCTCCTTTCCTCACATACGCACCTCTCCGATGACACTCTCCACCTGAGAAGTTTTATGTAGGGAATTAATCTTTGCTAGTCCTGAGGCTTGAACTCAGGGCCTGAGCACTGTCCCTGGATTCCTTTTGCTCAAGGCTAGCACTCTACCACTTGAGCCACAGTGCCACTTCGGGCTTTTTTTTTTAATGTGGTGCTGAGGAATCAAACCCAGGGCTTCATGTATAAGAGATGAGCACTTTACCATTTGGCCATATTCCCAGCCCTGGGAATTAATCTTTTAAACACTGTTCCACCAGAGGAGGAACTGTCCTCTATTGTAATGGTGCAATTTACAAAATCATTCTAGATTTTATTATTTGTTTTTTTTAAATAGGTCATTTGATCTGTAGATTTTTCTATAACCTACAGTAATCTGATGATATCCCTGTTTGTATTCTTTATATGCTACTTTCTGTAAAGTGATAGATTCAGCTTCACCTCAAATAAGGCTGACATTCTGAAGTCCTCTTTTACTTTTCTCTTCAGCCCTGTGAAACTTAACTATTGAGTGACTGATGCTAAGAAGAGGTAAATGGCCAAAGTCCCCAGAATCAAGGGAGAGTACTTATGATGATATGAGCCCCTACTCCCTCCATCACAATCACCGCACAGATGATATCTATAACCCAAAATTCTTCCACTTAACCCAGGACTGGGAACAAATGACTTAAGAATGCATTGCCTATGTTTAGGCCTTAAATGCTGAAGCCCTTCCTTCTTATCTAAGAAGGAAAACAAGAACAGCAACACCATCTCCAGATCATTTGCATTGTAGAATTTCATGTTGTTACTAATTTTAAAAGCCATCCTGGCTTTCTTCTGTCAAGCAGTTTGATTGTGGATTACATTCTTTCAACGACAGCTGGTGTATTCTAAATCAATTAATCAACATGCATTTATCAAACACCTGCTGTGTGATCAATGTCATTCTGGGAGAATTCATGCTGATTAAATTCTCCGTAAAACAATTAGGAACCTCTATCTTGTTTTTTGCTCTGCCCTCATCCCCACCCCCAATTCACATAAATGCATTCCACAATCAAATAAATACTCTTTTTATATTAATTTGCTGATTTGAATGTTCTGTAATATGAATGTGCTCCATTCTGTTGAGAGTTGATATCGTCCTGAACAATTTCGTTTTTTTTTTTAGGTAACCAACACTGTTTTGCATAAATACTGCTGCATACTTATGTCCTTTTATCTACTTCCTTTTAAGGAAAGCTTTTTGTTAAGATTTTTCTTCCATTTATTTATTTAATGTTATTATAGGCAACAGAAAAATAAAACGCCAAACACATTAGTCTCTCTCATGGAATCTAAATGACTTGAACAATCAACCACAAAGGGCAAAAGCCAAGGAAACTCTGGAGACCCTGGAAACAGCTGCGCACAAACCTTCCCTTTGGAATTCTGCCAATGACATGATCCAGCACTAAACTTCTCCAGTCTCTGCATAGCAGTTCAAATACAAAATGGAGACGGGATGTGTGGGATGGGTATGGCCATGGGTAGAAGACTTCTGTTGCACAGTCAGGTGTGGCCTGGAGACTATGTCCCATGCACTACTCAATGTAGTCGCCACCAGCCATATGTAACTATGGATCACTGGAAATGGGGCTAGAATTATTGACCAGTTGATTTTTTTTCTCTTATTTCCTTTTGATTAATTTTAAAATTTCAGTCATGCAAAATGTTTTTCCATTATACAACCACTTTATTATTTACTGAGGAACAAACCCTCAGTGGCTATAAAAGCAACACTAAGAGAAATATGGAATGTGCAACATATATACCTTAATTTTCCTAATAATAGCAATGTTTCTGTTGTAATGGTAGCTATACTTTTGAAGTAAAGAATGAGTAAAATCTTATTTTTAAATTTAAAATAATATTTTAAAATCTTATCTCATTAACATGTAAGCATTAGAAATATTATTTATGGGCAGGTGGTTCAAGCCAGCACTTGAGGTTATTATTCTATTATTCTGAGTAGTACTGAGATTTGAAATTAACCCCTCTATACATCACTTTAACAATAAAGAAATGAGAAAAAATTATCATCTGGATAAGATGTACTGTCACTGTATACTATCTGTTGAATTTGGAGGATAGTTTGGAAATAACATGGTAAAATATTAATAGCCATATTTTACTTTATTTACTTTTGGTTGTAACCCAGACTGGTCTCAAACATCTTATCCCCCTGCCTCAACCTCCTGAGTGTTGAGATTTTCCTATTCAGTACCAAAAAGTGCAAAGGTTTCTGGGTCAATATAATATAATGCATTCATTATATCACTAAGGGCTATTGAACGCTGGCATCTCAGACTTTTAACATTTTATGCTCTTAATATTCATATAACATGTATTGACATAGAAAGCTCTGTCCTTGGGAAGCTGGAAATGTAGTAGTGAGAAAATAATAGATAAGCCATATGTTCAGGTATTGACAAATGTGCTGAAAAAAATTAAATAAGGAGAAAGAAAATGACAGGAGATGCTCTTTTTCTGGCCTGATTAGATGCCACTGGGGTAGAGATTGGAGAAATGTAAATGTGACTCTCAGGAAAAGCAAATCTTCAGGCAGATGGGACCACAAAAGGTTCTGTAACAAAGCACACAAAAGGGAGAAAAGTAGAAAATTAAGTCAGAGCTTTGAGGGCCTTCAAAAGTAGGTAAATATGAATGGAAGTCTTTGCATTGTTGAGAGCAGAATGAGAGAAGCAACACTTCCCTTGGGATGCTGTTGCTACTGACAATGTTGCTTCAGCTGCCTCTGTCTTCACCCTGTTCCATATTTCAGAGGCATGCTGTCCTCTGGAGTTATGTGGAGGCAGAACTGCCACCCACTATAAAAGCAAAAGCCTCCTGAATTTTGTTTCCTAGATTACTTTGCTTCCTGTATATCCCCATTTGATATTAGTGCTGCCAGGTATTCCTACTACAGACCCTGCATTCTGGATCAGAGACAGAGCCTTGCTTAGGAAAGCTACAGCAGCTGAACAAGCAGGTAATGGCCTCCGCTTCTGGTGCCAGGCCATGGGTCCCGCTGGGCAGTGTAGGCTGGGGTTTTAGAAATCTGTGCTTCCTATCTGACTAGTTATGTTAATGATTTTTGGCTAGTTTGGTGCCCAGGAGACCTCTGAGCCTGATTCTCCCATCTATCAGTCTCCTTGTTGCTTAAATCAGCCAAAGCGGGTTTCTCTCATAACCAAGAATGCTTTCTCATAGGTCTTTTGTCTTTTTTCATTTGTAAGGGCCTCCATTTTACGTATTTTACCATCATTCCATAAATCATCGACTTAAGACCTAAAACTTCATGACTCAATTTTTTGGGGACTTTTTTTTTTATCTGTTGTGGGCTTTGAACTCGGCCTGGGCACTGTCCTTGAACTCTTTAGGTCAAGGCTAGCACTCTGCCAATTTGAGCCATAGCACCACTTCCAGTTTTCTGGTGGTTAATTGGAGATAATATAATGAAACTCAGAAAGGTCAGTTTACCCAAGGTCGGGGGATGGTCATGAGCTCAGAAAATAGCAAAAGTAGCAAGTAGAAAAATATGTATCTCTAAATTTGCTTGCTTCCTTATACAAATGCTTTTCTCAGAGAAGTGCTGTCAGAATGTATTTTCCATTCCTGAGAAAGATAAAGCATTTGTATTAGTAGCCCCCCACCCAAAAAATAAGTCTTACAGACTTTTCTGCCTGGGCTGGCTTTCAACTGTGATCCTCAGATCTCAGCCTCCTGAGTAGCTAGGATTACAGGTGTGAGCCAGTAGCACTCAGCTGGAATGTAAAAAAAATAATAATATATATATATACATATATATACATATATGTACATATATAGTTACTTTTATCTTATAGTTATTAGCTCACTTTATTTTATGAGAAACAAATTAATTATGAAAAATAATTGAAACATATGAAAAATTAATTGAAAAAGTAAATTCGGAGATGTTTGTCTTCTAAACTTAGTTGAATCCAAAGTTTTTTCTAATGCTGTTTATCTGAATAAAATGTTCATAAAGTTGAATTGTAAAACACAATTACTTAGCCAAGAGTATCAATTACATTCATGATAAAATTCTTTGTAATCAATAAAAAAAAATTTCAAAGTTTCTTGAATAAAGTCAGGGGCCAGTGACTCACATCTATAATCCAAGCTACTACAGGGCTGGGGATATGGCCTAGTGGCAAGAGTGCTTGCCTCGTATACATGAGGCCCTGGGTTCGATTCCCCAGCACCACATATACAGAAAATGGCCAGAAGTGGCGCTGTGGCTCAAGTGGCAGAGTGATAGCCTTGCGCAAGAAGCCAGGGACAGTGCTCAGGCCCTGAGTCCAAGCCCCAGGACTGGCAAAACAAACAAACAAACAAACAAATATAATCCAAGCTACTCAGGAAGCTGAGATCTGAGGGATCACAGTTCAAAGCCATTCTGGATAGAAAAGTCTGCAAGATTCCAACCCCAATTAACCAACAAGGGCTAGAGGCCCTGAGTGCAAGCCCCAGTACTAGTATATAAAATGTGTATACATGTTAAGTATCAATTATACATAATAACTATGATGTGTGTGTGTTGGTCTTGGGACTTAAATTGAAGGTCTGGGCACAGTCTCTGAGCTTTTTTGATCAAGGCTAGTGCTCTACCACTTGAGCCACAGCTCTACTTCCAGGACTTTTTGTGGATAATTGGAAATGAGAGTCTCATGGACTTTCCTGTGTGGGGTTGTTTTCAAACTGAGATCCTCAGATCTCAGCCTCCTGAGTAGGTAGAATTACATGTGTGAGCTATTGGAACCTGGCAATTACTACCACTTTTTAAGTACTTATCAAAGTTCACCTACTTATATAGACTTGCTAGGACTGTCAAAACAAAATACCAGATTGGTTGGCTTAAACAACAGAAATTTATTGCCTCACAGTTCTGATTCCTAGTCTACTAATTAGAGCCCACCTTAACAGCATTATTTTTAACCGAATGACCCCTTTCAGGCCCTCTTTCCAGCTACAGTCACGTTCTGAGATGCAGGGGTTAAGGTTTCAAAAAAATGACCTATGGGGGCACAATTCAGCCCACAGCACTAACTTTTTAAATAGGTTAAGTAGGATGGAATCCTTAAAATGATGCGATAAGTATTAATGTGGAAATATGAATGATTAACTAGTGAAGTATTTTGAGAGTACATAGAAAAGAGGACAGACTTTGCTTTGGGAAGGATCTAGATGGTGTCAAAAAGCTTCGCAGAGATTTCATTTGACATGGGTCCAGAGAACAGGCTGACATAATTTACTCTGTGGCAACAAGATGCTTAAATTATATATAAAGTGAACTAATCAAGTTATCATATATGAGCAAGTGATCAGGGAGCAATAATGTGCTAAATTAATATTTATTTTGTTTCCAGTTAATAAGCTAAATTACTATATTTATTTTTCCAGAAAACAAATTACTAAATGAAAAACTCAGTATATAAAATTTTCATTGATTGTTAGGCACCTAGGCTGACAACACATTTTTCCCTCTTTAATACTAGCAAAATATTTTGTCATTTCTTCTTCACTACTTTCTGTCCCTGACATTTTTAGGGTTCATAAAATAACAGGTAAATCTTGATTTGGGGGTGGAGGGGATGGGGAGAAAGAAAGACAAGAGTATATCTTTAATGATAATCTTACCTATTATATTGTAATTGATGGTAGCACCTGAAGATAAATATTATTGTGGCAGGGACTAGAAGGAATATATACTTAAGAAAATCCTATAATTCTCCAGGTGGAGTAAGTATTGAATTGGCTTCATGTAAAATTCTTCATAATTCTTTTGTTTTAATACCTAAAGTATTATTCTCAAATGAATGACCTTTTTAGATTTTGTTTTTATTATAATTTTAAAAATTATCATTACTTTATCATTACCTTAATATGTTTGATTCCTATGCAATACTTCATATAAGAAATTTTTCCCATAACCAGTTTTTTATATTTTTATTAGCATACATTATTAGTACAGGAGTTCTTTGTGATAACTCCTTAGAGGTATATACTGTATGTTGAATAAGTTTACACCTCTATTTTATTCTCTGAAGCCCTTTCTCTCTGCTTCTCTCTCTTTGGGGGGGGGGGTTGTAGGGCTTTAACTCATAGTCTGGGTGCTATCACTGAGCCTTTCTTGCTCAAGGCTAGTGTTCTACCACTTTGAGCCACAGCTCCACTTTCAGTTTTCCATGGTTAATTGGAGATGAGAGCCTCACAGACTTTCTTGGCTGGGCTGGCTTTGAACTGGAACCCTAAGATCTTAGCCTCCTGAGTGGCTAGGGTTAAAGGTGTGAGCCACCAGTGCCTGGCACTCCCTCTCTTTTTCAAACAGTGTCTAGTGGGTTTCCTAATTTTATCTTCACATACACTATATATATATATATATATATATATATACACACATTTATATGTACATACCCATATATAACATATATATCACACTACATGTGCCATATATAATGTATATATCATTTATATGACATGTTTCAGTCCTCTCAGTTCTCTAGGTCCTCTCTTCCCCTCCATTCTTCCACTGATATCCCTCATATTGTTGTCCTTTTATAAGCATGTCCATCTTTGGTGTTTAGATCTTTATTACACATACAAATGAAAAGATGCAATATTTGGTATTTTAAGTTTGGATTATCTTGTTTGACATAATGATCTCCATTTCCATTCAGTTTCCTGAAAATGACATGACTTGTTTTCTTTATAGCTATATAATATTCCAGTGTGTGTGTGTGTGTGTGTGTGTGTGTGTGTGTGTGTGTGTGTGTGTGTGGGGATTCATGCTGCCCTTCCCCCAGCCCTGGGCAGTGTGGGAGGGAGCTCCTCCCACCTTCCGGCCTTAACAGGAAGAGAAGCCCCCAGCCCCTGGGGCGAACACGTGCGTGCCATCATGGCAGGGACTTCTACAGAGACCCAGCTCTTGCGGGGGGCACAGAGGAAGTTTCATGACATCACCTGATGGGCAGCCCAGCTCAGCTAATCAGTTAGTCACCCCAAGTCCCTCCCCTTCCGCCTTTGTCACCGTAATAAATTCTTCTGCCCGCCCTCTGGGAGGCTGAGGCACATGGACCATCGAATCGCCTCCCCAATGTCTCTCTCTCTCCGCTGCCATTCCACACATAAGGGGACCGGGGAGGGGGGCCTCGGCATTTCTCCAACTTAGCGCAATCCATTAGAACACGTTTTGCCTTCTGCTGGCAGGGGGACAAAGCCGAGTCTTCTTTCATAGTTTAGAATTCAAGCATCTCCCCCTGGAGAAGTGGGGAGAGGGGTCCCAGAGAGACCCCAACATCTGGCACCCGAATGTGGGGCACAGGCGGGAATGCACGGCCGGGAATTTTGGGGTTCAGCAACCCCACAGATTATGCTTAGTGAGTAGGTTTTCAGAGGAGGAAGTGCCCGCCCAGAGAGGGGGCAAACGCATAGAGAGAAAACAGGCATGGGCTCGCGGGGCTTCGTGAGTCCCAGGACGCAACGCCGGAAAGAGTTGTCCTGCCATGGCAGCTTTGCGCCAGGCGGGGGGTGGGGGGGTGTGGGGAGTGGGGGAGCGCTGGGAAGGGCAGTGACGCTGGCGACTGGGGTACCCGGATCAGGTGCCGTCATGTCGCCCGGGAGTCACCGCCCACCTGGCGTTTCCGGGTCCCCATCTGCAAACGGGTCACGAATGGGTCACAGATGGGTGCGAAGAATGATCTGGGGTCTGTGTGGCCTCGGGTGGCGGCAGCGCTCTGGGCGCTTGTGGCCACCTGGACCGGTGCCCCCGTTGGGGTTCACAAGTGGCGGTGCTACACGCTTGGGGACCCGAGGCAGATGGCTTGGGTTCCGCAGTGGTGCTTGGGAAATGGCGGGCCATCATCGGGGAAGGTGGGTGCAGGCGGCGGCGGCGGAAAACTGCTTTTGGGCCGAGCTGCCAGTTTCGCCACAGCTGGGCGGGGCTAGAGTCTGCGCCTGTGAGCTCAAACCCCCCACCACCACCACCACCATGCAGCTGCTGCATTTCTCTCCCTCCTGACAAATAGCTTATGGGTAAAAGTTAAAACAAGGAGACGCCTCAAATTATAAACTAAAACGGAATATTAAAAAGGGAAACAAAGAGTTTTGATACCTTAATAAGTAATTTGGTTGGATTTCCTATAATTACCACTTCAAAGATACCAAAAACTGGAGGAGTTTTTTTCTGGATGGATGGAAGTTTGCTTATCTGGTGTGATTTGAAAAATAGTCATGTTGGGAGTCACAGATTTGTCTTGGGATTGGGTGACTAGGAGAGGTTTCCTTTTTGTTTTTTTAATTCAACGTGGTTCTATTATGGGCAAATTAATACCATTTGCCACTGGAATTCCAGAAAACTTAAATGGCCAATCAGAAAAGCAATTTTAAGAGCGCTCAAGGTTCATATATGTGTGTCTGTATGTCTGTCTGTTGGTAAGATTTAAAAGCAGAACAATAGGTTTGCAGCCCAATGTTCGGGGGCGAGCAAATATGTCTAAGAAAAACTCAAAGGTTCAAATAATACAGCATGTGGTATAAGTACAATGATATAAAACCAGTATGTTATTCTTTATATTCAGTGTGTTGAAAGTCAAGTGTATATCTAGTCCTGACAATTCTTTGGCATAAATTAAGATTTTACCTTCCCATTTTGATCTCCTGTGTTCTCGTAAACTCACAGGATCAAAAAATTGGAATCGTTTCATACAAATGTGACTATTAACCTAAATTGTCCTGACCCAAAATTAAACATTTTGCTTCCTAGGATGCAGGTCCAATGTGTGTGCTAGCTGTCTGTTCCCAAGCTGCCTGATTTCACTAGTAACGAACCTTTGGTCTCTCTCTCTCTCTCTCTCTCTCTCTCTCTCTCTCTCTCTCTCTCTCTCCCTCTCTCTCTCTCTCTCTCCCTCTCTCCCTTGCATTGGAAGCTGCTCAAATGATTTATGAGCCTTGTAAGGATGTGAATAGTCCTATCCTAACAGTTACTCCAGGTTAAATCACCATAGTTATGTTGGTGGCCACAGAGATAACCATGTGGGATTGTGTGATTAAGAAAATCCTTTTACCCTGCTTAAACCAGAAGGGCATCAACCCATAAAAGCCAAAAATTCTGAGGAAGTTTCAAATATCAACAAGTCTGTATAGAAATTTTGCAGGCAACCCAGCAGGAGGTGTGACAATCTATCCAGATTCTGAGAGATGCCACTGCAGCCTGCCCAGATCCAACCCATCTCTCCTGCCTGCCTCCATCATACATGTCTAACAAAGCCTGCTGATTCGGGATGGAAGACACGGCCACTTTGGATCCGCGGAAGCTGAGACTTTTACATTATCCTGACCCTTTGCCCTCTTAATTGTTATTCATTTATGCTCTCTTCCACCTGCCAGTAAGGTTAAAATGATATGATTTGATTTATGGCACATAGATAAATCTCATGTTCTCTTAAGTGTTACAACAAAACCTTAACAAGGAGTTTTGGGTCAGCTCTCAACAAGTAACAAATGGATTATCTCTGTTGTTTTCCTTGTGGCTCAATTGGAAATAAAAAGGAGCTTATATGACTAAGACTCCCTGGATACAGTTCAAAGCCAGCCCAGGCAAAAGAAAAATCTCTCTAAAATTCCACCACCAAGTTAACCAGCAAAGAGCCAGATTGAGAGCTTGGCTCAAGAGGACCAGCAAAATGCTGAAAGCGGCACCGTGGCTCAAGTGGTAGAGCACTAGCCTCAAACAGAAGTGCTCAGGGACAGTGCTCAGGCCCCAAGTTCAAAACCCATAAATGCGGATGGGAGAATGCCATCCCCGCAACAAGTGCTGGAAGTCCTGGGACTTAGCCAGTCCAGGAGACGGGAATGTGGAATGGAGAGGAGAATGGTGTCATATCCTAAATGGAGCTGCCTTGTCTCGCCCTTTCAAAACAGATCAGAGCCGGGAAATCGAGAGAGGTAATACCTGTCCATTTTCATTTTTCTGCCAGTTGTATATATGTATATATATTAATTTTTTTGCCTTTGACTGGCTATTCCAAATCGGTTTTCTATCACTAAACACTTCTTACAGTCATTCCTCCTTACCTGTTCATTTTACAATTGGATTTATGCTCCAAATGGAACTTTTCTGGCTTATGCCCAGGATATATTTTATGTCATACATGCCAACCAGCTCTGAGAACTTGTCAATACTTTGCCTGACCTTTTCAAAAGCTTCTTTTAACAGAATAAAATCTCTTGCTGAGATCACCACCTGGGAATTTGCTGTTCATAGCCGTGACCCTAACACAGACCTGAACCCTGGAGGCCCCAGCCCTGGAAACTTCTGTGTATGCCCAAGATGCAGGAGTTGGCCAGAGGAGACCATAGCACTCTCTGGCCCTAGTGACCATTCTCGTGGTAATGATGGGAACTTTTTCCAGCCACACTGGATGGTGCCAGGCTGATCAGGGGCCCTTGATTACGCCACCCCTTTCAGCAGGAAGTAGCTACAGAAGAAGAGACCTCCACCCATACTCCCTGCCTGGTGCCCGCTGGTGTCATAATTTTAAAAAACAAAAGGGGGGGTAGCCCCCAGGATTAATTAAGGATAGTTATGCTTATATTAAATATCAAAAAATTTTAAATCATCCCCAAATCAGTGTGGGATGGAGCCTTGCATATGCTTGTCCAGATTGAAAAATTAAACCCAGAGCACCCACTCTGGAGAAATGTCTCTTCTTGTTCTCTCCAGGAAAATGAGGACCATGTTGGACTTCTTCTGCTCTTCCATGGGAATATGGAAAGCCTGACTGCATACGGCAGGAGGCCGGTAGGAGGCAACCAAGCTTCCTTTCCTTGTTTGCTTTCTAGATTCTTTCTTGAGCATCTCATGGCGCAATGTTTTGCCATGGCGATACTGCCCACAGCGTCACACAAAAACTAAAGAAATTTTGCACCGTGTTTCTTCCTTTCCTCTCCCCCTGCTGCTAGACTTGGGGAGTCCCGTTGGAAAGAAAATCAGAGCTGAGAGTTTTGACACTCAACCCCAATGTTTCATGATAGAGATGTTTTCAAAAAGTAAGAGCAAAGGTTTAGCACCTTTGCTTCAATGTTTATAGAGAAAAAGAAATGTTTTACTAATCACTTATGTTTAAGTTATCAGCTACTCTGAACTACCAGAGATGCCAGAACTTAAGCCTGTCTCTACCTCACCGCCAAAAGAGGAATGCCTGCACTTGGCACGAAAACCAGCTAAGGACTCCGACTTCTCTGGACAAAGCCAGATGGATGGCTCCTTACCTACCCCTCACCCCTTTTATGGAAGGGGCCCCACATATCTTATGTCAGCATTTGCCTCATGCCCACATATGCTATGTGTTTACAGCACCCCCTGATAATTTAAAAAACAAAAAAAGGGCAGATGTTGGGGATTCATGCTGCCCTTCTCCCAGCCCTGGGCAGTGTGAGAGGGAGCCCCTCCCACCTTCCGGCCTTAACAGGAAGAGAAGCCCCCAGCCCCTGGGGCAAACACGTGCGTGCCATCATGGCGGGGACTTCTATAGAGACCCAGCTCTTGGGGGGCTGTAACCCCCGCCCACAGAGGAAGTTTCATGACATCACCTGATGGGCAGCCCAGCTCAGCTAATCAGTTGGTCACCCCAAGTCCCTCCCCTTCCGCCTTTGTCACCGTAATAAATTCTTCTGCCTGCCCTCAGGGAGGCTGAGGCGCATGGACCATCGAATTGACTCCCCGATGTCTCTCTCTCCGCTGCCATTCCACACGTAAGGGGACTGGGGAGGGGGGGGCCTCGGCATTTCTCCTCCACTTAGCGCAATCCATTAGAACACGTTTTGCCTTCCGCTGGCAGAGGGACAAAGCCGAGTCTTCTTTCATAGTTTAGAATTCAAGCATCTCCCCTGGAGAAGAGGGGAGAGGGGTCCCAGAGAGACCCCAACATGTGTGTGTAAAATTTTCTTTACAATTCATCAGTTGCTAGGCACTGAGTTTGATCCTAAAGCTTGGCTATTATGAACCATGTAGTTATATATCTTCTATGTTGATTTACATCCCTTCAGATATAAGCCCAAAAATGGTATATAGCAAACTGGGCACTTGTGGCTCATGCCTATAAACCTAGGTCCTTAGGGGATTAGGTCTGAGGTTTACAATTTGAAATTATCTTGAGACAACAAATTTGAGATGCTCTTATCTCCCATCAACTAGCAGAAATCTGGAGGTGAAGGCATGGCTCAAATTGGTAGAGTGAAAGCTGTGAGTGAAAAAGTTCTGAGGCCCTGAATACAAGTGCAAGTACTGGTGTAAAACAAAAATACAGATGAATAAACAAAACAAGAATAAAATAACAAGCCAGTCGCTGGTGGTTCATACTTGTAATCGTAGATACTTAGGAAGCTGATATCTGAGGATCATGGCTCAATGCCAGGCCAGGCAGGAAAGTCCGTGAGACTCCTATGGCCAATTAACTACCAGAAAACCGGAAGGGTGCTGTGGCTCAAGTGGTGGAATGCTAGCCTTGAGCTGAAGAGCTCAGGAACAGCACCCAGGCCCAGAGTTCAAGCCCCACTACCTACAAAGAAAAAAAAAAGTGCCTACAGAAGGGTCATAAAGTAGGTCTATCTTTAGGTTTTGGAGAATCTTCCATACTAATTTCCAGAGTTTGATTGCATTAACTTATTGTAGGCAACAAATGGTCACATCTTGCTTTTTAATCTAGCCCACCATTCTAGGTCTTGGATTGTAGAATGGAGAACATTGACATTATTAAAATAATATAAATAAATATTATTCACTGAAACATTTTGGGTTTGTTTGTGATGTTTGTTTTCCTCTAATCCTTATTTGTTAATCTACTTGTCTAATAGGATTCGTCTTTCATGTCATACATACCTTTCTCTATGTATACAAGTCCTTTAAGTATCTTCTGCAGTGTTAATTTAATAGTTATGAATTCCTTTAGCTTTTACTTATCATGAAAGGCTTTTATTTCTCCTTCAGTAGATCTCTCCTGGATAACTTAATCTATATTAAAATACCTCTACTTGGGGCTGGGAATATGGCCTAGTGGCAAGAGTGCTTGCCTCCTACACATGAAGCTCTTGGTTTGATTCCCCAGCACCACATATATGGAAAACGGCCAGAAGGGGCGCTGTGGCTCAGGTGACAGAGTGCTAGCCTTGAGCAGGAAGAAGCCAGGGACAGTGCTCAGGCCCTGAGTCCAAGGCCCAGGACTGGCCAAAAAATAAATAAATAAATAAAATTAAAAAAAATACCTCTACTTTATTTGTTGATCCATGATACTCTGTTTTCAACTTGTTCTATTCTATTAATATGACTTTCAATTGAGTTTTTATTCGGATTATTGAAACTTTCATTTCCAGGATTTTGATTTGGTGTTTTTCAGGATTTTTGTGTATTTATTAAATTCCTCTCTCATATTCTGTACTACATCTTGACTTTTGTGAACAATGCAGTTATATATCGTTTGTGTTGATTTACATTCCTTTAGATATATGCCCAAGAGTGATATCTTCCTGATTTCATTCAGCTATTTATTTTAATTCTATTCAAATTAAAGTTAATTTAACTTAATGATTATAATTATTTTAATCTATTTGAGTTCCGTTGTTTATCTATATCTTTTTTTAATTCATTCAGGTGCTTCTACATGTCCCCATATTTTGCTTATTATTCTTACTGTTATTTGAAGTTTATTGCTTGAAATTTCACCCATATCACTGTCATTCAAGTACTTTATTGTAGAGTTGTTAACTTTTGCATTGTTTTTTTCATATCACTTGTTTCTGTATTGGGACTTATGCAATCAAGGCCAAGTCTTTGATTGGAAGTTTATTCACCTGTATTCTTGCTGTTGAAATAGTCTCAGTATTCATGCAGGACCATGTAAAGCTGTGTTGAGATGCTATTTCTCACAACTGGACTGAGAGATATGATTCAGTAGTCAAGTATTCACCCAGTGCTCAGGGCTTCAGGCCTTGTCCTCATCATTGCTCAAGTCAAGGAGCAATATTGAGGATAAATGCTCAAATAGCTGGAATCTCTTGTGGAAAAGTCAGTTGCCAGTTTCTGGGTTGCTTTTCCTATAAAGGCTTCCCCTTTATGTATACTAGGAGCTGCTATTGGCTGCAAGTAACTTTATAGCTTATGGGCTGGGCAGGTTTCCACTTCCTTCACATGTCCTCTGCTTTGTGCCCCAGGGAAAAGTGTCCAAGCCCCAGGGTGACCCATGGATGCATCAGAAAGTGGGAGGAAGCAAACAGAGCCCTGTATTCTGCACTGGATGGAAGAGAACTGAGAGAGTTACTATACCTTTTGGGTTCCATGATTGCAGATCCTGTCCAGCATTTCACCTCCCTTTGTGGAAGAGGAGGCTGTGAAGTTTCATGTTTCATAAGGTCTAGACTTGGGACCTCAGCCCTGTCAGCAAATACACACCAGGATGCAGCTTCCAGAGAGAGGTCTCAGTGCTTTCAGACCCTGCCAGATGGGGGTATAGGGAGTCTATAGGTAAGCATGTAATTTGGAAGATCTTTCTTTAGAGCTCTGATTCACCCAGTCACCACATGCAGCCAGGAGGCAGGTCTGAAGGCTGAATGTTAAGCTTGGTGGTTTGTTTTCTCTGAGCCTCCAGTGATGGGACTCACTCCTGGCCAAGGAGAATAAGGCCTCCAATCATTGGCAGCACTTGACATTGTCGGCACCAAGCCCTGCAGCCTGAACTTCTCTGTAGGGTCCATGCCTCACTCTCTCTCTTTTTTCAACCACTTCTCATGACTGGCTGCCACCCACTCGGAGGCAAAATATCCCAAGAAAGTCTGACCCATGTGTGTTTTTCTTATTTTTTTAGGCCCCTGAGTATCTCCATTTCAAAACCAAAGACCCTCTTCCAAAATGACCTTCCTGTTACTCTCTGGTATATAAGGAGAGTGAAAGAATATCTTTTTTCACTGAGGCTAGCCTTCCACACCAGAGTGGCAGTCTCACAAATCCCCACATTGGGTTTAAGGCTTGCAGGAGGTATTGGATTATCTTGCAGCTAGAATTGGCTGTCACCAGGGCCATTGGTTTTGTCTTGTGATGGTATCTTCATACTTCAGCTTCCCTCTCCTGGGAAGCTGGGGACAGACTTGAAACGCTTTGCAGTGAAGGGCCAGACTTTGAAGTCAGGCCCCACTTTACCACGCGAACCCCACTTTACCACGTGAACCTGAGATGAACAGGCCCTGTGAGCAAACTCAGGACAAGCTTATTAGGGTCCAGCCAGTCGAGAACTCTAACCACTGGGAATGCTTAACTCTAACCGCCCCCAGAGTGCCTTGAGCCCTAAGCCAGATTTGTACCTGTGTCCTAATCTTGCTTGCTTGAACACCTGATGGCTGTAACTTTGTTTTTTGCCTTTAAAAGCCCTGTGCAATCGCAGCTCGGGGCTTCCTCCTAACCTCCCCTGTGTGGGTGGGTAGGATGAGGCCCGAGTTGCAGCCCGCCTGAATAAAGCCTTGCTTTTGCATTTCGGAATGTCTGAGTCTCGGTGGCCTTCTTGGTGGTCGTTTCGTGACTTGGCATAACAGCAGCTTTTTTTCTGTCTTGCTTAGTTTCTCTGTGCTTTTCTGCCATCTACTCCCTCTTACATGATTCTACTGCTTTTCTTCTCTTTCTGTGTTCACAATGCAGTCTTTCCTGTGCTGACTCTTCCCATTCATGAAGTTGAAACAGTGGATGCCTCTAATCCGCCATCCTGCCCTGCCTCCCAGACATAAATGTGTTTGTGTGTGTGTGTGTGTGTGTGTGTGTGTGTGTGTGTGTGTGTGTGTGCATGCCAGTATTTGAGCTCAAGGTCTCAAGCTTTTCCTTTTTTATTCAAGGCTGGTGCTCTCCCAGTTGAGCCACAGACCTACGTCCTGGCTTTTTGTTGCTTAATTAGAGATAAAAGTCTCACAGACTTCTTCCCAGTCTGGCTTTTAATCCACCATCTTTCCCTACCTGTACATGATTTTTTTTTATTGTGCCAATACTGAGGCTTGAACTCAGAATCTGGGTGCTGTCCTTTAGCTTTCACTCAAAACTGGCTTTTTTTTAAGTCTTAAATATAACCTCATAGATCTGAAAATTTCTTGAGGTAAAACTGAAAAGTAAATTTTACTTTCTCCCAAATTACTCCTAGAGGGTTTTTTTTTTTTTTTTTTTTTGGCCAGTCGTGGGCCTTGGACTCAGGGCCTGAGCACTGTCCCTGGCTTCTTCCCGCTCAAGGCTAGCACTCTGCCACTTGAGCCACAACGCCGCTTCTGGCCGTTTTCTGTATATGTGGTGCTGGGGAATCGAACCTAGGGCCTCGTGTATCCGAGGCAGGCACTCTTGCCACTAGGCTATATCCCCAGCCCCTCCTAGAGGGTTTTGTTGGCAAGTATCCTTCCCCCTTAGAGAAGTTGGTTAGAGCATCTGATTGTGAGATCTCTCGTGGTTTTTGTGGCTCTGACTGTGATGATTAGATCCAGCTTGTAATGAATTAATAAGTTATGTTCACATAATATAGGAATAAATTCCTATCACTACTAATTATTTTAGGAAGAATTAAACTGTTTTCCACTGAAAGCTAAAATGCTTTTAATTTCTTGCGCTTCTTTCCACTCTTATTGCTGTGAAAACTATATCCTGTAGAGAATATAATAAAATTATCTGTACATAGCGAAAATATGCCAAACAAATAACAGACTTTCTGGAGAAGCTCATAATCGCTGTAGCTTCTTGATAACTTGTGTTGTTTTTGTTAATAAACACTTCATCTCAAATATTAAAATCCCACAGTCTTCATAATTGTCATAACTTGTCTAGAAACAACTTGAAAAATAATTTGTTTCAAAATTTAGCAAGTAAATGCACTGTGCTATCTTGGACTGGATCCTAGAATAGAAAAAGAACATCAGCGGAAACCTGGTAATCCATAGAGTCTGGCATTTAGTTAATAACAATATACCAATGTTAATTGTCTGGTTTTGACAGATGTACCCAGGTTGCTGTTACCATGAGGGGACACTGGGTAACAATTATGCAGGGACCTTCTGTGCTGTCTTTATAACATTCTGCAGACCTAAAATTATTCTGAAATAAAACACTTCTTTTAAAAAGAACTTAGCAGTATGTTGAAGTCACACTTTCAAGTTAATATCCAATATTGACTATTTTAAGGATCTGGGTTGGATTTGAGGTTCAGGGCCAGGGTGGGGTGAAGGTAGTTAAAAGTAAAAAAATAATGGGAATCCAGAGTACTTTCATATGAGAAAATTCAAAACTAGCAGAAAAGATCTTGACTGGAGTGGAATTCTCTAGATTGGGAATATGAGTATGTACTAAATGATAGTATAAACCTTTAAATTAGACTTTAAAATCATATTGTTATAAGAAGAAAATGTATGTATAAATGAAAATGATGGATATAACACTGAGGGAGTTCAATTCCTCTAAAAGTACTTTTGAAATTTAGACATTATATGTTAAATATTTGGAAGCTATCATAGATGAAAGCTTAGAACTTGTTAAGTATTACAGGATTTCTGATAGTGTGAATATGGTAACAAATTCTTCCACTGTTTTCCTGTTCTGACTCTTATTCTGCTGGCAATCGCTTTGTAATTTTTTTTTTTTTTTTTTTTGCCAGTCCTGGGCCTTGGACTCAGGGCCTGAGCACTGTCCCTGGCTTCTTCCCGCTCAAGGCTAGCACTCTGCCACTTGAGCCACAGCGCCGCTTCTGGCCATTTTCTGTATATGTGGTGCTGGGGAATCGAACCTAGGGCCTCGTGTATCCGAGGCAGGCACTCTTGCCGCTAGGCTATATCCCCAGCCCCAGCTTTGTAATTTTTAAAGATTAAGTTGTAAGCCAAATAATATTTTTCAATTCATACATTCATAGTCTTGAAGATTTTTTATTGAAAAGTCCTAAATTATTTTTAAAATAAAGGATAACTTGTTGCTTACAGTCTACTTTACCGTGTATTACCACCCCTCTTTCTTCAGTAAACTTTGCCTACTAAGAAATGGACATATGATCAGGTCATAGCACAACATCTTTTTCTCTGAACATATTGCCAGAGTAGAATGATGCAACCATACGCGAGGAGAAAGCCCTGCTAAGCTTGGAAGTACAAAGTTGAATCACAGCTCACGTGTCTGAAAGCAGAAAAGCAATAGCACACAGGAAAGTCCCTTTCTGCCTCTAGCCAACAGCTCAGGACCACGAAGTTCAAATAATTCTTCCTCCTAACCTCTGAAAGAGCTGACTTTTGGGCCCCAACATGAAGGTAATACAAAAGAAATGCACTGGAGACTTGGTAAGAACCTACAAAATAAAGAACACTACTTTGCCTCCTCCTCTAATTTCTGTTGTTTCTTACTAAACATAATTGAAATTCATGTCTATGGCAAGACACTACCCACTGAGATACAGCTAAGGGCACACACATTTGCTATTATGAGAGTAATGGGCAAAGCAGAGATCTGTTGCTAAGAGACAAACTGCAAGGCAGGGTAAGATCTCTGGTGTTGGAATCTATGAAATCCCCAGGTATAAACCCAGCAAAAATCCAGTTGAGATCTGAAGGGAATTGTACAACCAACTTAGAAATAATTCTCTTTCTTTCTTTCTTTTTGTTCAAGCCTAAGGAAATACTCCGGCTCTATAATGGGACCAATAAGAAGTCGGTGGCTGAAGCAGTGTGGTCCTGGAATACAATACACAAGCAAGATTGCTTCCTCACATTTGTAGACCAACCAAAAAGTATTTCACTGCCATGGAATCAAATTTAGATAAATTTTTGTTTTGTGGTTTGTTTTTTTTCAAGACTACGAAGAGGGGCTGGGGATATAGCCTAGTGGCAAGAGTGCCTGCCTCGGATACACGAGGCCCTAGGTTCGATTCCCCAGCACCACATATACAGAAAACGGCCAGAAGCGGCGCTGTGGCTCAAGTGGCAGAGTGCTAGCCTTGAGCAGGAAGAAGCCAGGGACAGTGCTCAGGCCCTGAGTCCAAGGCCCAGGACTGGCAAAAAAAAAAAAAAAAAAAAAAAAAAAAAAAGACTACGAAGAGCCCCATTTCTCCCTCACTAAGAGGCAAGCATATATGACTCAGAGTTCCTAGACTTTAGGGCAATGTGGTCACAGAATGAGACCGATTTGCCTCATTGGGAAATGAACTGTATATGTAGATGTTGTATTAAACTCAGTAAAGGGGCTGGGATTATGGCCTAGTGGCAAGAGTGCTTGCCTCGTATACATGAACCCTGGGTTCGATTCTCCAGCACCATATATATATATATATGCCAGAAGTGGCACTGTGGCTCAAGTGACAGAGTGCTAGCCTTGAGCAAAAAAAAAAAAATTTAAAAAAGAAGCCAGGGATAATGCTCAGGCCCTGAGTTCAAGGCCCAGGACTGGCCAAAAAAATAAATAAATAAACTCAGTAAAGCCATTACTCAGTGAAACAACACCTTCCTGGCAAACATGAGATCCAGAAAAACTCAGGACATTTTTGGAATTGCCTGTATTTTCCAAGAGTGTAGATGATGACAATGAATTTGTCTGGCATCCGGTTATTTCTCTCTCTGGCTACATACTTTTTCCTCTGGACAGATGTATGCATATGTCACAAGCCCACCCAATCATATTATTCCATTCCCCAGGCACTGATTAGTCTGGGGGCAAGCATGTAGCCCAAACAGGCTCTAAGAGTCCATGTCTGGAACTAATTTTGTGATATTGGGAGAGAGAGATCTCTTTCCACTGGGATTCCAAAAGCAGATGATGTAAATCTACAGCTGTGGGCAACCTACTTCTTTGGCAGCCTAGAAGATGGAAGAAAATGAGGTCACTACACAGAGGAGTCTAAGCTGAGATATTGGGGGAGGGGACAGGAAAAAGACCTGATGATGCAATTTCCTTCTGGCCTTGAGCTAAATCCAAATCCATTCTTTCTCTCTCTCTCTCTCTCTCTCTCTCTCTCTCTCTCTCTCTCTCTCTCTCTCTCTCTCTCTCCCCCCCCCTCTTTTTTCTTTCCTCTAATTTGGTTCTTTTGATTGTATTTTTCTTTATTGAATCGAGTAGTCTTTGTAATTATTTTTTTGTTTTCTTTTCTTTTCTTTTTTTGCCAGTCCTGGGGCTTGGACTCAGGGCCTGAGCACTGTCGCTGGCTTCTTTTTGCTCAAGGCTAGCACTCTGCCAACTTGAGCCACAGCGCCACTTCTGGCCTTTCCTATATATGTGGTGCTGAGGAATCGCACCTAGGGCTTCATGTATACAAGGCAAACACTCTTGCCACTAGGCCATATTCCCAGCCCCCCCCCCTTTTTTTCTAAATGTTAAAGTACTACTGTCATCTAAATCCCTGAAGAGATTAAAAACTATATATTTCATTGCCCTAAAATTGCTTTAAAAATATTTTAAGTATTTTGCTATATCAAGATTATTAGCTTTTTTATTATGGTAAAATATATCACATAAAAGGTGCCACTTTAACAATCCTAAGTAATACAATTCAGTGGAATTAAGTATATTCATCATATTGTGTAACCAGAGACCTAGTACCTTGAGCAGTGTAATATAGGAGAGTGGAAATGGTAAGAGTCCATTCATTGTAGGGTAAGCGACCAGAACAAACTCCTGTTCCTATCATCGTTTTGTGTGTGTGTGTGTGTGTGTGTGTGTGTGTGTGTGTGTGTGTGTGTATGTGAGAGAGAGAGAGAGAGTCTTGACAGATTTATTTCAGGGTCTAAGGCTAGCCCTCTGCCACTTGAATCACAGCTCCACTTCTGGTTTTCAGTGGTTAATTGGAGATAGTCTCACAGACTTTTCCGCTGGAGCTGACTTTGAACTGCAGTCTTCAGAACTTAGCCTCCTGAGATCTGGTTTGAGCCACCAGCACCCAGCTGCCAATAATGTACCCACTTTTGTGAAATTTTTTAATTTATTCTTTACTATGCAGAATTTCAAATACACACAAAAGTGAAGTAAACAGGTAAATTATATAATGAATTTCCATGAACTTATTTATCAGTTGTTGTCATCAACTGATATAATCAATTGTTGCTCTTGCTTAGTATATTGTTCTTTTCTTTCTCATACTACCTAAATAAGAAGGGGGCCAATCTAGTTTTGTCTTAAGGGTAGCAAAGAAGGCATTTAAAACAAATAAAGAAATGTGTCCAGCCACTAGTGGCTCACTCCTATAATCCTAGCTACTCAGGAAGCTGATATCTGAGGGTTGCGGCTCAAAGCCAGACCAGGCAGAAAAGGCCATGAAACTCTTATCTCCAATAAACCACCAGAAAACCAGAAATGGAACTGTGACTCAAAGTGGTAGAGAACTAACCTTGAGCACAAAAGCTCAGGGACAATGCCCAGACCCTGAGTTCAAGCCCCACATCTAACAACAACAACAACAAAAGTTACAGGACATGTACACTAAGAGGCTTTTGTCTCTCCCAGTATTTCCCCTGCCTCTTATCCAAGATTGAGTTCCCACTCAAGTTTTTACTGCCACAGTATGATTCTTAGCCAATTGGAATCACCTGGGAGCTTTAAAATCTATATTGATGTCTGAGTCCTATCCCAGAGGTTTTTACTTGATTGGTCTGGCATATAGTTTGGGCGTCGGGAGTTTTAAAAGGATGACTCTAATATGCAGTCAAGATTGAGAACTTTTGCTTGAAAATGTAAGCACACTAATTCTGTCCATTTTTCGTGTGTAATGCATTTGTAAGCATTTCTTACCTTTCAGAAGACAAATGCTGTGAGACCTGGCTGTTCATTTTTATAGATATTTACATAAGTATGTATATAAATTTAAGCAGAGATTTAAAATGAGGTCTAGTCAAGGCCAGAAATAAATTCATGAGTCCACTTCAAAATCAGTTGAGTTACTGATCATCGTGCCTGGAAAGGACTTGAATGTGGAAGTGGAGAGCATGGTTAGGTGTGAACAATGAGGTCGTAGGCCACTGGGAACTCTGCTGAGTCCTTCAGGGCTTTTGTCCAAGGCAATGATGTCAATGCTGGCTGTACATTTGAGTCTCCTGAAGTAATTCATTAACTCACAACCTGCTTCATATATTCTGATTTAATTTGTCTAAGTCAAGCATTCTTAAACTTTCCAGTGCATCAGAGATCATCAGGAAGCCAGGAGTCCGTGGCTCATGCCTTTAATCCTAGCTAAGTCAGGAGGCTGAGAAATGAGGATTGCAGTTTGTAGCCCAAGCAAATCCAAGAGACTCTGAATTCCAACCCAACAGCAAAAAGCTAGAGGTATACAAGGCCCCGAGTTCAAGCCCCAGTACTAGTGCATGCAGGCATCGGGAGAGTGAAGGGAGCCCCATCTTCAGAATTTCAAATCCAGGAGACCTGGGGTGGGACTCAATAAATTGCATTTTTAGCAACTTTCCAGGTAATGTTGGTGCTGCTTGTCTGGAAACCACATTTGAGAATTACTGGCTTAGGGCAGGACCCAAACATCAGATTGTTGGAAGAAAAAAATTCTCTAGATAATTTCAATGTGCAGCCAGGATAGAAAATCACTGCTCTATACTGTTTACTCTGTAATTGAAGGAAAACAGAAAGTACCAGAGGCCTGATCTTCTTAAATCAGGACAGTTCAAGTGAATAAACAATGGATTTCAAACAGAATCCTGGACAGAGTCCACAGAAGTCAAACTCCATGATAATTTGGACCTAATTCCTCAATTTTATTTCTGCTTAGCTTCTGAATCTGACTTCTGTTTAGTAAATAATCACTACCTCTGTATAATTACAAAACCAGAAAGAAATCCCAGAAACACAACTCTCTACTTCAATTATGGATAGATAAGCTATCCAGAATTTACCACCTGTATGTCATAGGAACTTGTGTATGCCCTGCCCCGAATCTTGCTTTGCTCTGGCTTTGCCCTTTTATCTGACAAAGTAGTTTTTGAATGCAAGTATCTAGAGCTTAAGTTTATGTTCTCAGTAGACAAGATGAAGCCGAAGAATACTTGTCCCTCCTGCATTAAACTATTGCAGATTGTGGAACCACCATTTATAACAGACAGTACATGTAGAATTGATAATACAGCATTTGTATGAGACACTGAGACAAGAGTAAAAGGCAGTTTACAGCTGAAGGCAGCCAACAAAGACAACCAGCTGTCCAAGGACAGGACAGTTAATAGAATTAAGCATCCCACTTAGAACACGCTGATAAAAAGTACTCAGCTACTTCCTGCACACTCAGCCTTCTGTAATAGATAGTATTCAATGAAAAGGGGTCCTCTGAAAACACGCGGGGACTGGTCGGTCACATCAGAAAAAGAACAGCAAGAAGCAATTGAACATATCAATGAAGTACAAAATGAAATAGACAGACTTGAACAAGCCAGCGAGGAGATTTTGAAAGTAGAACAGAAATATAATAAACTCCGCCAACCGTTTTTTCAGAAGAGGTCAGAATTGATCGTCAAAATCCCAAATTTTTGGGTAACAACATTTGTCAACCATCCACAAGTGTCTGCACTGCTGGGAGAGGAAGACGAAGAGGCGCTACCTGACCAGAGTTGAAGTGACAGAATTTGAAGATATAAAATCAAGTTACAGAATAGATTTTTATTTTGATGAAAATCCTTACTTTGAAAATAAAGTTCTCTCCAAAGAATTTCATCTGAATGAGAGCGGGGATCCATCTTCAAAGTCTACTGAAATCAAATGGAAATCTGGAAAGGATTTGACAAAGCACTCCAGTCAAACGCAGAATAAAGCCAGCAGGAAGTGGCAGCATGAAGAGTCTGAGAGCTTCTTCACTTGGTTCGCTGACCACTCAGATGCCGGTGCAGACAAGCTGGGAGAGGTCATCAAAGACGACATCTGGCCAAACCCCTTGCAGTACTACCTGGTGCCTGACATGGATGACGAGGAAGGAGAAGGGGAAGAGGATGATGATGATGATGAAGAGGAGGAAGGATTGGAAGATATTGATGAGGAAGGGGATGAGGATGAAGGGGAAGAAGACGAAGTGGGAGAGGAGGATGAAGGAGAAGATGACTAATAGAAAACACTGATGGATTCCAACTTTTTTTTTTTAATTTTCTCCAGTCCTTGGGAGCAAGTTTGCAGTCTTCTCCCCCTCTGTGCTCAGTCACCCCATTCTTGAGGTCTCTTTTTCTAACACCATGGTTCTCAACTTATGGGGGGGGTAGATACCTTGCTCAGAACACAACAGGAAAAAAATCTCCACACACCTGTTCTAAATTCATTTTTACCCCTGTCTCAACAAGAACTGTACGGAATCAACGCCGCTGCCACCTGCTTTGTGGGAAACAAGAAGCCTCTGGTTCCTTGGCTCTGCTGAGGCCCAGGCCCTGTGTAGTAGTGCATAGATTCTAGCTTTTCTCCTCCTTTCTCTGTGTATTGGGCTCAGAGATTACACTGTGTCTATGTGAATACAGACAGTTAGCATTACCAACATGTATCTGTCTACTTTCTCTTGTTTAAAAAAAAAAGAAAAAACTTTTTAAAAAAGGGGTTATAGAAGGTCAGCAAAGGGTGGGTTTGAGATGTTTGGGTGGGTGAAGTGGGCATTTTGACAACATGGCTTCTCCTTTGGCATGTGTAATTGTGATGTTTAACCGACATCCTTGCAGTTTAAGATGACACTTTTAAAATAAAATTCTCTCCTAATGATGACTTGAGCCCTGCCACTACGGGAGAATCAGCAGACCCTGTAGGATCTTATTCGGAATTGACATAAAATTTCTTTTGTTTTCACTGGAAAGGAAAGATAATGCTCAGTTTTAAACGTTAAAAGTGTACAATTTGCTTTGTTACAATAAAACTAAATGTGTACACACAAAAAAAAAAAAAGAAAAGAAAAGGGGTCCTCTGCAGAGGGCTGGTCTAGTGAGTCTATAGAAGTCAGGGAGCAGGTTCATGTGAGCTTCCATTTTCAGAACCATCCCTGTTGCACTTTCTTTTTTTGGTCAATTGTGGGGCTTGAACTCAAGGCCTGGGCACTGTCCCTGAGCCTCTTTGTGCTCAGGGCTAGCATTCTACCGCTTGAGCCACAGTGCCACTTCTGGTTTTTGAGTGGTTAATTGGAGATAAGAGTCTCACAGAGACTTTTCTGCTGTGGCTGGCTTCGGACCACTATCCTCAGATCTCAGCTTCCTGGGTAGCTAGGATTATAGGTGTGAGCAATTGGTGCCCAGTGCCCTGCTGTTCTTAACATACTGAAGTGCCAGACTTTGAAGTCAGGCCCCACTTTACCACGCGAACCCCACTTTACCACGTGAACCTGAAAATAAGCAGGCCCTGTGAGCAAACCCAGGACAAGCTTATTAGGGCCCAGCCAGTCGAGAACTCTAACGACTGAGAATGCTTAACTCTAACCGCCCCTAGAATACCTCGAGCCCTGAGCCAATCAGATTTGTACCCATAATCTTGCTTGCTTAAACACCTGATTGCTGTAACTTTGTCTTTTGCCTTTATAAGCTCTGTATAATCACAGCTCGAGGCTGCCTCCTAACCTCTGCTGTGTCGGTGGGTAGGACAAGGCCCGGGCCGTGGCCCCGCTTGAATAAAGTCTTGCCTTGCTATTGCATTTCGGAATGTCTGAGTCTTGGTGGTCTTCTTGGTGGTGGTCTTGCAACTTGGCACAACAATACCTTGCATGGAGAATTTACCTGGAGGCCAATGCAACCTTATTCTGATAGAGACCAAGCTGGCTTTCCAATCAGCTGTAGTAAAACAACTGTATTAAGAAGGGTGACAGCTGGTTGCTGGTGGCTCACGTCTATAAAGCTATAATGCTATAAAGGCTAAGATCTAAGGATCCGGGTTTGAAGCCAGCCCAGGCAGAAAAAAAAAATACCTGAGACTCTTATCTCCAATATACTACTCAGAAAAAGCCAGAAGGGTGCTGTGGCTCAAGTGGTAGAGCCCTAGCCTTGGGCAAAAGAAGGTCAAGGACAGTGCCCAGGCCCAGAGTTCAAGCCCTAGGAAAGGAAGAAAAATAAGGAAGGAAGGAGGGAAGGAAAGAAGGAAGGAAGGAAGGAAGGAAGGAAGGAAGGAAGGAAGGAAGGAAGGAAGGAAGGGAGGAAAAAAATGAAGAAAAAATGACATGGAAGTAAGCAAAATCTAGAATTTGGGTGCTACTTCAAAGGCTGTTAGTCATCTGTCCAATATTACAATCTGTTGGATTCTTAAGCCATTTATAAATGGGGCAAAAGCAGTGCATTTTGAATATACCACTTATCTCACCATGGAAATAGTGCAGGTGTAGCTAGTGATATCTAATGCTCTACACTAGACTCCTTTGGCGGGTGATTAGGGTCCTTTAACTATTACTAGCTGTTCATCCCTACCTGAACTCCTAAACCACATGTTAAATAATTATCTCTGATGTATGAATTAATTAACATACACATTAAATCAGTGTCTTTTCAATCAAATTCCAGGCAAAATACCAGAAACCTTTAGCTAATGATGTTTAATAAACACAATTTTATTTTTCAGAGTATATTTTCCTTATAGGTATAAGAGTATGACTGATTTTAAAATAGTTGCCATTACTCAGAAATAAAATTTGGGGCTGGAAATGTGGTTTAGTGGTAGAGTGCTTGCCTAGTCTGCATGAAGTCCTGGGTTCCATTGCTCAGTACCACATAAACAGAAAAAGCCAGAAGTGGCGCTGCGGTGAAACTGATAGAGTGCTAGCCTTGAGCAAAAAAGAAGCTCAGAGACAGTGTCCAGGCCTTGAGTTCAGGCCCCAGGACTGGGAAAATAAATAAATGAATAAATAAACAAACAAATAAATAATATGTACTATGTCTTACTATTAGTCAAGGGACTGATCCTACTCATAATCATTTAAGTCAAGAGCAGAAGTCTATGGTCCTTGGGAAAACAAGGAAAGACTGTCTATGGGCCTTTTAGACTCAAGTAGTCAAAAGATGAAAAGTGGAAAAATGTTCTTTTTGTTCTCTCTCTCTATCTCTCTGTGTCTCTCTGTCTGTGTCTGTGTCTGTCTGTCTGTCTGTCTGTCTCTCTCTCTCTCTCTCTCTCTCATTCCTGTATAAGCTCCCTCTCTGAGCTTTGGCCTGACTCTCTTCTGTCTTTGATACACCTTTCTCATGACAAACCACAAGCTACTCTAGCCTCATTTCCTCTAGCTCCATGAAGATACAACTTGGAGGCATCTCAAGAATCTTCCAGAAGAGAACTTAGATTATCTCACTTTATGTTCCCATAATACTACGTTTCTGCCAGAAAGTTAGGCACTATGTCTAATTCTGGGTCATTTGCCTTTTATTTTGTTAGTGATGGAGGATTGTTACCAGAAGAAAGAGTGAAATTCTCAGTTTGACAGCACATATACTAACACTGGAACAATTGGAAATTATTAATGTGCCTCTAGTACATGGATAACATGTAAACTCATGAAGCACTCTCTACTTTTTTATTGTAAGTGTTCTCATTATTTTTAAATAACTATGATGTTAAGGACATGTTAAGTAGCTTGGTATTTCACAATGCCATATATATGTATGTATATATATGTATACATATATATATAAACAAGATACATGATTTTTATTTGTCAGTCAATGGATGAGACCAAACTCCCTAAATCTGTAGTTGCCATAGACTTCCTCCGGTCTTTCTGTTCTCCTTTCCCTGACTTTCTATATTTAGAAGCTTCAGCTTCTATGTGTTAGGTTGGATGTCAGGAAAAGCTTTCTATGTCTTAAGATTTAGATCCATTTCATGAATGAAACCACAAAGAACAGTTGGCCTAAGAACTTCTTGAAACGTTTATGTCAGTCCTAGCACTTGAACTCAGGGCCTGGGCACTATACCCTGAGCTTTTTTGCTCAAGGCTAATACTCTACCACTTTGAGCCACAACTTCAGTTCCAGTTTGTAGGTTGTTAATTGGAGATAAGAATCTCACAGACTTCCCTGCCTGGGCTGGCTCTGAACTGTGATCCTTAAATTTCAGCCTTCTATGTAGCTAAGATTACAGGTATGAGCCACCAGCTCCTGACTTTTTACATTTGTAAGTAGTTTATAAGCTTTATAAGTTTATAAGTTATGGGCCAACATTGACCTGAAAAAATATATCAATATAGCACAGAAGTGAATGTAACAACCAAAATACATTTCCTTAATCGGTACAATTAACTGATTTTTGGGGACTAGGAAAACCAGCTTATTAATACATCTAATACATCTACAGGTAAGAAACATGAAGATTTCCCAGATGAATGATGCTTCTGATAAACACATCTTTGTCCTGTGGACAATAAATGATTCAACAAATACCATATGTAGTGTTTAGTTCTCAAAGGAGACCTACAGCCTATTTGGAACACATCCTATTTACTGTGCATACTGGAAGGTAGAATGAACAGATTGTGGGTAATAGCTCACCCCACATAGTGTCTGTCAGACATAAAGTGCCAGGTCAAGTACTGACCACATGCAGTGTAGGCACTATTATTTTTCTTCTTTGACTCTCAGTTACTAAGAAGCTTCAAAGAAGACCAAAGAGAACAAATTGCAAGAGCAATATCAAACAGTAATGAATTGTGATATGATATCTGGCCACCCAATTATGGTGACTAAATTTATAGTTATGTTGATTTAAGAATGTATAAATGGTAACAGTTGCAAGCTTAAGTGTTCATGCCAGGTGCAGTTAGCAACTTTTTATCAAGAAATTCTATTATTGAGGAGCTGGGAATATGGCCTAGTGGCAAGAGTGCTTGCCTCATATACATGAGGCCCTGGGTTCAATTCCCCAGCACCACATATATAGAAAAAGGCCAGAAGTGATGTTGTGTCTCAAGTGGCAGAGTGCTAGCATTGAGCAAAAAGAAGCCAGGGACAGTGCTCAGGCCCTGAGTTCAAGGCCCCAGGAATGGCAAAATAAAAAAAGAAAAGAAATTCTATTATTGAATAGACTCTGAAGAGGACCAAAAAATTACACTTCTTATATGGAAGATAATGGCCACATGGAGATAGGTAAGACTGTAATAAAGGTAGAACAGTAGATGATAAAGTTAAAGTTCTACTAGTGGTCTAGTTGGTTGCTGACATTGTACTTCTGGTACTGACATATATTGGGTATGCATGATGATACAGAACTTTACTACTCAAAGAATGATGTATGACTTGAAAAACAGTCACCTGATAACTTGTTGAAAATGTAGATGATTTAGCTTTACCCCAAACCTGCTGAATCAGAAATTTTGGAGAGTCATTCCAAGCACTGTGTTTACAATCTTTCCAAGTACACCCAGTTCATGCTAAAGTTTGAGGAGCACCAGTGTAACCAATGACAGAACAGCCCAAGCAAAAGTAGTAGAAGATGATGTAGAATTTTTGTTTTTATTAGATTAGTCATGGGGCTTGAACTCTGGGTCTGAATGCAGTCCCTAAGTTTTTCAGCTCAAGGCTAGTGCTCTACCACTTTGAGCCACAGTGCCACTTCTGGTTTTCTGGTGGCTAATTGGAGAAAAGAGTCCCATGAACTTTCCTGGCCAGGCTGGATTTGAACCATGATCCTCAGATCTCAGCCTCCTGAGTAGCTAGGATTATAGGCATGAGCCACTGGCACCCAGTTGGACGTAGAAGTTTTGATGCATGGATTCCTTACTGCCATAAATGAGCTTGGTAGGCATCTAATGTTTCAACTAGTTTTAATAACATGAAACCTACATATTAGCTTGATTGAAAAAGTCTAATCTTTCTCATCAACTTTTTAAGTCATCAAAAGGAATATTTCAGGTTACTTTTATTTGTATTAGACTACACCTTGTTACATGTAAATAATGCCAAACATCATGTACAATTATATACCAATGTATATCTGCTCTATGATACACATTCTTTAAATTTTATTTTTCTTTTTACTACTTTCCCTAAAATGGGAGGTTGGAATTTGCTTATGTTAGTATGGAGCAAGCGCCTTTCAGCATATGTGGTAGTGAAAGATGCATAATTTGCTCCGTATTATTCATAGATTAAACATTAAGCTACAAGGTTAGGCATTTTCACACATGCCTTGAGTCTCAGTTACTTAGATTGGGAGGATTGAGGTTTGAGGCTACCTGGGTTAAAAAGTAAACCATACTTCATCTTAATTAATAAGCTGAGTGTGGTGGTACAAGCCTATGATCCTAGCTACATTAGAGGCTATAGGCAGGAGCATCATTATGATCCAGGTCTGCCCTGGGTGAAAAAGTGAAACCCTGTTTAAAGATTAACCAAAGCATGGGGCTGGGAATATGGCCTAGTGGCAAGAGAGCTGCCTCGTATACATGAAGCCTGACACCATGCATATAGAAAAGGTCAGAAGTGGCGCTGTGGCTCAAGTGGCAGAGTGCTAGCCTTGAGCAAAAAAGAAGCCAGGGACAGTGCTCAGGCCCTGAGTTCAAGCCCCAGGACTGGGCCCCACCAAAAACAAAACAAAAAAGAATACCCAAAGCAAAAAAAAATATGGGGGATCTGTCTCAAGAGCGCGCACAAAGCTCTGAATTTAAAACCCGAGTATCACCAAAAAAAAAAAAAAGAAAGAAAGAAAAATTAAGGAGAATACTGTGGGGTGAAGAGGATTGTTTACATAGACAGACTGATAGATATAGGTAAAAAATAAGAGCATAGCAAAATGAGACCCATCAAACACTGAAAAGGAAGAAGAGGGAAGTAATGGAATATGGTAGAGGGGGTGAACTTGTTCAAAGTACAACTGTGTTCATGTATGTAAATACCATGATGAAACTCCTTCATATTACAAATATATGATACTAAAAAGATATAAAGAAAGGCAATTAAGTTGTAAGAAGATAGGCTTTTATAATTTTTTGTTAGTATAACAATAAAGGTGATGTACAGAGAATCTAGAGTTACATAAGTCAGGTAAAGAGTACATCTCTTTTTGGACAATGTCATCCTTTCCCTCACTTTCTCCCCTCCTGTCTCCATCCACAAGTTATATAGTTCATTATCAACATAGTGGTCAGTGAGTACCACTGATGCATTTGTTCACCTTTTTTCTCCATTTCTGTGCCCCCCTTACTTACCCTCCCAAAGGCAGATAAAAGAACAAACAAGACAAAAAGAAAAGGAAAATAACAACAAAGAAAAAAGGAAGATAGTTTTTGAAGCAGTGATTAATCAGCACCAACGAATATTCAGGTAGTGTATATTGTCATCACCATTGCGTTTTAGGAGCAGTAGAATACACGTGAACTAAGTCACCTAAGAGACAATCATCATAGAACATCTGGCTAAGGAGAAAATTTAAACTTGAAAACAGAAGACAATGACAGAGAATACAAGAAATATCATGCTATTGGTTATAAAAGTAGTGGAAAATGTAATAAGGAAGAGATCACTGGATTCATAGGGAAGGTTTCACTCCACTGAGACTTTACCTAAGGTTCCCTTCCTGAGCACAAGTTTAGAAAGTACCTGCTCCAGGAAGGGCCCTGTGCGGATGGATGCTGGAGGGAAGGTGGAACTGGAGCTGGGTTTTGAGAAAAGCAATTTAAATGGTGGGAAAAGAACAAGCAAAGGTTTGATGTGAAAAGTTTATATAGCCAGACTGGTAGCTCCCTCCTTGCAAAGGGTCTAAGGAAAGTTGAACCATGATTGACCATCGGCAGACATCTGGGTATGTAACTGCTGAAAAGGTTTTCTTAATGTTAATATTGATGGTTTTGTCACACACACCTGCAACAATGGATCATGGCTTACCATCTTGTTAAGATTGCTTGAATAAACGTGGCGATTGACGATGTGCACCTGGTCTCATTGTTAGAGTTTCTGAGTTTCAGTAGCCATGGATGGTTATGCCTGTGTGACCAAACCTTCATAAAAATCTTGAACCCTGAGACAAAACTGTTCTTTTGGTTCCTTTCCCCCTCTCTAAATCTTTGGTTAGAATAAACTTTAACTATGACTATAACCTGATTTAGAGTCTTCTGAGTCTGAGCCTATACAAAAAGTGAATATTTGGGGGAAAATCATACTCTCAAGAAATATTAGGGTTTTAAAACTCACTTAGTGTTATGCATGCATGTATATGTAAGTATGAATCAGAATTTGATGTCATCCCAAAGAGTAAAAGTTTTACATTTTATTGCTTAGTCAAACTTGTCTGTCTTGGGCTTGTTTGCATGTTTATTTTCTTTCTTTTTCTTCTTCTTCTTAAAAAAAAAAAATCTGGGCCTGGGTGCTGTCCCTGAGCTCTTCAGCTCAAGGCTAGCACTCTACCACTTTGAGCCACAGTGCCACTTCTGGTTTTCTGGTGGTTAATTGGAGATAAGAGTCTCACAGACTTCCCTGCCTGGGCTGGCTTTGAATCGTGATCCTCAGATCTCAGTCTCCCAAGTAGCTAGAATTACAGGCATGAGCCACTGGCACCCGGCTGCATGTGTATTTTCTATTTCCTTTTGACTGTGAATTCCTGCCTGGGACAGATGGAGGCCTAAAGTCTGTGGGCTGAAAGTAGGCATGAGGCTGTGGTGAATGGAGCCAAAAGAGTAATTACCAGGTCAGTTTCCTATGGAGTTTCTGGAATAGCAGTGCCAAGACCAATAGTGTGAGGTCAGGATGCCAAATTGAGACAGAACAATGAGAGATGAAGCTTTAATTCAATTCTCTTGGATTCAACAGAGAAAACAATCATGTTATACTAAAATAAATCCTTGCTAAAACTTAAAAAAAAAGTAGTCACATTCTTAATTTCCTGATATCTGTTTTTCCTTCCTTCTTTCTTCTTTCATTCCTCCCTTTTTCTCTCCTTCATTTTCTTACATTTCTTTCTTCCATTCGTCTTTTGTTTCTTTTTCTTCCTTCTTCCTTTTTCTTTCCTTCAGCATCCTTTTGCTTCTTCTACCTACCCCTTCTGTCTTATACTGGGGATCGAACCATGACCTGTGCATGCTAAGCAAGTACTCTACAATTGAGCCACCCATCCCAGTTCTTTAACTTTGTATTTTGTTTTGGAGATAGTGTCTCCTTTATTCTGAGCCAGCCTCAAGCTTGCAATCTTCCTGCTTCCAGTTTGGGATTGTAGTCATGCACCATCGTGCTTGCTCTTCACTTTCTTCCTCTATAAAATATTATCTACCTCTAGCTAGCATGGTTTCAAATGCAATAAACATACTTGTTGCCCAGATTTTGTTTTCTTTCTTTCTTTCTTTTTTTTTTTTTTTTTTGCCAGTCCTGGGCCTTGGACTCAGGGCCTGAGCACTGTCCCTGGCTTCATTTTGTTCAAGGCTACCACTCTGCCACTTAAGCCACAGCGCCACTTATGGCCATTTTCTGTATATGTGGTACTGGGGAATTGAACCCAGGGCCTCATGTATACGAGGCAAGCACTCTTGCCACTAGGCCATATCCCCAGCCCCCAGATTTTGTTTTCTAAATACTATTTTTAAAAGAAAAAAAGGAAAAGAGAAGAAGATTAAAAGGAGAGGATATGAGAAGGAATGAAAGGAAAGATTAAAAGAAAACAAATGAAACTAGAATCCTTGAAGAAATGTCTAGTTGCAGGTATGGAATAGAGAGTAAACAAGATGAGCCTGTGGGCCAAGCCAGGTGACTCACATCCATAATTCCAGTTAATCAGGAAGTGGAGGTCGATGGAATCACTGTTCCAGGCACACCCCTGGGGAGCCAGAGTTAGCAAGACCCCATTTCAAAAAATAATATGGAAATTGTGGTGAACAACTGTAATCTCAGCTACACGGGAAATATAGGTAAGAGGACTGTGGTCTGAGGAACACCTTGGGAAAAACACTCAACACTCTATCTGAAAAATAAGGTAAAAGGGACTAGGGGTGTGTCTCAAGTGGTAGAGCACTTGCCTTGCAATGTGGAAGCCCTGAGTTCAAAATCTAGTACTAAAGATGACACTAGAACATCTTGTAATTCCCAAAACTAAGTTCTGAGAACATGATGGGGAAATGTTGAAAGAACACAAGAACCACCTTAAAGGAGGTCCCAAATCTGGGACAAATTAAGTAAAAAAAAAAAGTGATAGTAGTAGATTATAAAACCATATCAGAAACAAATACTCATAAATCCATAGTGATAAGCAATAAAATCAGATGAATAAATTGTTAGATGTACGGGGGAAGCTCTCCTTACAAAAGAATTCCAGGTAAAAAATGTTGAAGAGTTGATAGGAGTAGAAACAGAAGGTCTGAAGTCGGCAGATACTTCAGTAGAAATCGCCTGAATCAGAAATCATTAATAGGTGCTAAAGTTGGTGGGCTAAAATATGGAGAAATGGAATTTTTTGCATACTATCAAAGTCTTCCAGAAGATAATTGTTGGTAGGAAAGAGGAAAAATAATGTTATAGTAGAGAAAACTTGCAAATCTTACCCTCATCAAGTAAGTAGAGTTAATACCATCAGGAGTATCAGTATCGTGTCTGCTGACACAATGTGTTGGCAAGTGTACAGCATCACTGCCATGCTGTGATTGCTAAAATATAGAATCTAATTTAAATCAAAACGTAGAATCAAATCAGACAAACCCCAAATGAAGAACATCCTACAAATTTATTGGCATTATCCCAAAGACATGCAAAATAAAGATGAACAAACTACTTCAGGTGAAAGGACCGTCTTACACACACACACCCAAAATAAAAACAACATAAATAAATGCACTATGCGATTCAGGATAGCACCAGGTCGGGGTGAGGGGATGATGATACAGTGAAATAGTTGGAAAAAATGTTGAATCTGATATATAGATTAGGTCTACTGATGGTTTTATTTTATTTTAAAGATGGAGGGACAAAGGGCAACTGCAATAGTGGTACTCACTGGACACTATATGAACTTGAAAATGAACTATATACAACTGTGGATGGGATTGGAGGGTGAAAATGTGGAGAAAGTGAGGGAAGGAGTGACACTGTCCAAAAGGAAATATACACTTTGCCTGACTTAGGCAACTGTAACCTCTCTGTTTTTAGCATTTTCAAATAAAAATAAGGAAGAAATTATTTTACTTTGATTTGTTTATTTGTTTTGTTTTTATTGCCAGTCCTGGGGTGTAGACTCAGGGCCTGAGCACTGTCCCTGGCTTCTTTTTGCTCAAGGCTAGCACTCTGCCACTTGAGCCACAGTGCCACTTCTGGCTTTTATCTGTATATGTGGTGCTGAGAAATTGAACCCAGGGCTTCATATATATGAGGTGAGCACTCTACCAGTAGGCCATATTCCCAGCCCCAATTATATTGCTTTGATTATGTAAGATTTAACATTTGGGGAAGTTAAGTGAGGAGTATAGGAAATTCCTGGTACTATTTTTGCAACTCTTTTGAAACCAAATTTATTTCATAATGAAAAGTTAAATATATATTTATATATAATTGTTCACAAAATGTTCTCAAGACTCTTCTTATACATGTATTAACAATAGACTTCTTTTTTTCAGATGAAGTTTTGTCTTTGTCATGTTTTACAGAAATGCAACTGTACTATAAGTGGTTGTCTTTACTTCCATACAATGATTGTAATTAATTGGGTTGGGGGGGGGGGGGAGTGTTTTTTTTCTTTTTTTTTTTTTCTGCCAGCCCTGGACCTTGGACTCAGGGCCTGAGCACTGTCCCTGGCTTCTTTTTACTCAAGGATACCACTCTGCCACTTGAGCCACAGTGCTGCCTCTGGCCATTTTCTATACATGTGGTGCTGGGGAACCGAACCCAGGGCTTCATGTATATGAGGCAAGCACTCTTGCCACAAGGCCATATTCCCAGCCCTTTGGGGTTTGATTTGGGGGGGGGGGGGTAGGGAGATGTTGGCTCATTTCACAGTGACTATTTGATTTCTTGTCCTTAGAGCTGGTCTTATCGCTATTATATCATCTGTGAACATCTGACTTAGCCACGTCTATCCTATTCTTTCTGTGAGGAATTTGAAGTTGAGACCATAATGTATTACTCAGACTACACTACTCTCTCAAGTGAGAACAAACCATAGCTCATAAAAGAATGAATATCTCAGCATCTTGTAATTCATGCTGCCAAAGTGCACTCAAGAAAAATGGTGCCAATTTATACCTGTTAGCAGCTCATGAAAGGGTTTCTTTCCCTTCTCCCTGCTATTCCATTTCCAGCCAAATATATGGTCTTAGTTATTATGGCTTTAAAATATAACATGGTTTTTATATCTAAAGGGTCAGGTTTCCCTTATTTTCATCTTTTAAAAATTCTTATTGACTTGGATACATTTAAGCATTTCTACTGAAAAAATGTCTATGAAAAAATTCCTATGAGTTAACCACTGTGAGTATTTATGGGCAAATAACATGTGAGATTTCTTTTAGACTATGCTAACCAAAAGGGAACAAAAATTGGGGGTAGGAGGAGATGTAAATAGATTTTGAAAATCAGCACAATAGTAATAACTATTAAAGCTAGATCATGAGATTATTGTGCCATTATCTCTACTTTTATGTATTTTTGAAATGTTTCTTGCTAAAAAAGTAAAAGTTCTCATAAACATTTTATTTTACTGATAAAGTTGGTATCACTTGACATAACTACTATATAAAATCTAGCTCATGATATTAAAGCTATATATACTTATTTGCTTAATCTCAGATTACATATAAAATAGTTTCAGAATTGCTAGCTCATTCCCTTGTGAAGAACAAATTTATTAGCTAGAGTATAATATTTGTGCACAGTTCATTTTGTCTGTAGCCTTAGGAGTCTATAAAGTTTTCCCATAAAAGGCCAGATAGCAAATATTTTCAGCTTTATATTTTATATGGTTTCTGTTGCAACTACTTAACTCTGTCACAGTAGTGTAAAAATCAGCTTTAGCAATACATAAATGCTTGAATATGCTGTGTCTAATAGAGCTTTATTTACAAAAATAAAATACTTAGCTCAGAGGCCTTGATTTGTCAATAAATACCTTGTACTGAAGGCTGAGTGTCCATGTCTATAATCCCAAGTACTACTCTGGAGGCAGAATCAGGATGATTAAAGTTCAAGGGAGAACAGATAAAAATTTCACAAGATCCCATCTTAACCAATATCTTGGCATGGTGGCTGGTACCTGTTCCTAGCTGTAGGAAATATAAATAATGGGGATTATGGGCTGGGGATATGGCCTAGTGGCAAGAGTGCCTGCCTCGGATACACGAGGCCCTAGGTTCGATTCCCCAGCACCACATATATAGAAAACCGCCAGAAGCGGTGCTGTGGCTCAAGTGGCAGAGTGCTAGCCTTGAGCGAAGAAGCCAGGGACAGTGCTCAGGCCCTGAGTCCAAGGCCCAGTACTGGCAAAAAAAAAATAAATAAATAAATAAATAAATAAATAAATAAATAAATAATGGGGATTATGATCCAGGAAAGCCTGGGCAAAAAAAGCAAGACTCTCTCAAAAATAAGAAAAAGGGCTGGAGGTATGACTCAGGCAGTATCATGCCTGCCTATTAAATGCTAAGCCCTGATTTCAAACCCTACTACTGAAAAAACAAAAGAAAACCACCTTACTGAAAATGCTATGGTCCAAATTTACTTGGATCAGTTTCCATCTTTCCTAATCCCATCAGTTTGGTGGTTTTACTCATTTGTAATGTAGTTAGATTCATTTGTTACCATTTGTATTCCATGATCTCACATTCTAGTTGATTTAAATTATTATTTTTTTCATCATGTGAGACTGAGCTACATCCCAAGGGCAACTGCTCCCTTCCTTCAGTTCTCTTCTAAGTAAGAAAATAATAAGAACTGGCTCTCTATAAAACAAGGAGTCCGAGCTGGGGATATGGCCTAGTGTCAAGAGTGCTTGCCTCCTCTACATGAGGCCCTGGGTTCAATTCCCCAGCACCACATATACAGAAAACGGCCAGCAGTGGCGCTGTGGCTCAAGTGGCAGAGTGCTAGCCTTGAGCAAAAAGAAGCCAGGGACAGTGCTCAGGCTCTGAGTCCAAGCCCCAGGACTGGCCAAAACAAAACAAAACAAAACAAGGAGTCCTCACCAGAACCTGACCATACTGGCACCCTGACCTACAACAGCTTCCAAAACCATGAGATTGCCATTGTTTATAAACCATCTAGTCTATGGTAGTGTTACAGCAACCCAAACTAAGACAGTAGTCAATATAATTGGTTTCTGCTTTCGTCTTTTCCTTTTTCCTCCACTTCTTTCTTGTCCTCCTCCTTCCACAAATAAATAGATGCAGATTTTTTTCTTATTCTCTCTTCATTCTTTCATAATGGATAGTATCCTATAAATGATGTTTTGCACTTTGCTTCAGTTCATTTTTTCCCACTGATTCTTTGACAGCTGTAAAATAGCTTTCTGTTGCTGTACTGTAGTTTATTCAATTATTCTAGCAGAAGCCACTTTTCAATTATATTTAGGGTTTTTAAAAAACTTCATAGAAACGCAGTTTACACATATAAGATTATATGTACATATCACATTATACAGCTCAATGAATTTTCATAGAACAAAATATACAAAGGCAAACCAGCACCCAGGTCAAGAGACATTATTAGTATTGCAAAGCCCCTCTGTTCTGCCTTCCTACTCCTTCCTCCAGCTTTCCCCAGAAAAGCAACTATGTTACTTCTAAGGGTAAAGACTATTTTTGTTCTTCACATCACTGGCATTACATAACAATGCACTCATTTGTGTCTGGCTTCTTTCACTCAACACTACATTGCAAGAATCATCCCTGTTGTTTGTCATAGAACATTCATTCTTTTGAGTGTATAGTGCTCTAGTTACTTTATTCATTTTTACTTTACTACAGGTAGTATTTGGGTATTCCCAATTTGGAACAAATATGAATAGTGCCACTAGGATAATTCCCATTCACACATTGTTTGAGTAGACATTGGTACACATTTATTTTGAGTAGTTCCTAGGAGTGGAATTACTACCTTGTAGTCAATTTGGGTTTTTTGTATATACATTGGAACAGTTTTCCAAAGTATCAATTTACACTTGCACCAGCAATATGAAAGCTCTGCTGGCTTGCATCCTCATCATTTGCTATTTTCATCTTCTAGTTTCAGGTTGGTGTCTGGTAGTATAACACTGTGATTTCAATTTGCATTTCCCCCAGTGACTAATGCAGTTGAATATGGTTCCATATGTTCACTGAGTATTTGGATATCTTTTTTATAGGAATTGTCTACTGAAATCTTTTTCCTCTTAAAGAGTCTAACTTTTGAAGGATTTTTAAAATGTGTATATTCGGAGTATAAATTGTTTCTTCCTCAACCTCTTCTGAAGTAGGGATTGAACCCAGGGCCTTGAACTTGAGAGGAATGAGCTCTATTCCTTGAGCAATCTCCTCAGCCCTTCATGCTTTTTGACTTTTTGGTTTGAAGATAGGGTCTCCTGGGGAATGTGGCTTAGCCGGTAGAGTGCTTGCCTAGCATAAAGCCCTGGCTTCAATTCCTCAGCACCACATAAACAGAGAAAGCCAGAAGTGGTCCTGTGGCTCAAGTGGTAGCATGCTAGCCTTGAGCAGCTGCAGCAGAAAAAAGAAAGAAAGAGAGAGAGATAGAGAGAGAGAAAGAGAGATAGAGAGAGAGAGAAAGAGAAAGAAAAGAAGGAAGGAAGGAAGGAAGGAAGGAAGGAAGGAAGGAAGGAAGGAAGGAAGGAAGGAAGGAAGAGTCAGGGACAGTGCTCAGGACCTGAGTTCAAGCCCCAGAACAGGCCAAAATATATATATATATTAGGGTCTCCCTAACTTTGGCTAGGCTAGCCTCCTGCCTCTTCCTGAGTAGCTGTGATTATAAGGTTATACCATCACACTCACCTGCAAGTTGTTTCTTGATGTCTTTGCTTGGATTCCACAGATGCTAATCCCAAGATAAGGATTCTACTACAAGAGAGTTGTTAGGAATGTGCTACCTGGAGAAAATACCGTGGGAGCATGATAAGGAGGTCAAGAAAGCAGAGCACAGCTGTGACTGTAAGCCCTGCCACACTGAAGGTAGTTCCAACCTGGACCCCTATGGGAGCTCTGGAATGTGTTGTGCCTGAGTTTGTCCTGGGTTGAATCAAGCCAATTGAGCTTTCAGATTTATGATCCGTAATTTGGATACAGGCTACACAATGGATGAATTTTGGAGAGATGATGCTCAGTACAAAACACCAGACACAGCAGGACACAGGTGGCTCACACCTGTAATCCTAACTACTCAGGAGACTAAGATCTGAGGATCATGGTTTGAAGCCAATCTCCATGAAAACTACCAAAAATGCCAGAAGTGAAGCTGTGGCACAAGTGGTAGAGCCTTGAACAAAAGGAACTCAGGGACAGCTCCCAGGCTCTGAGTTCAAGCTCCAGGACTGGCACACATAGACACACACAAACCCAGACAAAAATGGACAATTACATATTGCAAAAGTTCCTTTATGTGAAGTATCTAAAATGGTCAAATCTACAGAGAGAGGAAATAGAATAGTGATTACCAGAGGCTGCAAAGTTATTGCTTAATATGTATAGACTTTGTTTAGGATGATGAAAGAGTTTTGGAGTTGGGTTATAGTGGGTTGATCCCTAGGTACTTTATTCTTTTTTTGGCTACTGTAAATGGAATTGTTTCCATAATTTCCTTTTCTGCTTGTACATTGCTGGTGTACAGAAAAGCTGCTGACTTTTGTGGATTGATTTTGTATCCTGCTACTTTGCCAAAATGGTTTATTAGGTGTAGGAGTTTGGGGACTGAGTTGTTTGGGTCCTTCAGATATAAGATCATGTCGTCTGCGAATAGGGATAACTTGATTTCTTCCTTGCCAACGTGGATCCCTTTGATGTCCTCCTCTTGCCTTATTGCTATGGCTAGGGATTTCAACACTATGTTGAAAAGAAGTGGGGAGAGTGGGCATCCTTGTCTTGTTCCTGAGTTTAGGGGGAATGATTTAAGTTTCTCTCCATTTAATACTATGTTAATAGTTGGTCTGTTGTATATGGCTTTTATTATCTTGAGGAATGTTCTATCTATTCTTGTTCTCTCCAGAGCTTGTAATAAGTATGGATGTTGTATTTTGTCAAAGGCTTTTTGGGCATCGACTGAGATAACAATGTGATTCTTGATTTTAGTTCTGTTTATGTGGTGAATTACATTGATTGATTTACGGATGTTGAACCATCTTTGTGACTGTGGAATGAAGCCTACTTGGTCATGATGTATAATTTTCTTGATTAGTTTCTGGATCCTGTTAGCTAATATTTTATTGAGGAGCTTTGCATCTGTGTTCATTAGTGATATTGGTCTGTAGTTCTCTTTTTTTGTTGGGTCTTTGCCTGGTTTGGGAATGAGTATGATATTAGCTTCATAGAATGAGTTTGGGATTTCTCCCTCTGTTTCTATTTCGCGGAAGAGTTTGAGGAGTATTGGTATTAGCTCCTCACTAAAGGTTTTGTAGAATTTGTTGGTGAATCCATCTGGGCCTGGGCTTTTCTTTGTTGGGAGGTTCTTGATTACCTCCTGTATCTCACTGTAAGTTATTGGTTTACTTAGTTGATTTATTTCTTCTTGGTTCAGTTTGGGCAGTTTATACTTCTCTAAGAATTGATCCATTTCTGTAAAATTATTGTTTTTTAGTGAGTAGAGGTTCTGGAAATAGTTCCTTATGATTGTTTGAATATCATGTGTACTTGTTGTAATTTTTCCAGTGGAGTCCCTGATTTTACGTATATGAGTCTCTTCTTTTTTTGTAAGTCTTGCGAGGGGTCTGTCAATTTTATTTATTTTCTCAAAGAACCAGCTTTTAGTCTTATTTATTTGTTGAATGGTCTTTCTATTTTCAATCAGATTTATCTCTTCTTTAATCTTTGTGATCTCTCTCCTCCTAGTCATTTTAGATTCGGTCATTTCTTGTTTCTCCAGTTGTTTTAGTTTCATCGTGAGGTTATTCAGCTGCTCTGCTTCCATTCTTTTATGTGAGTGCTGAGGGCAATGATCTTGCCCCTCAGTACTGCCTTAGCTGTGTCCCATAGGTTTCTCTGTGATGTATTTTCATTGTCATTGTGGCTTATGAATTCGTTGATTTCATCTTTAATTTGGTCTGTGGCCCATGTGTTGGATAACAGTGTGGGGTTTAGCCTCCAAGAATGTGTATAGCCTCTGTGGTAACCGTTGTTATTGAGGGTTGCCTTTAGTCCACTGTGATCAGATATACTACATGGGATGACATCAATACTTTTGTATTTGCTGAGGTTCTTTGTGTGGGCTATGACATGGTCTATGTTGGAGTATGATTCATGGGTGTATTGGGTCTCTGTAGGGTGGAAGATTCTGTATAGATCTGTCAGATCCATTTGGGATATGGTGTTACTTTGGTCCTCAGCTCCCTTGATGATCCTCTGGGTGTTGGATCTGTCTCTTGGAGAGAGTGGGGTATTAAAGTCTCCCACTATGATTGTGTTTGCGTCTGTCTTGTTCTGTAATTCTGTGAGAATTTGCTTGACATATGTAGGGCCTCTTTTGTTCGGTGAGTATACATTTATCACCATGATGTCTTGATTCTGGATTTTTCCTTGTATTAAAATGTAGTGTCCTTCTTTGTCTTTTTTAGTTGATTTTAATGAAATGTCCAGCTTGTCTGAGATCAGGATGGCTACTCCTGCCATTTTGGTAGGTGCGTTTGCTTGGAAGATCTTGCTCCATCCTTTCATTCGGAGCCTGTTTTTGTCCCTTGCTGTAAGGTGGGTCTCTTGTAGACAACAAATGCCAACTTTTTGTTTGCAGATCCATTCTACCAGTCTGCTTATCTTTATCGGAGAGTTTATACCATTTATATTCAAAGAGATCAAGGATAAGAATGTTTTTTCTCCTTCCATTTTTTTTTGTTGGGCTGTTTTTTCCTCTTTTTTTTTTCTTGTCTTTAGTGAGCTGCTCTTTCTGTTTCTGTTTCTGTCTGTGTGTCCTGTACGATCTCTGTTGGGTGGGATTCCCCTCTTAGAATTTGCTGTAGGGCTGTTTTTTTATTCACATACTCCTTTAGATCCTCTTTCCTATGGAAAGATCTTGTTTTCCCTTCGAATGTGAACTCCAATTACACTGGATATTTAATCCTAGGTTGCATATTGTTGGCCCGTAGACCTTGGATGGTGTTCTTCCACTCACTTCGCGCTTGGTAGGTTTGTGTGGAGAGGTCTGCTGTTAGGCGGATCCTCTTCCCATTGTAGAAAATTTCTTTCTTCGTTTTGGCTGCATTCAGAATTTGCTTTTTATTCTTGAGATCTGAAATCTTGAATATTATGTGCCTTGGGGTGGCTTTTCTGGGGTCTGGCCTGCCAGGTGCCCTATAGGCTTAGGTTACCTGGATGGGGTCCCTTGTGAGATTGGGAAAGTTTTCTGCAATCACTTTATTGAAAATATGATGAAGCCATCTGCTCTGGTATTCGGCTCCTTCTTCTATTCCAATTATGTGCAGATTATATCTCTTGTCTTTGTCCATTAGTTCTTGGATTAGTCTGCCCTGAAGCTTCACCGTTTCTTGGAGTGTGGTAATTTTCTGGTTGCTGTTGGCTGCTTCATCGTCCAAGAGAGAGATTCTGGATTCTATATGGTCAATTCTTTGTGCTGTGGATTCAATTCCGGAGTTTATGGATGTCAGAGAGCTATTTATAGTTGTCAGATCAGCTCTGATTGTGGAAATTTCTTCCTTTAAAGAGTTGTATTTTAAATCTATTTTTTCATGCATTTCACTTCTCAGGATGTTAAGGTCTTCTTTAACGGAGGTTTGCATTGTATCTATTTTTGCTTCCATTTCTTTCTTGGCTTCCTGGATGTCCTTCAAGACTTCCACTCTAAACTCCTGGAATTGTTTTCTGATTTCTTTTCTGACGCTTTCCATCATTTATATTAACATGGCCTCATTTGCTTTTTTATTTTCCATCTCCTCTTCAGTCGTCCTGCTTTTTGGAGCTGGCAAGTTGGCTTGCCCTTTGATGAACTGTGCTATATTTCTTTGTGATTTGCACATCTGGAGATCTGTGGGTGGCTTCTTTGGTTTGGTTTTGTGCTGGCTCCCGCTGGTCCATCAGTGGGAGTCTTGTGCCCTGGTGTCCTGGCTCTGGGTTTGGGTTTGGCTGTTGGACCTTGTTTCCCAATGGGTGAGCATGACCTTCTTGGTTGTTGCTGAGGTGGTCACTCTCCCTGCACTTGGGGGCCGGTAGGTTCTGTGTCTTTCTCTGCGGGACAGTGTCCTGTCGCTGTGCTGTGCTGACCCTAGCGTGCCCCTGTTGAGGGTTTGCTGGTCACTGGTTCAGTGTGACGTGGAGGCTTATCTCTTCTTTAATTCCTTTTTTCACTCTGTATCTTGGTCGGAGGAGCTCACCTCTCAGGTAGTTCGCCTTCCTGTGTGGACCGCTCCGGGGCTGATGTTGTTGAGGTGCGGCCCACCCACTTGTGTGAAATGCGCCACACTGAGTGGAGAGCTCTGCCCTCCTGTGTAGGCGTGCCTACCAGAGCGGGCACTGCCGCTGTGGCCCCGCCCACCTGAGTGGGGTACGCCTACCAGAGCGGGTGCTGTCGCCGGGGGGCCCGCCCACCTGTGTGCTATGCGCCCACTACAACAGGCACTGCTGCTGTGGCCCCGTCCACCTGAGTGGGGTATGCCTACCAGAGCGAGCCCCAGGTTGTTGGGTTGTGCTTGTGCCCTCCCGTGAGTCCACTGTGGGGTGCGGTATGTGTGGGGCCCAGTGGGATCAACTGTCCAGGCACGGTTTAGTACCCTCAGACTGCACCTCTGCTGTGAAGGGGGCACGTGATCGGGCCCAGGTGTCCCTGCTGTGCTGGTATTGCCCACCAATGCCTGTGATTTTAGTTGTAAAAGTCTGTGAGGTCCAGGCGCCTCGGGTGGGGTTTGCACTGCCGGCCGTCCCCCGGCCCCTGTTGGGAAGGGGGCAGGGCCAGTTCGGCCAGTTCAGGCTCCTGTGCGGCCTTGGGGCTGCTTCGCCCTTCCCCTGCTAAACTCCTGTGACTTCCCAGAGCCTAATGGGACCTTCCCGCCTGATTTGGGGGTTCTTTGTTCCCTCCGGTTGGGGAGGGGGAGGGAGGGAGATCTAGCTTCTTTGTAGGGTTTGGGTCTCTGATAGCTGGTCTCCCGTTGGGGGAGGGGATAATGGGGGACTCACTGATCCTGGATTGTGTGTGTGTCCCATGCCACTGTTGGTCCTTCGGGTGTGGCGAAAGGTTGTGGTAGCGTCCCTGGCTCTCCCTTCTGCACTGCTGGGTTCCCCAGCCACTAACGTCCATTCCCGGTGTGGACCTGAACTTCCCGTCACTACTGTCGTCGTATGTCTTGGTCCCCACTCTCCCTAGTATCCATGGAGTCCCGCTGTCTGGACTCTGTGCTCCCGGTGTGAGTTTTCGGCAGTTGGTCTGCCAATCTCCGGGTCCCCTTTCCCAGCCTGGCCCTGTTCGGGCCAGGGTCAGCTGGTGGGGGGAGGGTGCCCCATAGATTCTCCGGCTCCGTGTAGGTTTTCGGCTCTTCCTTTTTGCTCCTTTTTGTTTTCCTGCATTTCTCCACTGCTTCTGGCTGCTGGTTTTGCTGGGTTCTTGATGGGGTGCTAGGTGCTGGAGTTCCCAGCTCGATATTCAGTTGGAGCGAGTCGGGGTGCCTCCCTACTGTGGTGGTGCCATCTTCCCAGTCCCTTGAGAAATTTTTAAACAAATTTTACCATGGTGTCTTGCTTTTACTACTAATTTAGTAAGATTTTTTTATTTGAATGAGCACTAAAGTACTTAAAATATTGCATCTACCAATATCATTATTAATAATATTATCATATGACTTTGTTGTTCTGTAAATGTAGTGATCCAACATGATTTTTCAATGTTTTATTAGCATATGGCAATAGCATGGGGAAATGGTTCTGATAATTCTGTACAAGTATGCAATATATTTTTTATTTTATTTATTTTTTTGCCCAGTCCTGGGCCTTGCACTCAGGGCCTGAGCACTGTCCCTGGCTTCTTCCCGCTCAAGGCTAGCACTCTGCCACTTGAGCCACAGCGCTACCTCCATTATATTTTCTTAGATCCTCTTGTTTCATTCCTTCTTGCACAAAGTATTCAGTGGTTTCATCATTCTATCTTCGTGTGTGTATGTGTATTAAATACTTTGATCCTCTTCCCCCAATGCATTCCCCTTTATCCTTCTCCTGCTGATTCATTTTTACACTTATGTTCTATCATCATCATCATTATCATCATCATCATCATCATCATCATCATCATCATCATCATCATCACCATCATCACCATCACCACCACTACCACCACCATTTTAGGTCTACATTCTACATATGAGTGAAAACATGATATTTGGCTTTTTAAAGCCTAGCCTGTCTTGTTCAACATAATGATCTCATTTTTCTCCTGCAAATTCTTTATGGCTCAATAGTACTCCATAGTGTGTGTGTGTGTGTGTGTGTGTGTGTATGTGTGTATCATATTTTCTTGATTTATTCCTCAGTTTGAGGGCAGCTAAGTTGACTGTACAGCTTGACTATTGTGAACAGTGCTGTGATAAATGTGGTATGTATGCATTAAATTATTTTTATGTTAAGCCATCTTTGAATATTTATAATAAGTATTTCATATATATGCTCCATATATGTATACATATTTATACTTCATATATATGTATGTATGTGTGTATATATATATTTACAGTTGTGTCTGTTTGTGTGTGTGTGCATGTGTGTGTGTGCGCATGTGCCTCCCAGTTGGAGGGCTTGAATCTAGAGTCTGGGCTCTGTTCTTGAAGCTTTTTGCTCAAGGCTAGCACTACTATTTGAGCCACAGATTCACTTCCAGCTTTGGGGTAATTAACTGAATATAAGAGACTCAGAGACTTTCCTGCCTGGGCTAACTTTGAACTGTGATCCTCAGATCTCAGGCTCCTGAGTAGCTAGGATTACAGACATGGGCCACCAGCACTGGCTGTGATATGTTATTTTTATGTATTACCAAATTGTTTGTTAATATTTTATATTATATATTATAGTAATATCTCATATATTTGGACTTGATCTGTTAAAAAAAAATAGCCATTTCTATTCAAGAGATTCGCCTGAATTTGAGAGAGAGAGAGAGAGAGAATTTGGAAGTGTCTAAGTAAATAGAATTATAGGTATATATATTTCCCTTTATTTCTCCCCTCTTTTATCTCTTTTGTATTTATCTATAGTATCTCATTTGGGGCAGCTTACAAGTCCATTCACACAAATGTGTCACAGTTCTTGTTAATATTTTTGTACTGCAGGTAGTAAGATGTATAATAAGCTAGGTGCCAATATTTCGTGTATTCCTAGCTACTCAAGAGGCTGAGATCTGAGGATTGAGGTTCAAAGCCAACCCAGGCAGAAAAATCTGTAAGACTTTTATCTCCAACTAACTAGAAACTAGCCAGGAAGTGGCAGAGAACTGGTCCTGAGTGTAACTGGTAGCTCAAGTGGCAGAGAACTGGTCCTGAGTGTAAAAGCTAAGGGACAGCACCTGGCGGTGAGTTCAAACCCCAGTACTGGTACACACACACACACACACACACACACACACACACACACACCTATATATAAATAATATAATATAGTATATGATATATAAATACATTATATGTAAATTCAAAGCACAGATGTAAATTAGCTTAACTTATGTTTTGTATAAACAAGTTAGTTTTATTGATATTTTCTGATCACCACACGAGTTGTATTTTATTTTTGTTCTTATATTATGTACTTCCTTGATTCCTTTTTGTATTTTTTATTCTTTACACAGGTATAGGAACACAATTCAATACAACATATGAATGAGTTAAATCTAAAGGATCAGTGTGTCAATGATAGAAAGAATAATTCAAAACCTCAGTTGTGATGTGCATATAGGATTCTAACTCTGGCATGTATTTTTACAATACCGAACAGAACCAGCACTATTTCAGGGACATCAAAATAGCACCAGCAAATGAAATGTAAAATCATGCCCTTGAGAGTAAATTCTTTTCTGCCGATAGAGGGCAACATGATCAAGTTGCTAGACTTGAGAGCAGCTTCACAGCCTTTTGTCTCAACAAAGTTCAAAAGTCAGTATTAGGGCTCAGGATATGGCCTAATGGCAAGAATGCTTGCCTCACATACTTGAAGCCCTGGGTTTGATTCCTTAGCACCACATATATAGAAAAGACCAGAAGTGGCGCTGTGACAGCTCAAGTGGTAGAGTGCTAGCCTTGAGCAAAAAGAAGCCAGGGACAGTGCTCAGGCCCATGACTGGCAAAAAAAGAAAAAAAAAAGGGGGGGGTCAGTATTAAACTTATGATAAACAAAAAGCAGCAAAAAGCTGAAACCACAAACCTTTATCAGGATTCCTACCTGTAGATTCTCTTCATAATTGTCTTAGTATGCTGTTGCTAAAATTTCCTTTCCAAGAGAAAACACAAGCATTTCTCATTAAAAAAGGAAGAGAGAGAGAGACAGAGACAGAGACAGAGAGAGAACGTCACATCCCACTGCTTCCCTCTAAGAGATAAAGGCCAAGTTCCTTAGAATATTTGGGTTTCTTCTTGATATAATCTTAACTTTTGTAGCTCACCATTGTTCACCTTTAATAACTACATTGTAAAGCTACTTGTTCTTCCTCTCTCTCTGTCTCTCTGTCTCTGTCTCTCTCTCTCTGGCAATACTGGTATTTAAAGTAAGGGCCTCAAGTAAGTGCCTTCATGCTTGCTTATTCAGGTGGTGCTCTGCCAGCCCAGCTTTCTGTTGGTTATTTTGGAGATGGTCTCACAGGCTTTTCTACCTTGGCTGTTTTTTTACTGAGATCCTCCAGATCTCAGTTTCCTTAGCAGCTATAATAGTAGGAGTGAGCCATCCAATCCTGACTTACACTATATACTTCTATGCTTTGCTTCTGTTTTTCTTCCCTCTGAATTTTCCTATACTTCCTCTTCCACTGAACATCTATTTTTTCCATGCAAGTCCTAGCTCCACCCTTCTTTTCTCTCCTCCCCCTCTCTTTCTTTTTCTTGTGCCAGTCCTGGGGCTTAAACACAGGGCCTGAGTGTTGTCCCAGATCTACTTCTGGATTTTTTTGGTGAGTATTTGGAGATAAGAGTCTCATTGAATTCCCTGCCAGGGCTGGCTTTGAACCACAATCCTCAGATCTAGCCTCCTAAGTAGCTAGGATTACAGGCATGAGCTACCAATTCCCAGCTGTAAATCCTTTCTTGACTTACCATTAAAAGTTAACTTTAATCCATTCATCCACTGAGGGGCTGATTCCATAGGTTAATTCTGTATCTTGGCTATGGTAAAGAATTCTGCAATGAACAAGGTTGTGCTGGTAGCTTTAGTGTGGCCTTGTTTGTGATCTACTGGATAAATGCCCAGGAGTGGGATTTCTGGGTCATAGGGAAGCTCTATGTTTACTCTTTTGAGCAGCCTCTATACTGCTTTCCACGACAGTTGAACAACCCATCAACAGTGCAGTAGTGTTCTCTTTTGGCTATATCTCCACCAGCATCTATTATTGTTACTTTTCTTGATAATGGCCATTCTAACTGGGTGAGGTAGAATCTCAATGTTGTTTTGATTTGTGTTTATTTTATGAGCAGAGGTGTTGAACATCTCTTCATGTGTCTATTGGCCATTCTTACTTTTTATTCTGAGAAGTCTCTCTGTAAATCTTTAGCCCACTTATTAATTGGGTTGTTATTTCTTTGGAGGAATGAATCAAAAATCGTGGTATATATACACAATGCTTCCATCAGAAAGAGTGATATTGTCCATTCATAAAGAAATTGAAAAACTTGGAATAAATTATATTAAATGAAGTAAGCTAGACCCAAAGAAACATAGGTTGCATTGTTTCCCTCATTTGTAGTCATGAGAATGTGCCTATAAAGCTACAAGTAAACACAATGGAAGGCAAAAGACAAAAAAAATTACACTTGGACATGATAAACTAAATAGAACTCTGAACACTCACAGAGACCAAAAGAGGACATTCTTAGGAGAGGATCACAAGGGGCCAATAGCTATATGCATATGGTCATATAAAATGATGTTTATCAAAACAAACTCCAAGAAATGGAAACAAGATGTTTCTTACCTTACCTTTTGTGGTTTAAATTTGTTTTTCCCCTTTGTCACTATTTTTTGTCTTGCATGTAAGTTTATCTCTTTTTTGAAGGAGAAGTAGAAGCACAGAAATGGTGGGTCAAAGGGTGAACTAATTCATCAGTGATACTCACTAGACACTATGCTGAAAATGAACTATACAACTTGTGTGGAGAGCTGGTTGAGAGGAGAAAAACTTGGAGAAAACGAAGGAAGAGGTGACATTGCTCAAAAAAAAAAATGTACTCATTACCTGACCTATGTAACTGTAACCCCTCTGTTCATCACCTTCACAACAAAAATGTGAATGTTGCTCAAGTAGCACATCTCATACATTGCACTTTTTAGTAGCAGTTTGTAATCTTCAGCAGGCTATAAGATGCTAAAGGGTTCATATATTTTAAAATGAAGCACAACACCAACCCAACAACCACCTTGTTCATTTTCATCCCCCTAGGGCAAACACACACACAGACACACAGACACACACACACACACACACACACACACACACACACACACACAGAGCGCAAATACTTGAATTGTGGTGTTTTCTTTTTTAATGAACAAAAAAAGGATCTGAATCAGAATGGAAAGTTCCCATATTGTTCAAAATGCCTGGCTGAAAGTTTATTCATTGCAACTAAGGAAGGTAGACATTACTTCTCTCAAGTACTAGATTCTTTTTAAATATATGGAAATGTTTTTTAAAAATTTTACTTTCCTGATAATCTCTCGGTGGCCAACATTTTTGTAGTATTGAAGATAGAGATCCTCTAGTGCAGAAGTATATATATCATGTTACTTAGTTTGAAGAAATCCTGGAAATAATAGGCCACTTGATTTCTAAGACAGGTGTACTTCTACTTTCTTGCCTCTCTGGAGACAAGGGATCATCTACAATGTGTACACTCAGTATACTCAATAACTAGCTTCAATCTCATCTATGCCTACATACAGAGGTTAGCATTTGAGAGGGCAGTGAAGGAAGAGGGAGAAATTCCTTTCATGATTCTGCCTCAGACTTGAGCACCACAGAGTATTTTAAAACACATGATATATATAATAGTAAGTAGACACAGATGATATTTTGAAGAGGTGATCATTACAATACCATCTGCCAGGTTTTTCAATTGGCTAAAAAGAAAAAAAGAAAAATTACTTTGGCAGGACTTGCTCTTCACAAAATCATGTTGATTTTTGCCAAGTCTGTGTAATATGATATGCCACTTGCAAATTAAGGGAAAAATGCTTTCACATTGCACTCCAGGAAAAATATGGCCATTGTCCTTATGACCTTTGTTAAAAATATATAAATATGTATATATATATTCAAGCATAAGTTAGGTAAGCTCATGGTAAATAAAGAAGACTGAGACAGCTGGTTAACTAATTCAAAACTATCAAATTCAAAAACTGTTTGTGGGGACTGGGAATATGGCCTAGTGGCAAGAGTGCCTGTCTTGTATACATGAAGCTCTGGGTTCGATTCCCCAGCACCACATATACGGAAAATGGCCAGAAGTGTCACTGTGGCTCAAGTGGCAGAATGCTAGCCTTGAGCAAAAAGAAGCCAGGCAACAGTGCTCAGGCCCTGAGTCCAAGGCCCAGGACTGGCAAAAAAAAAAAAAACACAAAAAACTGTTTGTGGCTACCATAATATAATTGGTATACTATTGCCATATCCCAAAATTTAAAAAAGGATATTTAAATCTCATATTTAGATCAGGCTGCCTTTTGAAATCAAAATAGATTGAATTCAGAGCTCTGAAGCCTGCTCACTAGAAATTTCCATGAAAGGTGTGTATGGGTTTGTGAAAAGCCAAAATGACGCATAAATCTTTTCCTCCATATTTAGAGACAAACTTTCACATGATTAATGCGCTATGAAACATAAGCAATGTAGCTTGTGCTTAGAAAAAATAAATTTGTTGGAGGGTATTATCTACTAATAATATCTCAATCAGTGCCATGTTATCTGCTATGTCATTTTCCTTGTAAATTTGGAAGAGGCTAATTGAATTTTATTCAATATAAGTACTGGGAATGAAATCTAATTTGTTATTTGTTTTGCTTTTGTCAAAGAAATTGATGAGTAGGTGATTTCAGATGGGTATACCTTCTAGATAAATTTTCATGAATGGGTTTCCATGAATGTTGGGTTTGTATGTAAGTGCTTCAAGTTTCTGTTGTGAGAGGGGACACGGAGAAGACAGTCACAACATTAATTTCTTGTTTTCTTTTAAAATAATGTCTTTTCATCAAGTGTGGTAGTTGTATATCTGTCATCCCAGTACTCAGGAGGCAGAGGCAAGATCAAACCTTTGAGGCCAATCTGGCTATACAATGAGACTCTGTCTCATAAAACAAAACAAAATGTCTTCTTTTAAAAATTACAACTTGGGGGCTGAGAATATGGCTTAGCAGTAAAGTGCTTGCCTAGCCCACACGAAGCCCTGGGTTCAATTCCTCAGCACCACACAAACAGAAAAAGCCGGAAATGGCTCTATGGCTCAAGAGGTAGAATGCTAGCCTTGAGCAAAAAGAAGCCAGGGATGGTGCTCAAGCCCTGAATCCCAAGCCCCAGGACTACCCCCCCCCCTCAAAAAAAAATTACATTTTGGAGGCTGGGAATGTGGCTTAGTGGTAGAGTGCTTGCCTAGCATGCATGAATCCCTGGGTTTGATTCCTCAGTACCACGTAAACAGAAAAAGCCAGAAATGGGGCTGTGACTCAAGAGGTAGAGTACTAGCCTTGAGAAAAGAAGCTCAGGGACTGGAGAAAAGTTATATTTTGTACCTCTTAAATATCATATTATTTGCTAGGCACCAGTGGCTCATGCCTATAAGCCTAGCTACTCAGGCAGCTAAATTCTGAGGGTTGTGGTTCAAAGCCAGCTGGGGCAGAAAAGCAGACTCTTATCTCCAACTAACCACCAGAAAAAAAAAAATGGAAGTGGCACTGTAGCTCCAAGTGCTAAAGCAAAAAAGCTTTGAGCAAAAAAGCTCAGGGATAGCACCCAAGCCCTGAGTTCAAGCCTCATGACCAGCCAAAAAAAAAATCAGATTATTTAAATGAAAGCTATGAAAAAGTAATTACTTCAATACATTTATTCATTCAACTGATAACTCATTGTATATGCTATGTGTAATACACTGCAAGGTATTGATCCTATATATTTGTCAGTGAAAAAAATAGTTACTATTCAGCACTGACAGATAATAAATGTCAAATTTATTATTTTTTTGTAGTACTGAGGTTTGAACATAGGGGCTAATACTTGCTAGGCAGGTGCTGTAATACTTGAGCCATGCTCCCAGTCCCAGATTATAGATGATAAACTGTTTGCCACAAATCTTTATGACAAGTTGCTAATATACTGATCATTTCCCTCTGTTTCTTCATGATACGCTGCCAGCAGTTTAAGCCCCTGTTAATCTGAAAAGAATTGCCACCTGGTATGACTGTCAGAAGACCTAGAGAAATCTTATAGGTGTTATCCCTACTTTGACAGAAAGCTGTGAGCTCTACTGTCTTCTTTTGGAGCTTCCTGTCTCATTGCCATTTTGTCCTCCTTTGTACTCCACAGTTGACCTTTGTAGACTGCATTCTTTGCTGTTTCTTGTGAGACACTGACCGGAAGTATGAGTTAAGACTCAGGTATCCATTTGCCTTTTTGTGTGTGTCATGATTACGACAGTCCCTAGACGACCCATGGACACAGTTCTAGAGCAGTGGCTCCTTTTCCAAAATACCTAGTCTTTCAGCATTCTAGTGATAGTTTCTTCTTCTTGCTCTAGGGGAATAGTCTCCCTCAGGGTTGGGTACTTCACACACACCCCACACACACCCTGATTCCCCCAGATTTCTCTAATTTACCCTTCATTCAATTCTCTTCAACTAAACACCTTAAGTTGTGCCTGTTTCCTGTTTGGGCTGGAGATATCTTACATTCAGAGGGAGTGTTTTCAATAACAATGTGATGAGAGATTGAAAGCAACTTGAACTATATTTGATACAACAGACTAATGGAATTCAGCTTCCAAGCAATTTGTGCAGTTCCAGAAAATAACTAAGTAATACCATTGATGGTTAATTTAGCTACCTGTGAAGTTAATTAAGGGAAAATGTTAGTTCTGTTTGTGGATTTGTTTTGTTGGTATCCAGTGCACTCAGCTAGTTTAAAGGTTGACCAACTATGGCCTGAGGCCAAACCAGAACTGCTAGCTCTATTTGCGAATAGAGTTCACACACAAAAAAAGACTAGCCAATTTCTGTTAGAGTGGAAGAGTTGAATACAATTGGGACCATATGACTACACAAACATCAGGCCTTTTACAGAACTTTGTCAACCTCTGAGCCAATTATTTGAATGATGTATTTCCCATCTTCTTTTGTCCTCCTTCACATACAATCTTTTCTGTATCCATATGTTTATCATATACCTGGAAGCTCAATAGTGATCAATGGAAAAGGTGAGAATGCATGGATAAAGGTAGAGCTCATAACTTCAGTTCTGTTCTAAACTTAGACTGCATTCTTTATAAGATTTGTCAAGTTTCATGCATGACTATGGATATTGGGATACGATTTTTTAATTGTTTACTTTGTGGTCCTATATACATAATACATGATAATCATTTATAAAAATGCATTCAAATTTTATTTAGTATCGATAGATTAAAACCCAGGATCATTGCTATATTTTCTGTCTGTTTTGTTTTTTGACAGTCCTGGGGCTTGGACTCAGGGCCTGAGCACTGTCCCTAGCTTCTTTTTGATCAAGGCTAGCACTCTACCACTTGAGCCACAGCGCCACTTCCAGCTTTTTCCGTTTATCTGTTGCTGAGGAATTGAACTTAGGGCTTCATGCATGCAAGGCAGGCACTCTACCACTAAGCCATATTCCCAGCCCCATTGCTATAGATTCTAATGGTCTTATGAAAGTAATACAATTCACTGAAAGTTCCTTTTTTGTGTGTGTGCCAGTCTTGGGCTTTGAACTCAGGGTTTGGGCACTGTCCCTGAGCTTTTATGCTTAGGGCTGGCACTTCAGCACATGAGGCATAAGCTCTACTTCTAGCGTTTTGGTGCTGAACTGGGGCCAAGAGTCTTACTGACTTGCCTGCCAGCACTGGCTTCAAACTACAATCCTCAGATCTCAGCCTCCTGAGTAGCTAGGATGACAGGCATGAGCCACCAGCACCTGGTTAACATAGTTTATTTTAAAGTTATTTCTTTGTTACTGATCTTTTCCAGCTATGACAACAAAACATTATAATAATAAAATATTTTTAAACTACTAAACATGATCAGCTTTAGTTTTAGAAATCAAGGGTAGACCTTTAGTTTACAAAAGTTATGGAATAATAATGAGTCTGGCAAGGGGCCAGTAGCTCATACCTATAATCCTACTACTCAGTAGGCTGAGGTGTGAGGATCAGGGTTCAAAGCCAAAGAGGTCAGAAAAGGACTCTTATGTCTAGTAAACTACTCAGAAAAAGCCAAAGCTGGTGCTGTGGCTCAAGTGGCAGATCAGTACCGTAAGCATAAAGAGCCTTCGGGACAGTACCCAGTCAGGCCCTGAGTTCAAGCCCTGGGACTGGCCAAAACAACAACAACAACAACAACAACAACAAAAACCAACAAAAAACCTCTGAGTCTGAGAACTCTTCTTAAGCTAATTTTTCTTTTTAATAGTCAAACGATTCCAGCACCAGTCGCTAATGCCTGTTATCCTAGCTACTCAAGAGACTGAGATCTGTGGATTGTAGTTCAAAGCTGGCCCAGACAGGAAAGTTTGTGAGACTCTTATGTCCAATTGATCAACAAAAAGCTCGCAGCGGAGCTGTGGCTCAAATAGTAGAGTACTAATCTTGAGCATGAAAGCTCAGGGACAATGCATAGGCTCTGAGTTCAAACCCCAGAACTGCCAAAAAAAAAAAAAAAAGACAAATGATAGATATTAATTTAGAGTTGCAAAATAAAAATTTAATTTCTTTTTTTTTTGTTTGCCAGTCCTGGGGCTTGAACTCAGGGCCTGAGCACTGTCCCTGGCTTCTTTGTTCTCAAGGCTAGCACTTTACCACTTGAGCCACAGTGCCACTTCTGGCTTTCTCTGAATATGTGGTGCTGCGGAATGGAACCCGGGGCCTCATGCATGCTAGGCAAGCACTCTACCATCAGGCCACATTCCCAAGCTCTTCTATTTGAAAAAAAAAATTATTATTTTAGCTGGATGCTGATGGATCTCATTTGTAATCCTAGATACTCGGGAGGCTGAGATCTGAGGATCACAATTTGAAGCCAGACAGAGAAGGAGACGTCAAATGGAGCCAAATGGTGTTGTGGGGTCAAGTGGTAGAGTGCTAGTCTTGAGTTAAAAAGCTCAGGGACAATGCTTAGGCCTTGAGTTCAAGCCCCTGGACCAGCACACAAAATTAAAATTATGATTTTCTTGAAAGTTTTAACAAAGGTATCTTTTCATATAATTATGGTTAAAGGAGGGAGATAGAGAGAGACATTCTTCGCTTCTTATACAGGAAAAGGGAGTTAAAGTCTCCAAATTTCATCCTTTTAAACTTTTTAGTTGCACAGCACCACACAGTTTTTATGTCTTCCTGCTGCTACTGCCCTTCAACGGAAAGAAATAAAATGTCTTCAGATGTCCTCATTTATAATGAGGACATTGTCATTTATAATTTGTATTTTTTTTTTTTTTTTGGCCAGTCCTAGCCTGTGAACTCAGGGCCTGAGCACTGTCCCTGGCTTCTTTTTTGCTCAAGGCTAGCACTCTGCCACTTGAGCCACAGCACCACTTCTGACCATTTTCTGTATATGTGGTGCTGAGGAATCGAACCCAGGGCCTCATGTATACGAGGCAAGCACTCTTGCCACTAGGCCATATCCCCAGCCCTACATAATTTGTATTTTTAACATGTAGGTAGATCTACATTATTTTCAGTGATGAAAAATATCTGATTGTTTCAACCTATACTTATCCTATACTTTTGTCTAATAGTACTTACAGTTATTTACATGTAAATCTTGCTGATTTATCTTAAAGATAATGCCTTGGGCTTTTTAAGGAAATCAAGTCATGCCCCAAAGATGGCAGAATTATACCTAGGAGTATTCAGTTTGTGCTTCTTTTTATTAGAAGCTCTTAAGTTTTCTATCATGCTCTGTGACTTATCAATCATACTTCACTAGTTTTCATCATAGGACTAGTGTCCACCACAATAAGTATTTATCTCTGTTATTATGATCCATCATCTACTCAGATTAGAATTTCATCATCTACTAGATTCAGTTTCAGTTAGGTATCATTAATATCTGTCTCTAGGATGTAAATGAATGTAGAGTTTAGAAATTGGCTTATAATTAGCATAGGGGACTTATTTTTCCCAATTTGTAAAAGTCTGTTTTGTAATTTTTGTCTTTTTCTGCAAATGTCTTTATTTGCTTCTCCATCTTTAAAGTTTCCATTTGCTTAGTACCTAGTCATTGGTAGCAACTGTGCATAGATTTGAGGACAAAAAGAAGAAAAACAAACACAAAGACTGGGTAGGCAGTGAACAGTCCTACTATTGTACCTGTAAGTGACCACTAACTTATAAGACTGTTTTATGTCATACTGTAGCATCACAGTTACCTCAATACAGACCAAGAAAATGAACATAAGCAAGAACTTATACCTAGAGACACGTCTGTCCTAACAGTCATTGGACAAAAGGGACCTATCAGACCTTCACCCAATAAGTATTCATTCTTTCAGACTAATTTAATGATCTATGTATTGCTAGCATGTAGAAAACAGCTCCATCTTGAAAGGTAAACGTTAGGTCCTCTCCCTGAGGGCTACATGCAGATGCCCCCACCTCATTAAGTCTCCACCCAGTTACCTGGGTAACCTGCAGACCTGGAGGCAGTTACCTCCCCTTTCCCTGAGGTGACATCCTAATCCACCTGGCCACACCCCTTGCCCCTGCCCTAGATATAAGGCGGGGCTGGGTGGGGGTCGCTCTCTTTCTCTCCCTTCTCTCTCTCTCCTCGCGCTCTCTCTCTCCCTTCTCTCCGGCCATGGATCATCTTGGCCACAGGCCAGCAGTTCGGTAATAAACGTTCTCTCCTGCCTGAATACCGCGTGGCGTTCTCCTTTACCGGCTACCTACTTTAAAAACCTAACAGTAAAGATATTATTTACAAAAAACATAGGAAAGCTGCTAACATAATATGAAACTAAAAACTTAGTTGTCAAAGTGTATGCATACCCTTGCACTTCTCAAGAGCCTATTGTGTGCATCACTGTATTAAAAACACAATATGATCATTTAGCTCAACTGTGAAGATGTCATTTCTTTAAGACCAGTTTATGTTTAGAATACACTGTTCAACAAAGCTTGGCCAATTATAATACATTTTTAGAAGATTTCCATCAAGATGATAAAAATGAAAAACATTTTTTTTTTTTTTTTTGGCCAGTCCTGGGGCTTGAACTTAGGGCCTGAGCCTGGGTTCTTCTTGCTTAAGGGTAGGACTCTGCCAACTTGAGCCACAGCGCCACTTCTGGCCTTTTCTATATATGTGGTGCTGAGGAATTGAACCTAGGGCTTTTCTATATATGTGGTGCTGAGGAATTGAACCTAGGGCTTTATGTATATGAGCCAAGCACTCTTGCCACTAGGCCATATTCCCAGCCTCTAAGCAATTAATTTTTTTTTCTATATATGTGGTGCTGAGGAATCGAACCCAGGGCTTCATGTATACGAGGCAAGCACTTTACCACTAGGCCATATTCCCAGCCCCAAAAATGAAAAACAACTGAGTGTAGCAGTCTATACTTTCAGCTAGTTGAGAGGTTGAGGCAAGAAGACCACTTAAGCCCCAGAGTTTGAGTCCAGCCTGGGCAACATAGACTTCATCTCAAAAGAAAAATGTTAAATAAATATAAATTAAAATTTAAAACATGCTGGTCACTGGTGGCTCATGCTTGTAAATCTTAGCTACTCAGAAGGCTGAGATCTGAGGATTGTAGTTTGAAGCCAGCCCTGGCAAAAAAATGTCTGTGAAACTCTTATTTCCAATCAACCATCAAAAAGCCAGAAGTAGAGGTGTTAGAGTGCCAGCCTTGATGGGAAAAAGCTAAGGGACAACACCCAGGCCCTGAGTTCAAGCCCCAATACTGGTACAAAATTAATTAATTAAAAATAGTTTGGCTATTGAAAGGGATAAATGTTTTTATATGCTCACTGAAAAATAAAGGATTATATATATAAATATACATACATACATACATATATATTCCTTTAAAATTTCTTCTGGAAAAAATTATAAAGACTTGAGAAAGAAACTGTCTTGAAGGCAATTTATTTTTATAAACTCATTGTCCTGGGGCAAATTGTTTGGCTTTCCAATTTCACTGGTAAGAAACAATCTCCAGTTAATGTCTCCTCAAGATCATTAGTGAATTGCAATAGTTTTCAGAAATTGCTTTGCTATGAGCTTGTTATGGTTTGATTCTTAAATGTTCCCCAAAGCCCATTTGCTAAAGGGTTGATTGCCAGCCTGTGTTGCTATTAAGAGCCTTTAGGAGCTGAGGCCCTGTGGAAGAAAGTTAGCTCTGTGTAGATATGCCCTTGAAAAGTGGTAGAGAGACCCTAGTCCCTTCCTTGTTCTCTTCTTCATGGATGGCATGGAGCCATATGTTTTTGTTGCACCATATACTCTCTGCCATAATGTTTTGCTTCTCCACAGACTTTAAACAATGAAGCCAAGAAGTAATGGACTGAAACTTCTGAACCCATGAGCCAAAATAAACTCTTCTTCCCTTCAGGTTCATTATTTTAAGTATTTTGTCATGCTATTGAAATCTGACTAACACAGAGCTCTTGTCAAATATTAACATTTAAAAACTTTTTTTTTTGGCCAGTCCTGGGCCTTGGACTCAGGGCCTGAGCACTGTCCCTGGCTTCTCTTTGCTCAAGGCTAGCACTCTGCCACTTGAGCCACAGCGCCACTTCTGGCCATTTTCTGTATATGTGGTGCTGGGGAATTGAACCCAGGGCTTCATGTATACGAGGAAAGCTCTCTTGCCACTAGGACATATCCCCAGCCCCTTAAAAACTTTTTTTGAGGCTAGCCTCAAACCCTAAATCCTACCTGCCTCTGGCTAATTGTTAGAATTTGAACTGATCATCATAGTTGAAGGAAGACTCTTTGATCTATTGCCAAGAGTGCCCATTGCTTGCAACATACTGCCCTAGACATGGAGTTAAAAGATGAATGAAACAGGCTCACTGAGGAGAACAGCATGTAGGAAATATTTGCTATACAGAGCAAGTTACAGATATAAAGTGGAGATTCGATACTACCTAGTCACAAAAGCAGGGAGTGCTCAACTTCCTGAGGGACGAGCAGGCCTTGACTAGCCAGCGGGAAAGTTTTCTGGCAGCATTTAGAAGCACAGGTGCATGGTATATAATGGTCAATTTGAGATAGTTCACTTTGTTTGGAACCCAGGGCAACTGAAAAAAATCAACTGATACTGGTCCAAAGAGAGGATTCCTTCTTTCTTTCTTTTACAATTCAGCTCTTTACAATTTTCTTTTCCTCTATCCAACTGAGATACAGAATAGAGCAACAAGTCCACTGGTCTAAGCAGATGTGCAGTAGGAAGTGCCTATTTTACAGCTCAGGAAACTGACCCTCAAACAAGATAAACAACTTGATTAATTTTGATCTCTCACTTTCTCTATTATGTTTCTCTTTAAACTATTTTGAATGATTAAAAACACATGCCTTTTGCGTGCTTAGGTGGCTTTGAAGACTTCTTGAGTCTTACTCAATATATCCAAAGGGCCATTTTGGAAAGTTTATGATAAGCCTGAAAGGATTTATGAGTTTTTGTTTTCTCCTTTTTGCTATTCTTTTTGCCTCCTTTCCTCCCTCCTTCCTTCTCTTCTCCTTCTTCCATTCTCTCTCTCCATACCAGGTGAGTTTGAAACTTTATTCAATACATCAAGAGGCCATTTTGAGAAGTCCACAGAAGAGAGGATTTGGGTTTTGTTTTTCTTTTTGATTCTTTTCTCCCTCTCTTTTTTCCTCCTCCTTTTGTTCCTCCCTCCATCTCTCTTTCTCATTCTCTTTCTTTTTTTTTTTGAGACATGACTCACTATGTTGTCTAAACTGGCCTTTAACTTTTGGGCTTGATCAATTCAACTGCCTCAACTTCCCAAGTAGCTGGAACTACAGCAACAGGCCACCATGTCCAGCTAGAGAATGAATTTGCTGAATACACTGAAAATAAACTTCAAGAGGCATTGGTGCAAGTTCTTAAAAAAAAAAAACTATGATAAATTGTGCTGCCATGAACATTGTTGTGCTGGTGGCTTTAGTGTGTTCTTGTCTGTAATCTTTTGGGCAGATGCCCAAGAGTGGGGCTACTGGGTTGTAGGGGAGTTCTATGTTTAGCCTTCTGAGGAATCACCATACCGCTTTCCAGAGTGGCTGAACAAGTTTACATTCCCACCAACAATGAAGTAGAGTTCCCTTTTGGCCACATCCCCTCTAACATTTATTATTGTTAGTTTTCTTGATAAAGGACATTCTTACTGGGGTGAGGTGGAATCTCAATGTTGTTTTGATTTGCATTTCTTTATGGCCAGTGATGTAGAGCACTTGTTCGTGTGTCTCTTGGCCATTCTTATTTCCTCTTCAGAGAAGTCTCTTTTTAGGTCTTTAGCCCACTTGGACCTTGATCTGGGGACAAATACTTTTAAGTATAGATTTATAGGAATAATTGCATACCACAACAAAAATAACCGAAATATGGTAGATATGGGTATCTGTAGCATATGAGTAATGTTGTGTATAGAATCTGAGGGGTGGAGGTAGAATCTTTCTCTAGACCATAGTCTACTCCAATCATTTAATTTTGTATTAGAGGAGAACTGAGCATATAACTTAATCCTTGACCAGAATGGTATGGCTTTTCTGAAGTCCTTTCCTGTTGGATGGGGGGGGGGGGCAGACAGAGACAATACTTGGGGCCTGGGCACTGTCCCTTAGATTTTTCTGCTCAAGGCTGACACTCTACCATTTAGGCCACATCTCCACTTTTAGATTTTTGCTGATTAATTAGAGATATGAGTCTTAATAACAAGGGATGACTTCAAACTGCAATCCTCAGATCTCAGCCTCCCAAGCAGCTAGAGTTATACGTAAGACACCATGCCTAGTTTTCTTGTTGAATTTTTAACATTCTGAGAAAGGATAGATAGAAAATAACTATAACAACAAAACAAAAAACACTTTTGTGGAGTTTCTTCCTAAGTGAAAGGAGGATAGGAAAGTTTTGGATTTAATCTTACAGGACATTGCAATTCAAAGACCATTAAATTGTGTATAATGTACAATCCCTCTTTTGCCAGACAGAGAAGTTTCCTGATTGTACTCTTGAGATATTATAAAACATTTCTAGGGCTGCTGTTAAAGTAGTGAATTGTGCACTGGTAGGTTTTCAACCAAGTTCCTTCAGTCCTCAGTCTGGTCTAAAGTTTCCTGTTTTTAGAATTAACTCCTCATGTTTCTTTGTTGAGAGAGAGAGAGAGAGAGAGAGAGAGAGAGAGAGAGAGAGAGAGAGAGAGAGTGTAAAAGCTAAAGATAGACCAGGAAGCATCTGAGGCCATCTGGTTCTAGAGGGAAATCCAGATTTCTATAGGGATGAGCACTAACTGTAAACTGGATAAACAATGTGCTACATTAATGTACTACTTCATGGCTGACCTTTCAGTCACCATTGTCCAAAATATCAGCCTGCTGTACTTGGTGCTAACACCTTATGGGGTTTCATCTTTGAATGAAGAAGGTTGGTCTGTCTCATGATAAATGCCATTTTAGGCATAACTAGTTCCATGTTGTTTTGTAGGTTTGTGTGGGATTATAAAGAAAAGTTGATATGTCAGACCCTGAGCTGCTCCTGAAAGCAATGCTTCCTTCCTGGTGCCTGCTTTCCCTCTGCATGTCATTGGCCAAATGAACTGTGATTAAGAGTCATCCAGAGGAAAAGATTGCTAGAAACCAGGATGACTCAAGATTGTGTTCAGATCAGAGTAATATAAGGCTTTGTCTACACCACCAGTGCCACATGAATGCATCCTAATTTAAAATAAGATGATTTTACAAGGGTGCTTTTTCCTCTGTGCTCCAAAGCAAGATCTTTCCTCTTGTGAGGAAAAACAGAGCTGAAGAACTCTTCAACTGAAGTATGAGAAATTGCATTTCAAGTTTTTTCCTAAAGATTCCTCAGTTGGGAGAAATAATGATAAAAACAACATCAATAGCAATAACCAAAAAACCTTGCTGTTAGCTGCACTTTCATCCCACGCTATTGTTCTCCCAGTTTTCCACAAGAAGACAGCAAAGCTCAGAGAGGTTCAGGGACTTGCCTACATTCACACAGCTGATAAATAAATCATCAAGCTCACTCCAGAATCAGACTCTCAACTACTTAAGAAACTGTACTTTTTCTTAACTCAGTGTTATGACAAAAATATCCTTACTATTCATTGAAAATACATAAGTACTCAAAGTAGATACTTATGTAAGTGTAAGCACAATTCACATAGTAAAACTACACGCCTATACTTATTTTCTTTAAAACAGTGTTTTATATGCTCATTTTTATCCCTGGAAAAATGTTTTTATTTTCTTTGGAAACAGGGGTAACATTTGATTTTGCTAGGGACTGCAAACATTATTTAATGGCTCCAATGGTGCATAGCATATTTATGACATGCATAATCTGTTTGTCACCTGACTTGGATCATTTCCAAATATTTTCTCCTTGTAGCTCTTGATTTTGCTTGGATATTTTTCAATAGCTTAATAGTAAAAAAAAAAAAAAGTCTGAATCACGGTTGCTATAGTCAAGGGAATATCATGTTGAAAGATAGTTTTGATTATTTAAAATCGCACTATTTCTGACTAGCGACTTTGAAGAACATGTACGCTTTAGCAAACTGTTTTGTCTTTGAAGGAGAATGATTTTTTTTTTTTTAAAGGAAACCAAACCCAAGTTGTGCCCCAAGTCTCTTTAGCCATTTGCTGCAGTCAGTTTCCCATTCCCTTTCTGCTGGCTAAAAAGCATGCTTACCAGAGCGGATCAAACTGCCTGAAAAAAGGCGGTCTGCATCCCTCATGTTTAAACGAGAGGGGTTTTTCGTTCCTTCCCTTCACACATCAAAGAAGGCGCTCGGGAAGGAAATAAACCATAATTAGGCATGAGCGAGCGAGCAGACAGCCCCCCACCCCGTTTTGCCCATCCCCTCCCCCCATTCCAATTCCCCCCACCCCCCACCCGCCCACCCCCTTCCCCGGAGCCCTGGCAGGCGTCCGGAGCGCGAGCTAGGCGCGCGGGCCACCCGCAGCAGCTGCAAGTGCTCGCGCGTCTGAATCTGGGCGGCGGCGGCGGGGCCGAACCCCGGCCCTTGGGAGCGCGCGCGCTCGGGAGCGCGCTCATGCAGCGGTTTTCTTCTCCCACAATCCAGAGGCATAGGCGCGGGAGGGGCGGGGCGGAAAGGAGGAGGGGGAGCTGGCGGAAGGATATCGGCGCGGAGGGAGCCGCGCTCTCCCTCGTCCCGCAGGCTGGTGGGCGCTGGTTGGACGGCCCGGAGTTGGGTGTGCTTCGGCACTGCGGTTCTGAGGCCGTTACTCCGGCTCCTCCAGAGGGCAGAGCGGGAGGCTGGAGCGCGGCGCTGGTTTTGTGCTGAGGGCTTTCCCAGAGGCGCCGCTGAAGAGACTGGCGGGGCTCTGGCCAGCCCGAGGGTTGGAGACACACACCGAACCCCCCAGACCTTACTTGGGGTGGAGCAAAGGGGCGGCCGGCGAGGCGTGAGGGCCGCTGAGGGATGGAGTCCGCCCGGGAGGAAGGGGCGAGCCCTGCCCGGGGGCGCTGAGGGGCTGAGACCGCGGAGGCTCCGCGCCCGCCGCCGCCGCCGCCGCCGGGAGTCGAGCGCAGCCCCGAGGCCGGGCCCCAGCCCGGCGGCCCCTCGGAGCCCCGGGGACGAGATTTTCCATTCTGCCCGCGTTGGGATTAATTCATCGCGGGGCAGTGGGGCTGGTCGGCTGCCTCCAGAGCTGGGCAGCCCTCAGGGGCTTTTTTTTTTTTTTTTTTTGTCTGGCTGCTCTGGCTCCCTTTCCCCTTCCTCCTCCTCCAGATGCCTTTTTTCTGCCCCTCCTCGCCCGGCACAGACGTTTCCAGCGCAGGCTGCGGCTCGCGGGGGCTGTCGGGGGCGCTTCCCGGGATCTGGGCTCCCTGCCCTCGGGGGCTGCGAGGAGGGACATTTCCCCCCAGCTCCTCGATGGGATTTTCCTGGCTGGTCGAAATGGACTTTCATTGATTCTTTTTACTTCCTCAACGTTTAGCAACCAATTCTCTAGGCGTATGTTTGTGCTAGTTCCCCCTTTTTTTTTCTCTCCCCTTTTCCCCTTCTCTCAAACACATAATCTGTAAAAATGGAGAACGAAATTTTTACCCCCCTATTGGAGCAGTTCATGACCAGCCCCTTGGTCACTTGGGTAAGTAGGATGCCCTTTATTGTATGTTTGGCTGGGTTATTTGTGGCTTCGGAGATGGAGGTGGGCGTTCACGCCGTGGTGATCCTTTCTGTTCTAGGTCAAAACGTTTGGACCTCTGGCTGCAGGAAATGGGACCAATCTGGATGAATATGTGGCTTTGGTGGATGGAGTCTTCCTGAACCAGGTCATGCTTCAAATGTAAGTGTTATCGTCCTTTTCTTTTTTTCTTTTCTAGATAACTTGTTTTCTTAGAAAAATAACATGCCCTGGACTTAAGAGACTTAGCGTTTTAAGCCCTAATTTGGTTCTTTGGTCAGAAAAATTGTTTTAAAAATTGGATCCTTGAAAGGAGTGTTCATTGTAGATGCCCAGCCCATTTATCACAACCTGTAATTTTATCTGTTACAAATTAGAAGCTTGACTTTTCATTCTGCCAACCTTTTTGTTGTCTTCAGTGTTAAAATTCAAAACACATTGTGTCTTGGATAATTTGGACAAATGAGAGGAAGAAAGAAAGAAATAGGAATCTAGTTTCTTTAAAAAAGGGAGGGGGGAGATCTTACTGTAAAGTTATGTGTGTTTGAAGCAGCAGTGTTTCTTATTAACCTTTGTGTCTAAGAATAAAATGGCATAAAATTTGAAACTGATGGGGCAGTAACAGATTTCAGGATAAATTCAAGCATTTCAGATTGATAGGAAGATTTGCTGTAGCAAGCAATTTAAATACCTTAGATAACTTTCTGTGTTACTGTTATTAGATTGCTTAGCATTGGGTCAATTGTTTAAAGGTCTTTTCAGATAATTATATAAGTAACTTAAATCTTGACAAGATTAATGAATTATTAGGTAAATCTTTGCCTTTTTTTTTTTTCTGTATTGGGGTCTGAACTCTCCTGCTTGCTTGCTAGGCTGGTGTTCTACCACTTGAATCACATCTGCACATCTCCAGCCTGGCTTTTTACTGGTTATTTTAGAGATGGAATCTTAAAAACTTTTCTGCTTAGGCTGGCTTTGAACTGTGATCTTCTGGATCTCAGCCATCTAGGTAGCTAGAACCACAGATATAAGACACCAGCCTTTGGCCAAATCTTTGCTTTTTACGACAGATTTTATTGCGTTGTATTAAATAGAAATGTGTGTGGGTTTTTTGTTTTATTTATTTATTTATTTATTTTGCCAGTGCTGGGGGCTTGGGACTCTGGGCCTGAGCACTATCCCCGGCTTCTTTTTGCTCAAGGCTAGCATTCTACCCTTTGAGCCACAGTGCCCCTTCTGGCTTTTCCTATGTATATGGTGCTGAGGAATCGAACCCAGGGCTTCATGTATAGTAGGCAAGCACTCTACCACTAGGCTATATTCCCAGCCCAGAAATGTATTGAAAGCATGTTGATAGCCGAATCAATGAAAAACTTCATTTTATCATAAGAGGTATTATAGTGTACATGCACATCCCTGTAGATTATCAAACTGAATATTATACTTGTGCCTAAAATAATATGGATGTAGCCTTATTTGTCCTGAATAGAACCTGATTACAAAGGTAGTTTGCAACTTTTGAATTGAAGACATTCCTATTATATATGGGGGAAATTTATGCCTTATAAATACTAAGGAAATACTTATTAGAATATACTTATTAGGAAATAAGTATATTCTGTTCTAATAGCAGTACATCTATCAGTTCGGTTTTATGAAAATTAGTTTCTATTTGATTTTTTTTTCAAATTTTTATTATCAAACTGATTCTATTTGATTTTTCTATGTCAAATCCATAAATAACTGTCCTCTGTGCTCAGATTTGTGTATGTTTTTCCTGTATATGTTGATCCCACAGGGAAGTATTATATTGCTTTTTCCAGAAACTTTTTTTTTTTTTTTTGATTGGTTGTGGGGTTTGAACTCACAGGCTTGGCCACTGACCCTGAGCTCTTTTGCTCAAGACTATTGCTTACAACTTTGAGCTACAACATCATTTCTAGTTTTCTGTTGGTTAGTTGGAGGTAAGAGTCTCATGGAGTTTTCTGCTGGGACTGGTTTTGAACTTCAGATCTGAGATCTCAGCCTCCTGAGTAGCTAGGATTACAGGTGAGAGCCACCAACCAACCCTGGCCAAAAACATGTTTTTGTACAGGCATCCAAAAAAGAAATATGCTATTTCAATGTATGTGTATGTGTGCATATATATACATATATATGCATACATACATATGCATACATATATATTTCTATTTTTTCTTTTCTTAGAAAGGAAACTACAGTGTCAACATTTTAGGGTTAGTAAATATATTTTAGCAGCCACCCATAGAATTGTTTTTTCTTCGAAATATCCCACTATTTCCTAAGCAAAATGGAAGAGTTGATGAAACAATATTTTAACAATGATGAAAAATATTTTAATAAAAATAATGGAAAATACGGGCTGGGGATATAGCCTAGTGGCAAGAGTGCCTGCCTCGGATACACGAGGCCCTAGGTTCTATTCCCCAGCACCACATATACAGAAAACGGCCAGAAGCGGCGCTGTGGCTCAAGTGGCAGAGTGCTAGCCTTGAGCGGGAAGAAGCCAGGGACAGTGCTCAGGCCCTGAGTCCAAGGCCCAGGACTGACCCAAAAAAAAAATAAATAAATAAAAAATAATGGAAAATATTAATATTTTATGGGACACTCATGACAGGAAAGGTAGCCATATAATGATACATATTCAGAATTTTACCCTGTGTTCCTTTACTTGCTAAAGTTAGAAAGTCTTAATTAGTGAGATGAATTCTAAAAATAAAAGATCAAAATATAGGAAAATATACTACTTTTCCACATTAATGAATTTTATTTGGATGATACTTTTTTTTTTTTTTTTTTGCCAGTCCTGGACCTTGGACTCAGGGCCTGAGCCCTGTCCCTGGCTTCTTTTTGCTCAAGGCTAGCACTCTGCCACTTGAGCCACAGCGCCACTTCTGGCCATTTTCTATATATGTGGTGCTGGGGAATCGAACCCAGGGCTTCATGTATACAAGACAAGCACTCTTGCCACTAGGCCATATTCCCAGCCCCTTGGATGATACTTTTAAAAAATATTTTTAAATACTTTTTAATTCTAGTAGTTGTCTAAATGCTAACAAAACTGTGTTAGTTTGTTTACACTTTGGAGCACACGTTTATATTAAAAAAAATGTTTATTTTGGAAATGATGTAGTGGTTACCAGGTTGTTTTTTGGAGCACTGGTTGCTTTCTGAACCTCAAATCTACTTCTGTGTTTTCAGTTCCACCTCTGTAGCTTTTTTTAAAATGTCCTCATTCTGTTCTGAATGACCTAAATAAATTAAGGGAAAGGAAATTAGGGAAAAAAGAAAAGTAAGCTTTTGCTTTCTTAAAAAATAATTTTCCAGAAACAAGTTAATGCATACTTACTTACGTGAAGTTTTAAAGTGGTAAGGCAAAAAAATTATCCATAATGTTATTATTATTATTTTTTTTTTTGACAGTCTTGGGCCTTGGACTCAGGGCCTGAGCACTGGGTCCCTGGCTTCTTTTTGCTCAAGGTTAGCACTCTGCCATTTGAGCCACAGCGCCACTTATGGCCGTTTTCTATATATGTGGTGCTGGGGAATTGAACCCAGGGCTTCATGTCTATGTGACAAACACTCTTGCCAGTAGGCCATATTCCCAGTCCCTCTTTATATTCTTAAACATATAGAATACAGTTATAACTGGCTAATGGTCCATTCCTACTAATTCTGTCTGTGTCATTTCATTGAGGTCACTTTGATTTTTCTCCTTATTATGGATTGTATTGTCTTGCTTTTGTAGGCTGTTAGGTTTTCTTTGGTGTCAGTATTTGAAATTCTGCCTTGTTGGTTATTGGTTATTTTTATATTCCACTGAAAGCAGAAATCTTGAGCTTTGCTTTGGAATATAATTAAGTTACTCAGAAAGATTTTGATCCATTCACAGGACTTTGAGTTTTAAAGTTTTGTTGGGCACTACTACTTTGTTGTACTATTGAGACAAAACCTTGTAGTACTCTGCTAGTTCCATTTCATCTCAGGGAGTGTACATTGCACTGCCTAAGTTTCCTCTTATTTGTTCATGGCTTAGGAACTATTTAAGTCAGTCAGTTCTTGGACTTAGGTTTGTTTCTCATCTATCAAAGATAACTGGTTTATTGCCTGATGTCCAGTATCTTGAAAAATGTTTACTATATTTTGTCTTTTTTTTCCCTAGTTGTTTCAGGCAAGAGTGAATTTCATTCCTATTATTCCATCATGGCAAGAAATACTGATTTGTTTTGCAGACTTTTAATTATGTTTTTGCCCTACTGGTCTTCTATTACTGCTTAATGTGACATAGACTTTCATTATAGAAGCCTTATTGTAGAATCTTTTTCATCTAAAACATGTATTTGAATTTGAATTACAATATTGATTTAAATTATTGACTCCAGTGTTGTCATTTCCTAACCCGACTCTGAAAATAAGGAGTTAACTTCAGTGACCTTTTTTTTTTTTTTTTTAATGCTTTTGAAGCCTGTTCACTGACTTGGAATTTATAGTATTGAGAGGTGAATCTTAGCTTTCATTGAGTAGCTCCTTGCATGAGGTGGGAGGGAGGAATGCCCCTAGGAACTTGTGACAAGACATCAGCCACCTCTAAGGGAGAAGCTATTTAGAGATCGTGGATGATAGGCTAGCCATTCTGTATGCTGCAGGGCATTTTCCTACTTGGGGGAATGGAATCTTCCTTTCCTCAGTGCTAGTTATAGGGACTTGGTAACAGTGAAGCAGAAATGATCATTTTTCTGTTTGAGAAATTATCCAGTTTTATAACTGCTGTTGAATATTACTTGTGAGCTTTTCAGGAATTTATGTACATTTATAATCTTAAAAAGTGTTATTACCACTGTCTAAGCAGCTTAAAATATGAATGGAGCTTAATATTAACAGTTTATAAATACTGAGACAATTATCAGAACAGTGTTTGAAATCTATTTCTGTGACTAAATCCATTATTTAACTCTAAAAATCTATTTAGAATACTTTCTTGTTTTTATATACTTCTTGCTTTTAAAAAATTACTATTATCTTATTTATTTACTTATTTTAGTGGGACTGGGGATTTAAGTGCCTTGAACATGCCAAATGAGTATTATACATTGAACTACAACCTCACCTCCAGCCTTCTTTCCCTTCTGTTATTTTTGAAAAAAGATCTTGCTTTTATTGAGCATGAATATCTTATTTACTTTTCCCTTGTAGCTGGGTGACAGACATGCACCACCATACCCAGCCTTTTCTGTGGAGATGAGTCTCATAAACTATTTTGTCTAAGTTGGCCTTGAACTTTGATTATCCTTACCTTTGCTACCCAAGTAGTTGGGATTCCTAGAATGAGTCACTGACACTACTTTTGGAAATCCTTTTTAAAATTAAAGCCCTAAACAGTGGGAGAGAGTGAGGGAATGGGTGACATTGTCCAAAAAGAAATATATTTTTCACCTGATTTATATAACTGTAATAACTCCTCTATATATCACCTTTATAATAACTAAAAAAGTTAAAGCCCTGACATTTGTCATGCAGTTTCTGCTTAAGTATCCTGAAAATAGCTTCATAATGTGTTTGTAAAGAAGCCATTTATTAAACAGAGGCTATTTACTGAGAAATGTATCTTTGTCCCATCAAATCTTAAGATATGAAAAGTAGATTTGTCTATTAAAGTAATCGTGGGCTAGGAATATGGCCTAGTGGCAAGACTGCTTACCTTGTATACATAAAGCCCTGGGTTCGACTCCTCAACACCACATAGATACAAAAAAAAAAAAAAAGTCAGAAGTGGCACTGTGGCCCAAGTGGCAGAGTGCTAGCCTTGAGCAAACAGAAGCTAGGGACAGTGCTCAGGCCCTGAGTTCAAGCCCCAGGACTGGCAAAAATAAATAAATAAATAAATAAAGTAATCGTAAAATAGTATTGACTCTGAATTTAGGTGTATGTCTAAAGTCCAAGCGCTCACATTCTCTTTCACAACCTGCCTCCCCTTGGCCCAAGAGTATAAACATTTATAGTGTCCATCCTTAAGATAGGCCTGGGAAAGGGACCTGTGCAGACCCTGAAATTGGGTTAAGGGTGTTTGTTCAAGACCAAAGTTTCAGGTACCTAGAATGTCATCTAGAAAAGAAGAGTGGGGGTATATGAGCACTTGTCCTTTGTTTACATAGCTCTTTGGCCAGTAGAAGTCTGTGCCCCAGAGAAGACAAGAATGGAACATAGAACAGAGTTCTGTACCACTTGAATCTCCAGTTCTGTTTTTCTCTTGGCTAATTAGAGATAAGAATTGGGAAGATTTGTCTTCCCGGGGCTGCTTCTAACTGGAATCCTCAGATCTCAGTTTCCTGAGTTAGCTAGAATTGTAGGCGTGAACCACCCATGTCTAGCTAAAGATCATTTTGTTCAGTGGATAGTTTCTGAGTACTTACTATATAACAAACTGCTAGTTTCTGGGATGTGTTTATCCAGTGGTAAGGGAAAGAAGTGCATAAATATGTTTGTATGTGCTACATAATGGAATTACTGACCTTGATAGAAGGTTGGCACAATGAGGGAAGTGATTCACATGAAGGAAAGATTTCTTGGAATGGATGTGGATGTGTAGAGTGCTTGCTCAGCACATGCAAGGTTCTATATTCAGCTCCAAGCAGCACAAAAATAAATAAATAATATTTGAGCTGGGTATGAAAGTTGATTAAGAGTGATCGGGATGGACATTAGTTATAAACAGTGGGGAAGTAAATAGAATGATATTTTAAGCAAAGGGGGAAAAAAGCATGAAAAGAAGCCAGGAGATATGAATCTTAGTGGTAGGCTTGAGGAAAGTGGAAAAAATGTACAAGACTGTTGAGAGGAAATCACAAAGGGACTTAAAGATGAATACAATAATAGACATGCATAGTTGATGGCTTATTTGAAATTTTTTAACCACACATTTTAGAAGAGTCAGTCAGCATATTTGGGTAACCAGTAATCCTTATAGCTGCTCAGAAATTAAAAGGCCTGTAGAATTTATCCTGAATTGGAGATTGCTTTTTCCTCCTAACCCACTGTACTCAAGTGAGTTATTAATTCTTAAGTGATAGTTCAGAGGCTCAAGAAAAGTGAAGGAAGAGACCAGAATTAGAAGAAAGAAACGAATGAGAGGATACAAAGAATAGGAAGTTGTAGTTCGAGGGTGAAGAAAGTCATATTTTGGAGATTCCAGTTCTGAATAGTGGCTAGTACCAAGGTTAGACAATTGCTTATGTATAGATAAAATTAATATTAATGCAGATAACTAAAGCCCAGAAAGAGTTTCATTCACTAGTCTTTAAGAATCTATGATCTCTAAATAAGAAACAAAAAAGAATCTATGATCTCTTAGTTACTTGTAGAGGTAGAAATGAGTATTAATTAAAAAATTAAGGGCTGGGAATATGGCCTAGTGGCAAGAGTGTTTGTCACATATACATGAAGCCCTGGGTTCAATTCCCCAGCACCACATATATAGAAAACTGCCAGAAGTGGTGCTGTGGCTCAAGTGGCAGAGTGCTAGCCTTGAACAAAAAGAAACCAGGAACAATGCTCAGGCCCTGAGTCCAAGGCCCAGTACTGGCCAAAATAAAAAAAAAATTCAAATAGAGGGGCTGGGAATGTTGCTTAGAGGTAGAGTGCTTACCTTGCATGCATGAAGCTCTGGGTTTGATTCCTCAGCACCACATAAACAGAAAAGGCCAGAAGTGGCATTGTGACTCAAGGGGTAGAGTGCTAGTCTTGAGCAAAAAGAAGCTAGGAACAGTGCTAAGGCCCTCAGTCCAAGCCCCAGGATTGGCAAAAATAAATAAAATAGAAAACTAGGCAACAAATAGCTAATTTTAACACTGTGGATACTGAAGAATCATTCATCATGGGGATGGAAGAGAACATTTTACAACTATGTACATAAACATAATCCTTGTGTAAAATTAAAATAAACCAGGTGTGGTGGCATATGCTGGTAAATCAGCTACTTGGGATGGATTGTAAGTAGGTTGTGGCTCACAAGGCTAGCTTGGGCAAAAAGTTAGCAAGACTTTATCTCAAATAACAAGATCTCTACCACTTGAGCCATGCCTCTAGCCTTTCTTTTTTTGTAATTATGGTGGAGATGTAGTCTCATGTCTTTTTCTGCCTGTACTGACTTTAAATTTAAACTATGATCCTCTGAATTTCCCCCACTTGAATAGCTAGGAGTAGGCACCAGAACAGTTCTTAACTTTTAAGTGTAAACACAAAAAGGTCATCCATTACAGCTTTCTAAAAATACATCGCCAAGAGATAATTCTGGAAGCATGTTAAGAGTGAAAAAACACTAGAAATCTAGAAAACAATGGCATTGGTAGAATTTGTCTGTTGTCACTGTTTTGAAACTCTATTAGTAGCCCAGGATTTCAAAAGGAAAGGTCTGAGTGATACGTTGAGGTTATACTTACTTGCTCCTCAAAGTAGGCAGTTATATGTCCTCTGAGCCATCTGCAGAGTATATAACCAACCAAAGTGAACCAAAAAGATCCTGTCCTTTAAATATCAGGAACTGGTGCTGTGATTGCTGGTGTTTTTATCATAGAAATTTAGACAGGAAGGTGATCATTTTTATTGCAATTCAACCCTTTGTTACAAGTCTTTTCTCTCTAGCTGAAATTGCTCCAGGGTATTGAAAAGGCCTATGCCTTTGAAAAAAGATTTTTATATCGAAACTTAGAACTTGAGGCTAGTTTCTATAACCATGATTTATTTTAGTTTATTAATTAGAATATATTGTACTCTGGAAATATTTTTATAGGCTTTCTTCATTTCAGAGGGCTTTATTTGCTTGCCATATACAGTTGTTATATGCTTATAATCCCAGCACCTCAGAGGCTGAGGCAGGAGGATTGTTGGGTTCAAGACATGATTGGGCTAGACTGTGAGTTCAAAGCCAGTTTAGGACTAGAAATATAGTTCAGCGATAGAGACTTCCCTAGTGTGTACAAGGCCGTCAGCATTGAGAGAAGAAAAAAAAGATGGCAAGTAGTACTGTCAGTAACAATCAAGTACAGTATTTAAATTACCCTAGGAGGAGAGCTCATGTTGAGAATTTATTTTTAAATTTTTATTGTCAAACTGATGTACAGAGAGGTTACATTTTCATACGTTAGGCATTGGATACATTTCTTGTACTGTTTGTTACCTCCTCTCTCATTCCTCCCTCCTGCCTCCTGAGAAATCTTACTTTATTTTAAGTTACTAAAAAGGGGATGATACCCATAGTAGTTTGTCACTGATTCAGGGAAACATCTAAGTATACATCAGCACTCTGGTATTTCTTGAATCTCTGGGACTGATTGGAACTGAAGCTAATATTTATTGCCCTAGAATACTGATTAAAACAAATGAAAACAAACCTCTCTGGCTCTGTCTTCAGATTTAAGGACAGTGGGTAAAGGTTCCATTATAGATCAATGCAGCCTATTGATCCTAATAACATTCTTCTTCCATTTCAGATATTAGTCATGTGGTGAGTTACTATAGAAATAAATGTTCTCTTACCTTATTCAAGGCACTGGTTAGCCTAATAGTAAGTCCTAAGGTCTCCATTCCAACAATAGGAAATGATTTGCCTAATATGATTCTTAGAGTGAGATAAACAGACCCCAGTGATTCTGAAGATGATTATCAGGTCGGAATTATTTCCATAATAGTACTATCATGCCATTTGGCCTTATTGCAAAAGCACTGATGTTACAAAAGTAAAGATGTTTCTGGGCATTTGTGTAATCTCAGCACTCAGAAGGCTGAGGCAGGAGGGTCTTGGGTTCCAGGATAGCCTGGGCTACAAAGTGAGAGAGCTTGACTCTGAAAATAGGTAGGTAGGTAGGTAGGTAGGTAGGTAGGTAGGTAGGTAGATAGATAGATAGATAGATAGATAGATAGATAGATAGATAGATAGATAGATAGATCTCATGGCACCTTGAGAGTTTAGAGGGCTTCTGAAACCAAAATGTTAGAAAACTGCCTGCTTAATCATAAAAGTCTTAAAAGGACTTGTTCTGTAAGAAAGAAAGAATTGCCAGGTGGCATCAGCTCATATCTATAATCCTAGCTATAGGAAGCTGAGATCTGAGGATCAAAAAAGTTCCAGTGACTCTAACTTGAATTAACTTGCAAAATGTCGGGGTTGTAAGTATAGTGTAAATGGTAGAGTATGAGCTATGTGTTGAGGAAAAAAAGCCAAGGAGAGTGGAGTCCTGAGTTCAACTTGTTAGAACAAAAATAAACAAAGGGTAGGTCTTTAGCTATTTAATTTAGATAAAACTAAAGTTAATATTTGTATAATATTGGATTTTTACTAGTTTTGAGTTTATTTGCAATCTTTAAAACATTAAAAATTCTAAAGCATTAAAGATTCTGTGTTTTTAAACTAATGAACATAATATTATACTGCTACCTCAGTCTTGGGCTAATTTTTAAAAAATGTCCATTTTTTTCTTCAACTTTTTAAGAAGTAACTTAAGTATTGTCTAAAATTGCATGGATAAATATATTAGATGGGCTGTGTCTGTAGTCTCTGCAGTAATATGTTACATACCTCTCTAAGTATCACTATTTGGTCATTGGAAAGATTTAATCACTTAATATAAGTGGAAATATTGTGAAAAGTTGAGGTGGATGGAAATTAAGTTGAAACAGTATCTTTAAAAAAAAGGCCACTCATTTCCCTACTTATACTCAAGGATAAGGTATCATAGTATTCAGAGAGCCTTTAATTATGATGCTTTTTACCCAATTAAAGCAGACATTCTGGTTTACAAACATTTTAAGTTAGATATGTAGATTACTTGTTTTTTCAGATATTTCAGTGACAATAAGATGTTATGAAATATCTCAAAAGTTAAAAGTTATAAACTACTCATAGTGGCATGGTGAGGAGCCTGAACACATGTAGCAAAAGTGCTAATGGTGCCTAACCATTACCATTTAAGCACCAACAGAGAACAGATGGTCCAAAAAACACACAACAGATTTGAGACTAAATAGAAAAGGATAAAGCCATTAAAATGATCAGATTTCTGTTTCTCATAGATATTAGTCAATTAATAAATAAAGACATAACTCTTGGTTATCCAGGGACCAACTCTGAGAATAAGTGCTAACTTTTCCTTCATTTTTCTCCTAATTTAAAATTGTGTCTATACAGTGGTAGAGAATACTATTACCTGTGTATTATATAAGTGAAATTACTACAACTTGTCTTATAGGCCATTTATAAATGTGAAACTGAGACTCTGTTTTGCTGCCACCTTGATATATAACTTATTACTAGATAGATATGGGGTATATTTTAGGCTATTATTCACTACAACATTAAAATAGTTCATTTTCATCTAATAAAAATATAGTAAAAAAGATAGTTGATTTGAGTTTATGTTGCTTTGGAAATAGCTGTGTATTATTAGAAAGTTAGTAGCAGTTCGTAATCCATGTGTTATATGTGTATCATTTAATAGCTTAACTTTTATTTTAGAAAAAGGCCTTTCCAAAAGTATATTCTTTAAAAATATTTTCAAAAAGGGCCTTATAAGTCTTCCTTATTTATGATTATTTTGAATTAATATTATTTATCACTTTAAGTATTAAATAAAATGAAAGGCAGAATATTTAGAATACTTAATAGAGTATACTTTCTTTTTAAAGAAACATGGTGTCATCTAGATTGTGGACTATATTGAGATTTTTATTGTGTTTTATTAAATATATATATGAATTAGAGTGTTTTTCTGTCTTTACATAAGATGTAGTCTTTTACCTTTTTAATCTTAGTTTTTCCTTATTTTAAAGTTTAGTCTCATCAATCTTTTATGATGTTGTAAATCCCAGGCATTGAATTTTAGGTATAGTATAGCTTCATTAAATGTGCTTTAGTTATACAATTAGGGACAATTTCTAATGTTTTCTCCTAGAAATAAGTAAAATGTGCAAGGCTCATGGAGCAAGTAATTTTATGGTACATTTCAAATATATTTAAAAATATTTTCCACGGTTATAAGAATTAGTTAAAACCAAAAGGTAGTGAAAACCAATAATGATGTGCATGTGCTCACTCTGTCTCTCCCCTTACAGCACTTCTTTTAAGTATTTTGAAATGTTATGTATGTGTGACATATATATATATGGTGTATAGCATATGTGCATGTTCACTTCCCAATAGTTACAGCTAAGATTTTTATATTTTTGATGAGTCACTGTATTTTACCATGTCTTGCTAATATTGTTATTGCAAGTTTAGTCAGTTTGTACCACATTGACTAAAAAGCTAGTTGTTTCTATTCCTGATGTTATTCATTAATTTGCCTAACTTTCTGTAAATTCATCATTAAATGTTTTTCATAGAGTTGAAATTCAGGATTTTTCACAGTTCCACCAGAAGTAGTTTTCCTTATGTAAGGAGATCTATCCTTGGGGGTGAAAGGGCCTGTTTCCATGGTTCTACCATATGTCAGTGTGACCCTTAACTTAGGCATATATCAAATGGGAAACTTGAGCCTTATAATTGAGAGTTTATTGCTCTGTGGATACATGCCTAAAAGTACTTATTGGGTTGTCCTGTCCTTTAAGTCAAAAGTATATGATCATAGACTATGGTAAATCCAATGATTCTAAAGAATTTTTTTTTTCAGTTCTAACATCATACTAAAATAACACTCAATTTGATATAGGATAAACTAGAAACTAATACTGGGAACCCTGGGTGCTAAATAAGCCTAGTTGAAGAACTCCATTATTCTGTTGGACTTCTACAGGTGATAGAAGTTTCTCATATCTCTCTTACATATCCATTTTAAAGATATGCAGGCAAAAATCAGAACAGTTTCATAAAAAGAAAGAAAATTTTGTCTTTATCTCTTTAAGTTAGCGTTGGTGATTCTAAGTCTGATTTTAGGTGATGGCAAAGTATTTTCAGTTCAAAAATTGTTTGTTTAGCTTCAGTTGTGTTTTTCATCTTTTCATATTATTAGTATATAAGAACAGCTGAGTGTGAATGGCACATGCATTTAATCCCTCAGGAGGTTGAAGCAGGAGGATCAAGAATGAGGCCAGCCTGGTTAGGTAGTGAAACCCTATTTTACAAAGAAAAAAAAAACACAAAAAACCCAAATTAATAAACTCCTGTATGTATAGCCAGAATCGTCTTAATCATTTTAAAACAGTTTGGGGGCTAGAGGTGTGTGACTCACGTGGTAGAGTGCCGCCAGCCTATGAACAAAAACCCTATGTTCAAGTCCTGGTCCCAGGGGAAAAAAGCAGTTATTATCAAAAGCTAAAAAAAATACTTCATATAAAACTTAAAATTTTTTTTGCCAGGCCATTGGTGGTTCGTGCCTGTAATCCTAACTACTCTGGAGGCTGAGATCCGAGGATCACAGTTCAAAGCCAGCCCAGGCAGGAAAGTCTGTGAGACTTTTATCTCCATTAACCACAGGAAAAGCTGCAAGTGGTGCTATGGCTCAAGTGGTAGAGCTCTAGCCTTGAGCTGAAAGAAAGAGCTCAGGAGTTGCATCTAGGCCCAGAGTTCAAGCCCCAGGACCAGATAAACAGCAACAACAAAAACAAGCAAACATTAAATTAAAAAAAAAACCCACAATTTTTAAACAAAACTTTTTTGAAAGATTTTTATCAAACCAAATTTTTTTTCAGTATGGCCATTTTAACAACAAACAAAAAATTTAAAGTTTTGAAAACTTGGTTAGTTCATAAAAGAACTTTATACAAAACAAACTTTTAGATTGTCTGACAGCTGAATCTTGGGATACCATGAGAGGAATGTTACACATAAAGTTAAAAAGAACCTTGAAATTTTTGAGGGCTGGACATATAGCTCAATAGTATAGTGCTTGCTTGCCCTACGTTTGATACCCAGCACTACAAAAAGCAGTAACATGAAGTGGAGCTGTGGCTCAAAGTGGTAGAGCACCAGCCTTGAGCAAAAGAAGCTCAGGGACAGTGCCCAGGTCCTGAGTTCAAGCCTCAGGACCTACCAAATAAAAAGCAATAACAACTGACTGTACTTTGGGGAAAAAAAAACACTTAACAAACTTGATAATAATTTTATGACACAAAAACAATGATGTATTATAAAATTTGTCAAATGGGAATCAAAAGTTTATATGAATACTGTTGTATGTTGTCAGAGTAATGGGCGTGCATTTTCAGGGGTTATACTGAACTTCCTTTTTTTTTTTTTCTTTTGGTGAGAATGAGGCTTAAACGCAGAATTTCACACCTACTAGGTAGTCACTCTACCCCTGAAACTTGTCCCCATCCAATATTGGATCTTTTTATTGTTAATCTTAAATGCTCACGTTTATAATAAAATATTGTGATGAACTGGTAGGGAAAAATGAATTATGTTTAATTTGCTTACTCACTATCAGCAGAATTGGGAATATGCTGAAGCAGTATAATAAAACTATGTACACATAGATTTTATAAATGACATTGATGGAGCTTTTCTGGCCATCTTCTCTGTTTCTTTTTAATAATTTTTTTAAAAGAGAAAATAGTATAAAAAGAAGAGCTCTAGGGTCCTTGGTGAATAACAGTTTGGTCTTCCATTTCCTGATTTATAGTAATTCTGGATAATACTAAAGTATTTTCTCAGTCTAAGTATTGTCAGTTATATTCAGGAATAGTCATAGGTGAGAGGCATATGAAGAATTTTTGAGTATATAATTAGGAAAGTAGAAATTAAAAGAAGGCTAAAGATCTAAGGTACTTAATGAGTGTCTATGATTGCCAGTGAAATTTAAATAACTGTAGGTTACCTAACATTTCATTACTAGGGTTTTTATTCTTTTTTCCTAGTTACAATTTCATTTTTCCCTACAGTGACAGCATGACTAAACTAAGCCTTTATACATTAAGTGATATGGCCAGTACTAGATATTCAGTGAGTAGCTGAACTCACTGACTAAAAATGTACTGGAATTGATTACATTAAATAAGATTTTCCCTTCAGCTGTCTGGGTTTTTAAGCACAGTGTTCTGACCATGCTGCTGTTTGTCTTTGTTTCCTATGACACATGATGTGACTTCTGTGATACTGTTTTTATAAGTAACTAGTTCTGGCTCATGCTTTTACATCAGATAACTACTTTTTCATTTAAATTCTCATTTGCCTTGGCTGTTCTTATTTTTAATTATTTCACTTGCAGTAAGGTTAGATTTACTGATATTCTCCCTTTCAGTAGATCCCAAACTATAGGTTAGGACCATTCATTATTCAATTGATTTTTAAGACAGAAACTTTAGTGGGGGAATATCTTTACTGTTAAGTGAGTTAGTTAGAATATCATCTCATAATTCTCATTAGGAAACCTAGTTTTTAGAATACTGTGTTTACTCTAATCATTTGTTCTCATCTTCATTCAGATAGAATTTATGTTAGGAAATATGCTCACTTTTAGAAATAAAAGTTTCAGTATGATATGTTCCCTATGTCAGGGAGCTTTCAGCCTAAGAGAAAAATGAGTATAAAAATAGCAATTAGGGTTGGGCAACTAAGGCTCAAATATGTAATCCTAGCTTCTTGGGAGGTAGAGATTGGGAGGGTCATGGTTCGAGGCCAACCTGGGCAAAAAGGTCCCAACTGATAGTGTAAGTATGAAAATATGAATGCTGTTGTCCTGGCTAGCCTAGGAGAGAGAGAGAGGGCAGAGGGGGGAAGTATTCCAGTTGATATTCCTAGAATTTGATTGTTGGCTTGTTTATGTAAATTATGACAAATTGGTCCTAAAATGTTAAGGGCCATGAATAGTTAAAATGAATTTACAAAATGATTTAGTTGCGGTTTCTTGTTCTACTAGACATCGAGGTACACAAAACTATAGTAATTAAAATGGAGCTGTTGATACAGAAATATATAAAGTAGGCTTGTGGAACATAGAAGAAAATAGGGAAGTTAGCCTGACCCTTGCATAACTGGATACATTGAACTTCAAAAATCAGTTATATCAGTCCGGGGTGGGGAGGTTTGCATGTCAAACTACTGGGCAAATTAGCATTTGTCTGGAAAAAAGTCATATCTCTTTTATAAAATGAAATTCTAGGAAACAAAAGACCTAATCTTTTTTTTACAAGTCATCTGGTTTTTGTTATGTTTTTGCTGGTTTAGGAATATCAGGTGCATTTATATTAACTGGAAGTCCAGAATACATGATAAAGTAATCACCTATGTTAGTGCAGATGAATGCACATTTTTAAAAGAAAAACTGTATTATATGATTCATTTTAATTATCCTTTAATGTCACTTTATTTTTTCTAATTTCTTGCAGTAATCCTAAATCGGAGAGTCAGAGAGTTAATAAAAAAGTCAACAATGATGCATCACTCAGAATTCATAATTTATCCATTTTGGTGAAACAGATAAAATTTTATTACCAGGTGAGTAGTTCTTTTTGTAGTTTAATATTTTAATAATAATTTACATTGTTTTGTTATTTACTGTCACTCATCTAAGAATTTTTTTGGTACCAGCCTTCAGGGCCTGGGTTTTTTGCTAAAGGCTAAGTGGCACTTGAGCCACAATTCCACTTCCAGCCTTTTTTGCTGGTTAATTGAAGATAAGAATCTCACATATTATCCAGGCTGGCTTTGAATCCTGATGCTCAGATCTCACCCTTCTTTCTTCATAGCTAGTATTATAGGTGTGAACCACTGGTGCCTAACATCATCTAATATTAAATGCTTATCATTTGTCAGATCCTTTAATCTAGTTGTCAGATAGCCTTATGAATATTAAGAATATAAGCAAGCACTTTATTATTATCCAATATTAAAAATAACTGCCATGTTTTATATGTTCTTATAGCTATTTCCTACTTTCCTGAAAGTTTGTTTAATGCAACTTTGTTAGCTTACTTGAATTATGCTTTCATAGAGTATGCTTTTTTAATGGTCTTTAAAAAACAAACAAGCAAAAACACTTAGCTGGTGGGGTGGCTCAAGTGGTAGGGTGCTATCCTTGAGCAAAAAGAAGATCAGGGACAGTGCCTAGGCCTGAGTTCAGGCCCCAGGACTGGGGGGAAAAAATAGGGTTTGTATGATGATTCTGATTCTTTAACATTTTAACTACTTAGTTTGCTTTATTAATTTTGTCTCTGTATCAGCTATTGAGAATGATGAGTTGTTATATCCTTTTATGATGATGGACTTAAATTTTTTTATTATATACTTGAAGCTACATTAATAGATACAGATGAGTGAAATATTGTTAAATCATCCAGGAGAGTTGGGTCATTTGCCAGTAATTGCTTCTACATATTTTCTTTATAAAAATGGTTTAAATTTGAATTTTTTATAACAATAGTTTTAAATTTTTTACTGTTTCTTTCCCCCGCAAAGGCTATGTAAAAATATATTTTTCATATATAAAATAGCAAAAGACAAAATTAGTGAATATTTTTGTTTTCTTATGGAGTAATTTTGTTTTGTTTTGTGCAGGTCCTGGGCCTTAAACTCAGGGTCTGGGTGCTGCCCCTGAGCCTTTTTTCCCTCAAGGTTAGCTCTTTACCACTTGAGCCACAGCTCCACTTCCAGGTGTGTGTGTATATGATGCACTTTCCTGCCTGGGCTGTTTTCAAACCATGATCCTCAGATCTCATCCTCCTGAGTATCTAGGATTACAGGCATGAGCCACCTGTGCCTGGCTTAGAATGTTTTCACTCCAGTCATTCTGTCTTATAACTGCAGTTTTTGTGTTTTACATTTTTGTTCTTTTTTTTTTTGTGTGTGTGTGTGTGTGTGTGTCCTGGAACTTGTATTCAAGGCCTGTGCTTTGTACCTGAGCTCTTTTTGCTCAAGGCTAGTGCTTGACCACAAAAAGGTTTTCATCTTTTCAGCTCTACAAATTAGATACTGAAAGTTTTTATTTTTAAATCATAGGCATATTTTTTCAGATCAAGCCACATTTTTAATCCTTTCTCCCAGGATTCATGTATCTTGCCTTCCTTTGTTACCATTTTCTTGCTGATGAGAAGAATGCAACTTCTTTTAAATGTTTGTTCAGAGATTTTTTTAAATTAAATTTTGTTGACAGGGTGTTGTGCAAAAGGGGCACAGTTACATAATAAGGCAGTGAGTACATTTTTTGTGATATCTTACACCCTTGTTTTTCTTTCCCTTCCCTAGATCAGGTAGGCATATATACAGTACCCAGTGTAACAAAATCATATATAGTAACCACGTAGCATACGCCAAAGGAAATTCACCTAGAACTTTAAATGTAACATCAACAATAGAATCCTCCTGTGTCCTTCTCTTGGAGTTGTTTTTGCTTATCCTCGTCTTATATGATCATATGTACATAGCTGTTGAGTTATTGTGATCCACTGATAGGTTTATTCTAGACCTTTTTATGTTTAGTAGTTGTTTAGTTTTAGATACATAATGTAAGGTCGCTGACCCAAACTTGTGGAAATACCATTTGACAAGAAGTTTTTTTGTTTCGAAGACCTGGTCTCTACTGTTCCCCCCTCCCCCCAAAGTCATATATCAAGGAGACCATGCCCCTTTGTTCTCTGTGTTCTAGGCTTGTCTCGCTCAACATTATTCGTTCAAGTTCTGACCATTTCCCTGTGAATACCAGTATTTTAGCATTTCTAATTGCTATGTAGTATTCCATTGTGTATAGGTACCACAATTTTTTTGATCCATTCATCTGTAGTGGGGCATCTGGGTTGTTTCCATATTTTGGCTATTGTGAATTGTGCAGCAATAAACATGGATGTGCAGATGTCTTTGATATCCTGAGACCTGTTGTTCAGGATAGATGCCTAGGAGTGGTATGGCTGGGTCATAGGGTAGGTCTATGCTGAGCTTTTTGAGGAACCTCCATACTGTTCTCCAAAGTGGTTGTATTAATTTGCACTCCCACCAACAGTGGAGAAGGGTTCCTCTTTCCCCGCATCCCCTCCAGCATTTGTTGTTGGCTGAGTTCAGAGTATAGGCCATTCTAACTGGAGTGAAGTAGTATCTCAGGGTTGTTTTTATTTGCATTTCCTTTACTGCCAGGGATGTTGAACATTTCGTCATATGTTTCTTTGCCATTTTTATCTCTTCTCCTGTGAAGTCTCTCTTTAGCTCCTTTGCCCATTAATAATTGGTTTACTGGGTTTGGAGGGGGTTAGTTTTTTGAGTTCTCTGTAGATGACGGATATTAGGCCTTTGTCTGTTGCTGTGCTGGTGAAGATCCTTTCCCATATGGTTGGCTGTCTTTCTGTTTTGGTGGCTATGTCCTTAGCTGTGCAGAAACTTTTTATTTTGTAGTAGTCCCATTTGTCGAGACTCTCCCCTATCTGTTGTGCCCCTGGGACCTATATTCAGGAAGTTCCTACCTGTGCCTATAAGTTCTAGCGTCAGAGAGAGATTTTTGTTGTTGTTTTGTTTTGTTTTTGGCCAGTCCTGGGCCTTGGACTCAGGGTCTGAGCACTGTCCCTGGCTTCTTCCCGCTCAAGGCTAGCACTCCGCCACCTGGGCCACAGCGCCGCTTCTGGCCGTTTTCTGTATATGTGGTGCTGGGGAATCGAACCTAGGGCCTCGTGTATCCGAGGCAGGCACTCTTGCCACTAGGCTATATCCCCAGCCCAAGAGAGAGATTTTTGATAATAAAGTTTCTCAGTATTTATTTGTCTAACCTTGCCTTTATGTCACTCTGATTTGATTTTTGTCTTGTTTTGTGTTTGGTAATGAGAATTAAATCCAAGGTTTCACACACGTTAAACACATTTGCTACTGAGTTGCCTACCCATCCCACATTCCTCTCCCCAACCCATGCTATTGGTGGAAAACTCAAGGGTTAACACTTGCCTAGCACTCACTCAGCCATTCAAGTATGTCTCCAGTCCTCAGCCAGTACTCTTGTTTTTCATAAATAATTCTGTGAGGCCTATAGCTCTTGGTTGACAATTATTTTTCTCTGAGTACTTTGCACATTTTATTTTTCTGTCTCTGCTTCTCTTTTACTTTGAAGGATTCTGTTCTTCTTTTTTTTTTTTTTCCCCCACCTCCTGAGGCTTAAACTCAGGGCCTGTGTGATGGCTCTGAGCTTTTTTTGCTCAAGGCTAGTGACCTGCCAGCCTCACTTCCGGCTTTTTGGTGGTTAATTGGAGATAAAAGTCTCTGACTTTCCTGCCTAGGCTGGATTTGAACTTTTGAACTTTGTGATCCTTAGATCTCAGCTTCCTGAGTAGCTAGAATTATAGGCATAAGATACCATAGCCTGACCGTGGTCCTCTTAAGTTTTGCTCCTAGTTTAACATGTCTTTTATTTATTTATTCATTTTTTGGTGCTAGTCCTGGGGTTTTAACTCAGGGCCTAAGTGCTATCCATGAGCCTTTTGTTTTTTTGCTCAAGGCTAGCAGTCTGCCACTTGAGCCACAGTATCCCTCTGGCTGTTCTGGCAGTTAATTGGAGTTAAGAGTCTCACAGACTTTCCTGCCTGGGCTGGTTTGGTGTCACAATCCTCAGAGCTCAGCCTCCTAAGTAGCTAGGATTACATGAGCCACCACACCTAGCTGCTTTTAATATTTTTTTTTGTAATACTACCTTTATATTGTTCAATTTTATATCTGTCAGAGAGTTCTACTGGGGTATATTAGTTTTTCCTTTTTGCTCTTTCTTGTTTATTAAACTTGTTTTTATGGGGGTTTTTTTTGTTGTTTTTTTTTTTATTTTGCTGGTCCTGGGACATAAACTCTGGGCCTGGGTGTGCTGTCCCTGAACTCCTTTTGCTGAAGGTTAGCACTCTACCATTTAAGCCACAGCACTGCTTCTAGCTTTTTCTGTGATTAATTAGAGATAAGAGACTCACAACTGTGATTCTCAGACTTCAGCCTCCTAGGAGCTAGGTATGAGCTACCGGCCCCCGGCTAAACTTGCTTTTATATTGTTAGTCTTATGCTATGTTTTATTTTACCCAAACTGTCTACATTGCTAATTTGCTTCTCATCTGTGTCGTCTTAAAACTCGTTGACTTATTGTATCTTTCAGTTTTAGAAGTTATGTTTAGTTTTCATGGCTGCTTTTTATTTTGTTCATTTTTTTTTCAGTGCCTGGTACTTTACCACTTGAGCTATGCCTTCAGTATTGCATTTTGTTAGTTTGAGGTGGAGCTCTCAGACTTTTCTACCTGGGCTGGCTTCAAACCTTAGACTTCCAGGTTTTAACCTCCTAAGTAGTTAAGATTACAGATGTGAACCAGGAATGCTCAACTTCACTAATTCTTTTCTAAGCAATGACACTTAAAGTATGTATGACTTATAAAAGACTTCATGATACTGGGTTTGAACTGAGGGCCTTGTATTGGCTCTTAAAGCTCTCTACCACTTGAATCACACCTCTAGCCCTTTACTTTTTGATTCCTCATTTCTTCAGAAATTTATTTTTCTGTTTTAGGCTTCATATCCAATTATTTCAAAATCTGAACTATGTGGGGATTTGAATCTGTTCTTTGTTGTCTAGTAATGCCTACATCAGTGACATTGATATGCTTGTGTATTTTGTGAGCTCATTTTTGGGGAGAATGTCTATCTTTGTTGTTGGAGTCAAGGGTTTATATTGATTCAAGGGTAACCTTAAACCAGGTTTTGGTGTAACTACTTTTAAGCAACTTTATTATACAAATACAACTGGTACACCATAAAATATTAGAAGATAATAGCAAGTGCAAAGACAGGTCTGTTGCAAGACAACACCACTATTATTTGAATAATACATATTTCTGGATGGTTTTTCTGTACTTGTGTGTTTGTAACATGTTTTTAATGTATTTACATTAAAAAATATCTTGGGAGGCATTGTTCAAAATCTTTGAGGAAACAATTCTTAGTTTCTACTAAATGCCAACAAAGTTAGGTAGCTTCTTCTTTGTCTTTCTTTGCAGGTTTGGGGGTTCTTTTTTTCTGATTTATCTTTTACATGAAGATTAGCCTTTTCCTTTCCTTTGAGCTCAGTCATATGTTTTAAATACTTAAAAAAAGAATCCAGCCAATGGACCCAGTACCTTGCTTTCTCTAGTTCATATATCCCATCCTATTCACCTACTTTATAGGACCTACTAATCTATTTTCTGCCTGTAGGTTTTCCAGTTGTAGACATTTCATATAAATGGAATTCTGTGGTATGTTCTTTTGTAACTGGTTTCACTTAATATAATGATTTTGAAATTTATGTTGTAACATGTATTAGTACTTTTAACCAGGATGCTCTGCTTCCTGCCTGCCTTCTTCTTTAGATCTTCTTGTTACCAAATACAGAAGTCTATGGTAGGTTGTTTTCTAAACATATTTTAAAATATTTTCCAATATTTAGGCTCTTTCTCCCATTGATTTGAGTGATTTAGATATTACTGTGTATCTCTTTGCCTTTACCATTTCTTTTTTAGTTTGTTTTGGGGTTTTTTTTGTTGGTCATTGGGCTTGAACTATGGGCCTGGGCTCTGGTCCCTAAGCTCTTCAACTCAATGCTAGTGCTCTACTACTTGAGCCACTAGCACCACTTCCAGTCTTCTGGTGGTTAGCTGGAGATAAGAATCTCATGGCCTTTCCTGCCTGGGCTGGCTTTGAACCACAATCCTTAGATCTCAGCCTCCTGAGTAGCTAGGATTACAGACATGAGCCACTGGTGCCTGGTTTTACCATTGTTTTATAGTAGCAGTATTTTTAGATATTTTACACCAAACACTAGATTATGTAATTAAGTGACTCGCTTTTGCTGCTTATTAGTCTTGTCCTACTAGAACGATGTTTTCTTTGGAGGTAATAGTGTCCTTTGGAAATTTTAATGATACTCCTCAGAAAAATCAAGTAAAAGATAAAAGAATTTTTGCATTGGAGTCTTAATTTATCAATGCAGTATAATTGTTTTATTGTTATTTTAAGTAGCATATATAGCATACAGATATTCAGTGGGTTTTAGTATATTTATATAGTGGTACAACTACATTTTAGAACATCTTTTTTTTTTTTTTTTGGCCAGTCCTGGGCCTTGGACTCAGGGCCTGAGCACTGTCCCTGGCTTCTTCCCGCTCAAGGCTAGCACTCTGCCACTTGAGCCACAGCGCCGCTTCTGGCCGTTTTTCTGTATATGTGGTGCTGGGGAATCGAACCTAGGGCCTCGTGTATCCGAGGTAGGCACTCTTGCCTCTAGGCTATATCCCCAGCCCCATTTTAGAACATCTTTATCATCTCAAAAAAACGCTCTGTTATTAAGAACCACTCATTGCCTCTTGTCTAGCACACACCTACTTGTCCCAAGCTTCCATTTGTAGAAAATCATTAATTTCTTTTCTGTCTATACATTTGCCAATTTTGAACATTTCACTACAAGTAGAATCATGGAATGTAGTCTGTGAATATTTAATGTATGTTAATATTTCATTCCTATTTATATTGATGTTTTTGTTATCATCCTTGCCCCATGCCAGGTGTTGAAATCTTCTGTATATTAATTATGTTAATGTTATGTTATAGTCACAAAGAAATATGAGATGAGGGATTATGAAATTGATTTTTTATGATTTTTATGCCATGGGGAACACATCACTGACTGGAGATATTTTCACTTGTTACAGCTGAAGATACTATAGGCATCTAGTGAGTAGAAGCCCGAGATTCAGCTAAGCCTCTTATACACAGTTCCTCAAAATATGAATTATTCAGTCCACAGTGTTAATAATGTTGATATTTAAACCAAGATTGAGAAGTCAAATGGGAGTACTACCAAAATTATATTAGAACTGATGATTTTGATTTGTATTGACTAGATTTTAGTTATGTCTTTATATGTTCAGATACGACTGGAAATATTTCATTAACGTTTGTTGGATGACTAGTTTTACCTTTTTCTTTCTAATCCATGTTTGAATGCCAGTTGACTAATTCAGAGCTAAAACTGACCCAACATTTTCTAAATATTGTATGATGTATTTAAAATACAAAGTACTACCGAAGATTGAAATTCCTGTGTAGTACTTCCCCTCTGTTGTTCTTGTAGAATCAGTTTGCACAACTCTGCCCTCTCCTTGTAGTTCCTATTGTTAGATAAATGTTTTTAAGGTGCTTCTACATTGTCTTCAGAAATAGATCGGAAACCTTATCTATAATATTAGTTGGCTTACTGAAATATATTTTATTCTTTGCATGGTACCAATGTAGACACAGCCTGGTTTAAGATATCATAAATTTCAAGTTAACAGTATGCAAATCAATGCAGTTCACCTATAGATTTTTCACCCCTGATTCTTTCTAGAACTATAAAAATGTTTTGGGTTTTTTTTTATACTGTACACCCCTTAGGAAAAATATTTGAGGTGAAATATTTTCTTGCATTCTGACTCAGCAAAGGAAAATAAATTGTGTATGTTAAAATTCAACTATGTTTCAAAAAACAATCTTTTTTCGTTTATTGGTCATGGGGCTTGAACCTCCAGATAGACTTTGTCCCTGAGCCCTTCCTGTTCAAGGTGAGCATTCTACCACTTTGAGCCACAGTCTTCTTGGTGGTTAATTGGAGATAAAAATCTCACAGATTTTCCTGCCTGGGCTGGCTTTGAACTGAGATCCTCAGATATCAGCCTCCTGAGTAGCTAGGATTACAGGTATGAGCCAGTACCACCTGACTGCATGTCCCAATTTTTATAGAATGTACAGTTCCTGTAGAATAATAGTAAGTAAATGACTAAATAATTTATATTGTGATAAATAATACAAGGACAGTGAAGTAATCTGAAAACTTGTGGTGTAGAGGTAATTAAAAACATTAGATTATTTGAAATTATATTGAAGGTACACTTCATTGTGATCAAGTGGTAGTTCTAACCTTTTCAAATAATCACTAGATCTAAGGCACTCTTCTCTTTGTCTCCCAAATGAGTATTTAAAAGTGTTCATGTCAAATGAAAATAAGTAAATTATAGCTGCTGTGAAAAATTAGGTAGGCTTCCCCACCACACCCTGCCAGGGCTTGAACTCAAGGCCTGTGTGTTATCTCTGAGGTTTTTTTTTGTTTTTTTGCTCAAGGCTAGCACTTTATCACTTTAGGTACATATACACATCTGGCTTTTTGTTATTTAATTGGAGATATTAAGAATCTCATGGACTTTTCTTCCCTGGACTGGCTTTGAATGGCAATATCAGATCTCTCCCTCTTGAGAAGCTAGGATTACAGATGTGAGCCACCAGCGCCCTGCAAGATAGGCTTTTCTTTTTTTTTAATAGTTATTTTTTTTAATCATAAGCAAGGGAGGCTATTGAATTTAAGGGCTATTGAATTTAAGAGACATAGATTGTAACTAGAAAAATGACCATAGGCTTCAAAAATATGGAGAATTATACATAAAAGATTACTTCTATCTTGCATTTGCTGACATACTATTCACTAATCATATACAAATGTTCTATCAGATCAAAAATTACAAGTTAATTTTTAATTTTAATTTGTTCCTAATATTATGTTAAAGCATGATTCCAAAAAAGGTCATATAATTTTTGGAAATTTATTCTTCATTACTATTTGTAAATAGCACTGTGGTCAAAAGCAACTTCTAAAGAAATTGTCATGCTCATTACTATAATCTTGCAAAGATTCAGTAATTTCACATGGCACACATCCATCCTTTGTAGCATGTCATCATTGGCAGTGGTTGTAAAGGCAGACATGATATATTCTTTTATTTCCTCAAGGAAAAGGTATTGTAAACAGAAAGTGCATACTTACTGTATAGCCTAAGATGAATATGTTTAGTTCTTTCTGAATCATCATGTGCCATCAGAATGTGTCTATATTCTTGTCTCTGAAAATTTGACAGTAATCAAAGGCAGTTAACCAGCTATTTTACATCCTGGAGGAAATAATGATTCACTGAGTAAGTACTCATTTTTGGTGAAATGATCACAAAGAGGAGTTTTAGTAATTATCATTCTTAATTTTAAAATTAGTCCTTTGTAACTTCAATGTATTTAAATATTTTTAAAGGACATAGGTTTATTTTTAGAGTATAACATATTTACAAAAGGATATTCAAATCCTAAGTTTTAATTTGATGAATAATTACCTAGTCAGCATTAACATAAAATAACTATTGTATATCATTTTACAGGAGACTTTGCAGCAATTGATTATGATGTCTTTGCCAAATGTCTTGGTTATTGGCAAAAATCCATTTTCTGGTGAGTATTACAATTACTAAAATATAACAATTTATCTGTTATGTGATACTACGATGTTTACTAAGATTATTTTTACACTAGTTTACCAGGTTTTTCATAACTCTATAGGAGTTTGAAGTAATGTTCCAGTTTTAGTTTATAGAGAGAACAGACTCAGAATATTTTTAAGTTGTAGGTGATATTGTCCTATACTTAAACTAAATCTAGAACTTTTTCGTCTTTGTCAAACCTAGACATTCCGGTGATGATTATGATTTTTATTTCTGCCAGTCTTGTGGCTTGAACTCAGGGCCTGAGCACTGTCCCTGAGCTTCTTTTTTTTGCTCAAGGCTAGCGCACTACCACTTGAGCCACAGTGCCACTTCTGGATTTTCCTATATATGTGGTGCTGAGGAATCGAACCCAGGGCTTCATATATACAAGGCAAGTACTTTACCACTAGGCCATATTCCCAGCCCCTAATTATGATTTTTGATGCTTCATCATAAACGACTACAAAAGGTCATATAGTGTTAAACTGAAAAGAATACAACCTTAGAAAATAAATGATTTTAAAAATTTTTTTAGTTTTGTTTTTATATATCTACCATCTACTGTTGTCAAGGTTGTTTGAGGATGAGTTTTTTGTTGTTGTTTTTATTGACTTTGCATTGAAGGGACTTTTAAGTAGCCTGTAAGTGACTTTAGTATGAGTGAATTTGGTGTTAGTTTTTAGGATACTCCACTCCTAGGTTTTGATCATAACAATAAAAACACAGGAGAAAAAAAACCTTTTCATTTAGAATGGAATTGGTTTACCCCAAGTACTGCCCCCCACCCCAGAAAAAAAAATTTTTTTTTAAAAAGCCATGGTTCATATTTGCCTAGCAAACACGAAGCCCCAAGTTCAAATCCTAGTATGGCTAAAACAGAAAAAAAGTAATTGTTTTAATTCCATACACATTTAGTAAGTGGCTATCATGTAAATTAATTGGTCTTTGTTCCGGAGTATCTTGTGGTTCAGTAAGAGGTACACAGATTCCTGGGAAATTATAAGATTAACTAGTATGAAATAAAAAGATACGTACAAAATATTAATGAATAGTATAAATTATGGCTCCATTAATCTTAACATGGACATATTAGTGAGAGTTTAAGGCATTACTTTGTGAGATGAGCTAGACCACAGAGATATTAGAGCTTTGCCTAGGATGATGATAAGTAATTTAGTTAGGGGATGAGGAGGTAGGAGAAGAAAGAGAGAGAATAGTCAACATTAAGACAAAGGAGTATGACTATATGTATATGTGAGTGGAATGGTGATTAACATGGCTCACTGTGTCTAGAAAATAAATTGTTTCATGGAAAGTAGGAGGAAATTTCTCATATTTGGATAAAAATCCGAAGATATGGACTTTATCATACCTAGGTTAGCCTGATTGTGAAAAACTAACCTAATCAATATTTTAAGATAATATCAATTGAATGCTCTTAGAGAATATTTTCTCCAGTTAAGTTGTAGACCATTAACTTTCACCCAGCTTATTAAATACATTCATTTTAGTAGCTGCACTGTCCTAACAGACATTTAAGATTATAATCTTTACTGTCAACTTAGGTACAGCTCTAATTAGGTTTTCCCAGTCCAGTCAAGAATGGTCCTATGTACTCAGATAAGATACAGTGATAGTGTGGGTACAACCACAGGAAGGGGATACAAGAGGATCATCAACAATAGAAGCTACGGTTTCACATGGCATGTTGAAAGTAATTACAACAGTGATATAACAGTTATTTCCATAACATGGAGTTCATTTCACTTAGCATCATCTTATGCATTCATAAGGACATAGCTATTAGGCTCTTGTGATCCTCTGCTGTGACTAGCCTAAACCTGTGCTAATTATTCCCTCTGAGGGAGACCATAGAGTTCATGTTTCTTTGGGTCTGGCTCACTTCACTTAATATAATTTTTTCCAAGTCCTTCCATTTCCTTACGAATGGGGCAATGTCATTCTTTCTGATAGAGGCATAAAATTCCATTGTGTATATGTACCACATTTTCCTGATCCATTCGTCTACTGAGGGGCATCTGGGTTGGTTCCATATTTTAGCTATGACAAATTGTGGTATAATGAACATTGTTGTGCTGGTGGCTTTAGTGTGTTTTTGTTTGTGGTCTTTTGGGTAGATGCCCAAAAGTGGGACTGCTGGGTCATAGGGGAGCTCTATGTTTAGCCTTCTGAGGAATCTCCATACTGCTTTCCAGAGTGGCTGAAGCAGTTTACATTCCCACCAACAATGAAGTAGGGTTCCCTTTTTAAATCTTTAGCCCACTTGTTGAGGGGGCTGTTTATTCTTTGCGGTTTTGGAGGAATTAAATTTTTTTAGTTCTCCGTATATTTTAGATATGAGGCCTTTGTCCATTGTATGGCCGGTAAAGATCTTTTCCCAATCTGTGGGCTTTCTGTTTATATTGCAATCTATGTCCTTTGCCCTGCAGAAGCTCTGCAGTTTGATGCATTCCCATTTGTCCATCCTTTCTTTGATTTGTAGCATTTCTGGGTCTTTGTTAAGGAAGTTCCGTCCTGTGCCAAGGAGCCCAAGTGTTTCCCTTACTCCTTCTTTTAGTGTTTTCAGGGTATCTGTTTTAATTTCGAGGTCTTTGATCCATTTGGAATTGATTTTGGTGCAAGGTGATATATAAGGATCTAGTTTTAGTTTGTTGCATGTGTTGAAACTGTTTTGGCAGCTCCATTTGTTAAAGAGGCTATCTTTCTTCCATCCTATTTTTTTTAGCTCCTTTATCAAAGATTAAATAGGCATAGTTCTGTGATGATCCTCTTGTATCCCCTTCCTGTGGTTGTACCCGCACTATCACTGTATCTTATCTGAGTACATTGGAAACTGTATATACTGGTATTAGAACTAAGAAAGTGAAATGGAATATCAAAATCAAGAGACAAAGGATAAAAAGACAAATGACTATAAAAGCAATACTTGCAAAACCATTTGTTGTAAACCAACTGAACAACTCATGGGGGTGGGAAGAGGAGGGAAGAAATGAGGGAGGAGGTAACAAACAGTACAAGAAATGTACCCAAGGCCTAACGTATGAAACTGTAACCTCTCTGTACAATAAATAAGGAAAAAAAATGGTCCTGAAGCCAGGCACTGTGGCTCACATTTGTAATCCTAGCTACTCAGGAGGCTAAGATCTGAGGATCGTGGTTCAAAGCCAGCCTGGGCAGGAAAGGCTGTGAGACTTTCTCTTATTAACCACCAGAAAACTGGAAGTGGTGCTTGTGGCTCAAGGTGTAGAGTGCTAGCCTTGAGCTGAAGAGCTCAAGTGCCAGGCCCAGAGTTCAAGTCCTAGGACTGACCAAAAAGAGAATGGTCCTGGATTCTTACTAATATACTAACTTTAAGAATGATGCTTGTCTCCATTGTTTATAAGATGTCTTAACATTTTGTGGAAGCATAGTGGAAATCCATTTAGATTTTAGAAGTAGATGAATCCTAATATTTGTGTTTTAATAAGAAAACAAAGGAGACTAGCCATTTAGGAGTAATTTTGGCTGACTTTGGAGCATGTCTTTCTAATTTAATTTAATTAGCTGATGTAATATAATTTGTGGAGGAGAAGATACATAGTTTGCATATATATTACAGAAACTCTTGAAACACATTTGACTATTATCACATTACACACAGAGAACTCATTTAAATTTTCTACCACATTTGTTTATATGATGAATCTTTTGCTCAAGTTATTATGAGTATTACAAGAAAGAAAATTGATATTGAGGTATAAAAGTGCTTAGTTATTTTTTTTTTAATTTCAGAACAAGGCACTGAAGAAGTTAAAAAACTGCTTTTGCTCTTACTGGGTTGTGCAGTTCAGGTAAGTTAAAATATTTCTTCATATTTTTATTTTAGCACCATCTTCCTTTTAGGCTCCAGTTTATAAAAGATTTAAGGATAGACCACTGATTTTCAAAGTATATATTAGAAAAGGTGTCTGTATAGCCTCATAGAAGAGATTGTGATGATAAATATTCTTATTTTAAAATTTAGTTATGTTATCATAATCTTATTATTTAAAATCTTTAATTTTTCTATTCTGAATCTTTTTTTTTTTTTTTTTTGGCCAGTCCTGGGACTTGGACTCAGGGCCTGAGCACTGTCCCTGGCTTATTCTTGCTCAAGGCTAGCACTCTGCCACTTGAGCCACAGCGCCACTTCTGGCCATTTTCTGTTTATGTGGTGCTGGGGAATCGAACCCAGGGCTTCATGTATACAAGGCAAGCACTCTTGCCACTAGGCCATATCCTCAGCCCCTATTCTGAATCTTTTAATGGTCCTAAGTTTTTTGTTTCTCCTCTGAGGTATCTTTAAAAATTTATCCCCAAAATTTTTTATGATTTGTTGTTTTAGGAAGAAGGAAGGGGAGATTAACAGTTAAAAAGAGAGATAGGATTTGTGCTAAATGTTTTCTCCCTTCTCGCTCTTTCCCTCTCCCTCCCTCCCCTTCATATTTTCATGTTTTTCATATTTTCATATTTCCTAGCCATCTACACTTAAGCCATACCTAGCATATTCTACTTTAATTTTCTCCCTCCTTCCCTCCCTCACTTTTCTTTTGGAATTGGAGAGATAAAATTAAGTTATTTTTTACAAATTAGGACATTTGTGAGTCAAGGGAGGTGCTAATTAAGTGAAACTGAATGTTTCTTAAAGAAACTGAGATAGTTACTCTAGATTTAGGTCATACTGCTAGTGGGCCAAAGAACTGGTATTCAACTCTGTGACTTCCAAATCTGTTATGTTTGTTTCTTGTTTAATAAGCCTTATTTTTGGATGAGTTACTATAGTGTTGAACCATTTCAATTCTTTGTGGAATGAGATTGTTTGTAACTAATTATGAGCCCACTAGTGATATTTTACATTCCTATGCTTAAAATTAAACATCCCAGAATGTGTAGGCTTTTACACCTGACTGCTTTGGAGCTATACATTATTTTTTCATTGACACATAGCAATCATACTTATTTATGTGGTATATTGTGACATTTCAGTATGAGTATACAATGTATAATGGTTAGATCAAGTTAAGAGACATTTATTAAGCCTTTATATTGGAAACATTAAAATATTCTTTACAAGCCAGATGCTGGTGACTCACACCTATAATCCTAGCTACTCAGGAGGCTCATACCTGAGGATCAGGGTTTGAAGCTAGCCCAGACTGGAAAGTCCTGAGATTCTTATCTCCAATGAACCATTAGGAAATCTGAAATGGTGCTACAGCTCAAGTGGTAGAGCACTAGCCTTGAGCAAAAGAGCTCCGGGACAATGCCCAGGCCCAGAATTCAAGCTCCATGACCAACCAAAAAACCAAAAATCTTGTTTACTATTTTTTTTTTTTTTTTTTTTGGCCAGTCCTGGGCCTTGGACTCAGGGCCTGAGCACTGTCCCTGGCTTCTTCCCGCTCAAGGCTAGCACTCTGCCACTTGAGCCACAGCGCCACTTCTGGCCGTTTTCTGTATATGTGGTGCTGGGGAATCGAACCTAGGGCCTCGTGTATCCGAGGCAGGCACTCTTGCCACTAGGCTATATCCCCAGCCCACTATTTTGAAATATTGAATACTCTCTACCATAGTTGTCCAACTATCTATATAGTTTATATCTATAAAGTTTATTATTCTTATTCATCTACATGCCTTGACTCTATCTTCCTGTTGCAAACTCCTTCCCAGGCTCTGGTCAAGAGTATGGAAGATAAGGCCTTCTACAACTTAGCATTATTAAATTTAATAGTGTGCAAGTGTTTACTTGACAGTTGATTTGTAAGTTAAATATGATGTCTGTCATCATTGCTATTCTAATTTGGTCATCAGATCCTGAGTTAGAAACACAGCCCTCGGTTACTTACAACTGTTGAATACTGTATTTGCTTTTAAAAATATTCTCTGTTGATGAATGTTGTGTGAAACAAGATAGCACAATGAAAGCATAAATTTGGTTTTTACTGATGGTTACTATTTGGTTGTTACTGCTAGTTACTAAAATTGACAATAGAAATAGAGCACAACCAAGGACCTGTTTATGTTTTAAGGAAACTCCTCAAAATATTAAACCGTCATTATTTTCAGTATTTCAAAGAACAATAAAAGCATTACAAAATCTATGCCAATCTCCCTCTCTTATTTTTGTAACTCACACAGTTCTATTGAAAATGACAAGGGAGACATGAAAATAGTGTTCATTTTCTGAAGTACTGAACCTTTTGATAAGTTAACGCAAACCCTCCTGTTTCTGATAATGGGTATTTCCTTTAAAAAATTAAAATGTTTTTAAAAAATATTTCAACGACTATGGTATTTGTGTTACATTATTTTATTTTATTAGTGAAGCAAAGTAGAATTTCCTTGCAAAGAACCTACCTTCTAACTTGTCTTACTTTTATTTTGCCTTATTTTCAGGTACCTTAGAATTGATGAAAAATTATGAGTTGTACCTGACTCTTAAACTAACATATATAACATTTATATGTAACATTTGTAACTATAAAACAAAATAGTGCAAGTTATTTAGCAACAAAAGAACTCTTTTTTTTTTGTGGCAGTCATAGGGCATGAACTCAGGGCCTGGATTCTGTCTCAGCATGTTTGCTCATTTTTGCTTTACCACTTAAGCCACAGCTCCACCTCCAGCCTTTTTAGACTTATTTCCTGGCTGGCTTTGAACTGTGATCCTCAGATGTCAGCCTCCTGGGTAGATAGGATTACAAGCATGAGCCACCAGTACCCAGTTAAGAGTAACATTTCTTGTGCCTTTTTCCATCCCAGTACCCCATCATTACTTAGATATGTCTTCTATAGGTAGACTTTTATATTGCTGTCATTTTTTTAACTATTAAATTCCAGGTAGCTGTTGTTTTCTACCTGCCCAGAAACCATTCTCTCTTTCTTCTTTTCTTTTCTTTCTTTTTTCTTTTTTTTGTGCAAGCATTCAGAACTTCCTTTGGGAATCACCTTTTATTCTGATTATTCCATACCATCTGTAGCTGACATCACCTAAATTTGGTCAGTGAGAACACTGTATTCAGCAATGGGAGATAGAACTGTGTTGGAGCAGTTGTAGCAGAAGTTGGAAATGGTAGTAGAGCAAGCATTTGGTTGAGTTCACACATACATCCCTGTACATTTCTTTGAGCAAATATATGGCACAATTCCTGCTGAGGTCCTCTAGAAGCACCACTGCTTTCTAGCTCTAGGGATTTAGAAGCCAGTGACGGTGCTTTTGGTGATCTCAACAATCAGTGATACCTCAAAGCCCAGAAACTTTCTGGAGTTGACCTTTTCAATGTGTAACTATAGGTATCTATCTGTATAAATACAGATATAGGTATGAACTTGCTGACAGTGCTCCTTGCAGAATTAACACTCTAGTTTACCATCTGAGGCTATATGTGTTCATAGTATGACGTTCTTCTGATGCATTTTATTTTTCTTGTATCTGAGCTGAATGGTTTCAGAATAAGCTGAACATGAGGAAACCACTTGATCTTCTCCAGGAGGCATCCCTTGTCACACAAGTTTTAGCTCAAATGATTCCGCATCAGTCTCAGACTTTTTCAATACAGGTAGTACCATTGCCTTAAGAACATCAACTGACAGATAAATTTGGTCCCTGGCCATTACTTACAGAACTATTTTTAACAGGTGCTTTATAAATGGAGCCAGACAAAAATGCTTTGAAAGATATTACAGTTGTGTTCCATAAATCCACCTTGCAGGAGTAGACTAGGCTAATAGTATAAACTGCTCCTTAACCCAAGCAAAATCAGCTAGGTACAGTACAGCAGTAACGAAACTCAGCGTTACAGACAATGAAAATGAAGACATTTGTGTCTTAAGGCATAAATGTGACAAGAGGATCCAAGAAGTCCAAAATGCTGTTACTAAGAGCCTACTCTTCATTCTAAAAATTGATTGATTACTGTTAAGCCTTTGGTTTATTTCAATTCAAGAATCATGAGTTTTGGTTGTTTTGTTGTTTGTTTGTTTGTTTGCCAGTCCTGGGGCCTGGATTCGGGGCCTGAGCACTGTCCCTGGCTTCTTTTTGGTCAAGGCTAGCACTCTGCCACTTGAGCCACAGCGCCACTGGCCATTTTCTGTATATGTGGTGCTGGGGAATCGAACCCAGGGTTTCTGGTGCTGGGAATCGATCAAGCACTCTTGCCATTAGGCCATATCCCCAGCCCCATGAGTAATTTTTGCCCAATAGCCTTATGAAACTCACTTCAAATATTTTGAGTCCTGGTTATAGTCTATGACTAGAATATTTCAGGTTTTGATTAGGTACCCTTCAAGGTGGATAAGACTAGATGCTGGCACAAGAAGATACAACCTGCATAGCTGAGAAAGTACACCTGGGTTGTCATACCTGTGTCCACAAATGTAGATGCCCCAGGCATGGTAACTGCAGATACACACAGGGGTGAGGCCTTGGTGCCTATGGTTTGGTTGGCCTGACCTGTGTTCCTCAGACGTACAGCTGCTGTCATGTCCATGTAGTTTGGAACATCAGTTAGGGTTTTCTAATAGATATTAAGTATTATTAATTTTTAAGTTGGTTAACAGTGTATATAGATTCATATAATCTGGAGAGTCACATGATCTGGAGATTCTTTTGTAGATTTTTATTTCTTTTTTTTTTTGCCAGTCCTGGGCCTTGGACTCAGGGCCTGACCACTGTCCCTGGCTTCTTCTTGCTCAAGGCTAGCACTCTACCACTTGAGCCACAGTGCCACTTCTGGCCATTTTCTATATATGTGGTGCTGGGGAATTGAACCCAGGGCTTCCTGTATACGAGGCAAGCACTCTTGCCACTAGGCTGTATTCACAGCCTAGATTTTATTTCTAATAGTCCTTAGACAAGGAAAAAGAATATTTGGGTGAGATAGGTAAGCTAGGATGTAAGAAAAGGCACAGAATGGAAAAATATATGAGGATAATATATAAATGTACATGTGTGACAGTGTGGAGTAAGAAGGAGAATAAAAGTGATTTTAAGATGTTTAGAAAGTATGGAGAGTGAGGGGTACATTTTAAGGTTGAGGGGAAGAATTTATTGTACTTCAAAGATAGAACAAAATGTAAAAGATTATAGTCATAAGACACAGCGCCTGGCAGTGTTCTTATTATTAATAAGACTTTAATAATTTCTTTTCTTGTTCAATACCTTTTGTACTCAATAGTTTACTAGAAATATACCCTTTCTTCTGTCTTAGTTTGATACTTATACATAAGCCTGTCTCCTTTAGGGTGAGAGACCACTAAGAGTACCAGGTAAAATATGAGAAATTTGAAATAGAGTGAACCTAAGATCTCTGGTATTATGTGTACAGCTTCAAGGTTAATGCAGTTTTCCCTTGCAGCCAAATAACTTTTTTTAACCTCATATATCTCAGTTAAAAAAATAATAATCTTAAAATATTGTGATAAATTTCTGGCGTATCAGAAATCAGTTAAAATAACACAGTTAAAAGCAATTTTAGTCTGGCACTGATAGCTCACATTGGTAATCCTAGCTATTCAAGATGCTGAGATCTGAGGATTGTGGTTCAGTGTCAGCCCAAGCAGCAAAGTTTATGAGAATCTTTATTTCCGATGAACCCCTAATATATCAGAAGCATAGCTTTAGCTCAAGTGGTAGAGCACTTGCCTTGATCCTAAAACTCAAGGACAGGCCTTGAGTTCAAGCCTCAGGACCCCGGTATAAAAAACAAAAAAAGTATTGAGTAATCACATGCAGTTATTGATTGCCATGTTGGATAGTACTGAATGGAACATTCGGTCCTACTATCCAGTTTCAGTGTTTGAATTTTATTCTCTTTTCCTTCTTGTCACTCTTTTCTCTTTCCTGCCCATTAAAATAAAAATGATAATTATTCTGGATCCTAAGAAAGCCTAACCTATTTATAAAATACTTTCAGAATTCTTAAAGCTCTTAGAGTTTGAATTAAGGTGAGATTTAATAGAAATTGTGTGTATTTTAAGGGTAAAGGAAGAATTCTTGCTGATTTGTTTTATGAGTGACAAAAGTAATTTCCTGACGATAGTAGGAGTAAAGAAACAGTGGCTCTTAGGTTTAGAAAGAGAAATCTTGTTTGGTTTAAACTAAAGAAAAACCAAAGATAGCTGAGTTAGGGATCTCTTTGATGAGTCTTGGTTATTGCTTTTTACAATAACTCTGCCATTCTATATTTTAATTGACCCAGAAGCTATAAGCCCACATTTATAGACATGCTAAAGTAAAAATTGGGGTTACTGTCCCTGAAAAGTTAGTTTACATATGTTTTAAATGTTCAATTATCAAATAATTACTGCTGTTTTCACAAGAACTGCCAAATACTTAAGAGGCAAAAATAAATTAGTTTAAAAACTAATGTTTAGGGGCTGGGAAAATGGCTTGGGGTAGAGTACTTACCTAGCATGCACAAAAACCCTGGGCTTAGTTTCTCAGCACCACATAAACAGAGAAAGCCAAAGTGGCGCTGTGTCTCAAGTGGTAGAGTGCTATAGCGCCTTGAGTAAAAAGAAGCCAGGGACAGTGCTCAGGCCTAGAGTCCAAGCCCCCAGGACTGGCAAAAACAACAACAACAACTAATGTTTAACTGATTTTTAGATGATTTTCATTTCATTCCTCCTAAAACACTTTTGACTTCCTAAGCCATAACTAGGAATTACACATTCCTGGTGATTTAGTTTTAAACATTAATATATCATCCTAGTTATTTCATTTTTATGTGATGTAGAACCCTGTAGACTGGATGATACGTTTAAGTTGTCCTGAAACTGAAATAAAGTATTATAATTTGATAAGCATGTAGAATATAAGAGTTTAGTTCCTTAATGATCAAAGAGCCAGTTTCTTTTTGTGTATTGTATTCACTGGTAGTTCAGTAATTGGTTCTGGAGATGCATCTGAGTTAGACAAGGCAGTGCTGTCTTTTTTGTATGCACTTCTCATTTGGTAGCTGCAAGAATACATTTATTTGTACTAGCAGTTGGATTTTAGAAGAGATTGAAGGTGCATGTTAAGTTGTTACTTAATACTGGGGAAAAGATTGTTTTCATTGTACTATTTTTAATTTATGTAAGGATTTTTTAAAGTTTACTATGAAGAATTAATTTGATTATGTACCTTTTTATATATACATTCTTAAATTTTTCCCCTAGTTACTTTGTTAGAAACACATCAAATATGTATGGATTACTTATAAATGTTGAAGTAGGCCTCAAAATTGAGTTTCTTTTATTAAGATTGATAGGATGAGATGTGAGAATGAATTGTAAACTTGAAGTAAAAATCGCATTTTTTTTTCAAACACGAAGAAAGACTGTGTTGTTTGGTGTTTGCCAGGGGCTGCCTGAGCATTTTGGCTGTATTCCGAATTCTGCCACTGACTCACTTGTGTTTTTTGGCAAGTAGCTTATTCTCTCTGAAACAAGTTCTTGATTCTTTACTTCTCTGTAAAGTTAGCATAATAATATTGTACTGACCTCAGATGGGTTGTGTCATAATTTCCACTTTACAACTTTTCCTACATTAAAATTGTATGGATTTTCAATGCCTTTCTATTTTAAATAAATATTTCTCAATCACTATTTCTTTATTAAGCAAATACTTGAAAGAGACAATATGAATGTAAAACAAAATCTTTATTGTGCTGTACAAAATAGCCAAGGCTGATAAGTTGTTATATGTTTAAGGATGATATTCCCTGAAGTATGAATGATTTTTTCTTTTTTTTTTATTTTAGTGTCAGAAAAAAGAAGAGTTTATTGAAAGAATTCAAGGATTAGATTTTGATACAAAAGCAGCAGTTGCCGCACATATTCAAGAGGTAATAACATGTATAAGTTTTACAATTTTTAATGAAGTTTATAGGTTGTCTATCACTCAGAATACTAAAAGTCATGGGATAAGCAAGAAGAAAGAAACTAGAGGCATGATTCAAATGATAGATCACCAGCAGTTAGTGAAAAAGCCAAGTGAGAGCACAAAGCTCTGAGTTCATTCCCTGATTCAAGTACAAAAAATAAAAATAAAATTTTAAAGAAGGGGATAAGAACAAAGATCAAATATAAATAAATACTACCTTTATAAAAGTTATCTCTTCTTCATAATACCTTATGCAGGGTACAGTACTAATTATAACATATTCATTACTTTTATCTGTAAGAACATAGGGAAAGAATGATTTTTGAAGATGAAAGTATGTCTTTATTAGAATTGTGCAGAGTGAATCACATAGAATATGGAAATAGCAGAAAATGGAAGACTACTTGTAATGCAAAACTTCTTAGCAGAGAAATAACATGGTAAAAGTAGTATTGTCATTCCTATAATTTTTTAAATGAATGGGTATAAAATATGTTTTGAATATTTTTTCTTGAATACAGGTAACTAATCATTTGTAGAAAGTCTAGGAAATAATGTATCAAATAATTGGAGTTAAAATAATCTATTTGTTAAAATTTGTTTTAAGCTGAGTATCTACAGTTTCCCACCTGTAATCCTCCCTACTCAGGAGGCTGAGACCTGAAGAATCAAGGTTTGAAGCCAGTCTGGACAGAAAAGGTTGTGAGACTCCATCTCCAGTTAACCAACAAAATGCTGGACTATAGGTGTTACTCAAGTGGTACAACACCATTTATGAGCAAACAAGTTAATTTAGTGCCAGGCCTTGAGTAAAAGTCCTGCAATTGGCCAAATAAAAACAAAGAAGAGATGGGAGCATGGATTAAGAAGTATAATAGATAAGCAAGTGCAAGAGCTTGAGTTTGAAGCCCTAGTATCACAAAAATATTAAAAGTTCAATTGCTTTCGTAGGAGTTTTCAGGAACTACTTTTCCATAAGAATGCATTGTTGATGAGAAAATGAGTATTCATTTAAAAATCACATTTAATATAAAATTTTTAGTTTTGTTTTCATCATTAATTTCAAGTGAACTTTCATAGGTTAAATACCATGTTGGCTTTTCATTATATGAAATATATAAATAATAGAGCTAATATTGTACTAAAACAATTGCTTACCTTTCTAAAGGTAACCCACAATCAGGAAAATGTGTTTGATCTGCAATGGATGGAAGTGTCAGATATGTCTCAGGAGGATATAGAACCACTCTTGAAAAATATGGCATTGCATCTGAAAAGACTTATAGATGAGAGAGATGAACATTCAGAGGTTTGAAACATATTTTCATTGTATTATAAAAGTTTGTTTTCTAATAAAATAAACAGTGACTTCAGAAATTTTTCTCAAATTGATACTGTATTTCTTAGCAATAGGTAATACAGTACAGTCTTTCTTGTTATCCATGGAGGATTTGTTCTGAGACCCCCTACAGATACCCAAAGCCTTAAATGTGCAGTCTCTTATATCATATGGTACAGTGTTTGTATATACTACACACAACCTACAAATGTTGTTCTATATACTTGAAGTCATCTCTAGAATTACATATTCTACAAAGTAGTCTGTCATTATAAACAATGTAAATGGTTTGCACATAGTTATTGTTTTGCATTATTTAGGGAATAGTAACAAGAAAAAAATCTATACAGTTCAATGCAAATGCAGGCTTTTTTTCCCTTACATATTTTCATTCATACTTGGTTGAATCTGCAAATGTGGAACCCACATGGATATCCAACTGGGAAGTCTTCCTTCCCTTTTTCCCTTCTTCCTTTCCCCTTTCCCTCCCTCCTTTATCTTTCCCCCTTCCTATTCATCTTCCCCTTCCTCTGCCCTTTCCCTTTCCCCTTCTGCTTTCCTCCTTCCCCCACCCATTTTCCTTTCTTCCATTTTTTTCTTAGTAGACCATAGGTAGCAAAAATGATATAGAAGGTCCTCAAATTGCTAATAATAAATAAGGCAAAGTTAGAGTTTCTTTTCTCTTTTTAAATTAGTATTATTCTGATTTTGCTCCTATATATTTTGCAGTTTGTTCCCACAGTTTGTCCCCCACAGTTCTGGCAATAGTATACATTGTAAAATTGAAAATACAGTTGATACAGTGGAAAAACCATTGCTTTAAAGCATAAGAATTTGCTTCTGGCTAATTTTGTAGTTTTATTGCCACATTTTGATGTAGGAAAAAAAGTAAGTATGAAGAAAAGGAGAATAACAGGTGTTTGGAATAAAATGTCCCAGAGATCTCAAATTTTTGTAGTATGATGAAGTGTGATCTATAAAAAGAGAATTATTATAAGCTCTTTAAAACAGAACATTGCTTTGTAAAAAATAAAATTAGACTGAATTTTTTGTACTCTCTCAAAGCAGCTTATGATTTTAGAACAGTTTAGACTTTAGTGCATGCAGTACTAATGTTATCTTAAAAGAATACCAAAGTATTCTGTCATTCAAGTGAACATATATCTTTTTTCTACATATTTTCATTGTTATTATAAAGGTGATATGTAGAAGGGATACTGTTTCATAAATAAGGTAATGAGTACATTTCTTTTTGGACAGTGTTATTCCTTTCTTCTCTCCCAGTTTTTCCCTCCCATCCCTGCCCATGAGTTGTATAGTTCATTTTCAGCATAGTGGCTACTGAGTACCACTGTTCTTTTTACATGTGAGAGACAATTTTGAGGTTGTTTATAGAGACTGTATGATTGCTTTTGGGACCAATGAAAGTCTACATAGAGGAAATTGCACATATCTCTATGGAGCCTTTTACTTCTGATGAGAATTTTCAATTTTACTTCAGGTACCAAAACAAAAGAAAATACAGGAAATGAATTAAGAGAAATTTTAGAGCAAAAATTAAAATTTTAATGGGTGAGTAGATCAAAGAAAGAAAAGAGATGAACTAGGAAAAAATTCCTTAGTGTGTAACAGACTTTTCCTGAAATGCTTTTAAATCATTTTATTTTTTAATGGGATTTTTTTTTTCTTCCAGTTTTGGGCCTTGGACTCAGGGCTTGAGCACTGTCCCTGGTTTCTTTTTGCTCAAGGCTCACACTCTACCACTTGAGCCACAGCACCACTTCTGTCTGTTTTCTATATGTGTGGTGCTGAGGAATCGAACCCAGGGCTTCATGTATATGAGGCCAGCAATCTTTGCCACTAGGCCATATTCCCAGCCCTTTAATGGGATTTTTTATATGTTAAAGTCAACTTTGTATTAAAATATCTCTTAATACATATTCCTATTACACTTTCTATGTGATACAATTTTTGGAAGATAATAATTCAGTTTTAAATAAAGGCTTGTTCCTTAATGAATTAGTTATAGTATTAATTTTTAAGTTATCTTTAAGTATTTGTACATAGGTGTTATGTCTTCATTTGACTTTGGTGTCTTTACTGATGGCTCTATTACGGAGAACATTCTTTGATTTATATTGCAATTTTTAAAATGTGTTACAATAATGTCATACAGCTTCTGAGAAATTACTTTTTAAAACCTTTGATTTGGGGGCTGGGAATGTGGCCTCATGGTAGAGTGCTTGCCTAGCATACATGAAGCCCTGGGTTCAATTCCTTAGCACCAAATATACAGAAAAAGCTAGAAGTGGTGCTGTGGCTCAAATGGAGGAGTGCTAGCCTTGAGCAAAAAGAAGCCAGGGACAGTGCTCATACCCCGAGTCCAAGCCCCAGGACTGGCAAAAATAGAAAAACACCTTTGCTTTGCTTTTATATGACTGATGGGCATGTGTAAATTGCTTTATCTTATTTACATGAAGCGATAAATACAAGATAATCAAGATACTTGTCATATGTGACTGCAAAATCTAAAAGGAATATGAAGCACTGTAGTATGATTGTAGTATGATCCTTCGAGAATATACTATCCTTGTCCAATTAAGCATTTTTGTTACATTAATATTTGTAACAGGGAAAATAAGCTCCTTTTTCAGCTATTTGTGAAACAAGTTTTAAGCTGTTTTAAATCCATTTCTTTGGGGAATGGTTTCCTCAAATTTGAGCCAATGGACAATGAGAAAAAGGTTTAGTGGGGCTGGGAATGTGGCCTAGTGGTAAAGTGCTCGCCTTGTATACATGAATCCCTGGGTTCGATTCCTCAGCACCCCATATATAGAAAAAAGCCGGAGGTGGTGCTGTGGCTCAAGTGGTAGAGTGCTAGCCTTGAGGAAAAAGCCAGGGATAGTGTTCAGGCCCTGAGTTCAAGCCCCAGGACTGGCAAAAAAAAAAAAAAAAAAAAAGATAAGTAAAAGGTTTAGATATGATGGTATGTATCTGTAATCCCAGCTACTTGGGAGAGGGAGATTGAGAGGATCAAGATAAGAGGTCAGCTCAGACAAAAAGTTATTAGCAAGACCCATCTTAAACCAACAGCCCAGATATGGTGACTTATGCCTGTGATTTTGGCTACATGGGAAGCACAGGTAGGAAGATTGCAATCTAAGGCCAACCCAAAGCAAAAATGCCAATTCCTTATCTGAATAATAACCAAAAATAAAGAAGGCTAGAGGCATAATTCAAGTGCCTATCCCCTGAGCTCAAACCTTAGTTCTTAAAAAAATTTCTATATGCATAAAAAAGAACTACACATTTAAATATAGTATATAATATGTAAATATAACAATTCTATATCCTTCTGTTAGGTTAAAACAAGTTCTTATTTAGGTTAAGTCTTAACTTTCTTTCCTGTTGTTTTTTTTCAAGCTGTGCATATTCCTTCAGTCCATTCCTTTTAACTAAATAGGAGATTTTTTTTTTCCAGTCCTGAGGCTTGAACTCAGGGCCTGAGCACTGTCCCTGGCTTCCTTTTGCTCAAGGCTAGCACTCTGCCAACTTGAGCCACAGCGCCCACTTCTGGCTTTTTCTGTGTATGTTGTATTGAGGAATTGAACCTAGGGCTTCATGTATACAAGTCAAGCACTCTTGCCACTAGGCCATATTCCCAGCCCCCAAATAGGAGATTTTAATAAATTTGAAGTATTTTAAAATTTATGAATCTTCTTATTGTCTCTGTTTTAAGCCAGACTTTGTGCTACAAGCTTTACATACTCTTGTCTTTTTGAATTTTCATGATAACCATAATTGGGCTCAGAGAAGTTGAATATAGTAATGTTGAACCTCTAAATCAAATGCTTGTGTTCTTAACCTGTCTAAATCTGATTTAGAATACATTTCTAATTATTTTTCTTAATGAGTTCTACAAGTCAAATAAATAGACCACTTGCATTTTTGTCCTTACCATTTATATATATTTTATGTTCATTCTTCAAACACATCTAATGAACACTTGCTTTTTGCAAGATCTTCGCTAAAGTGATTAGAACAACAAACTGCCAAACTTTCAAAAAAGAATGAAAGACTTTTACTCTCTAGTAAAGGAATTCTAGCTAGGAAGTCTAAAAATATATATACAAAAAAAAATGAGATGTTGTCAGATAGTGGCCTGGTGCTATTAAAATAAAAAGTAACAGTGACACTTGTGAGACTATTTGTTGTTCCAGACTAACTAGGAATCTAAAGTAGCTAAAAATATTCTCTTTGGGCAAGAGAAAAGTAATTGTGTGATTAAAAGTTCAAGTGTAGGTATGGTGACATATGAGCAAGGATAGTAAAGGAGACAGGCATGTCACAAATGAAAAAATGGTTCTTTACTGAGAAGCCTGCATATATTAAGTAGTGGATATATGAGGACAGGAACTGAGGGATCATCTTTAGATGTCATTGAGTGTGTTTTTTTTTTCTTCTTTTGGTACTAGTACCAGGATTTGAAGTCAGTGCCTTATATTTGTGTTTGTCTATTTTGCTCAGTGCTGGTGCTCTACCACTTGAGCCATGCTTCCAATTCTGTATTTTGCTGATTAATTGGAGATTAAAAGTCCCATAGAGGGGGCTGGGAATATGGCCTAGTGGAAAGAGTGCTTGACTCGCAATACAGGAAGTCATGGGTTCGATTCCCCAGCACCACACATATAGAAAATGGCCAGAAGTGGCACTGTGGCTCAAGTGGCAGAGTGCTAGCCTTAAGCAAAAAGAAACCAGGGACAGTGCTCAGCCCTGAGTCCAAGGCCCAGGACTGGCCAAAAAAAAAACAAAAAGTCTCACAGACTTTTCTGCCTGGACTGGCTTCAAATTGTGATTTTTCAGATCTTGGCCTCCTGAATAGGTAATATTAAAGATGTAAGCCACCATTTGCCCAGCTCCTCCTTAGGCTTATCAACATGCACTCATGAATCTATAAAAGCAATAGTTTGCAAGGAAGAAGATATACCTTGATACAGGTACTCAAATGTATTCCAAAGATAAACATGTAAATTCTAATAGATGGTTAAAACAAACAAACAAAAAATAAGTAATGCTTTAGTACATGACCTGGTGAGAAATAAAGGTTCTTAGTTTATGATCCAAAGGAAGTAACCAACTCATTTTGGGTGGAGTAGTAGAACATTTGAAATTACAGTAGAAGATAAATCCTGTTTGCTTGAGAGATTTGAGTGAAAAATATTTAGATAATTCACCAGTTAAAAAATTGGAAGAATAAAGAAAATGATAGTAAGGGATATATTATTTAAAATACAGATTTATGAAAAAAGAAAAGGAGACTTCATGGAGGGCCTTCGGAGAACATTATATAGGAAGCTTTGAGATGGAAAGCAGATTATTTTGAAATAGAACATAGGATATAGAGTTGAGACTAGCCTGGAGTCTCTCAGCATTGCTACTAGCCAATTGTATAATTATAAATGAATCCATCTTGGTACCTCTGAGGTCTTATTCCCTCTAGCAGTTAGTTTTTCATGAATTACAAAATTTTAGAGTAGTAGTGTCCAATTCTGTCCTGATGGCAAGATTTTATATCTTGGGGTAGCTCAGTAGTATATGTATCATGTACTTGAAGTGTGGCTGTTGTGACTAGAGAGCTGACTTTTTACTTAAAATTTTTTTTAATTAAATAACCACCCATGCTACTGGCTATTAAATTGGATAGCACACTTCTAGACAGATCACTGTGAGAGTTGTTTCCTTTCCTGTATCGAGTCTTTTATGCCTAATAGTTACTGTCTAATCTAGATGGGTTTTTTGGTTGTTGTTTTTGTTTTTCTTTGTCATGATTGATTTCTTTTGCTGAAAAAAACGGAAAGGGAAAAACACAAAGCCTTGTTCTTATGCTATCTACTAAATAGCTTATGTGTGAACTACTGAATGAAACTTAAAATGGCAGCTAAGCCAGTGGCTCACATCTGTAATCCTAGCTACTTAGGAGGCTGAGATCTGAGCATCAAGGTTTGAAGCGAGCACAGGGAGGAAAGCTTGTAAGATTTTTATCAATTAACAAGAAAAATATAGGAAGTAGAGCTGTGGCTTGAATGGTCCAGAAATAGCCTTGAGCATACAAGCTCAGGAACAGTTCCCAGGCCCTGAGTTCAAGCCACAGGACTGGCACAAAAGAAAAGAACAGAAAAAAGCAACTAAATATGGTAAAGTTTTAAGATACTTTTGACCAATGAATTTTTCTTGATATATTGTATATTATAATACTTAGAGCCCGTGAATAATGTTAATGTAGAATACTAAAAGTGATATAGAATATAGAATACTAAAAGTGATTTTGTGTTTATTTTTGCAATTTTTAGACTATCGTAGAACTCTCTGAAGAGCGAGATGGACTTCATTTTCTACCCCATGGCACTTCATCTGCACAGTCACCCTGTGGTTCTCCAGGCATGAAGCGAACAGAAAGTCGACAGCATCTGTCAGTGGAACTGGCAGATGCTAAGGCTAAGATAAGAAGGCTTAGGCAGGAACTGTAAGTTGCTGATTTTCAAGATTCATAAATCACAAAAGTGACATAAACAATATGTTTAGGCTTATAGACTATATCGATCAATGGACCTATATTAAGTTTTCACTTGTATTTGTTAAAATGAGAAAAATAAGCCAGAGAAAAGTGACACACCACTGTAAGCCTAGCTACTCAGAAAGCTGAGAGCTGAGGATAGTGGTTTGAAGCCAGCCCAGGCTCAGTTAAGCACCAAAAGACTATAAATGGAGCTGTGGCCCAAATGGTAGAGTACCATCTTTTAGTGACAAAGCTAAGGGACAGTGACTAGATGAGTTTAAGCCCCAGTACCAGAACAAAAAAAGGAAACAAATTTTTCTTAACACCAGTTTTTATCAACTTAAAGAATACTTTTTATTTTAGTTATATCCTTCCTATCTTTCTGTGTTAAAATTTCTTTTACGGAAACAAAATTGTATCCTTCCTTGGCAAATTGTTGGGCTTATTATTTTTTTATATTCCTTGAAATTCATAATACTGGGAACCACTGACATAAATCAGTAAGTTCAGCTTTTTAAAAAATTAATGGTTTTGAAAGACTAAATTGCTAGTATATAATACAAAAATAATTTTGTAAATTAATTTTGTATCTTCTACATTAAGTATTTGAAATGTGTAAGTCTACTAAGTAAAATAGTCACATTTAGTCTTCATAAAATTATTCAACTTTCTAAGATGTAAATACAAAATTCTAAAATACAAATGTTACACATGAGATATTCCCTAGTAAACCATAGCAAAACTATAACCATTCTCTGCTGGATATCTTGAATTGTGTATTTTAGGAAGAACAAAGAATTTTTGTTTTAGGAACTTTTTTCTCATTTTGGCTTTTCTGGAACTTAAGCTTGTAGATTTTAAACTTAAAATCACAATATTTCTATTATATTTATTTACTGATTATTTAATGTAGTTAAAGTAAATTGAATATGCAAGGTAGAAGAAATATTATTCTACAGGAAAATTTAAAAAAAAAAAACAGCTTTCATTTGTGGATGTCTGCATTATTATGTGTCTATTGAAGTGAACACGCCCAGGATATTCTACAAACAGCTGCACCAGGAAAATTAGGGAAGAGATTGCTGTTATTAGTTTGACTGGCAGTTAATGGATAGGCTAAACAGTGAACACTAGTTCTTTGCATATAATTTAGCACAATCTTCTCCAGTCTTTAGATAAAGCATGCAATTAGAACTACAGTCATGGCTGTGAATCTGTTTAACAATTTGCATTTTGTTAGAACTTAATTCTCCAATAAAAATTACTTAGCTATGAAGTATATTAAAATTCCAAACAACTTGAATGGACTGGCAAAATTTGGTTTCATAATGTACTGATTAGAAAATGGAAATAAATGTTTTTAATGAATAAATCAATATGCTAGATAAAGCAAGTATTCCTAGTAACTATCACTTCATCCAGTATCGTCTAATATCTTTATTGTTCCTTGAATATGTTACATTCATGGGTTTATTATACTAACATTAGTTGCTAGTCTTGTTACTGGGATAGATTTTGATTAAAAAGAAAGCATGATCGACAAACGTAATTCAGGTTTCTTTATAGTAGGAAAGTATGCAACAAATAATTGTAATTAGAATGTGAAAGTTAACTATACTTATTTTGGGGGGTTGTGCAACAGAATATAATTGCTTTTCTTATAAACATTCAGAGTAAAAGTGTAATTTATGATTTAAATGGAAGAAATAATTTCTTGTTAATTTCATTTTATGCAGTAGTTAACACTATCAAAAGCCTCTTTAATAATTTTTTTCCATCAATTCCATATTTTAAAATTTTCTTTCATGTATTTATTCTTTTAAAAAATAGCCTTATTTTGCTATGATTAGGTTTGTTTGATTTTTGCTGTTACTAGAAATTGAAGTCAGACTCAAGCTTGCTCAGCTCGCTTGCTTGAGCTGACAATCTACCACTTGAGCCACACCTCCAGTCCAAAAATCCATCCTTTTAAAGTATATAATTAGATAGCTTTTAGATTATTAATGGAGTCAAGCAAACATTGCACAATAAAGACATTTTTATTTTAAAAACATTTTCAAAATAAACTCATTCTATCCCTTGTGCCCTTAGCTCCTATAATAACTAACATATGTTTTTATTTATGTGAGTTGGTCTGTTCTGGCCATTGCATTTAAATGGGATTATATAATACGTTGGTTTCTATCACTGACTTAATTTAGCATAATATTCTCCAGGTCCATCCATGTTATAGTAGCTATTGGTTAAGGTACCAAATAATATTTTATGGGCAAATAATATTCCATTGTGTGGATAGACTACATTTAAATTTTTCATTTCATCAGATGATAGGCATTTGAATTATTCCCATTTTAAGCTATTGTAAATACTGCTGCATATCTTTTAGCCTTATTTTCAATATTGCTTAAAAAATAATTGGTTGAATGCTTAAAAAATAATTGGCTTGCCAGATACTAGTGGCTCATACCTGTAATCCTAGCTACTCAGGAGGTTGTGATGATGGTCTTGGTTTGAAGCCAGCCCAGGTAGGAAAGTCTGTGAGACTCTTTATCTCCAGTTAGCAATGTAAAAAGTCAGAAGTGGAGGTGTGGCTCAAATGACAAAGCATTAATATTGAGCAAAAAAGTTCAGGGAAGGTGCCCACATCTCAGTTCAAGCCTCAGGTCTGGCAAAAAAAAAAAAAAAAAAAAAACAATAATTTTTAAAATAGTCAATAATCCTAAAAGGAACATTGGCAAGAAATGTTATTAATGTATTAGTCCTAAAAGTAATAGTTTTTTATTTAAACACCAGTTGTCCATTAAAAAGTTAGGAATAAGATGAGTTAATTAGTCACAAAGTAAGAAATTTGAATACCACAAACATGGAAAACCCAATTAGTATTTTCTTGTATTCAAGAAATGAAAATTAGTATGATTTTTCCCAAGTCCTCCTATTTCCTTGCAAATGGGGCAATGTTATTCTTTCTGATAGAGGCATAGAATTCCGTTTTATATATGTACCACATTTTCTTGATCTACTGATCTACTGAGGGGCATCTGGGTGGGTTCCATATTTTGGCGATGACAAATGACTTCGAAAAAGATCATAAGTGAAGTGAGCCAGACCCAAAGAAACATAGACTATTCCCTCATTGGGAATAATAATTATTATACATCTAGAATAATCCTAGCAGAAAATCACAATAGCTCAGTGTATTCATATGAATACATAAGACGTTGATAAGCAAAATGAACTCCCAAGTTATAGAAACAAGTGCTTTTATCATTGGTGTTGTTATTTTCAACATACCATGTGAAATTATGGCCTTTTTCTTTTGTCTTTCCTTCCCATGGTTTTACCCCTGATATCACTGATTTTAGTACCTTTTATATGTGTACTGGAACTAGGGAAGGGAAAGAAAATACCAAAATTGAGAGACAAAGGATAAAAAGACAAACCAATGTAACAGCAATACTTACAAAAGTATATGGTGTAAACCAACTGTACAACTCATGGGGGGAGGGAAATAAGCAGGGAGGTGGGGGAAAAATGAGGGGGGAAGTAACAAGTTGGATAAGAAATGTATGCACTGCCTTATGTATGAAACTGTAACCACTCTGTACATCACTTTAACAATAAAGAAATGGGGAAAAAAAAGAAAAAAAAGAAATGCAAATTAGAAGATTGAGATTCCATCTCACCCCAGTAAGAATGTCATATATCAAGAAAACTAACAATAACAGTTGTTGGAGGGGATGTAGCCAAAAGGGAACCCTACTTCATTGTTGGTGAGAATGTAAACTGGTTCAGCCACTCTGGCAAGCAGTATGGAGATTCCTCAGAAGGCTAAATATAGAACTCCCCTATGACCCAGGAACCCCACTTTTGGGTATTTATCCAAAAAACCACAAACAAAATCACAATAAAGCCACCAGCACAACAATGTTCATTGCAGCACAATTTGTCATAGCGAGAATCTGGAACCAACCCAGATGCCCCTCCATAGACGAATGGATCAGGAAAATGTGGTACATATACACAATGGAATTTTATGCCTCTATCAGAAAGAATGACATTGCCCCATTTGTAAGGAAATGGAAGGACTTGGAAAAAATTATACTAAGTGAAGTGAGCCAGACCCAAAGAAACATGGACTCTATGGTCTCCCTTATTGGGAATAATTAGCACAGGATTAGGCAAGCCACAGCAGAGGATCACAAGAGCCCAATAGCTATACCCTTATGTTCACATAAGATGATGCCAAGTGAAATGAACTCCATTTTATGGAAATGATTGTTAGATCACAGTTGTAACTACTTTCAACATCCCATGTGTATCTGTAGTTTATACTGTTGATGCTGTTCTTGTATCACCTTCTTGGATTGTATCTACACTATCTCTGTAATCTTAACTGAGTATATTGGAAACCGTGTATACTGGTATTAGAATTAGGAAATTGAGAGGGAATACCAAAATTGAGAGATAAAGGGTAAATTAAGAGAAACAACAACAAAAGCAATACTTGCAAAACTGTATGGTGTACGCGAACTGAACACCTCAGGGGGGGGAAGGGGGAGGGGGAGGGGGTATGAGGGACAAGGTAACAAACAGTACAAGAAATGTATCCAATGCCTAACGTAGGAAACTGTAACCTCTCTGTACATCAGTTTTATAATAAAAAATTTAAAAAAAAGAAATGCAAATTAGAAGCCAGGAACTGGTTGCTCAAGCTTGTAATCCTACCTACTCAGAAGGCTGGTATTGAGGATTATGATTTGAAGCTAGCCTGAGCAGGAACATCTGACAGATTCTTACCTCCAATAAGCCACCAAAATGCCAGAAGTGTAGTTGTGGCTAAAGTGGTAGAGAGCTACCCTTGAACACAAAACTCAGGGACAATGCCCAGGCCCTGAGTTGAATCCCAGGACTAGCACCAAAACAAAAGGTAAAAAGGAAGGAAAAGAAAAGAAATACAAATGAGAACATTAACAGCATTTTTCGTTTTTTTTGTAAAGATAACTTTGTTCTCTGCTGCTTAATGATCTTTCTGGAGAGTGGTTTATATATCAAATACATTTGAACCTGCAGTGTACTTTTAGGATGATGTCCTAATATATGCAACATTTCATGTATAGCAAGTTTTATTCCAAAGCATATTACCCACCTAGATGCATTGGTTCCTCACTCAAGGAGATACTTCAGTATTAAAACATATGGTTCTGAAGAAGAGGAAGTATACAAGATGTCAACAATAGGTTGCTTATTCAATAACCTTTTATTATTGAAAAATGATGGAAAATCGAGTTAGTATTTCTTTGAGGAGATTGGCTCTGAAGGGGAAATAGGAAAATGAGAATTAGAAGTAAATTAGATCAAAAAGAAAAAAAAGCATGAGTATATTTGTTTTGTTTTGTTTTTTTCCACTCCTGGGTGTTGAACTCAGGGCCTGAGCACTGTCCCTGGCTTCTTTTTGCTCAAGGCTAGCATTCTGCCACTTGAGCCACAGCGCCACTTCCGGCTTTTTCTATATATGTGGTGCTGAAGAATTGAACCCGGGCTTCATGTATATAAGATGATCACTTTACCACTAGACCATATTCCCAGCCCCAAATTTTGCCTTGTTTTGTTCTTATAAAAATATATTTGTATTAAAAAGTATACTATGCTTCTATAAGCTACAAGATAGAAACCAATAAAAAGTAAAGTTTTATCTGTGTGACAAATAGTAAATGTACAATTCTTTTAACTCAGTATATGTGTTAAAGACCTTTGGGGAGAAAGATGAAAGATAAGAGAAAAGGGCTGGGAATATGGCCTAGTGGTAAGAGTGCTCACCTTGTATACATGAAGCCCTGGGTTCGATTCCTCAGCACCACATATATAGAAAAAGGCCAGAAGTGGCGCTGTGGCTCAAGAGCTAGAGTGCTAGCCTTGAGCAAAAAGAAGCCAGGGACAGCACTCAGGCCCTGAGTCCATGCCCCAGGACTGGCAACAAAAACAAAATAAATAAAAATAAATTTAAAAAAGAAAGAAAGATAAGAGAAAAACTATATAATGAAGTATGAGGACATTGATCGTTGAAGTTATTACCCTTTCAACAACATGGCAGTGATGGCAATGGAAAGTTGCTGATATCTATTTATATACATACCTTAGTTTTTTCTCCTCTGAGTTACAGTTATGGTTAATACTGTATTCAATTAGCTATTCAGTAATGATAGTACATTTACATTAATGCAGATAAGGAAAATAATTTATTAAGTATTGAGGTTTATCTTTAATAAATATGTTTTTGTGCTTCAGGGAGGAAAAGACTGAACAGTTGTTGGACTGCAAACAAGAACTTGAACAAATGGAAGTAGAATTTAAAAGGCTACAACAAGAGGTTTGTACCTCTAACTGTTATCATATAGGACCCTCAAGTAATTGGAAATTGTGGGGTTTTTTTCCTTCTAATTTATAACCTTGACCTCAATACTTCATATAAGTAAATGAGGTAATTGAGGCTTACAGTTGATGACTTTTTCCGTGTTTCTCTCACAAAAATGTTAGAGTGAAAACTAGAAATTAAGGTCTTTGGATTTTTATTTCTGCTCTAAACTTTGCTAAGTTTCAAAAGATACTCTTGGGACTGGGGCAATTCCAAATCTGTCTTTTTCGTTTTGTTGGTTTTTTTTTTTTGCCAGTCCTGGGGCTTGAACTCAGGGCCTGGGCACTGTCCCTGGCTTCTTTTTGCTCAAGGCTAGCACTATACCACTTGAGCCACAGCACCACTTCTGGCTTTTTTTCTATATATGTGGTGCTGAGGAATCAAACTCAGGGCTTCATGTATATGAGGCAAACACTTTACTACTAGGCCATATTCCCAGCCCCAAGTCTGTCTTGTTTGAGTATTTCACTTTTGTGGCTTGGAAACTAGAACAACTGTATGTATTGTGAATTGTGCTATTTATGTTATTTCCCTGGGTCTCTGATTACTCAAGATACACGATGTTTTAACTTATGTATGTGGGAATGCTTTTTAAATTTTGACTCTTTGCTTATTAAATAGATCAAAACTTCTAGTTTACTTAAAAAAGTTGAAAGAGTAATATTAAAAGCATCATTGTATGTTTATATTTAGAACATGAATTTGCTTTCGGATGCTCGTTCTGCTAGAATGTACCGAGATGAATTGGATGCACTTCGAGAGAAGGCAGTAAGAGTTGATAAACTTGAAAGTGAAGTCAGTAGATATAAAGAGAGACTACATGATATTGAATTTTATAAAGCAAGAGTTGAGGTATGTTGTTAATGATTCACCATATTTTCTTTCCTTAAAAGTGCTAATGAGTGGATGGGAATGTGGCTTAGTGGTAGAGTGCTTGTCTAGCATGCATGAAGTCCTGGGTTTGGTCCCTCAGTACCACATAAACAGAAAAGGGTGGAAGTGGCACTGTGACTCTAGTGGTAGAGTACTAGCCTTAAGCAGAAGAAGCTCAGGGACAGCGCCCAGGTCCTGAGTTCAAGCCTTTGGACTGGGGGAAAAAAGTGCTAATGACTTTCAAAATGTACTTAATAAACAGGAATTATTTCATAAAAATGTTTCATTGTTTGTTTGGATACTAGGGCTTGAACTTAAGGCTTCATGCTTTTATTCAGCTTTCTTGCTCACAGTGGTGCTGTCCCTCTTGAGCCGTACTTCCATCATTGTATTGGTTATTGGACATGGAGTCTAGCAGCCTTTTCTGCCTGAGCTGGCTTTGAGCCTTAGTCTTCCAGATGTCAGCATGAGCCACTGTTGCTGGATTTTAAACAAGGATTTTTTTTAAATGAGAGGAAGAAATAAATGATAAATCAGAATTATTACTTAGACTTTCACAAATTGATTTTTTTTTTTTTTTTTGCCAGTACTGGGGCTAGAACTCAGGGCCTGAGCACTGTCCCTGGCTTCTTTTTGCTCAAGGCTTGCACTCTGCCACTTGAGCCACAGCACCACTTCTGGCCTTTTCTATCTATGTGGTACTGAGGAATTGAACCCAGGGCTTCATGTATATGAGGCAAGCACTCTTGCCACTAGGCCATATTCCCAGCCCACAAATGGATTTTTTTGACATTAGTAATTTATCTAACTCTTTGGTATTCCTTTTTCTTTTTTTCTTTTGTTGTTGGTCATGGTACTTGAACTTGGGGCCTGGGTGCTGGCCCTGAGCTCTATTGCTCAAGGCTTGCACCCTACCACTTTGAACCACAGTGCCACTTCAGTTTTCTGGTAGTTAATTGGGGCTAGCATCGAACCATGGTCCTCAGATCTCAGCCTCCTTAGTAGTCAAGATTACAGGTTTGAACCACTAGCACCTGGTATTCTTTTTTTTTTTTTTATTCCTTTATTTAACATCAGAAGTAGGACAGACTTTCGAAGTCCTTTTGTCTTTGTTAAAATGCTTATTTCTGCTAATCTCAAACTTTTCTACAGATGAGAACATTTCTGACTGCTGTTTAATGAGATTAGAATTATTATCAATAAAAGCTATGTATATGCAAATAAATGAGAAAAAAACAACTCTGAATTGCAATTTAGTGTTACCTGAAGGTGGAGTAAGAATTTTACTGTCCTTTAATCCTTTTTTTTTTTTTTTCTTGTTTAATTTTCTTACTTTTTGTCAACAGAGAGATTTTGGTCAGTCTCAGTATAGGATAAGAAAGCATTATGCAGAATCATTGAAAGCATAAAGATCATTTTAGTGTGAAGTTACCATTAAATAGAAATAATAGTACTGCAATACAAAAGTTACTAATTTTCTGCCAGTTATTTAGATGTTTGTGTGCATGCTATTATTAAGGAGTTCTCATCCATTACTAAGTGACTTAATATACATTTTTTTCTTGATGGTAGTAGCATTTGAACACAGGATCTTACAGTTCCTAGGTACTAGAAACACCTTCATCCCTTTTTGTCCTAGTTATTTTTTGAGTAGGAGCTTGAGTTTTTGCCCAGGTCATCTTTACTTAGATCCTTCATATTTATGTCTCTTGTATAACCAGAATGTTAGGTTTGCACCACAATGTCCATTACTGATTGACTAACTTTTCCCCTTGGCTAGCTTGAAACTGTGTTCTTCCTGATTTCCACTTCTCTAAGCAAGTGGGATTACAGGCCCCTACTTAGTATACTTTTCTAGAGCTGAATGTGTTGGTATACCTATACTTACCTATAATTCCCATACTTATAAGACTAAGGCAAAGAGGATCTTGAGTTTGATATCAGGCTGCATTTCATAGTAAAACGCTACATAAAAGTAAAAACAATATCCTTTTCTCTAGTATTTATAAACCTCAGCATATAACTTAGCAATGTAGAACTGAGAATGTGTCCTCAAATTATACGCAGGCACATTTAAAGGATTTCCTCAAGATTTTTAAAAATTATTCATAGAGTCTTGGTTTATGTGAATCTTAGCTTATGTCTTGGTATTTTACTATAAAAATCTAAAACCCTTGACTTCCAAGTTTTAGCTCAGAATGAAATTTTTACTTCATTTCTGTCTAAGTTAAGCATTCATTCTGTGGGGATTTGTCTTAAATATCTGGAAAACTATTTATACTTCATTCCTTATCCTTTTAAGAGTTTAAATATATTCTTAACAATTTAAGCCTACTACAAATATAGAAGTATTACTCATTCTAAGTACTGGGTATTTTGATTGCATAGTAGCTTAAATTCTGGAGGGTAAATGAATCAAAAAAATACAACTATTTATCTCTTAATAGCTTTACTATTGCATGAAGCTGTTTACAAGACTGGCTTAATGCTTTGGTTCACAATAAAAATGTGTATGTTGCAGAACTTAAAAAAATTAATAGGTGAATTAGCTCATTGTGATTTTTTTAAAACCCTTTCAAAATGATTATAGGAATTAAAAGAAGACAATCAAGTTTTATTAGAAACAAAAACTATGTTGGAAGATCAACTAGAAGGAACTCGAGCTCGTTCTGACAAATTACATGAATTAGAAAAAGAGAATTTACAACTAAAGGCTAAACTGCATGATATGGAAATGGTAAGATTTATGGAGTAAAATTAGTTGTATAGCAACTAAGGAAATTATCTATGACTCATCAGATTTTCCCATAACGAAAAGGATATCTAGAGTTCTTGAGGCTTAACTGAAGAAAGAGTAATAGAGCAGGATAAGTGATGAAGGTACATTGTAAGTATATATGTACATGCCAAAATTAAATCCCCTCTTACAACTACTTGATGCTAATAAAAAATGTGAAGAAAAAGATACATATCTAAATAAATGTTTCCAAGTTGATGTAAGTACATATGTAGAAGTTTCTGTTTCCTTTACATATGACCATTATTTATTAATTTTGTCATGTTTTACCCCATATTATTAAAAGCATAGAAATAAAGCTATTTTGCTAAAACTTAGCACTGGTTAGAACTCTGTTACATCACTAAATCAATATATTGGCTGTGAAGAGGCATTTTTACGATGTCTCCAAAGGTCACTTTAAAAGGATATGACACCCCTGTTAGTATGGATCAGTATTAATTAAACTGAAAATTTTTTTAAGAACTCAAAACTTACTATTCAGTGTCTAATTAATAAAATTTATAAGTAATACAAGAGTGGATAGGAATTGTACTGTTTCTTAGTTTTTGTCTTCTGCTTTCTAATAAAAAGGAACGAGACATGGATAGAAAAAAGATTGAAGAATTAATGGAAGAAAATATGACTTTAGAAATGGCCCAGAAACAAAGTATGGATGAATCATTACATCTTGGCTGGGAGCTGGAACAGATATCCAGAACTAGTGAACTTTCTGAAGGTATTCTCAGTTTTTTCTTACTTAAATAAAGGAATAAATGAAGTATCATTTATGCTTATATTTCTGGATATATTATTACATTTCTTTGTTTTGCTGATATAACTCCAAATGCCAGTGCCTAACCAAATATGATCTCATATAATATGTTGTTTTTATTTTTTTAGTCAATTCCTTAGCATTGTCTTTCTTAAAATTCAATTTTATGAATATAATAACAAGATTTAACTGGCACTATTTCATGTTAGTATTACAAAAGCCTGGAATACCAATATATCAAATTTTGTTTGTTTGTTTTGCCAGTCCTGTGGCTTGGAACTCAAGACCTGAGTCCCTTGGCTTCTTTTTGCTCAAGGCTAGCACTCTACCTCTTGAGCCACAGTACCACTTCCTGCTTTTTCTGTTTATGTGGTACTGAGGAATCAAACCCATGGCTTCATGCAGGCTAGGCAAGACTTTAACACTAAGCCACATTCCCAGCCCTTGATTTCTTTTAGTATAGTCATCTAGTAGTAAGACAGAAAAGTCCTGGTTAGCATTGTTTTTTTTTTACTGTAGATAAACCAGAATGGGAAGTCAGAAACATAGAAGATACTTACATGAGTATTTAGTCAGAAGAAGGTGAAAGATCTTCATGGCTACTTTCATAAATCTAATCATCATTATAGGAGCTTACCTACCAACCAGTCTATTGCTACATGTGATGAAAGACCACCAAATAAAATTTTAACTTTCTGTTCTTTTTCCTAGGCTCCAGACTGACTTGCCTTCTTCCTTAAAGTTGGGCATATTTACAGACAATCCAGTTGTTTGAGTCATAGCATTTGATATATTAATGTTGATATACTTTTTCAAAATTAAGTCAGGCCAAGTTTATTAAAAGAAGACTAATTCCATAATTCTTCATTTGCAAATATTAGATTATTCTACCTACATTTCTTCTGCATAAGCTGGACACAAAGTGTAAAACACTATACCAGAACCTGCAGATACAGTTTTCAGATAGATACATGATGTAAAGGTATTTATAATCTAGTACTTACAGAAGAATTACAGAGATGACTCATCCTATGTATTACCTATTATGTTTTCCTGATCTTACACTTGAGAACTTAATTCCAAATTCTGGTTCTCCTTGTACTGACTACATAGTACATGATACTATTCAATTAGTGAAGTCACTAATTAAAATATTTATTTAAAATAGTTTAATATTTTATTTACTATTTTAACTTTTTAAATATTTTCTGAATTGAATTATAAGGAAAGCTTTCAGACATATGTATGCTATTAACATGGTTAAAATATACTATTAAAGAGTTTGCTCATATAATGGGACAAAGGAGTACCTCTTAGGATTGTAGTGAAGATTAAATTTATTGATAAAAAGCCTACTAAATGGTAAATACAAGTGTTTATTATTATTATTCTATCATACATATTTTGTAATTGATTTTGATTGTGGTTATAGACAAGAATATTTGTTTTGAAATGTGATACCATTTTAAATTATAAAGACAGTCTCTAAAAAATGTTGTAGAACATGTAAAAATATAAGAGGAAATAAGTAACACATAACTTATTTTACTCTGACAGTTCATAAAATTTGCATCAGAACATTTCTGTATACATGTCTAATTGAACATTTCAGCAATGTGCTTACAAAATCCAGGCTGCTTTTTTCACCTAATAATATAATGTACATACTCTCCCATGTTGTTAAAAATATGTTGTAGCCGAGTGCTGGTGGTTCACACCTGTAATCCTAGCTGCTCAGGAGGCTGAAGATCATAGTTCCAAACCAACCCAGGCAGAAAAGTCCTTATGAGACTCTTATCCCCAATTAACCACTCCAAAACACAGAAGTGGTACTGTGGCTCAGGTGCTAGCCTTGAGCACAAAAAAGTTCAGGGACAGCACCCAGGCCCTGAGTTCAAGCCCCACAATCGACAAAAAAAAGATGTTGTAAGCATGATTTTTAATACTCATAATCTAAAACAGTCATCATAGTAGACATATAAATACATACCATGTTGTAGACTGATCTTGTTTATTTGAAATACATGGATGAGAGTTGATCACACTGAATCATGAAGAAAAAAATCTGAACTAACCAATAATAAGTAAGTAATAATGACTGGTTAGTAAACAATGTTTCAGGCCAGGAATGTGGCCTAGTGGTAGAGTGCTTGCTTAGCATGCAGGAAGCCCTAGGTTCGATTCCTTGGTACCATGTACATAGAAAAAGCTGGAAGTGGTGCCATGGCTCAAGTGGTAGACTTCAACAAAAGAAGCTTAGAGACAGTTCCCAGGCCCTGAGTTTCAAGCCCCAGGACTGGCAAAAAAAAAAAAGTTTCAACAGCCAAGAGCTGATGGCACATGCCTCCTACCTACTCAGAAGACTGAGATCTGTCTGAAGATACTGGTTTGAAGCCAACCCTGGCAAACAAATCAAGACCGTCATATCAACCAGCAAGATGCTCAGGTGTGGCTTTTTTTTTTAAGAGGAGGTGTCACACTGTTTATATCGGCATTTTAATTTTGTTTTTGTTTTGTGATGGTCCTGGGGCTTGAACTCGGGGCCTGGACCTTGTCCCTAAGCTTTTTTGCTCAAGACTACTCTGCCACTTGAGCCACAGCTCTACTTGGAGCATTTTTGGTGCTTAATTGGAGAAAAGAGTCTCACAACTTTCCTGCCTTTGTTGGATTCAAACCATGATCATCCAATCTCAGCCTCCTAGTAGCTAGGATTACAGGTGTCACTGGCCTCCAGCAATATTTTAAATATTAAAAAGCAAACATATAATGGCATATACTTCAACATTACAGCACCACAGAAATCCTTGAGCCATGAAGTAAGTGAATTGACATCAAGTAGATTATTAAAGTTGGAGATGGAAAACCAGAGTTTGACAAAAACTGTAGAAGAGCTTCGTAGTACTATGGATTCTGTAGAAGACAGCACTTCCAAAATACTGAAAATAGAAAAAGAAAATCAAAGACTGAATAAAAAGGTAAATAAAATGTAATGTTTATTGTAATGTTAAGCATATGTAAATATAAATAAACAGCATGCTTATTTTCTGTTTTTAATGTATCCTTAATATTTTTAACTTACAATAGAATTGTCATACACTTTATGTAGTAAACACTATAACTCTTAATCAGTTTTAACAATTATTAACTTACAGTCTTATCTCATTTGTACCCCTACCTACTTTGCCTGTAGCAAATCCTAGAAGACAGCATATTATTCATTAACAAAATAATTGATACGTATACACAAAGAGACACACACACAAAGTAAGGATTGTTTTACAAGGACAGTGACATCACATCTAAAAAAATTAATTTTGGCCAGGTGTTTGGTGGCTTACACCTGTAATCATAGCTGCTCAGGAAACTGACATCTGAGGACTATAGTTCGGAGCCAGCCTGGACAGGAGTACAAGAGACTCTTTAACAACCAAAAGCCTGAAGTGAAGCTGTAAAATCTTAAGTGGTAGAGCAGTAGGTAGCCTTGAGTAGAAAAATTCAGACAAAATCCAGGCCTGAGTGCAAACGCCAGTACCAGCATCACTGAAAACATTACAAGAAGGAGTAGGAGAAACACTAGAGTTCCTTGGCACAGGAAGAAACTTTCCTAAGAAAGACCCAGAAACAAAACAAATCAAAAGTAAGGTTGGACAAGTGGGATTGCATAAAATTGCACAGCTTCTCCATAGCAAAGGACATAGCTAGCAAGATAAATAGACCACAGATTTGGAGAAGATTTTCATTAGCCATATAACAGACAAGGGCCTCAAATCTAAAATATACATAGAACTCAAAAAATTAAGTCCCCCCCAAAACAAATCCTCAAAGAAACAATTACCCCATTAATAAGTGGGCTAATGATTTAGACTTCTCTGAAGAGGAAATAAGAATAGCCAGTGGATACATGAAGAAATGCTCAACATCCTGGCATAAAAAAAATGCAAATCAAAACAAAATTGAGATTCCATCTCACCCCAGTTAGAATGGCCATTATCGAGAAATCTAATAACAACAGGTGCTGGCAGGGATTTGGCCAAATAGGAGTGTAATCTTGTTCAACCACTCTGGAAAGCAGTATTGAGGTTCTTCAAAATACTAAACATAGAGCTACCCTATAACCCAGCAACCCTACTTCTGGCCTTTACCCAAAAGATCACAAAGTCATACTAAAGCTACCAGCACAACCATGTTCATTGCAGTATTATTTACCATAGCTAAAATATGGAATCAACCCACATGCCCCTCATTGTATGAATGGATCAATAAAATGTGGTATAGCTCAGTAGATATCTGCATATGATCATATAATGATATACCTAAGCAAAATTAACTCCAAGATATGGAAACAAAGAGGTTTTTCATTGTTGTTATTTGTAATGTACTATGTGAAATTATTTATTTTTTCTTTCATTTTTCTTTCCTATGGTTTACCCCCTGTTGTCCCTGTATTTGATTTTGTTACCCTAGGTATTGTATATGCATTTATCTGAATCAGGCAGGGGAACATCAAAATGGTGAGACAAAGGATAAAGAACTAACCAGTGCAACAGCAATACTTACAAGACAACATGTTTGAAATTAACTAAACAACTCCAGGGTTGGGGGGAAGGGAAGGTGGGAGAAAAACAAGGGAGAAGATAACAAGTATGACAAGAAATATCCTCACTACGTATGTAGCTGTAACCCCTCTGTACATCACCTTGACAATAAGATTTTAAAATAGATCTATAAATATAAAAAACTTCAAAAACAACAAAAAAACGTTGGCTTAAGTAAGAGCTATCACAAATTACTCAAAGGGACAACTTACGTTAAGAAAGCTAGAATTGGTTTGGGCTGGGAATATGGCTTAGTGGCAAGAGTGCTTGCCTCGCATACATGAAGCCCTCGGCTTGATTCCTCAGCACCACATATATAGAAAAGACCAGAAGTGGTGCTTTGGCTCAAATTGGCAGTGCTAGCCTTGAGCAAAAACAAGCCAGGGACAGTGCTCAGGCCCCGAGTCCAAGCCCCAGGACTGGCAAAAAAAAAAAAAGAAAGAAAGGAAAAGAAAACTAGAATTGGTTCTTTCATATCCTCCTGAGGTAACTAATAATTATAGTTTGCTTTAGTGTCATTGGAAACTCATGGATTTAAAAATATTTGAAGCTTTTCAGTTCTCCGTTTATCTTAACATGAGCTATTGGGAATCTGTTCGTAAACTGCTCCTTGAATACTTAATCATTAGCTCAGAAAAATGTGTTTAACTCTCTGTAATGATAAAATACTCTAAAAGATCATCTTTAATATTTTCTGTCAAAAGCCTGGAAACAGTCATTTTCCCCAAAAGTCTTTCTTTTTAGTAGAAAATAGTACTTAGAGATGACAATTAAAACCTGATTATTTTTTTTGGTCAATTGTGGGTCTTAAACTTAGGGTCTGGTCTCTGTCCCTGAGCTCTTTTGCTCAAGATTAGTGCTCTACCACTCTCAGCCACAGCTGCACTTCCAGTTTTTAAGTGGTTAATTGAAGATGATAGTCTGAGGGGGATGGGGGACTTTTGTGCCTGGGCTGGCTTTGAACTGCGATCCAGAGATTTCAGCCTCCTGAGTAGCTAGGATTACAGGTGTGAGCCACTGGAGCCGGCTGAAACATGAATTTTAATATAAACAGTAAATTTTAATTATGTAATGAGCTGAATACTTTTGCATCCTTTCCTGACACACATGCACATAATTTTGTGCAAATAGATTATTACCTTAGAAGACTGGGATGTAGTTCAGTGGCAGCTCGCTTGCGTAGCAAGTGCAAGATCCTGGGTTCAATCTCCAGTATCAAAAAAGAAAAGAATCTTACCTCAGAAACATATGTAACTATGAATTCTTGAATCCTTGCTTCTGAGAAGTTCCTAGGTGTAATGCTCATTTTTTGTTGTCATGGAACTATCCTCTGAGAACCAGTATTTCAGATTATTGAGATAGACTCCTGGATGTTTTTGCAAGATTTTTACTATTTCCTTTAACATGTGAGACTTTGGGGGAACAATGAAGGCCAAGTTATAACATCTTTTCTTGATCTTTTAAAATTACTTGGTTTAAATATGTTATATACTAATAAAATTATCCACAATGTGACATACCTTTAGCTTGAAATTGCTATTCTTTACTATTTTTTTAATCACCACTATTATTTATTTACTTTTTATTTTTTGCCAGTCCTGGGCCTTAAACTCAGGGCCTGAGTACTGTCTCTGGCTTCTTTTTTGCTCAAGGCTAGCACTCTGCCACTTGAGTTACAGCGCCACTTCTGGCCATTTTCTATATATGTGGTACTGGGGAATCGAACCCAGGGCTTCATATATATGAGGCGAGCATTCTTGCCACTAGGCCATATTCCTAGTCCTCACTACTGTTATTGTATCTTTAAAATACACCAATCAAATTTAGAGCTAGTGATGTAGCTCAGTGGCAGAGTGCTTAAAGTATTGTTAATTCAGTAGTTATCTTTTGTTTTGACAGTTTGCCTGTTGGAAAATATCTAATGTATTGTTTTATAATTTACTTTTTCTTTAGGTTGAAGTTCTTGAAAATGAGATTATTCAAGAAAAGCAAAGTCTTCAAAATTGTCAAAATTTAAGCAAAGATCTAATGAAGGAAAAAGCTCAGCTTGAAAAAACAATTGAAACACTTAGAGAAAATTCAGAGAGACAGGTTCGTTAATTTTTTACTTCAAATAATGTATTTCAAAATTATTGCCAGAAGTTACATTAAAATATGTACAAATAAAATGTTTCTATAGAATCAGGGCTGGGAGTATGGCTTAGTGGCAAGAGTGCTTGCCTCCTACACATGAAGCGCTCAGTTCGATTCCCCAGCACCACATATATGGAAAACGGCCAGAGTGGGCGCTATGGCTCAAGTGGCAGAGTGCTAGCCTTGAGCAAGAAGAGGCCAAGGACAGTGCTCAGGCCCTGAGTCCAAGGCCCAGGACTGGCCAAAAAAAAAAAAAAAAGTTCCTATAGAATCAAAGAGAGTTCTTTAGATTTTAAAGTAGTTAAAGTAATTTCATTATCCTGGGTCATCCACCACCACACCACCCCTCAAGTCAGATTCACTTACTTGTAATCACCAACAGCTGAAAATTTTTAAATGGAAAGTTCCAAAAATTTGGTAAGTTTTAAAAAGAATTTTGAGTAGATGAAATCTCAAGATTTCCTGCTCCATCTTTTCTGGAATGTGAATCTTCCCTTTGCCGAGTATAGTTGTGCTGTATATACTATTTATGTATAGTCATTTTTTAGCTTCATGGTTATTACATGTCTATCTATGATAGCATCACAGTGTTTATTTATTTATTTATTTTTTTGCCAGTCCTGGGCCTTGGACTCAGGGCCTAAGCACTGTCCCTGGCTTCTTCCCGCTCAAGGCTAGCACTCTGCCACTTGAGCCACAGCGCCGCTTCTGGCCGTTTTCTGTATATGTGGTGCTGGGGAATCGAACCTAGGGCCTCGGGTATACCGAGGCAGGCATTTTAAGTCACCCCTAAATGTAAGAGTAGTGATATAAGTAATTCACATATATCAAAGAAAACCCATTAAGTGCTTCTTTTAAATAAAGGTCTTGATCCAATAAGGAAAAGAAGTATGTTGAGATTGTGGAAATATCCAGTCATTTACTATTAATCTTTGTTTTTTTGCCGGTCCTGGGGCTTGAACTCAGGGCCTGAGCAATGTCCCTGGCTTTCTTTTGCTCAAGGCTAGCACTCTGTTTCTTGAGCCACAGCACTACTTCTGGCTTTTTCTGTTTACGTGGTGCTGAGGATTTGAACCAGGGCTTCATACATGCAAGGCAAGCACTCTACCACTAAGCCACATTCCCATCCCTACTGTTAATCTTTTACTGTTCCTAATGTATAAATTAAATGTTATCATGGCATGTGTATATAGGAGAGAACATGATAAGCACAAGATTTTTGTACTGGTCACAGTTTCATTTTTTCTACTAGAGGTCTTAGAACATATTCCTCATGGATAAAGAAGGAACTGTTGTATAATTTAACCCCATTTCCTACCCCTCGTATTTTTAAGCATTTGAAGAGAAATCAGAATTTTTTAACATTGCCCACATGCTTAATAACAATCTAGTATAAAATGTGCTAGCACCTATGCTTTCCAGTGTCTATAGAATAATACTACAGATTCTAAAGGCCCTTACTTGAGTAGGAAAGAAATGTAGCTGTACTCTGACCCTACTAAAAAGGAAGAATATGGCAGCCCATATCTTGAATACTATTGAATTTGTTTTCAACTATTTATTGCTGTTATTTGAAGAAACAAGTATGAATAGGTTAGGTACATTTTTCTCTATAGAGTATGGAATAAAAATTCTAAAGTATACATCTTTCACAAACTTCTTAGAATTAGTGAACACATTACATTTTGAAATCCATTATACTAGGGCATGGTATCAACTAGATGAATTTGTTATCAGATGTATCATGATTTTATTTGTTAAATTTTCACTAATTAGAATTCTTTTTAAGAATGAATACAGGGCTGGGAATATGGCCTAGTGGTAGAGTGCTTGCCTTGCATACATGAAACTCTGGTTTTGATTCCTCAGCACAACATAGAAAAAACTAGAAGTGGTGCTGTGACTCAAGTGGTATAGTGCTAGCCTTGAGCAAAAAGAAGCTAGGAACAATGCTCAGGCCCTAAGTTCAAGCCCCAGGACTGGCCAAAAAAAAAAAAAAGAATGAATACATAGATGTACAATGTATACATTGGGAGGATCCTTCATACTACAGGCATTGAAAAAATAGTTTAATAGAAGTTAAACTATACATCTTCAAAGAGATGTGTGGGTGTATCTCACCCTGTATTTATATTTGAATTTAAAACATGTATAAAAAAATCTGAAGGTCATTTTAGTAATAAATGCAAACCAGGCATTAGTGGCTCATGCCTGTAACCCTACCTGAGATCTGAGGTGCAAAGCCAGCCCACGCAGACAAAACTGATAGTCACTTATCTCTAATTAACCAGCAAAAAAGCAGGAATTGAAGGCATGTCTCAAGCGGTAGAATGCCAGCCATGTGTGGAAATGCTGAGCAAGAGCAAAAGGCCCTGAGTTCAAGCCCCAGTACTGGCACAGAAAAAAAAAAATAATAGTAAATGAACGTGTATTAACTATTCACTTAGACTGAACTCTCTAAAGAATAACCTGACAATACATATGCAAAGCGATCTTTCAGAAAATATTTATGAGAATTCAAAGTAAGGCATATTGTAGCCTTATATCCTCTAGCACATAGGTCTGTGTTTCTGGAAGGTAAAAACTATAATTCACAATATGTAGTTTTCCTCATTACAATTTTAAATTTTCTTTATGTTTCTTGAATTAGATTAAAATATTGGAACAGGAAAATGAACATCTGAATCAAACAGTGTCTTCTTTAAGGCAGCGTTCTCAGATCAGTGCTGAAGCAAGGGTAAAAGACATTGAAAAAGAAAATAAAATTCTCCACGAATCTATCAAGGAAACAAGTAGCAAGCTAAGCAAGATTGAATTTGAAAAAAGGCAAATTAGAAAAGAATTAGAACATTATAAAGAAAAAGGAGAACGAGCAGAAGAACTTGAAAGTGAGTTGCAGCATCTTGGAAAAGAAAATGAATTGTTACAGAAAAAGATAACCAATTTAAAAATTACTTGTGAAAAAATTGAGGCCTTAGAACGAGAAAATTCAGAGCTAGAAAGAGAAAATAGAAAATTAAAAAAAACATTGGATAGCTTCAAAAACCTTACTTTTCAGTTAGAATCCTTAGAAAAAGAAAATTCCCAACTTGATGAGGAAAATTTAGAACTTCGACGAAATGTGGAATCTTTGAAGGGTGCAAGTATGAAAATGGCTCAGCTACAATTAGAAAACAAAGAGTTAGAAAGTGAGAAAGAACAACTTAAGAAAGGTTTGGAGCTCATGAAAGCATCTTTCAAGAAAACAGAACGTTTGGAAGTTAGCTACCAGGGATTAGATACAGAAAACCAAAGGCTACAGAAAGCTTTAGAAAATAGCAATAAAAAAATCCAACAATTAGAAAGTGAACTACAAGACTTAGAGATGGAAAATCAAACATTGCAAAAGAACCTAGAAGAATTGAAAATATCTAGCAAGAGATTAGAACAGCTAGAAAAAGAAAATAAATCATTAGAGCAGGAAACATCTCAACTGGAAAAGGATAAGAAACAATTGGAGAAGGAAAACAAGAGACTCCGACAACAAGCAGAAATAAAAGATATCACATTAGAAGAAAATAATGTGAAGATTGGAAATTTGGAAAAAGAAAACAAAACTCTTTTTAAAGAAATTGGTGTATACAAAGAATCTTGTATTCGTCTCAAAGAATTAGAAAAGGAAAATAAAGAGCTTGTGAAAAGAGCAACTATTGATGTAAAAACTTTGGTTACATTACGTGAGGTAAGCATATTTACCAGAGTTTGACATAATTTTTATGTTTTTAATCCGTTATTTTAAGTTTTATTGGAAACATTAGAAATTCTGTTTGATTCAACAGAACTTGGAAACTACTTTCTAGGTTTCTGTCTCGGTTAAACTAAAAGTAAATCTAAATAAAATGTCTGAAGGGTTGTAGTATTAAGATTCTTTGGGGTCTCTATTACATTTTAGTTTCAATCTCTAATTTCAAAAATAATATTAAAATATTTAATCAAGATGGATGCAAGTACCTCACACCTATAATCCTAGTTACTCAGGAGGCTGAGATTTGAGGATGGAGGTTTGACCCCAGCCCAGGGAGGAAAGTCCATGAGATTTTTGTCTCCAATTAATCACCAAAATCCAGAAGTGGAACTGTGGCTCAAGAGCAAACAGCCTTGAGTGAAAAGCTAAGGGACTGCACCTAGGCCCTGAGTTCAAGCTCCAGTACTGGTAACCAAGTCATGCCTTAATGCTCCTTTAATTTTATACACTGCTGGTAATTAAATATTAGCTTTCTGACAGAAAGTCACATTTCTGCTACGAGATAGCAGAAAGTGCATGTCTACTACAGAGGTATTAATAGGGACTTTTCATTTTTTTCTTTCTGTTGTTCTGTAGTCTTACAAACATGCACAACAGTTTTCTTGGCCCAATCTTCCAAGAATACCCTCTAGTTTTTCAGATCACTATCTTAAGCCTCTTTCTTTTAAGAGAAGGGGCCTTGTGGTGGAAGGAGTATTAATGTTTATTTTTTTCTTCATACTTTTCAAACCTAAGGTGCATGTTTGTTTGTTTGTTTGTTTTTGTTTTTGCGAGTCTTGGGGCTTGAACTCGGGGCCTGGGCACTGTCCCTGAGCTTCTTTTGTTCAAGACTAGCATACTCCACTTGAGCTACAGCTCCACTTCTGGCCTTTTCTGTTTATGTGCTACTGAGGAATCAAACCCAGGGCTCCATGCGTGCTAGGTAAGTACTCTACCACTAAGCCATCTCAGCCCATTAAGGTGCATTTTTCTAAGTATAGAGTTTCTCTCATTAGTCTTTTTTTTTTTTTTTTTTTACCATTTTTGAGTATTTTTCAATTCCCCGATATAATTACATTACTAGGCTACAACTGTTCACAATTACCACCGGGATATTCACTTATATAGAACTATTTACCACGGTCAGGCTTATAATTCCTTAAAGAGGCTATATCTGTCTTTAATCAGTAGGCAGACATTTCTTTTGTCACTTAGTTTTTAACATTATGATTAAAAAGAAGTATTAGCACAAGAAAAGAAGGAAAGAAGTTTATTTCAACTGGAATACAATGTGAAGCTTAACTATTGTTCAGTAGTTGTTTATGTACAGTAGCTTGGTCTTAACAGTACTTGTCTAGCATGCCCGAAGCATCCCCCTTTCCAAAGTCAACAAATCAAAAAACCAAGAAAAGAAAAAAGAAAGGTTTAATGATAATATTTCTATCGCTCCTGGTTCAAAATTACTTTCCTGCATCAAAGTAATGGGAATCTTGATTTATTTTCTGATATGTTATGTTCTTGACACTTAATTGAGTTGTGTATTCTTTTGAAATAAGGATTTGGTCAGTGAAAAATTGAAGACTCAACAAATGAACAATGATCTTGAAAAATTAACTCATGAGCTTGAGAAGATAGGGTTAAATAAAGAACGCCTCTTACATGATGAACAAAGTACTGATGACAGGTGAGTATAAAGTCTGGCAAATAGTTGAAATTATAATTCCAGATATTTATTATTGAGGGTTTTGTTTTACTTTGTTTTTACTTAAACAGCAACTTCTTCTAGCAGCAAAAGACATTATGTACTTGATCATCTTTTTTTTTTTGGGGGGGGGGTCAGTTTTGGTACTTGAATTTAGTGCCTGGGTGCTGTCTCTGAGCTCTTTTGCTCAAGGCTAACATTTTACCACTTTGAGCCACAGCTCCACTTCTGGTTTTCTGGGTGTTAGTTGGAAATAAGAGTCTCATGGACTTTCTTGCCCAGGCTGGCATTGAACTGCACTCCTCAGATTTCAGCCTCCTGAGTAGCTAGGATTATAGGCATGAGCCACCAGAAAGATATATAAGGAAAAAGAACCAAATAAAGAGACTCTAATATTTATGTGAGGAAAAAATCTCATATAAGTAAAAATACAAAATAGAAAACAAGATGCCACCTAGGTAGCAGAAGATTAGAGGCTGTAATTTTCCTGTGAATAAAACATCAACAATGAACAAGCATTCTTGCAGGAAATACACAGGCATTTTGTTTTTCATTTGTGGACTTAAGAAATTGAGGGAGAGATAGGAAGCATGGCTCAGTTGGGTGCCAGCCATTGAGCAAAGGTGTCAGGTATGAAATTTGAGTTTTAGTCTTGGATCTAAAAAAATAAAAGAAATGGAAAATAACAAAATACATTGAGAAAAGTGTAAAAAATGAAGAGTTGACAAACAGTATTTTAAAATAGCTGATATACTTTCACCAAGGCTAATGCTCTACCAATTGAGTCACAGTTTGACTAGCCTTCCTAAAAATTATTAAAGCATGGGCTGGGGATATGGCCTAGTGGCAAGAGTGCTTGCCTCGTATACATGAGGCCCTGGGTTCAATTCCCCAGCACCACATATACAGAAAACGGCCAGAAGTGGCACTGTGGCTCAAGTGGCAGAGTGCTAGCCTTGAGCAAAAAGAAGCCAGGGACAGTGCTCAGGCCCTGAGTCCAAGCCCCAGGACTGGCCAAAAAAAATAAAATAAAATTATTAAAGCAGATAAAGGCTAAGGGTATTGCTCAAGTGATAAAGTATCAGCCTTGCAGGTATGAGATCTTCAGTTCAAGCCTCACTATTAGATACATACACCCAAATTGTATTGTGTAGTCTAGATGTTAATTAATTGGAGTTTTTGATATAATTTTATTTATCCATTATATAATCATCCATTATCCATTATAGCATTTAGAGAAAATTGATACTTACTGTTTAAGATTTGCTTGTATAACTTGAGAATAGAAAAAATAGTATAAATTGATACTTAGAAAGGCTAGATCTTAATAAAGAGAATTTTTAGATACCGAAGTCAGGCTACCATTATTAACACTACAAGTATTTCACAAGCTCATACTTTATTTGGTTTAATCAGAAAGTTAAGTGCTAATTTGGTTTGACTACCTTTTTTTTTTTTTTTTTTTGGCCAGTCCTGGGCCTTGGACTCAGGGCCTGAGCACTGTCCCTGGCTTCTTCCCGCTCAAGGCTAGCACTCTGCCACTTGAGCCACAGCGCCGCTTCTGGCCGTTTTCTGTGTATGTGGTGCTGGGGAATCGAACCTAGGGCCTCGTGTATCCGAGGCAGGCACTCTTGCCACTAGGCTATATCCCCAGCCCTTGACTACCTTTTAATACGTATTAAATATTAATATTAGATGTTAGTCTAGTACATGTTAATATATACTCTATTAATACAGATACTTAAATACTGTAAGCACTCTATTGTCCAATGACAGTCTTTATTGAGTGTTAAGTTTTAGCTGTTTGCTAGTCCTTGAATAAGTACTTTATACATTAATGTCATAGGCAAATGCTTGATAAAATGAATAAATCCATTTCTTTCCTCTTGATTTTAGTCATATAAAACTAGGATAAATATTTTTGGACTTAGAACTTCAAGATCCTTTTTTTGAGTACTGATTTTGTTTGCTGGTTTTGGCATATGTACATGTTTGGTTTTTTGAGGTAGAAACTTGCTATGTAGCCTAAGGGGCCCTAGGTGCCTAGGACCCAGCCTTTGTGCCAGTACCAAGGCTTGAAGTCAATATCTTATGCTCTTGCTCAGCTTGCTTTTTAGAGCTTACTCTCTATTACTTGGGCATTGCTCCAGTACCTAGGCTAGCCTTTGAATGCACTATGTATTCCAGGCTGGCTTACAATCCTGCTTCAGCCTCTCAAGTGATGGGTCTATTGGTATGCACTGGCTATTATTTGTTCTTTGACAGTCTAGGCTGTAATTTAGAGCTCTGTTTACTAACCAATTTTTATTGCTTTCTAACCAGGAATAGTTTTAAAAGAGAAATAAATCAGTAAAACAAAGCTAATTTAAGCTGCCTCTTAAAAGGACTTCTCTATAACTCATTTATATAATCAATGTCGTGGTCATAAATTGTCTTTGAAAACAATTTTCTGACCTCTGATGATGATTTATTTTACTTCTGTGCTTGGACAGTAGGTACAAACTTTTGGAATCAAAGTTAGAATCTACTCTTAAGAAATCTCTTGAAATAAAAGAAGAAAAAATTGCTGCTTTAGAAGCTCGATTAGAAGAATCCACAAATTATAACCAGCAATTGCGACAAGAACTTAAAACAGTAAGTGATTTTTTTCAAAGTAATTTTAACTATACTTTATCTTAAAAGTATTTGGACAGAAAAGTATAAAATGGACTATGAAAGTTCAAACATTTTACTAATATTTAAATTATTCATTCATTTTTTTTTTTTTTTTTGCCAGTCCTGGGGCTTGGACTCAGGGCCTGAGCACTGTCCCTGGCTTCTTCTTGCTCAAGGGTAGCACTCTGCCACTTGAGCCACAGTGCCATTTCTGCCCATTTTCTGTATATGTGGTGCTGGGGAATCAAACCCAGGGCCTACATGTATATGAGGCAAGCACTCTTGCCACTAGGCCATATCCCCAGCCCAAATCATTCATTCTTTTCAGAAACTTGAGCATGTTCTTTACAATATGAATATAACATCAATATGCTATAATGTATTCAGTATTTGATAAATGATAAAGGTCCCTTTGTACATTTTTTCATTAGGAAAACTCACTATGATACTGACAATTCACTCTGGCATTACCTTCTATTGAAAATTGAGGTAAAATTTTGGTGGGCAAAGATAGGCCTAATGAGTTTACCACAAAGAGGAAAGTATGGTCAAAGAAGTAATTATTTCCAGGTCTATTTGCTTGTCTTCTTTTCCTTTTGGAAGGCAGTTGTCATGTTCTTTTTAATGCTATTTAATAACCATCGTAATTTTGGATGGATATTGTGTATTTGACTAAGAAATGGCCTTTTAATTAGAGCTTTTTTTATCTTTTGCTGATTGTTGAAATCTCAGAAATACATTATATTTTTGCTTTAAATGGCTCAAGGTTGGGCTGGGAATGTGGCTTAAAGGTAGAGTGCTTGCCTAGCATGCACAAAGCCCTGGGTTTGATTCCTAAGCACCACATAAACGGAAAAAGCTGGAAGTGGCCATTTTCTATATATGTGGTTCTGGGGAATCAAACCCAGGGCTTCATGTATACAAGGCAAGCACTCTTGCCACTAGTCCACATTCCCAGCCGGAATAGAGGTTTTATATTTGAAAACAATGTTGTTTTTAAAAGTGGGGACAGTAGGAGGATGACAGTCCCTTACAGATTTAAGCTTAAATTATGTATGTTTAACCTGACTTCTAAACATGTTGATAATTCAAAACCTCTAATTAGTGGTTACAGATGATGAGCTTATGAAATAGATTACTCTGTTCAAATGACAGTATTTGTACTAATTAGGTCTGTTTTCATATACAGTGTTTAGAATTACTTGGTAAGTGCTTTCTGTTTTTCTCATAGTAAGTAAAATGAAACATAATGGTAGAATCTTGTTCTGGTTTATTCTTTCTTTCATTCTTGCCATTATCCCAATAGAGATCTTTTGTTCAATCCAACATGTAGGCAACATTTAGAACTACTGAGTATACTGTAGGAAATACAAGTAGATGGCAGGGCAAGGAAGAGATAGGTCTCTTCATTGTCTGAAATTCATCTTTCCAGGAAGATGAAGCAGAGATTCACACTATATTCACACGATATGGAAAAAAGCTACCCTAGCTTTGACAGCAGTCATTACCTATTGCAACTCTAAAGGCATAGATTTAATAAGATCGGTATGGTTCACATTATAAGAGTTGCTGCATGCAAAGAATTCAGTTACATGACTTTCATTAGGTATTTATAGTTCTCCAATTCCAGATACAATTTACCAAACAGGTTATTTTGTTAGATGTATTATTTCCTAGTTATGTTGAATAACTTCTGAAGAATAACTTCAGAAGAAACAGTTAATCAAAGTATCAGTGAGTGGTATGCTAGTGAGCATAGTACCTTCCAAAGTTAAATTTCTCGGGCTGGGAATATGGCCTAGTGGTAGAGTACTTGCCTCGCATACATGAAGCCCTGGGTTTGATTCCTCAGCACCACATATGTAGAAAAGGCCAGAGTAGCGCTGTGGCTCAAGTGGTAGAGTGCTAGTCTTAAGCAAAAAGAAGCCAGGGATAGTACTCAGGCCCTAAGTCCAAGCCCCAGGACTGGCAAAAAAAAAAAAAAAAAAGATACACACACACACACACACAGAGTTAAATTTCTCATGTGGGAAGTAGAAAACTTGTTTTAGACCATTGTTACTAATGCTTGTCACAGATTTTTTTTCAATGAATATATTTTGTTCCAGAAGAAATTCTAGAACTTAGAATTAGCAAAAAATAAAAATAATGTTAAGCTGAAACTACATGCCAGATTTCAGATTTCTAAAATGTGTTTAATGTCTTGAATTTCCATCTCCGTAAGCATTATCAATGGAATGCCATAAAAATCAGCCTCATGGAGCTACTTAGCCAGAAAATGGCTGTAAGTTGGTATATGTATGTTCAAAATTTAAAAGTTATGAAATCTAATTCCAACATTGTCTTCTACTGTCAGTCACTTGGGCATAAATTCTATGTGTATGAATGATGTGGTAAAGATGTAACAGATTCTGGAGTTTAAATAGTATAAGCCTAAAGTAGTATAGCAAAGAAATATTGCTTAATATGACCTCCCCAAAAGAATAGAATAACAAAAATGCTAAAAATAGGATAATCTAAACAAAATCTAAAAGAAGGCAGAAAAGAAGAAACGGAATAAAGTACAGATTAGGCAAGTAGAAAATAGTAAGAGGGGGACTGGGAATGTGAATTAGCAATAGAGTGCTTGCCTAGCATGCTCGAGGCCCTGGGTTTGATTCCTCAGTACCACATAAACAGAAAAAAAAGCTGGAAGTGGTGCTGTGGCTCAAGTACTAGAGTGCTAGCCTTGAGCATAGCTTAGGGACAGTATCCAGGCTCTGAGTTCAAGTTCCAGGACTGGCAAAAAAAAAAAAAAAGTCATATGACCACTATAATATCAATCTAATGATGTTAGTCATCTATTGTTATAAGAGTGTTAAAATCCTAATCATTTTAAGATAAATTACAGCAATTATGTTCATATCAAGATCTGAATAAAATTATTAATAACAGTTCATTCTTAGTAACATATCTTTAGAAGAGCAGATATTTATAGATACTTAAGTAACTTTAGGTATCTTTTTAAGACTGAACTTGTATAACAAATCTCTACTTGGTTTTTACACAGGAATCTGTGAAATTCCTATATTGGCTACAGTATAGCTCTAAAAATAATTGTTACTACTTACCAACACATCTGAGTCTACTCACAATTCTTGAGGGACATTTTTTTTGTTTTGTTTTGTTTTTGCCAGTCCTGGGGCTTGAACTCAGGGCCTGAGTACTGTCCCCTGGCTTCTTTTTGCTCAAGGCTAGCACTCTGCCACTTGAGCCACAGTGCCACTTCCAGCTTTTTCTGTATATGGTGCTAAGGAATCGAACCCAGGGCTTCATGTATACGAGGTGAGCACTTTATCACTATTCCCAGCCCCTTGAGGGACATTTTAATCACGATAAGATTTGAAATTATAGTCAGGAGCTGGTAGTTCATACTGGTAGTTCTGGCTACCCTGGAAGCTGAGATCTGAGGATCACAATTCGAAGCCAGCATGAGAAGCAACGTTTGTGATACTCTTAACCTCCAGTTAACCACCAGAAAAAAAAAACAGAAATGGTGCTATGAAAGTAGTAGAATGCTAGCCTTGACCAAAAAAGCTCAGGGACAAGGCCCAGGCCCCTTAGTTTAAGCTCCATGACCGACCAAAAAAAAAAAAAAAAAAAGGATATATTTAGTATGTATGAACATACACAGTATTTCTAGAAGAAAAATATGTGATACCAGGGTTTGAATTTAGAGCCTCATGCTTGCTTGGCTTTCTTCCTTGACTAGCACTCTGCCACAACTCCAGCCTTGCTTTTTTGTTAGTTAATTGGAAATTGAATTTCGCAGACTGTATGTTGACCTCTAAACTCAGTCTCTCAGAGCTTAACCTCCTGAGTAGCTATTATTACAGGTATGAGCCACCTCATTGGCATTTTAAAATGATCAATTTGTAACTCTGATAATATTAATAATAGTTATCACATGTATTACTGGCATATTTTCCCCCAAAACCTTTCCATTCACCAGACCTATGCAAGGTGGAATTAATTGTGAGAAGGATAACCTTGGTGATTTTTTTTCTCTGTATTAAAATATTTGAATACATTTTAGGTGAAAAAAAATTACGAAGCACTCAAACAGAGACAAGATGAGGAAAGGATGGTGCAGAGCTCTCCTCTAGTATCCAGAGAAGATAACAAATGGGAACGAGAAAGTCAAGAAACAACTAGAGAGCTTCTTAAAGTTAAAGACAGATTAATTGAAGTAGAGAGAAATGTAAGTTCTTAAAATTTTTTTAGTAGAACAAGTATATTAAAAGTCATTGGATATAATCAGGTAAGTTAGAAAATTTCGCCTAGTTTTGTAGTTCTGATTTTTTTATGCTCCTTTATTGGCATATATTCAATAGCTCATCATGTCATTTGTTTGTGTATATAATAGACTTTGATCATATTCGCCCCTCTGTTCTTTCTTATCCTTCCTCTCACCTTCCCCTAGTTTTGGTTTGAAGTCTGCTCTCTCAGATTTGTAGATCTATTTCTTTTCTTGTTTTGTTTTTTTTTTTTGGTCCTGGGGCTTGAACTCAGAGCCTAAGCACTGTTCCTGGCTTCTTTTTTTTTGTCCAGTCCTGGGGCTTGGACTCAGAGCCTGAGCACTGTCCCTGGCTTCCTTTTTACTCAAGGCTAGCACTCTGCCACTTGAGCCACAGTGCCACTTCTGGCCGTTTTCTGTATATGTGGTGCTGGGGAATCAAACCCAGGGCCTCATGTATACGTGGCAAGCTCTCTTGCCACTAGGCCATATCCCCAGCCCTTTTTTTTTTTTTTTTGCTCAAAGCTGGCACTCTACCACTTGAGCCACAGCACCACTTCTAGCTTTTTTGTGTATGTGGTGCTGAGGAATCGAACCCAGAGCTTCATGTATACAAGACGATCACTTTACCACTAGGCCATATTCCCAGCCTTCATAGATCTGTTTCTGACTAGCTATAAGTATAGCTTCTCTTGCTATCATTTGTGTTTTGTGTAATTAGAAATGTATCTTTCTGTCCTTTTATTTTAAACCTGTTTGACTTTGTCAATAAAGTATGTTTCTTGTAAGCAATAAACAGTTGGGTTTTCTGTTATTGTTTTTTTTAATCCAGTCCACCACACTGTGTTCTAATTGGAGAATTGAGACTATTCAGTTATTAGTGAAAAGTATGGAGTATTCTGTCATTTTATTATTTTTGTAATGTTTGATTCTTCTGTAATCTTCATGTGTTTATCCATCTGACTAGTAAAATGTAGTCTGTTCTTTTCAATGTTTTCCTACTTGTTTTTTCTCTTCTGTTTGTAGGATCCTTTTGAGTATATTCTTCAATCCTGGCTTAGTATTGTTAATTCCACTAGTGATAAAAGCATTTATTCTTTAGAATGCTTTTATTTTTGCTACGAAAGATTGCTTTGCTCTCCAAATAGCTACATTGGCATTCATTTTCTTCCAGGGTTTAGAATATATCATTCCAGGCTCTTCTTGTTTTTAGTTTGTATAGAGAAATTTGTTATTCTGATGATTTTATCTTTTTATGTGTTTGATGCTTTATTTTGCTTTCAATATTACTTTCTTGTTCTGTATATTTAGTATTTTACCTCTAAAGTAACATGGGAAGAGCTCTTTTGGTCTTACCTGTTTAGAGTCCTAAATGCCTGCTGTACTTGCATTGCCATCTCTTTGACAAGATTGTAGAAAGTTTTTGGTATTATTTTCTTGACTATTTTCTATGTCTTTTAGCTTGTACCTTTTCTTCTACATCAATAATTAATAGAGTTGGTCTTTTTTTTGTTTTGTTGTTGTTGTTTTTTTGGCCAGTCCTGGGCCTTGAACTCAGGGCCTGAGCACTGTCCCTGGCTTCTTTTTGCTCAAGGCTAGCACTCTGCCACTTGAGCCACAGTGCCACCTCTGGCCATTTTCTGTATATGTGGTGCTGGGGAATCGAACCCAGGGCCTCATGTATACGAGGCAAGCTCTCTTGCCACTAGGCCATATCCCCAGCCCTCTTTTTTTTTTTTAAGTGCCAGTCCTGGGCCTAGAACTCAGGGCCTGGGCACTATCCCTGAGCTGCTTTGGCACAAGGCTAATGCTCTCTCACTTCTAGCTTTTGAGGTAGTTTTTTAGTCTCATGGAGTTTCCTGCCTGGGTTGGCTTCAAACTGTGATCCTCAACCTCCTGAGTAGCTAAGATTACAGGTGTCATGAGCCATCAGTGGCCAACAGAGTTTGTCTCTTAATGGTGTTCCAGAAATGATCTGTGTTCTCTGCATACTTTCTTTCCCTTTTTTTTTTTTTAAAAAAATGCTGGTATTAGAGCTTTAACTTGGGTCCTCTAGCTCTCTCTGTATTTTCACTCACAACTGGCACTTCGCCACTTGAATCATGCCTTTATTCTGGCTTTTGCTAGCTAATTGGAGTCCTGTGAATTTATTTTCTGGGCTAGCTTTGAACCATAATCCTCACTCTATTGAGTAGGATTGTAGGTGTGAGCCATGTTCTTTTCTTGATGCATACATGTTCTTTTCTTTATTATACTCTGAAATTGAGTGACATAGGCTTAGAGGTGTCTGTAACCACCCACAACCAACCATACACGGCAGGAAGACAGCTCATGGAGGCCAAGCTCTAAGCCAAGACTTAAGAGTTCGGTGTCTATAGTAATCCTCGGGTGAGCCACCAACTCTGCTACTTGAACTTTTTAAAAACTGGTACACATTAGACCTTCCCCCTTTCTATTATCATTTCTTATGAGTCTTCCTTGTTTGCAGGTCCTAAAAATAGCTCAGTCTGAAAAAAACAACTCAGGTGTGAAGAACAACAAAATAGATTTCTTCTTCAATGCTAGCCTACTTTTCAGGAGGAATTTTCTTACACTAAGAACTTCTATTTGGGACACTTGGGATTATCCTGGATCTAGTTCTGCCATCTGTTGTCTTTAGGTTTGCCTTATCTTGTTTTTATGGTATCAGCTTCTTCCTCTACCCTCTGGTATCCAAGTTGGAATTGCTGGCTGTTTCCTTTTTCTGTGTTGCCTTTCCTTTTCTCTATTCTGTTCAGCTTTCTGTCACCTATTCTGTGATAATCAGTATTCTTTCTCTTTTATAATATAGTTTCCTTTGTTACTCTGCCTCCCTCTGCTTATTCACAGAATCACACAGAAGAATCTGTGTCAGGTATCTGTGTCAGCAGTTCAGGGAGCCTGGGGAGCCATCTGGCCCCTCCACTTAACTTTTTTTTGTTTGTTTCTTTGTTTCTTTGTTTTTGCCAGTCCTGGGGCTTGAACTCAGGGCTTGGACACTGTCCCTGAGCTTCTTTTTGCTTAAGACTAGCACTTAAGGAGCCACTTCTGGCTTTTTCTATTTATGTAGTACTGAGGAATTGAATCCAGGGAGGGCTTCATACATGGGAGGCAAGCACTCTTACCACTAAGCCACATTCCCAGCCTCTCAATACTTAACTTTTATACTTCCTTGGTTGATTATTGAACAAGACCAGTGGTCTAATAATTTGATATACTTTTCACCATCACCCTCATATAAGTCCATAATCAAGGTTTATGTCTATTTAGGAAATATAACCCAAACACATCTACTTCTTTCCATCTTTGCTCCTATCACTCTTGTCAAGATAGATCATCTTGACTCAGTATATCCTAATTCGTCCCCCTTTTCCACTCCTCTACTGATCAAGCCCATTTTTAGTATATTAACTAGAGTATTCTTTTTAAATAACCCAGATTATCATTTCAAAACTTAAAATATTGACGGGCACTGGTGACTCACACCTGTAATCCTAGCTACTTAGGATGTTTACATCTGAGGATCACAGTTCAAAGCCAGCCTGCACAGGAAAGTCCATGACACTCATCTCTAATTATCACCAGAAAACTGAAAGTGGCACTGTGGCTGAAAGTCGTAGAGTACTAGCCTTTTACAAAAGAGCTCAGAAACAGTGCCCGGCTCTGAGTTCAAGCTCCATGAGCCCCCCCTCCCCCCCAAATACACACACACACACACACACACACACACACACACACACACACACATACCAGTAGCTTTACATTTTTTAGTATGAAATTCAAAATTTTTTTCTACTTTGTGTTTGTTTTATTTGTTATATATATAAAGGGGTTTCATTGTGATATTTCCATATATACATATAATATACTTTGATCAGATTTTCCCCCTTTATTACTTTTGTCCTTCCCCCTTTTCAACAATTTTTACTGGATTTTATTATTCTATTTTAAAACCTGCACGAGAACCACCTGAGGAGGAAAAGAGAATGCTAGACGATGAATAGTACCAAAATAGAGCACATATGTAAATTAAGATAACAAATGAAACTCATGGTAATATGAGTGGGAAAATGATGGAATGGGAAAAATGAGCTTAAGTGAGGTCAATCTGATTAAAATATTGTATATATGTATGAAAAACAAGGACTTTGATCATGCAGTCTTTACCTTTTCCTTTTCCTCTCTCTGCTCCTGCTTCTTCTCATTCATAAACAGAAACCCTGTTGCACACTCATGTTCAGTTGTTGTTTTTTTCTTTAGGTTTAGATTCAGTAGACAGAAAACATTTGATATTTGTCTTTTTCAGCCTGGAGCATTTCATTTAACATGTTGACTTTCATTTCTGTCAATTCTCCTGCAAATGGCATAATTTTGTTCTTTATAGCTGAATAATATTCCACTGTGTATGAATATATGTTTTCTCTTCATCCATCTATTGATAGGCACCTAGGCTGAGTCTGTATTTTGGCTACTGTGAATAATGCTGCTATAAATACGGGTATCAGATATCTTGACTATATCTTGACTTGCAGGAGTGGTATAGCAGGATTATATGAAGTTCTATTTTTAATTTTTTTGAAAAACCTGCACATTGTGTTCCATAGTGGTTGCATTAATTTACAGTCTTGCCAACTGTGTGTAAGGGTTCCCTCCCTCTTCCTTTGTATCTTTACCAAAATATTCTGTTTGTGTTCATTCTCTCTCTCTCTCTCTCTCTCTCTCTCTCTTTCTCTGTCTGTCTCTCTCAGTGATACTGGGGATTTGAACCTAGGGCCTTGGTACTTGCTAGGTAGGAGCTCTATTTCAGCCCTTTTTAGGTAGGGCTTTTCTTCCTGCCCCACTTAGTACTTCTGAGCATACAACCTCATTCTAATTCCTTGCATTAATAAATATATTTAGAATGGAATATTTATGTACAGATTTTTATAAAACAGAATCCAGGCACAATTACATATTAAAGTTACGGTATTATTGCCTTCTTTCTCACAGATTAATAAATGTGCTTATTATATGGGATAGAGGGTGGTTTTTTTTCTTTTTGAGTTTGTAAATTTTTTATTTTAACTAGTAATAAATGCTCATTGTATAAGATTTCAGTATCTTACAGAAAAATAAATCTGAAATTCATTTTAATTTTAATTTTTGGTGTCTTTTTTAGAATGCTACATTGCAAGCAGAGAAGCAAGCATTGAAAACCCAACTGAAGCAACTCGAAACCCAGAACAATAATTTACAGGCCCAGATTCTTGCACTTCAGAGGCAGACTGTGTCATTACAGGAACAGAATACCACTCTTCAAACCCAGAATGCCAAGCTTCAGGTTGTAATGTGATATTTGGGAGTTATAAAACCAGATACTTGAAGTATGCTCTTAAATAAAGGAGGCTTGAAAATAGATCTTAGTGAGTGAATTGGACAGTTGAAAACAAAATGTTTTTATCTAGTACAGTGTCAAACATTTAAACATCAGCATTTTATAAATGTCAAAAGTAGTAAAAAAGCAATAAATTGACCCAAAAATACATTTTGGGGGGCTACACAGGGCTGAACTTAGAGTTTTGTGCTTACTCATCTTGCTTGCTCAGCTAGTATTCTAGCATTTGTCTCATACCTCTAGCCCTACTTTTGCCTGGTTAACTAGAGATGGAGTCTCATAGAATTTTCAACCTGGGCTGGCTTCAAACTACATTCCTCTGATCTTAGCCTTCTGTGAGTAGTTAGGATTATAGGCAGTGAATCACCTTCACCCAGCTAAGCTGACTTGTATAATCTAATTCTAATTAGCTACTAAACTTTGCTGTAAGGTATGATTGCAACATACTATGTTTCATTTTTACAGCTTTCTTATAAGTTTAGTTAGTGGAACACATACAACTTGGGATTTTGTCATCAGACATTTCAAATGATCCATCTTTCATTTACCACCCAATGTCTTTTCAGAACAGTCTAGTTGAAAAAAAGCCCAACTTTCAAATCTCAGAAACAAGCTTCCTCTTCGAACCTAACAGTTCTTTATATTATCCTATTCCAAGTGGTAAAGAAATTACTAATTTGGACTTGGGAAAATTAAAAAAAGTAATTTTTTAGTTCTGTCAGCTCCTAGATTCTAGAAATTATAAGCTAAAATAATTTCATTTTTTAATACTTTGCAAGTGGAATACAAATAAATAGTTGGTAATCAAAATTCAACTCAAATATATAACGTATATATAGTACACATACATATGTGCATGTATAACACATATGTATGTGTGTATATCTCTATATATATACACACATATATATGTTATGTTATTTGTATCTTTTGTGGGGGATAAGTCAGAGGGTTTGAACTCAGGGACTGGGTGCTGTCCTCTACCACTTTGAGCCACAGCTCCACTTCCAGTTTTCTGGTGGTTAATTGGACCTAATAGTCTCACAGCATTTCCTGGCCCTGGTAGGCTTCAAATCATGATCCTTAGACATCAGCCTCCTGAATAGCTAGGATTTCAAGCATGAGCCACCCATATATATAGCACCTGACTATAATATGTTTGTGTGTGTGCATGTGCGTGTATGTGTGTGTTTGTGTGTGTGTATATATAATATCATACCATCTCCAGAAATAAAAATTGAGTGGTAACTTTATTCTTTGGGAAGGTAAAAATCTAGTTTCATATTAAAATATGAATATACCTGCTGTGATTTAGAACTTTCTGTTAACATCACTTCTGCTAACAATATGTATTCATACAGGTTGAAAATTCCACCCTTAATTCCCAGAGTACCTCACTTATGAACCAGAATGCACAACTCCTAATCCAGCAGTCATCCTTAGAAAATGAAAATGAATCTATAATCAAAGAACGAGAAGACTTGAAATCTCTCTATGATTCTCTGCTCAAAGATCATGAGAAGCTGGAACTTCTTCATGAACGTCAGGCCTCAGAATATGAATCTCTCATCTCTAAACATGGAACTCTGAAATCTGCCCACAAAAATCTTGAAGTGGAACATAAAGACCTTGAAGACCGGTAACCAACTATATTTGTTGTACTCTTAATTTTAAAACAAATTTTCTTTAGACAATATAGTCAGGTTTATGAATTAAATATACTTATGAAGGTAATTTGTATAAAATTACATGTATTTTATGTAGTACTTTTAATAAGATACTCTTGTTCATTTTTAAAATATTTTCTTCTTTGAAAATACTATAAGCTATATACCTAACTTTTTTCCACAGTTACAATCAGTTGTTAAAACAGAAAGGACAATTGGAAGATTTGGAAAAAACACTCAAAATAGAACAGGAAAAAATGCTTCTTGAAAACAAAAATCATGAGACAGTAGCCGCAGAATACAAGAAACTTTGTGGTGAAAATGATAGGTAACAATTGTTTATATATTTTAATTCTGTATTCCTTAAATCTGAAGTATATACTGCCCCTTTGTAATACCAACTATAATTTGGGGTTCAAATTTTAAGGAATAGACTGTTTGAAACAGATCTTTTAGCAGTCAAAACTTTTTTTCAAAGACTTCAAAGCAGTAAATAAGCTACTTAACAAAGTTGCATTGCTAGTTATAAATTAGGAAAAAAACTAATTGTTCTATCTTCTCTTCTTCAGCTAATTTTGCCTATTTATTTATTTACACATGCCAATAATTGGGCTTGAACTCAGGGTTTCAAAATCTTAGTTGGCTTTTTCCATTCAAAGTGGATCAACTATGCTTCCAGTTCTAGCTTTTTGCTGGTTAATTTAGAGATGATTCTTTGGAATTTGTCTGCCTGAGCTGACCATTGACTCTCAGATCTCAGCCCACTGAGTAACTAGAATTATAGGCATGAGCCGCCAATCTCAGCTTCAACTAAGTTTTTAATTTGTATCATTTAACAAAATTTCTAAAGCTGATAACCTATAAAAAAAACTTTATTGGGATAAAATATAATTAAACTTGATGGTTTGTGTCATTGTTTTCCCTACTTTGGCATCCCAATTCTTGTCTTTTGAAATTGTTGCCTAATAATTTTTTGTCTAACTGGATTTGAACCGGTATTTTTAACTACTTTGTGCATTAATGTATTTATGTTGCCACAGGAAAGTTTTTTGTTTCTTTTTTAATTGAAAGTCTGGGGAAGTCAAAACTTGCCAAATATAACCAGCCTACTTCATAAGTGTACAGTTCTCAATGTTTTTCAGAAATTTTAGTTGAAATAGTAAAAGCATTTGTACTACACTTACATTGCTATAGCTAAACAGCAAAATTCAAATACAGGTTCCTAACTATTTTCTAATTATGAATTTAACAAATTCACCTTTAGAATTGATCTGTTTTTCTTTTTAAAAATTCCTAGCCAGTGGGGCATTAGTGGCACATTTCTGCAAGCCTGCCTACTCAGGAGGTTGAGATCTGAGGATCATGGTTCAAAGCCAGCCCATGCAGGAAAGTCCATGAGACTATTATCTCCAATAAAACTACTCAGAAAAGGCTGGAAGTGGTACTGTATAGCTCAAGTGGTAGAGCGTTAGCCTTGAACAAAAAGCTCAGGAATAGTACCCAGGCCCAGAGTTCAAGCCACAGGACTGGCAAAAAAAACACACAAAAAAAAAACCTTAGCCAGATGCCAGTGGCTCATGTCTATAATCTTAGTTATGTGGCTGAAATCTAAGGATCGCAGTTTGAAACTAGCTTATGCACAAAAGTCTGTTAAGACTCCCCCAAACTGGAAGTGAAGCTGTGGCTCGTTAAGGGACAGTGCCCAGTCCCTAAGTTCAAGTCCTAGGACTGGCGCACATTCATACACACACATTCTAGATTCCTAGAATCATCTTCCATGGTTTCCTATCCTGTTGCTGAAATTCTCATGCTTGCCTAGCATGCATAAAGCCCTGGGTTCAATTCCTCAGCACCATATAAAGAGAAAAAGCCAGAAGTGGCACTGTGACTCAAGTGGTAACGTGCTAGCCTTGAGCAAAAAGGAAGCCAGGGACAGTGTTCAGGCCCTGAGTTCAAGCTCCAGGACTGGCAAAAAAACAAAAATGGGCATGGGGATCTACAATTGTCATTTCTTCTATGCAGGAGTCTTAAAATAAGAAGAGACCAGTCTAGGCCTGATCAGGCAAAAATTACAGGATCCTACTTGAAAAATAATTAAAACTAAAACTAAAAGGGTGGGGGCATGGCTCATGTGGTAAAATCTTTGCCTAGGAAATGGGTAGGAAATGGGAAACAATGAGTTCAAGTCCCAGTACCACCAAAAAAATTAGTCTAACTATCTTTATTATGATTTCTAATTTAGGTTAAATTATACATATAGTCAGCTTTTAAAAGAGACTGAAATTTTACAAACTGACCATAAAAATTTGAAAAGCCTCCTAAATAATTCTAAACTGGAACAAACAAGATTAGAAGCTGAATTTTCGAAGCTTAAGGAACAATACCAACAGCTGGATATCACATCCACCAAGCTAAATAACCAGTGTGAGGTAAGCTACAAGTTTAATCACTGTTTTGTTTCTTTCTGTGATCCTGCCCTAAACATAGCCTAATTATATTATAATGACAAAGGCGGTAGATACTTATTGGGTTGCTTCTCTAATAGTTGGTTAAGGAGGATAACTGACATTTACAAAAATCTGAGAAACATATATCATTAATTTCATTCTTTTTTACTGATAGTTCAATTTTTATTGTACAGCTGCTTTCAAAATGTAATTAAATGCTTATTTGACAATAAAATGTGTATTGTAAACTTAGCATGATATAATAAGCAAGAGAAAGAAAAATTAGTTTGAAATCACATGCATTTAAATACTCAACAAAACTCAGAAGGTTCCTAGCATTTATTCTACCCATAATTTGTAAAAGTATGAGTAAAATATACTTTGGTTGGTGTACATCCAGAATAGTGAATGAGGAATATTCAAAACAGTTGGGTAGGGGCTGGGAATTTGCCCTAGTGGTAAAGTGCTCTCCTTGTATACATGAAGCCCTGGGTTCGATTCCTCAGCACCACATATATAGAAAAAACTGGAAGTGGTGCTGTGGCTCAAGTGGTAGAGTGCTAGCCTTGAGCAAAAAGAAGCCAGGGATAGTGCTCAGGCCCTGAGGTCAAGCCCCATGACTGGCAAAAAAAAAAAAAAAAAAAAAAAAAAAAGTTGGATAATATTGTCAAAAACAACCATTTTAGGACTTTGACATGAGCGGCACTTCTGAAAGAGAACTACTCCGCCTTGAGAAATAACTATGATTGTATGCAGTATTTCCCTTCCCCTTCCCTGATGCAGACTGACTTGAAGAAATGAAGTCATATTCTAGGCAGGTGCAGATAGGGAAAAGAACAAATATGTCTTAAGTATTTCAGTGAATATATATATTTTTTCAATTAACATTGTATAGATAATCTATAAATAATTCTATAAATAACATGGTACAGTATTAACAGTTATTGGATCTAGATGGTTGTCTATGTATATTCATAATAAATATTCTGATTTTTCTGTACCTTTTTGAGAATTTTATTTTTCTATTATTTATGGGTTGTTATGAGGGGTATATCTTGCTTGCCAACATTTCTAACAGTACATAAAACAGACTTGATGGTTTCTTTTTTTCTCTTTTGCCAGTCCTGGGGCTTGAACTTAGGGCCTGGGTGCTGTCCCTGAGCTAAATTTTTTGCTCAAGGATAGTGCTCTGTCATTTGAGCCACAGCTTCACAGCTCCACTTCAATCTTTTTGGTTGTTAATTGGAGATAAGAATCTTACAGACTTTCCTGTTTGGGTAGGCTTTGAACCTCTACCCTCAGATCTCAGTCTCCTGAGTAGTTAGTATTACAGGTGTGAGCCATCAGCCCCCAAACTGAAATAGACTTGATTCAAAGCAGAGCAGAACAAAGCCTTGTGCTTGAGGACGTTGTCTATCATTCCTCAGATAGCTTGAAGTTGAAATGCTAGTTGAGGCAAATAGTATAAAAGCAAACTACTCAGAAATTTAACAAGGAGATTGAAGAAATGAGACAGTGACGGTGAATTTTGGTAATGTCTCACATGCTACTACCAGAGATGAATCCTCTTTTCTGGCTGATTGTCATAATTCAGATCAGATGTTAACCCTACACTGGGGTTATATAATGTCATGATTTGTAATTGTAAATGGTAGAAACTTTTCTTTGGTGTGAGAAGTCAGGATGATACTTAACCTTGGTGAAAAAGGAAGATGACTGGAAGGTAGCACAGAAGTGATTGTAAAATACATCTAACATTCTATTTCTTCATCTGTGTGCTGTTTTAATATGTATGTTAAATTTGTGATAACTCACTTACCTATATGTGTACAACTTTTTCTGATTATATGTCTTATCAGTTATCTAACACAATAATAATCATAGAACCTCAGTTTTTAATGGACAAGTAAATGTTTCTTTTTCCTTAAGCATGTGGGTTCATCAAGAAAATGTGCTAATGACTCACTGATATTTAGGCTCAAGGGTTTGCTTCTGCATCTATTGTTGCAGTGTATTTCCAGTTTCTATTAATTCATACAAAAAGCCCATACTAGCTGAAAATATATACCACTGACTGAATTACCTTGTTCCACTTCATCAAGCTGTAAAACACAAGTTTTTAAACTTACTTGAAAATGGTGGATAGGACAAGAATAACATTTATGAAGTGTAACTTACAACCAGGTACTTTACATAAATAATCGTTCCAACAACTTGTGAGATAAGAACTATCCTCATTTTATAGATTTGAGACCAAACTAACTTGTCCAACATTTCTTAGCTACTTAAATAGAAGACTAGGGATTAGAGTTTAGCTTTTGGGCTATAGGCTAAGTAATTTCAAAGGTAGCAGTAATTTTAGACCTAATTTATCACATATTAGACCCATCCAGTGTTTGTGGGAATTAAGAAATATATGTGTATAGCTTGGAATTTAGTTCTGTAGCTGTTATTATTACTATAATTTATGTTTTGATCAAAGTGCAGTCATCTACTTATTCAAACAGTTAAAGACAAGTCTTTATGAAGTACTTTATTTTAAATGTTTCAGGTGATTTATGCTAAATGTCAATGTTTTTTTAATTTTTTATCTTAAACAGTTGCTCAGCCAACTTAAAGGAAACTTGGAAGAAGAAAATCGACATCTACTAGATCAAATTCAGACACTAATGCTTCAGAATAGAACACTATTGGAACAAAATATGGAAAGCAAGGATCTTTTTCATGTAGAACAAAGACAGTACATGTAGGTACAAAATAATTCTGCACTTTTACATATTACCCATGATGTTATTGCTTTGTCCAGTAGCAAAGAAAATTCATGCCCATCTTTCTTGATTTTTAACTACTTCAGTATGTATTTTTGAGTGCTAATAATATTGCAGGCACTCCTCAAATAACCAGAAATACTAACTGAAAACACATAAATTAGCCAGGCGCCAGTGGCTCACGCCTGTAATCCTAACTACTCAGGAGGCTGAGATCTGAGGATCGAGGTTCAAAGCCAGTCTGAGCAAGAGAGTTCATGAGACTCTTAACTCCAATTAACACCAGAAACCTGGAAGTGGCCCTGTGGCTCAAAGTGGTAGAACGCTAACCTTGAGCTGCAGAGCTCAGGGACAGTGCCCAGACCCAGAGGTCAAGCCCTACAACCAACAACAACAACAAAATAGATCTTGCCTTAGAAGAATTAATATAATACTTAAGCCAAGAAATGAATTCAAGTAAGGCATTGCACCCCCTTTGCGCTAGCACTTAGTAGGCTGTAGCAAGAGGATTGCTTGATCAGCCTGAAGATAAAAGACCATGTCCTAATTGTACATAGTAGCTAACGTCTGTAATCCTAATGACTCAAGAAGTTGAGATCTGAAAGATTGTGGTTCAAGCTTCTTGAATGTTGTCTTTACCACTAGCCTTTCCGATATATATGTTTCCATCATTGGGTTTAAGGTACCTTAGGCAAAGATTTCACAATTGTGAAATTCATGCATCTGACTTTCTACTGAACAAAATCTAAACCCAAGACTCCTTTACAGCTTCCCTTTTTATATTCAAGGTCAACTACTTTGGTTAGCAACCTTACATTTCTTTCTCAGCTTTTATAGTAATAGTCTTTTTTTTCTCATGAGGAATTTTTTTGGTCATCTAGGATGGGAACATTTTCCCTTTTACAGGTTTCTATTGTATTTCTACAATTTGATTTGATTTCTACAATTTGATTTACTTTTGGCTACAATTATAATGGTCATTTCTGTATATCCTCTCTCCTGGTGTGTTATTAGCAGAGCTACTTATATCCATCTTTATATATTCCTCATCCCTTCCTTATTGTTACATAATTTCTAAATGTTTATTGAGTATAAATAGTATTCTTTGACATTGCAACTGGGGTACGTGTGTGTGTTTGTTCACACATGCACTGGTGTTTTAACTCAGAGCCTTGCATTCTTGCTTAGCCTTTTTGCTCAAGGACAGTACTTTAACACTGGAGCCATACCTGCACTTTTTGCTGGTTAATTGGAGATAAGAGTCTCAAATTTATCTTGACTGGGATGGCTTCGAACCTCTATCCTCTGATCTCAGCCTGTAGGATTACAGGTGTGAGCCACCAGTGTCTGGCAATAAGGTTTTTGTTACTGGTGTTGTTTTGTGGGTTTCCCCCCTCCCCAAAGAGTGAGCCCTCTACTTTGGTTTGTGATCTTAGATGTTTCTGTATGTGATAATTTCTACTAGTAGGATATGGTAAAACTAGCATACTGGGGCTGGGAATCTTGCTTAGTGGTAGTAGAGTGCTAGCATGCACAAAGCCCTGGGTTTGATTCCTCAGCACCACATAAACTGAGAAAGCCAGAAGTGGCACTGTGGCCCAAGAGGTAGAGCAAAAAGAAGCCAGGGACAGTGCTCAGTCAGGCTCTGAGTCCAAGCCCCAGCCAGGATGGGCAAAAAAAAAAAAAAGTATACTTATCTATATCAAGGGTCAGGAAATAATTCAGTACAAATTAAATGTAATCTAAGTATTTGGAACCAGGAGGAAAAAAATATCTATTTGCATAAGGATGTAATTGCACATTCTTAATTATGTTTGTGTGTATGTTTGCCAGTAGTGAGTCTTGAACTCGGAGCCTGGGTGCTGCCATTTAGCTTTCTTCTCCGCAAGGCTGGTTTTGTACCACTTGAACCACAACTCCACTTCCAGCTTTTTACTGGTTAATTGGTGATAAGAACCTAAGGACTTTCCCCAGGCTGGTTTTGAACTGTGATCCTCAGATCTCAACCTCCTGTGTTTATTTTATTTTAATTATAAGCAAATAAAATATCAGCATTTTCACATTTTGCTTATATAAGTTAAAATAAATCACCTTTCTGCAAAAACAATCCAAGAGAGTAGGGAAATAGTTATGGCTGATACTGTTAAAATAGCTGTACAAAGCTGAAGAATTTCTTTATATGATGAGATAATAGTATGAAATTTTTCTTTAAACAACTCTATTGAAGAATTGAAACTTTAGATTCTATATACTTTAATTTTTTTTTTTTTTTTTGGCCAGTCCTGGGGCTTGGACTCAGGGCCTGAGCACTGTCCCTGGCTTCTTTTTGCTCAAGGCTAGCACTCTGCCACTTGAGCCACAGCGCCCCTTCTGGCCATTTTCTGTATATGTGGTGCTGGGGAATCGAACCCAGGGCCTCATGTATACGAGGCAAGCACTCTTGCCACTAGGCCATATCCCCAGCCCTATATACTTTAATTTTTAAGTAAGTTGTAAGTTTAAAGCAAAGGAAAAACATAGCAAACCCATTGTTGCTGCCTTACAAACTCAGTTGTCACTTGTGGTATTTGTATTTATGTTTCAGAAAGAAGAACATTAGGGGCTGGGAATATGGCCTAGTGGCAAGAGTGCTCACCTCATATACATAAAGCTATGGGTTTGATTCCTCAGCACCACATATATAGAAAATGGCCAGAAGTGGCGCTGTGGCTCCAGTGGCAGAGGGAGCCAAAAGAAGCCAGGGACAGTGCTCAGGCCCTGAGTTCAAGACCCAGGACTGGGGGCTGGGGATATAGCCTAGTGGCAAGAGTGCCTGCCTTGGATACACGAGGCCCTAGGTTCGATTCCCCAGCACCACATATACAGAAAATGGCCAGAAGCGGCGCTGTGGCTCAAGTGGCAGAGTGCTAGCCTTGAGCGGGAAGAAGCCAGGGACAGTGCTCAGGCCTGAGTCCAAGGCCCAGGACTGGCCAAAAAAAAAAAAGACCCAGGACTGGCCAAAAAAAAGAAAAAGAAAAAGAAGAATATTAATTACAAAATAATGTAGTCTATTTCATGATTATACAAAATATACATGTTTTAAAATTAATTCTTATTTTACAGTGATAAGTTAAATGAATTAAGACGACAGAAGGAGAAATTAGAAGAGAAAATTATGGATCAATACAAGTTTTATGACCCATCTCCTCCTAGAAGGTACCCCTAAACAAATTTTATGAATTTAGAAAAAATATATTTCTAGTACTTTGAAGATTTCTAATTTTGTGATGGATTTATGTGTTGAATTTTAGACTGAGAATTTTTAAAATTATTCTATTAGGAGAGGCAACTGGATTACCCTAAAAATGAGAAAATTGATAAAGTCCAAGAAAGATATTAACCGGGAACGTCAGAAATCTCTAACATTAACACCTACCCGCTCAGATTCCAGTGAAGGATTTCTTCAACTGCCCCATCAAGATAGTCAAGATAGTTCTTCAGTAGGGTCAAATTCTTTAGAAGATGGACAAACTCTTGGGACCAAGAAAAGCAGCAGTGAGTGCTTAAACTCTTTAAACATGGTATTTTTTTTTAATTTAGAATCTTTTGAAAGATTTCTATTTAAATAAAAAACACACTTCAGTCCTTTCAGGAAATGGTCTAATGAATGGAATGGCATCACCTTTTAATGTTATATTAGTATAAAATTAATTGCATAATAGTACATAACCATTTGATTTTCTGGAACATAGTATACACAGAGATGCCCTCAGTTGGCCAGGGAGGTAAAATATTTTTAAAAAGAAAATTGAATTAAGAGCTAGAATGCCTTTACCCCTTGCAGATAAAATATATGTATTATATATAATATATATGCATACATATATATGCACACATATATATGTACTATATAATGTATATAACTTTATTTTCATTAATACCTATAACTTAATGAAAATAAAGCATTTTATAGCAAGGTTCTTGCTTGGAACATTGATGGTAGTAAACTGGACCAAAGTTACTACATTGGATGAAGCAAAGAAAAATAGGCATGAATTGGAAAAGGTATTAATATTTAGAAATGAATAAGGGTTAAGAAAATTATTGAAGGGTGTCTGGTAATGTTTTGATTTAAATGAAATAAAAAGAGTGATAAATAACTTTGTATAGAAGCTTTTAATTTTTATAATCTAGAACTATCACATCCTAACATGGCCTATATAATTTATAGCCTTTTACTTCATCTCTAGTGTATTTAGCTAAGTAGCAAGAGTAAAGGCCTAAAAATGTATATTTGAATAGAAAAAGAATTCAATACTAAGTCCTGTGAAGATGACCAAGAGGTTGTCTTCAGTATTCTTAGGGGATATATTAAAAAAAAAAAAAACCAGTAGAAGAAAAGAAAAGAGGAGGAAAATCTACTTTGAGTCCTTTCAAATTATAACCAGTGTCACAAGCTAAAAAATACAACATATACACCATTCTGTTAAAATAAATAACAAGCAAAAGCAGTTTCTGTCTCCTCCAAAGGTAGTCTCCCCATAAGGATGACTCTCAAGACTCTCAAAAAATTGTGCCTATGTTTTGGTGAATTTAGTGAATGAGCTATCTCTGAAAAGATTAGTATGTAAGCTATTACACATTATAGCACATATTTCAAAACACATAAATAAACTGTAAAAAAAAAAAGAACAAATCTACACACATCATGTATACTAGTCTCCAAAAAGCAATTTAATTCTGTGTCTCCACAGATTATTCCTTGATCTTTTGCCATACAGCCTTGTCCACTAAATTAACACTTACTATTGTGGGAAGATCATCAAGTTTTCCTTTCAAGTAGCTTATAAGTCAATTTTATAAGTTTATTACATAAGAAAGCACAACAGTCTTGAGATACCTTTGTCTGTTTGGAGTGTCAATTTGTTATTCTTTCATACTCTGCTGAAACTTCTCAGAATAAGAGTCAAAAGGCAGTAATATTCTCTTTTCCTACAATTGTTCTAGAATTTTTCGAATAAACAGAATCCAACAATCCTAGTAGCCCCTTAATTTAAGTATGCTTTGGGTAAAAAAACATTCTTTATCACCAAACTAATTGCCATAAGAAGAATCACATTCCCTCCCTCACATATTTAATACTCTTTTTTTATCCTGTTCATTTTGGAAGAGTTTGTCTGTTAGTAAAGCAGTCTTTGCAAACAGTTACAATCAGACACAGGAAAAAAGTATCTAAACATGACATGTGCATGCTTCAATCACTCAGTTTTGTTTTAGCTAATTGTCCATTTTTACATCGCTTTCAGTTCTTTTTGACCATTGAAAACAGTTTTGTTTATCAAGCTTGAAAAAAACATAGGTCAAATTAAAAAACTATTTGAATCATAAAATTTCCTTAAAGCAGTCAAACAAGTTATAAGGCTAATATTGTACTATTTTTCATGAATGATTCTTGTCAGTTTACCAAAAGTTTTTATTATTTTCAAGATTATGAAAAACAGCTTAGTTACTATGGCTGTATATCTTTTTGCAAGTTATTTTCTTAATTTCTAAATTACATTTCCAAAAAGAATAATAGGGCTGAGGAGGCAGCTCACTGGTACAGCATTTGCCACATATACAAGGCCTTTGAGTTCAGTCCTTAGCACTGAAAAAAATTGAAAGATATAATTAAATCGTAAATGGTTAATGAATTTGAAATTTTGTCCTAATAACTTCTCTACTTCACTGATAAGACTTTGATTCATAAAGTCGGTTGTTGTTTTTTGCTTCCAGTGCTTCATTTAGTTTTTTTAACATAAGCTCACAGTTTATGTTAAATATAACCAGAGGGTTATCTTTTTTTCCTGTCATTTTTCATGCTTTGGGGTGCTTCCTTATCTTTGTAACTTTTTTCAGAGATTAGTGCTCATACTTTTACTTCTGTCTAAATATTCTGTTTTTCTTCTTTCTCCCAGCTATTTTTTATAAAGTGAAATCAATATAATTGCTATTTTATCTTTAGAAAAATTGTTTGAAACAAACTATGGATTTTACCAGAAGTAGAGCTGTGACCCAAAGTGGTAGAGCACACTAGCCTTGAGCAAAAAGGCTCAGGGACAGCACCCAAACCCTAATAAGTTCAGGCCCCACAACTGACAAAAAAAAAAACTGTGTATTTCTAGGTATTGATAATAACATACTAGAATCCAGTTCAAAACAATATTTCTTTATTGGAGCTTAGGAGATCACTAAAATGTTTTACGGTGATTTTTAAGGTTTCTTTAAGTTTTTAGTTTACTTCTAAAATTTCTTTTGATCATTTTCTTTAGATTATTTTTATTATCTGGCACCCTAATATTTGTTGATGTCTTACTAAAATACTTTGTTAGAATATTCATTTTCCTGTTTTTTCCCCCAAAATAATGCTTTTTAAAAACTAAAGAAAGTAGAGACTTGGAAAAATTTGTACATTTTCATTGTTTAGAATATGAGCCATTAGTCATCTAATTTTTGGAGTTTACCTTACAACTCCTACTAGGGAATTTAGTCACTCCATAAATGATTCTAATTACTTCTTGTCTTTATAGCAGTATAGCCAGTCCTTTCAGAGTACTATGTTCCTCATCATTGTCTTCAGTGCTTTTCCAAGTATTTATAAAGTATCAAAGTACATATTTCATGTTTCATTATCACTCAGCAGCATGAGAATAATAGCTTTAATATAGCTGAAACTCAACATTCATTTCTGTCCTTAATTTCAACATTTAACTCCCATCTGTTCTTCTCCCTTTTTTCTTTCATTTTTCTGTTTCTGTTTTTCCTCATGCTCTGACATTAAAGTGGTTGCACTGAAAAGACTGCCCTTTTTGAGGAACAGACCGAAGGATAAAGACAAAATGAAGGCCTGCTACCGTCGTTCCATGTGTAAGACTTTATGACAGTTCAGCTTCTTTCAAATAACTACACTGGCTTCCATTATTAATTTTTCACTAACCTTCCTCTGGACTGTGCTGATTTCTTATTTTGCAAAGCAAAGTTCAGTCTTTAATAAAAAGAGCTAGCAGAATATTTTTTAACTGCACTGCATTTGCATTATATGTATGTCTACTGATACATATACATGCATATGTTTTATATACATGTAATATACTTGTAAATTTCCAGTGCTTTCTAAAAGTTGGCAGGAAAAAACCACAAACTTGCCATAGAGAATTTTTCCCCCAAGAAATGTAAGGAAAATACAATAAAACCCTTAGCATTAGGCACTTCCTGAACGAATCTAATTAAATAAATAAACAAATGGCCTACAACCCTTCAAAATGTTTGTTATTTCTTAGTCTGGGTTTTCCTTTTTTTTAAGTGGATTAATTACATAATCAAATGTCTGTCACTGTGGGTATCTCTTTCAGGTTTATATTCAATGGTATACTTACTTGATTTATAAAATGAATAATTTCAGTAACCTGCTCTGACCAAGGACTCTTTCATTTGCAATAATGATGCTGTATAAGAATTGCATTTCATCTTCATTCTTATTTTTATCACCACAAAACTACATTTTGAAAGCTTCTAATTATATTATACATCATTGTGCAAAAAGCATGACAATTGATTGTAGTAAAATTCCTTTCTGTCCTTTAAAGAGGGCAGAGGTGGAATATACGTATTTACTGAACTTTATCAGGGTTTGGCCTCCTCATTTCATTCAGCTGAATGCATTTCATAATTCAAATGACATTATGATTATTATTTAGGTCCATATTCATTAATTCATAGACAAAAACCCAATCACTTATAATACAAAATAGAAATAAGACATTAACCATGCTGATTCATTTGCTTTCATTTGCATCCCAGCCATGAATGACCTGGTGCAGTCCATGGTCCTAGCAGGAGGACAGTGGACAGGTAGTACTGAGAATTTGGAGGTTCCTGATGATATTTCAACGGGTAAAAGGAGAAAAGAATTGGGAGCTATGGCCTTCTCTACTACAGCCATCAACTTTTCAACTGTCAACTCTTCTGCAGGCTTCAGATCCAAGCAGTTGGTTAATAATAAAGGTATAGGCCGTCTGCTATTTGCACTGTGGTGTAACTGTTGACAACAAGAATCTTAATTTGACTTCCTGTGTAGTTTTTTTCTTCAAACAACCAAGAATAGCTATCAACCATGATACAGATTTGATTTGGGAGAATGTTCAAATCATTTCAAATATATGAATTATTATAAAGCTTTCTAGGTCTCCTTTCTTAATAATAAGTTAATAAACTAACAAAAAGTAAACCACATAAAAAGTGAAAAAAAAGGAGGAAGTAGTACTAGGTTTTAAAAAAAAAAATTAAAAGCATACTACTTCAGAGAACCACATAGAACAATGACAGAGGTTCTTGCTTGCTTTGCTTTGCAGGATTGATGACAAGGGAGATTTATCTCATTGCTTCTAGCATTTTTCCTAACTCAATTCTCTCTATAGTTAGCTACCTTTTACTTACTCCTACTTCTTGTTGAGTCTATAAAATATACTAGGTCAAGATGTATGATATGTGATTAAAGAAAATATCCATATTCTGTATAAATTTTATGATAAAATTGTTACAAAAATGTTTATGTCCATTTTGCTATTTTATATAGATACTACATCCTTTGAAGACATAAGTCCACAAGGTATTAGTGATGATTCTAGTACGGGATCAAGAGTTCATGGTAAGATATGAACTTAATTAGATAGTATGAGTTAAATACTAAATGGGAATGTTGAAAGTCTTTTGAGTAGGTGAATGTGCCATTGCCAGAAAGCATGCTTTTCTCCATCCTACAGTTCTATAGTTCTTCCATTTCTACAGCATAATATTCCCTTTGAAAATTGTTGTTTCATCTAAATGTACAGTATTTTAACTAAGGATATTTACAGTGCCTTCATAATCCTCAAAAATAATATGACCATTTTTATATAAGGTTATTATGAGTTGCATTTTACCATTGGTTTTAAGTATTTATTTTGGTAAAATATTAAGACAAATTTTTTGCAGTGTTGAATTTTTTTTTTTTTGGCCAGTCCTGGGCCTTGGACTCAGGGCCCGAGCACTGTCCCTGGCTTCTTCCCGCTCAAGGCTAGCACTCTGCCACTTGAGCCACAGCGCCGCTTCTGGCCGTTTTCTGTATATGTGGTGCTGGGGAATCGAACCTAGGGCCTCGTGTATCCGAGGCAGGCACTCTTGCCACTAGGCTATATCCCCAGCCCCCCAGTGTTGAATATTTTAGATTTTTAAGTTTCCATCTAGAAAATTGTATCTTAACAAACTAAGTTATTATTAACAAATGGGTAATATGTTAAAGGAAATTGATACATGAGCAGGATTTTAAGAAGCATCACAGGCAGTGATAACTATATAATTGTTTTGTTTTTCTTTTATGGATAGGAACACAGAGAATTAACTCTGTAGATGCTCATAGTCCTGTTCTTCATGACACATCTGCAATGTGCAGGGTTCTTTGATATGTTCTAAGTGATCCAATCACTAGAATTTGGGGGCAGCGTCATTCTGTTCAACTAAAACAGTTGTAGAACTTATGTAGAAATCATTTTCAAGTATAAATATATACTGTCTGTCTTTCTTTTGAATGTCATCTATTGTTTTAGAAGTGTCCTAATCTCAAGTGTCTTATTGAACTATCTGGAAATGTCTTTGCTTTTTAAACTATAAGGTCACTTGTGGGCATGTTCAGCCTGGGAAAGTATGCATGATTACTTTCTCAAAACATTCTGCAATCAGAATGTAAAATTCAATGTTATCAACTGTAAATTTTTATCACACTGTCTCCTCATTTTTTCATTTAGCGTCAAGACCAGCCAGCCTTGATAGTGGCAGAACATCCACTAGCAATAGCAATAACAATGCTTCACTCCATGAAGTCAAAGGTATGCTGTAGGTAAACTTAATATACTCTGTCCATGTCTAGTAACATATACAAGTAGGAGAGGAGCAAAGAGTAAAAGCTCAGTAATAAAGTACATGCTTAGCAAGCACACACAAGGCCCTGAGTTCAATCCCTGGCACCAAGTGGGAAAATATTAGAGATGGGATGAGGATTTTTGGAAGTAAAGTTTAAACCCAAATCATTTATGTTTGAAGCATAGTTCTTTGAAACATTTATATTTTTCACATTGTAATACAGATGTATTTCAATGTATACAAATGTAAAAACAGGAAGTTATTTGGGGTTTTAGCTGTTTATCTTCACAGATTAAAAGTCTTATTGTAATCTTTATACTTGACAATTATTTGTAACTTTTGACTTTTTTCTTTGACATCTAAGTGTTTAGTTTTTTATGATGCATGCACATTAAACCTGCATTACTCATATATTAGAAAATAGTATAGCTTATTTATTTATATATAACTTGAGAAGTTTTGTGTGTTACATAAGAATTTTTTAAGTATATATATATATATATATATATATACACCTTATTACAACAAATGGAAATAATTCTTTTTTCCTCAAATTTTAAAGAAAAGCATTCTGTAAGATATTTATGTGAATATCTAGAAACTCTAGCTGGAGCTTTTTTCCTTTAAAATTTGCTATCCCTTTCAAATTCTGGAAACATTTAATCTATTATCATTATTTCATGTAGTCCAGAATTTTTGAGTAATACATTTGTTGTATTACTTTTTGGATAACAAAATTGTTTCGATTATAATTTTATCATTAATGTTGTGACTTTTGTGATAACATGAAATATCATTGGAGGAGATAATTATTTTTAATTCATATTACATCTGGAAGAAAAAAACAGCCTGAAAGCATAGAAGAAAAATAAATTCTGAAAGCATGAAGAATTTCTTCCACTCATAATACCTTGTTTCTGGGGACTGGGAATGTGGCTTAGCAATAGAGTGCTTGCCTAACATACATGAAATCCTGGGTTCAATTCCTCAGCACCAAATAAACAGAAAAAAGCCTTGGAAGTGGCATTGTGGCTCAAACGGTAGAGTGCTAGCCTTGAGCAAAAAGAAGCCAGGGACAGTGCTCAGGCCCTGAGTCCCAAGCCCCATGACTGGCAAAAAAAAATGTTTATTTCTGGAAAATGTTAAATAACTTGAAACAATTTTTTCCATGACCCCTTTATGATTTGTGATTACAAAACCATTTATTGTCAGTTTGTTATTTATCAAAAACAATAGTAGTATTACTGAATAGCACAGATCCTAGCTTATTCCAGAACCTGACAATTTCCCTTCTGTGTAGTTCAACCACAACTGAGTCTCTCAAGGTTATTTACACAACATACCAACAGTAGCGACTAAGAACAATGTAATCCAGACATTAATTAATGTCAGTTGCTAGTGGCTCACACCTGTAATCTTAGCTCCTCAGGAGGCTGAGATCTTTGAGGCCAGCCTGGGCAGGAAAGTCCATGAAACATTATCTCCAAGAAACTGCCAAAAAGCCAGAAGTGCAGTTGTGGCCCAAGTGGTAGAGCGCTATCCCTGAGCAAAAGAAACTCAGGGATAGTGCTCAGGCCTTGATTTCAGGCCCCCAGATCATCCTCCATAGTCCCCCCACTCCACCGCCAAAAAAAAAGAGAAGATTAAAAAAGTAAACTGAGGGACTGGGAATATGGCCTAGTGCTAGAATGTTTGCCTCGCATACATGAAGCCCTGGGTTCAATTCCTCAGCACCACCTATATAGAAAAAGCCAGAAGTGGTGCTATGGCTCAAGCAGTAGAGTGCTAGCCTTGAACAAAAAGAAGCCAGGGACAGTGGTCAGGCCCTGAGTCCAAGCCCCATGACTGGCAAATAAAAAAAAAAAGTAAACTGAATTGATCAGTCACTGATGGCTCACTCCTATAATCCTAACTACTCAAGAGGGTGAGATCTAGTCCTCTAGTCCATGGCTCATGCCTGTAATCCCAGCTATTATTTAGGAAGCTGAAATCTGAGGATTAAGGTTCAAAGCCAGCTTGGGCAGGAAAAAAATCTGTGAGAGGGCTGGGGATATGGCCTAGTGGCAAGAGTGCTTGCCTTGTTACACATGAGGCCCTGGGTGCAATTCCCCAGCACCACATATATGGAAAACGGCCAGAAGGGGCGCTGTGGCTCAAGTGGCAGAGTGCTAGCCTTGAGCAAAAAGAAGCCAGGGACAGTGCTCAGGCCCTGAGTCCAAGACCCAGGACTGGCCAAAAAAAAAAAAAATTTTTTTTTTTTTAAAATCTGTGAGATTCTAATCTCCAATGAACCACCAAAAAGCTTGAAGTGGAGCTGTGGCTCAAATAGTAGAGCATTATTCTTGAGCAGAAATCGCAAGGACAGCAGCTAGGCCCTGAATTCAAGCCCCAGGACACACACACACACACACACACACACACACACACACACACACACACACACACACACACACACACACACACACACACACGGGGGGGGAGCTGAGATCTGAAGAGCATAGTTGTTGTTTTTTGGCACACGTGTGTGTGTGTGTGTGTGTGTGTGTGTGTGTGTGTGTGTGTGTGTGTGTGTAGAGGTTGGTTCAGAGCCTGGGTTCTGTTCTGAGCTTTTGCTCAAGGCAAAAACTCTACCTCTTGAACCACAGCCCCACCTCCTGCTTTTTTGGTAGTTTAGTGGAGCGAAAGAGTCTCACAGACTTTGCTGCACAGGATGGCTTCCACCTGTGATCCTCAGGTCTCAGCCTCTTGAGTAGCTAGGATTATATTGTGAGCCACTGGTACAAGCCACCAGTGCCAGGCTTGAGGATCACAAATTTAAACCAAATTGGGCAGACAATTTTGTGATACTCAACTCCAGTTAACCAGCAAAAGGCCAGAACTGGTAGTATTGGTCGAGTTGTAGAGCACCAGCCTTGAGTGCCACAGAAAGCCAGATAAGAACTTGAGGCCTTGAGTTCAAACTTGGCACACACCTGTAATCCTTACACTTGGGAAGCTAAGAAAGAAGCATTATAAATTCTAGGCCATCCTGTGCTACATATACATAGCTACTTCCAGGCCAGCATTGCCCCTGTCTTTAATTAATTAATTAATTGGATCTTAATAGTTACATGAATTTTTAAATTAATTGCATCATATCTTCCCTTGATTTTCATACTGTTTAAATTTGTTTTTAAATTTACGTTTACTGGTTTAGAATGAACAGAAAAACCATGGTTTTGTAAGTAATGAAGACTTTTTAAGCAAAGAATTATGAAATGTTATTTTTCCATTTAAAAGTCTTGGGTTTTAACCTTATAATTGAAATGTACATAATCAAGTCCTAATTCTAAATTTTGAATTATTTTAAATTATTTGGACCTGAATTTGAACATTTTATCATTCATTCATTTACTCATTTATTTAGTCTTCAAAGGTATGTAAGTGCTTGCTTCGTAGTAGATTGTTTAAGCTTGATTCTAGTGGTAAAGGCAAGTTTTTACACTTGCAGTGCTTAAAATATGTGTCAGTTTGATAAAATAAAGCAAGCACGGGCCGACAGTTGTTAATCTCATCAAAGACTAACATGGTTTACTAAGCCTTTCTTAAAACTTGAATGTAAGTTTGACTATTCGTGAAATAATCCCACTTAATAATTTTATTGCTTACAATCTGATTTCTATTACTGAAGTCTCAACACAGCATTTATTCCAAAAGCAGGTGCAGTTAATAACCAAAGCAGGCCACAAAGCCACAGCAGTGGAGAATTTAGCCTGCTTCATGATCATGAGACTTGGTCCAGCAGTGGGAGCAGTCCAATACAGTACTTAAAAAGACAAACTAGATCAAGTCCAGTGCTCCAGCACAAAATGCCAGAAACACTAGAAAGTCGAGGACTTCATAAAATTAAAACTGGTTCCCCTGGGAGTGAAGTTGTTACTCTACAACAGTTTTTGGAAGAAAGCAACAAGCTTACCTCAATACAGGTTAGTTTTTATGTATGGTGACCTTAATTTAGGTAAATGCTAACTAATGTCGATGATTAAAGCTAGGCCTTGGCAGGTCACTGCAGTATTCCTAGCTACACAAGAAACTGAATCTTAGGATCATGATTTGAAACCAGTCTGGACAGAGAAGTCCACAAGACTGTCTCTCCATAGCCAGCAATTAAGCCAGACTGGAGGAGTGACTCCAAGCGGTAAGAATGCTTGTAGTGAGGGGGAAAATAAAAAGCTGAGAGTAGGAGGCCCTGAGTTTAAGCCTGGTACTGGCACTGGGGCGACAGAGGATGGGGGGAATGTTTGTTATTGAGATGCATGTCTGTAAATCTAGCTATTCAGGATTCTGAGCTCTGGAGGATCACAGTTCAAATCCTGCTCAGGCAGAAAAAAAGGGTGAGGGGGGGGCTGGAAGTATGGCTTAATTGATAGAGTGTCAGCCCAGTTGACTTTGGGTCCTGAAAAAAAGAGAAAGAAATCCAGATATTGTCCTGGTTAGTATATCACAAAAATCTAAACATAGCTATATTCAAACTGTGTGTGGTGCTCTACACCTGTAGTTTAGCTACTTGGGAGATAGAGACAGGATAGTGTGAAAGGCCAACAAGATTTGTGAGACTCAGAACAGCAGGAGGCTATGTTTACTAACCTGTTTCATTATTGTTTTTTTAAACAGCTAAAGTCCTCAAGTCAAGAGAATCTTTTAGATGAAGTAATGAAAAGTTTATCTGTCTCTTCTGACTTTTTGGGAAAAGACAAGCCAGTTAGTTGTGGTCTGTCCAGGTCAGTAAGTGGAAAAACCCCAGGGGACTTCTATGACAGACGGACAACTAAGCCTGAGTTTGTGAGACCTGGTCCTCGAAAGACTGAAGATGCCTACTTCATTAGTTCTACAGGAAAATCTACACCAGGCACTCACGGAAAGATAAAATTAGTAAAAGAAACCTCTCTGTCACGACAATCAAAAGATAGCAATCCTTATGCCACTTTACCTCGTGCAAGTAGTGTGATCTCTACAGCTGAAGGAACAACACGAAGGACAAGCATACATGACTTTTTGGCCAAGGACAGTAGACTGCCTTTGTCAATTGACTCTCCACTGCCTACTGCTGATAGCAACATCACTGCAGCGTCTAGTGAGTACCATTTACATCAGTGGTCCTCTCACACTCTTCATGGTCCTACTCATGCTAAAGGTTTTTATACTCAAAATGATTTAGCTTCAGATATGCCTGAGTATCTGTATGACCAGGCTAGAAACTTAAGAACAAAAAGATCACTGTTTCTAAACCAAACTTTTGCCACTGTTAAAATACCTAATGATTCATTTGGAGCATCAGCTAAAGATAGTATAGAGTCTTGTACTGTGATTCCTTCATCTCAGCCATTTCTATCCTTAAACACAGAATTAGTTAGTAATATAAGTGGGTTACCTCCCAGGCCCATCACCAGAGTAACTAATCAGGCTTCTGCTTCTTCGAGTAAAGCTGCCCAAAAAGACAATGAACAATTTCCTGATAATCAGAGCTCTAGTTATGGTAACCCACAATCCTCTGTAGATAGTAATCTTAGCATTCCTGCATGCCTGTGTCCTGATGATGCAGAAGCTGCATTGTTGGTTTCTGAGGATAATCAAACTGTTTGGTATGAATATGGTTGTGTGTGATCCAAACTGCATAATGATGTTACTTGATATGCACTCTGCTTCTTTGAAGATTTGCTGTTGAAAACAATCATTTGGTTAGGCCTATATTTTTTATTAAAATTGTTGCATAGAATTCAGCTGTCCATGATGGCATGTATATAAATGTGAATGTGTAACCACACCGAAGCCAGCATGAAATATTACCTTGTATATTTCTGCATGCCTTTTAAATTCTCAATCATGCATGTTCCTCTTACTAGTTTGACATCCAAAAGCATGCTAAAATAGTTGCATGTTATATTACCAGGAAGTCATTTGTTTGGTTGCTTCCAAAAAGGAATGTTTTTCTTCAATCTTCCCACTCCCTTGTCCTTCTTTCTTGCTCTTATTTCTTTGATTTCCAGAATGTGCACTTCTTGTTGCACAGTACAGTGTAAAAAAAAGTGTAAAAAATACCTTCATTTTTCTTTTGTCCTTTCTGTCCTGTTCTATATTTAACGAAGTATTTTATGATTCAAATTAATTTTAATTAATGCCCATGTTTATAAACCATTTGTCAGATTTTAAACATTGTTTTCTCATAAATGTAGTGTTATTCCTAGAAATCCTGATCAAATTTAAATGTAATTACACAGTAATTAGGAACATTGTACTCTTTTTATTCTTTGTACTTCATTTGATAAATACAATAGCTCAAATATTATCATTCCTTCAAGATGACTTAATTAACATGAAATCAGTTACATAATAGTTTCTCCAGTTCTTTTTCTATACGAGTCAAGAAATAAACACTTAATATGTTGAGAAATTGTATTTACTTCTATGCAAAATGATAGCAATATCATTAACTTATTAAAGTACAGATATGCATTCTGAAGATATTTTAAATTTATATTTTTAAAATATATTACACTAAACTATAAAACAATTTAAACAAGTATGTATCAATCCTTGAATCTAAGGTTTTCTTTAGTGAAAACAAACATTCTGAAGACAAAAGATACACAAATCTGTACACTCTGACTCATAGGCTTTTAGTAGACTTGTGGCTCAAGTGGCATAGGTCCAGTCTTGAGCAGAAAAATAATATCTTAGGCTTTTAAATTGTCTGTGTTCGGGTTACTTAAAACAAGTCAGCTAAACTTGAATCTCAGAATCTTTTTTAAAAGTTGTTGGGGGGGGGGGAGGAACCCTGTAACCCTGTCTTCCTTCTAGAAGACTATATCTTACCTCTGAAATAATTTTGCCATTTGGGTTCATCCTAAATAATCAGTAGTATTTAGGCTGAAACACAATGACAAAAATCACCAGGCACTAGTTGCTTATGCCCATATTTCTAGCTATGCAGGAGGCTGTGATCTGAGGATTGCAGTTCAAAACTCTCCCGGCCAGAAAAATTGGAAGCCAGCTTGTCAGGAAACCATATGAGACTCTTATCTCTCATCAACCAACAAAAAGCCAAAAGTAGAGGTGTGCCTCAAGTGGCAGAGTGCTAGCTTTGAGTGAAAAAGCCAAGCAAGAGCAAGAGGCCCTTAGTTCAAGGGCCATTGTGGCCACCAAAAAAAAAAAAAAAAGCCAACAGACACTTTGCTTAATGAAATTTGTATTCATTATAAACTGAGGTAACTCTTGTACTTACACAAGATCATTTCAGGGATCAGGCCCCTTCCTTTTATATTTTTACCATGGTTCTCCTCTCCCTACCACCCCATAGGTATTACTAAAAACAATTCTAGTACAGGTAATCACATGAACACAATCAGAAACTTCATATATCAGTACCATTTTCTGCACAAATGCATTATACTATTTTACTGTCAGTTTTTGCCTAGTGACTCCTAATACTTGGAGTATTTATGGTGTTGTTTCCTTTTTTCTCATAACTCAGGAATAAAATTTAATGATAATCATTGACTTAGTTGAAATTAGATGAGAGGACATACATGACACAAATAAAATAGCTAATGTATCTTCTCCATTACGATTCAAATATTATTTTACAACTATTTCACATTTTCAGAATAGATGTCAGAAATTTGACCATAACACTTCCAATCTGAAATATTATCCTCGGTCATTCAAAATCCACTACACTATTATATCTAAAGCTATATAGTTATTTTACAGACTTGAACTTACAGGGAAAAAATTGCTTCCTACCAAATGGTAATATATTTTTAGAAAGAACATATACAGTATGCAGGAATCCAAGTACCGTGTGTGTGTGTGTGTGTGTGTGTGTGTGTGTGTGTGTGTTGAAGAATGTTTGAGAATGTAAACTAGAATTCTTCCAGAAACCATCATCATAACTTTCTTAAATACTAGCATCTTACCTGTGTTTCTTCACAGCATATGGAAACAAACTTTTGATAGAAAAAAAATTGTTTCCCTCCCATTTTTAACTAGTATAATTATTTCTGTAAATGAAAATTCACATAGCTGTCCAAAATTATTTGAAAAGTGAAGCAACTCCAACTTCAGCAGCTATTATTTACTCTAAGATACTCCATAAATTTTTACCTAGGGCTGGGAATATGGCCTAGTGGTAAAGTGCTTGCCTCATATACATGAAGCCCTGGGTTCGATTCCACAGCACCACATACACAGAAAAGGCCAGAAGTGGCACTATGGGTCAAGTGACAGAGTGTAGCCTCAAGCAAAAAGAAGCCAGGGACAGTGCTCAGGCCCTGAGTTCAAGCCCCAGTACTGGCAAAAAAAAAAAAAAATTTACCTAGTTTCACCCTTCACCAAGCATTAGAAAACGATTTCAGTACCTTGACTGTAATGAAACTGAATAGCTTTTGTATTCCTGGCTTATCTTTATAGAATTTATACAATATATTGGTGTGGTACTGTGAATACATCTCATGTTAGGTCCACTTTTAGCAAGGCAATTTTAGGTATAATCAATGTTAAGTAGGTATATTGTTTGTTAAATGGCTGTAGTACTAGTTTTCTTAGTAAATCATATAAATATTCTCATGTTATTTCTTCTGTTGTATTACAAGATTTTTACTTTAAAGCTATTTGGTGACCATTAAGTACATAGTACATTTAGTACATATGCAAACACCTTGTGGCCATAAGAGGGAAGAAAGGAAATTGTTAGCTATTTTTTAAAGTTACAGCTCTCGTAATGTTGTTTATGGCTTTAGAGTATAAAAAATCAGTCATTAGGTAATGAAATTAATCAGATAAGTAATTTCCTCACACACTTAAAACATCCTTCTTGCCCTACCCAGTGAGAGAGCTCTTTAGTTTCTTGACATGAATTGTGTTGTTTAACCTTTGACTAAATAACATGAAATGCTTTTCTCCTGCAGATGTGGACAAAGTACAAGAAAGCAGAAATTCAAAAAGCAGGTCTAGGGAGCAACAAAGCTCCTAATTCTGTTACCCACTACATGACATGTGGGCCAAGTGGTGAGTTAACTGCTTCAAATGTAAATGAGATTAGTCTCATTTATAAAACTAACCGAATTAAGTATGAGAACAAGTGCATATTGCATTAACAGATGTAAATATTGCTTGCTTGATTCATTGATTTTTCTGACATACTTACTAGCAAAGCAACATTAATTGGTTGCCAAAGGTTTTCCTGTCAGTTTAGGGATCAAATCATTGAAACCTACTTTCCCCTCAATTTAAACTTAACTTTACTAGCAAATAATGTTGTGTTTTATGTCAAGAATACCATTTTTCCCCTAATTTTCTTGATGATTAGGAATAAACTAGATGCTTATTTTATGAAAATCTTCTCAAAAGTTGTATCTGATTTTCCTGTCATACCTGCATTCTAATAGAAATATCTGATGCATGTTTTCTAATTGAGGCTGCTCTGTAAAGTTTGTATCCCTCTTATCTATTCTTACATTTTCTTTCTTCTTTCTACCTTCCAACTAAATACAGAGAGAAAAGTGCCCTTCAGTTTCTCAGTGTGAAGCTTTTTTCTGAAGTAACAAGACACCTAGCAACTATAGGAGCCATTTCTTAAAAATCTTTAAGGAGACCTTTAACAATCCTTCGTGAATAGAGCAGGCAAGAAATACAAACCTTCATTCCTTCCTTGAATCAAGGAGCTCTACTGGATTCAACTGCCAAAAGTTTTAGAAGGTTTTAGGACTTAACAATATATTGTATTGTTAAGCTCTACTGAATAAAGGACATTCTCTCACTAAGGACCAAGTGTTTTAAGGTCAAGTGTTATGAGAAGTATTCCAAGAACAATCTACTTTTCATCAGCTATGAATTTATCCATGTTTGCTTAATGCTAAGTATTAGCCAAAATATAGCCATTTATATTTAGTTGTGTAAACCTAAATTAAATGCTGTAGTATTTTGTGGGAATGTACTTATATATCAAGATACGGAGAAAAATTTGTTTTGGCATGTTAGAGCCTTTTTTTGATTAGCAGACTGCATGTGTTGGTACTTTTCTTTTGAGGCCAATTACATTTAGTGCACTCCAAAAGAAATTCAGTTTATAAAATACATCTGAAAAATACATGAGATATATTCTAAAAAACGGAAGTTACATTATTTTTCCATATTCCCATTCTACTACCCTTAACATTCATACATGGATCCCAAAATAAAGTTTTTCTAAAACCTTTTAGGATGGTTTTCCAGCAAAGCATTCCCAAGATAAAACTGTTGTTGTAGCTCATTTCACTTCTTTGCTGTTGGGTTATGTATGTGTGTGTTTTTTTAACTTGAGAGCTGATTATTGCTTAAGAAGTTTTTCTTGTGGCAAAAAAATAATGTAAATAATTTATTATCTGCATTTTGCCAAGAACTCATTTATTATTAAGGTTATCATTTATTAATAAGAATTTTGCTTTGTCCTTTATAATATTACATTAAAGTTGATAACTGTTATTGGTACTTTTGAAATATTTGTATGTTTGTTACCTTGAACATTTGGAAGAAGCACAAAAATAGGTTTAGTTAACCCAGGGAAACATCAATTTTTAGTAGCTCCAATTTTATATCACAGTTTTATTTTCTTATGAAATAAAATACAGTGCATTGATAAAAGTTCATTAACATAAAAATATCAGAATAATCTTCTGAAATTAGAAGATACTGACTTTTTAATTTTAGCAGTACACTTCTTAGGCTCTCACTACCAGCTCTAAAGAACTTTTTGGAATAATTCCATGTTCCATAATGTTGTTTATGAACTATGTATATCATCACTAACCCAGTAACCATGAGAAAAGCCTCTCTCTTCCCTATCTGTCTAACTCTGTCTCTACTTTTGGTAAGTGGTAGGCCAGTAGCAATGTTGTGTTTAGTCCTTTGGAAGGGCCATGAGTAAAAAAGAGACAGCATGTTTAGTTGTTCAGAAATTTATATGGAAAGATAGCTTGGATTTATTTTAACTCAGTGCCACCATCAACATAGGTTTTGCCAGCAAATAATACTGTAAGATCACTTTGAAACTCTTGGATGAAAGGTGCTATGTAAATGTAAATACAAAGCATTCATACTGCAATACAAATGTTGCACGGCAAAATATTTAAAATGTATTCTCTAGACTGTGAAATACCTCTCTCCATCATGACTCCCTGGATCCAAGTACAGAATTGGTAAATGGGTATTATGGCAGCCTAGAGACACTTTCATGTAAAAACTGTAAATTAATTTTGAATTATGTAAGTTGAAAGTAAATGTAGAATTACATTTTAGCTAAATAAAATGGGTAACTTAGATTTATATTAACTAGCATCAAATTTGCACAAGGACATATCCCAGGACAATTGCTGAAAGTTGAAACTTAATGAGTGTGAGGTGACCCAGTGAGAGTGAATGATAGCAGTTTGACCTCTCCACAATACTAATATCCTAAAACAGAACACTTGTGAGTTGGCCAACACGCTACTGTTTGAAAGGAAAATAATGAATGACAGGCTGTAAAGTACTAAATTGAAGTAGGCTGACCCTGAGAAGACAGATACAACCAGCAAAAAACTCGTGACTAAAACATGCAAGTATACTCAATTATATTCCTTATCTTTTTATACCATTTCAAGAAAGGACTCAGAGCCAAGAGCCATTTGGATATTTATAACATTGTTTAAAGGTCATACAAAATTATCAATACAAGTAGACAGTCAAGGGCAGCTGATGAGAAGCACACCAGAAACATGCATGTGTGTCCCATCAAGTACCAAATGATCTTGAGGCCCTTCTAAGGCCCTTAGGTCAGATGTTCCCCACCCCTAATGACTATATGTAAAAGCTTGTAAGAAGCCACTCTGGTCCTTTAACCTTCTATAAAACAAAATATAAGGCTAGCTGGAAACTTGTCAGGGCCATTTCCATAACATGCTTTTAATCTGGCTCTATTCTAAGACAATGCCTAAATCGCCAAGGAAACTGAAAAGAAATTCAATACACAGGGTAATAGTTTCAGCCCAGAGCTCTAATGTGCTTCAGATCTGACCAGGAAGTATTTGGGTCCAAGTTTTTGAATGGGTGGTTACCAAAGAATTCACAAGTTTATATGTAGCACCTTTCATGCAAGTCATGGCAAAAGCCTATTTAAAAATCACTGTGCACATTACAGAATTGTAGCCACCTCACAAATGAAGTACTACAGCCTCTACTGTCTTAAGTTTCTGTCAAGAAGTGAAAACAATACTGTACCAAATCTAGAATTATAATGGGAAATAATAATGTATGTTAAATTACTTGTATTTACTTTTTTATGAGAAAAGTGGTAAACTTGTCTTTTTCTTTTCAGCTTAGTCCTGAAATGTATTCTTTTTTTAAAGCCTTGAATGAGTAATACAAAAGGAGCCCATTTTATAATATAAACCGTGATGTAAATGTTGAGTTATTTGGACAATGAAAATGCCTTAAAAGGAATGCTTAATGGATAATGTTGCACTTATAACACCTTTTAACGAAACCTGATTTTAAATTGTCTTTTCCTTCTAAGGGGTTTCTTCAGTGTTTGCTGTTGTACTTATAATTGTTATTAAAAACCAAATCAAGTAATACAAAAGCTGTAACATTTCCTTTAAAACTAATGCTAATGAAGTATTTGAATGCCAAAATGTTTTATTACTTGCCAATACCTAACATATTAGTCATAGGATTACAACTCATGACAAGAGGCACCATTGTTGTTGTCTTTTTAGTTTTTTAATTTTGTTTCTTAAAAAATTAGTTCGGATTATGGGCTAACATTCACTTTTCTTATATAAAAAGAAATAAAACAGGTAATATTTATAACAAGTGACTAGTAATTATTTAAAAGTTATATCTTATCCAAATGCTATTCTTAGCCTTAGAGAACAGTTTCAGACACAGCCCATGATTTTTATATAGATTACTTTGGTCCTAATTATTTGAGGATGAGTGCTAACAAGTTTGGGGATAAAGATTAGTATTCTGTCTGTCCCAATATAGGTTTAAACACAATCTACAGATAGTCCAACTTATCTGAGGGCTGTTTACCAAGACTCTTAGTGGATACCTGAATTTCAACCACAAATACTAAGTTCTATATGAACAGCATTTTCGTATCATATATTCCTAAAATAACTTATTAAACAGGTCCAGTAAGAAATTGACAATAGTAACTAGTGATAAAACCATTATAACTAGTGTAATAAAAAAATGAATATGATCTTTTTCAAATATACCTGTATTATTGTATTGTACTCTTGTGGGTGTTTTTATTGTCAGTCCTGGGGTTTGAACTTAGGACCTGGGTGCCATCTCTGAACTTTATGTTCAAGGCTGTTGCACTCTACCACTTGAGGCACAACAACACTTCTGGCCATATTGGTAGTTACCAGAAATAAGTCTCATGGATTTTCCTGCCCAGGCTAGCTTTGAACTGCTATCCTCAGATCTCAGCCTCCTGAGTAGTTAGGATTACAGGCATGAGCCCCCCCCCACCCCCCCCATACCAAGCTGTACTTTTTTTTACCCTTGTGAAACAAGATAAAATACCTACATGAAATGAAGGGAGGCAGGTGAGGTCAGTGACTGGGAAATGTGACGTGATATTAGGTTATTTGGACACCACTTGCTATCACCATAGTTGATACTATCAATCAGTATGATAACCAATAATGCTAAATGAGTAATAACAAAATTCAGTGATGTATGAAATCTCACATTAAGAACAGCAACTTAAAATGTATGAATTTTTGTTCTTGGAATTTCCTGGATTAGTTGAGCACATGTAACTGAAACTTCTAGAAGCAAAACCAATGAGACGTTAGAAAAGTTTTTCATTTTTCACTTACAGACTGTATGGACCCAGTCTTTCTCAGCCTATTTTCATATATCAGACCAATTACACTATTCCTTCGTTTTATGTGCATGGCAACCTAAAACTGCCTTAAACACTGAACATATAATCTACTTTACCATCCAATAGGACATGGACATCTTTTCCACGCTTTTTGAAGGCTCAAAAGGAAAAGATACCCTATTTGAAAATCTTCCAAGCTGAGACTTGGAGGATCCTGGTTTAAAGCCAGTCCAAGCAGAAAAGTCCACCAGACTCATCTCAAAAAAAGCTGGGCCAAGGCTGGGAATGTGGCCAAGAGATAGTAGAGTGCTTGCCTCATATACATGAAGCCCTGGGTTTGATTCCTCAGCACCACATACATAGAAAAAGCCACAAGTGGCGCTGTGGCTCAACTGATAGAGTGCTGCTAGAGCAAAAAGAAGCCAGGGACAGTGCTCAGGCCCTGAGTTCAAACCCCAGGACTGGCAAAAAAAAAAAAGCTGGGCTGGAGGTATGGCTCTAGTGGTAGAGTGCCAGCTGAACTAGCTCAAAGCACTGAGCTCAAATACCAGTACCACTAAAGGGGGAGAGTGAAGGAGGAAAAAAACAGTATTTAATGACCAGGAAAGTATTTTTCTTCCTATGCAGATCCTGGGGTTTAAACTCAGAGCCTGGGCAGTCCCTGAGCTTTTGTGCTTAAGGCTAGCATTCTACCACTTGAGCCACACCTTCTCTTTTTTCTTTGGTGGTTAAATGGAGATAATAAGACTTAGACTCTGCCCTAGTTGGCTTCCAACCATGATCCTCAGATCTAGGATTACAGACGCTAGCCACCAGCCCCTGGCCAGAAGAGTAATTTTTGTAGTGTAACCTATGTTGGTTCATCAACTACTGAAGGCTTTTGTTTGAACCTAAGGTGAAAAAAACCTGTCAGATTTCTATTCTTCATGTTTTTCTTCTGTATTACAACTGTCTCTACATTTTCCTAGGCTTTAATAGTTTCAAGTGTCATAATTAAAGGGAGAACTATTTTAGAAATAGGACTGTAAACTGTGGAATAAAAAAATGAACTTCACATTCTTAACCTCTGAACACACTAAAAACTATTTTAATAGTACATATTTTGCTACTGAGTTTAAGATGTAATCATAATAGTATGGCAATCTGTCACATTTTCCACCCCCTACCTTTTCTAGATCAAAATTATTTTTTATAGAAATTATTTTTGTGGGCTGGGAATGTGGCTTAGTGGTATAGTACTTGCCGAGCATGCATGAAGCCCTGGGTTCAATTCCTTAGCACCACATAAATAGAAAAAGCCAGAAGTGGTGCTGTGGCTTAAGCCGTAGAATGCTAGCTTTGAGCAAAAAGAAGCCAGGGACAGTGAGTCCAAGCCCCAGGACTGGCAAAAAAGAAAATATTATTTTTTGCAGAGAAATAATCACTGGTTTGAAAGCAAACACACAACCACAGAAAGTTCTTACCCTTGACTAATTTCATTATCTTCCTGGGCAATTTTTATTCCTTAATTTCCATTTTCTAAAAATAATCACTATCAACAATTTGTTATATTTATTCTTTTGGGTTTTTTCTTTATTGTATATTCTACAAGCTTAATTTTATACATTAGTTTTGTCATTTGTTTCCTTTCAAATACAATAAACATTCTTAAGATGTAAGTTAGTTAATCTTAAAGTATTCCTAATTTTTGTGATGGTGCTGAGGCTTGAACTCAGAACCTGGGTGATGTCTCTGAACTTTTTTTTTTTCTCAAGTCTAGTACTCTACCACTTGAACCACAGCTCTACTTCCAGCTTTTTTGGTGCTGAATTGGAGATAAAGTCTCAGAGACTTCCTTGCTTAGGCTGGCTTTAAACACAATCCCCAGCATCCTGAGTAGCTAGGATTACAGGCATGAGCCACCAGCAAGCAGCTTGCATTTCTATAATGAGTAGTTGTCATCAAGGGAGATGGGGGACTACATTTCTGATATGTAAAACTACCCTGACACATCATTTTTAAGAAAGCTGTTAAGATGAAAAATCTCTTCTAAAATGAGAGTCCACAAATTAAGGGTATTATTTTTTATTGCTTTTAGTACTTTTAAAAAATTATTATAAAAGAAAAAAGCAGCTTTCAGAAATACATTTTTGTGTGTGTGCCAGTCCTGGGGCTTGAAATTGGGGCATGGGCACTGTCCCTGAACTTTTGTGGTCAAAGCTACTAGTACTCTCTCATTTGAGCAACAGCTCTTTGTTCAGCTTTCTGGGGGAGAAATTTATTGAAGAATCTCATGGACTATCATACCCAGGCTGTCTTAGGATTACACATGTGAACCACCAGCACCCAGCTACTAAACTTATTTTAAACATTAACCCAAAAAGTTAATCAAAGTTCAATATTATGGGATCATGTCCTGTTGTCTTCACAAATGTGAGAAAGTCTTCAGGGCTCAGTCCCATGGTTGCATTGTTAGTCATTGGGTGAAAGTACACCTTTTCATGTCCACCTTCCAGAAAAGCAGAATCCAGAACAAATTTCACATCTCCATCATCACAGAAGAGTGCCAGGGGTGTGGCACAGCCTTGACCAACTTTTAGTTTTTCTAGCATAGCTGTTTCATCAGCAAACCGCAGATTTCCACTCCCAACACCTAACTGCTTGGAAAGATCATTTAAATTAATTTGTCTATCATGAAGAACTGTCACCAGCCAATAGCTTTTTTTCTTTTTGTCTTTAAGAAATAAGTTCTTACTATGAGCTCCTTTCAAATGTTGGATGTGAGGCATCATTTCTTCAACTGTAAACACCTATAAAAATATCACAAAATGAGTTTAGAAGCAGTGTAACAATATACAATCCACACACTTGTATTTTGTTTGCTAGATGAACACAGAAAGATGATGGCATACTTATTGCTCTGAACTTAAATGGCAGAGATAACTTTATAGACCATTACTAAATACAGAAAAAAACTGCCCTGTTTCTTTCAGTCCAGCTTTTTATTGCAAGGTGCAGACCAAGCCGTCACATTACTGGAAAATATTAACTATTAAATTCTCAACTTTTAATGCTAAAAGCATACAGTCCAGATTCCTATGGTTTTCCAGTAATTCAAACCGTATGGCAACCTCCACTCCACAAATTCGTAACCACAATGAGGGTGAGAAGACAAAACCTGGAATAATGCAACAGTGAGGCCTCGAGTTCAAACACCAGTACTACCAAAAAAAAAAAAATATCAGCAATAAAAAAAAGGAAAAATTTGATGTTATACTTGTAAAGGTGAGGAAAGCTAAATGTGTGCTTGCATAGAAATCTTTGAAACATACTAAATTTTGCTTAAGAAGACACAGCGATGTGCATTTTGGTAAGGGGGGGTGGGGTAGGGAGAGTGATTTCTGCATGTCACCTTTGTGATTATACCGATCACGGTAGGAAAATACCAAACCTTCAAACCCCGCGTCCGGCAGCACCTACGGGGCCGAGAACATCGCAGCTGCGCCCACAAGCTTCCGCGTAGTAACGTCCAAACACGGTGTGTGCTTAAACGCACACCCCACACAGCTGTGACACCCCAGTTCTCCACCTGTGGTACTGCCGCCTCATTGAGTATGTGACCAAATCACTCCGAGAGAAAAACTGAATATTCTCCCCCCCCCCCCCCCAACCTCAGTCCGAATCAATGTCTCCACGGCCACAGTCCCTTCTGGCAGCGACGTTTCCGCCTGGGATCCTGGTGACTGTGGCGCCCCTGCCAGCCGGCGCAGCCGTCACCCCTAAGGCGACAGCCTCACCTCGGGATGCTCCACGACCTCTGTGGGGATGGCGAGAGCGCCAAGCCGCTGCTCCAGCGCCGCCCGTAACTCGGTGCCCGCCATGCCACCGCCACGCCGACCGGAACCGGAAGCCGGGGACGGGCAGGCGCTGCGCCTGGCCCGGTCGGGCGCCGCACCCCTGGCGTGTGCGTTCCCAGAGCCGCCTTGCTGCCCTCCCCAGGTGCTGGGCGCCCGCGGGCCTCGCGCTCAAAGCCACGAGGCACAGAGCAGCTGGAAATGGCAGACCTCCTCGCCGTTCTAAGGATTTCCAACCTTAATTTGTGATTTATAACTTTTTTCACTTGCCAAGACCAGACTGTCTAACCATAAAAAACTATGTTAAATAAACTGAGATCCTTATTGTTATTCCAGCTTCTCAGTCATCTTGCCAGTGCTTAAGGGTATAGTCGTGCCCACTGTTTAGTAAATGGAGACAATATGACTCCAATTTTGCTTTAAATACAGATAGCTGTATAGCACAGTGAGCTAGTTTTCAAAAACTAATTCGTATTAGCATCTTCTTTCCCTAACCATACTCCACAAGGAAGTATATTTCTAAAGAATCATAGAAGACTGATCTCAAAACAGATCATAGAAAGTAGTTCCTTTGGTAACAGAGGGGAAAACAGCTGGCAGTAGGAGGAAATCTTGAGCTTCCTCAGTCAGCAGAGTGAGGCCCAAGGTAGGGTAAGGGGATGGATAGAGGTGGCCAACAGTGCCTTTGGGGCAGTATCTTCCTCCAGTGAGTAGCAATATATGAACTTGCTGTCGGTAGAGTGGAGTCCATTGATTGGCACGGCACTGGCAAAGCCTACAGGGACTGGCTGAAGTGTGAGGAAGTGTGATAAAGACCATGACTCTGAGACGGGCGCCAGTGCCTCATGCCTGCAATCCTAGCTACTCAGGGGCTGAGATCTAAAATGGGAGTGAAAATTAAGATAGAGAAGAGAGCATTCCATACAGAGGAAGATAGGAGAAAGCAAAACAAGCAAGGGCGCTGAAACAAGGTGCTTGAGGCCTGTAGAGATCAACGGGGACATAGCTGTCTGCCTGTGTACTAGCGGTGGAAATTGGCCCTCATGCGCTGCATACATATTAGTTGAGACAGTTATCTCCAGTGGATAGGTCTTTACTTTTTAAAGGAATTTAATTTTTTTATATTTTCTATATTCTGAAAACTCCATATTGATTGTTATTTTTATACCCAAAGAGAGGAAAATATTTGAGAAAAAAATCAGAAAATGGCCAACCTATAAGATTAAAACAAATAAAATGTACACCAATCCTGCACAAAGACTTCAAATGTCAAGAAAGTTCCAGTGGGGAAAAAAGTTAATTAACTAGACAACTTAGATAGAATTACCTCCAACATTAAATCGTGCATTGATAGATGCATTGATTGTCTCCTTGCCTGGTAAAACTTGACTTCCTACAAAGTAAGGAAAACTTTGGAAGACAATTAGGTTAAGCATAAAAGAAGTGTTGCTTTCTTTCTTCAGCCCTTGCTTGAAATCGAATGGTAATAAGGAAACTTTACTTTGGACCAGCAACTTTTTACAGAAGACTCTCCTATGAGCACCAGGCTGTGCAGTAAACAGACAATGACTGATTCTTTGAAGGAACAATGACTGCAGGACTGGCTCTGAGGTGTTCTGTAAACCAGTCTGCACCTTTCCAGGCCTAGGGAATCCTACCCCACTATATTGATGGAGCCTTATGCTCAGTATTATGTACTCCACAATTGGTTTTCATAGCAACCCAGAACACTAATATACACATGTACTACAGTATAACAGATTCCCTCCTCCGTACTACTGTGCACGTAGAGTAAGGATATTTTCTTTACATCTAGCTTTTCAGAATAATTAGTTTGGATGGATTAGGTTTATAGAAACTACTTTCGCATTCTTGTTCTAGTCTTAATAGCCAAGAAAAATTCCCTGTAATTGTGTTGCATTAAATTTACTTGGAAGTGTAATATATTTACATAAGGCTTGTTTGTTTCTTGAGTCTTACTACATAGCCCAGGATGGCCTTGAACTCCCAATCTTCCTGCCCCAGCAAGTGTTAGGATTCCTGCATGCCTGTCTTTTACTTACATAAATTTTAAAAGAAACAAACTTGAGACCAGAAATCACATATTATGCCTTTAGTCCTGCTTAACAGCTATGGTAAATGCTAGTTTGTATAAATATTAATATTTCTAATATATTAGGTGTAATGTAAGAACAAAAAATCAAGTCATTCAGAAACAAACTCATATTTAGTTTTTGCTCAAAATATAAAGTAGCTTTTTTCCTGAATATACAATTATTGCCTAATGGTTTTTAACAAGTTGTATAAATTTGATCTTTAAATAAATGCCGTTAATCATTCTTTTAAAAGTATAAAAAATACATTTACAATGGTTTTCTTTTAAATTTTTTATTATTATAAAGATGATGTACAGAGGGGTCACAGTTACATAAGTCAGGTAAAAAGTATACCTCTTGGACAATGTCACCCTTTCTCTGACTCTCTCCCAGTTCTTTTTTCCCATCCCCACCCACAACCTGTATAGTTCATTTTCAACATGTATCTACTGAGTACCACTGCTGTATTTGTTCACCCTTTGTGCCTCTCCCTAACATCCCAAAGCCAGATAAATGAACAAATAATACAAAAAGAAAACAATAATGGTAACAAAGAAAATAAACACCTTTATTTCCACTTCCTGGAGTTCATTTTGATAAATATATTCTGTATGACCAGGTGCACATAGGCATTTCAGCTTTGTGTACCTTCCTTTGGTCTCATTGTGTGTGAATGCCTAGAGTCCTGTATAAGAGAAAACATGTACTGTTTGTGTTTTGGACCTTGGCTTACCTCATTTAAAATGATTTGTTACATTTCTCTACAAATTTCTAATGTCTGTGTAAAATTCCATAGTGTGTATGTACCACATTTTTTGGGTTCACTCATCTGTGTTATTATAAGTTGGCTATTGTAAATAGTGCTGCAATGAACATGAATGTGCAAGTGTCTTTACAATATCCTGGCTTGTGATATTCTGTAAAAGTACATTTTTATAAGGTCTGACGGCATGGCTCAGAGGTAGAGTGCCAACTACGAACAAAGAAGTTAATGAAGAACGAGAAGACCACCAGATTACGAGGAATCACACTCAGGAGGCCGAGATCTGGGGATTACAGTTTGAAGCCAGACCAGGCAGGAAAGTCTGTGATCCTCTTATCTCCAATAAACTACTGAGAAAAAGCCAGATATGGAGCTGTAGCTCAAGTGATAGAACACTAGCAAAAAAAGTTCAGGGACAGTGTCAAGGCCTTGAGTTCAAGCTCCATGATGGCGCGTGCGCGCACACACGCGCACACACATGACAAGACCTGAGTTTAAGCCTCAGTATCAGAACTAGAACCAGAACAATTACATATCATACATAAAGATTCCAAGAAGAAGCTAGGTGCTGGTGCCTCACGCCTGGAATCAATCCTAGCTACTCAGGAGGCTGAGATCTGAAGATAACAGTTCAAGGCCAACCTGGGCAGCAAAGTCCGCACAACTCTTATCTCCAAGTAACCACCAGAAAAACGGAAGTAGAGCTGTGGCTCAAAGTGAGACAGCTCTAGCCTTGAGCAAAAAGAGCTCAGTGACAGTCCCCGGGCCCTGAGTTCAAGCCCCAGGACCGACCAAAAAAAAAAAAAACCAGGAAAAGATTATATCATAAGTACATACAAATTCACATCACACATAGGGTATATACTTTCTATAATGATGCATATTCCTCATTTTATCTAATCAAAACAATTATATATCTGCTTTCCTTTTTATTGTTATTATAAAGGTGATGCACAGAAGGGTTACAGTTACATAAGTCAGGTAAAGATTACATTTCTTTTTAGAGAATGTCACCGTTCCTTCACTTTCTCCCAGTTTTTCTCTCATTCCATGATTTTTTTTCTACCTCAGAGGTTTTTCAATAAAAATCTACCTAACTGTATGGTGTTCCATTTATGTATTCAACTCAAAATTTGGAAATGTCCCATTTCTAATGATTTAAATGTAAATCATTTCCAAATTTTCCATGTTATAAACATGGCCATAACTCTTTTTAAATATAAACATCTTACCTATTTTACGTATTCTCAAAAATCCTCCAGAATTACCTGATTCTCCAGAAATGTATAAAGTGTTAGGGAGAAAAAAAAAATTCCCTCTATGCTCTTGGGTTCAATCATGAAGGCATATGAATTAAACTAAAAAAAATTATCAGAAGAAGCTGGGAGCTGGTGGCTCATGCTTGTAATCTTAGCTATTCGGGAGACTGAGAGCTGAGAATCACAGTTCAAAGCCAGCCCAGGCAGCAAACTCCTTGGCTGTTGGGGTATTTATATGGTAAGGCAAGGGGTCTGGCTTCAAAACTATGCTAAGATAGGTATTTTGTCTTTGTTTTAATCACACTTGGTGTTGCTTTCTGAGTTTCTGGGTAAGAATGCATCCTGCCATAAAATAGATTCTTATCGTTGAGATAAGGGAGGTGCCCAGTTATTTCCATTTTGGGTAGGAGGTTAAGTTTGGGGGAAGCAATTTTCTCAGGAAGGAATACATCCTATTGTCTCTCTTTGAAGCAAAGATGGCACTTCTGTGTTTCTAAATACCATGTTTCTGAGTTGCCTTCACCAGGCCTGTTTCCTTAAATTATCCTGTTTCATTTTCCTCTAAATGACTGGTACCTTAAGATTAAGGAAAGTACATGAAGGGATATCTCCCGTATTTGCTGTAAACTGATTTTACGTCATTTCCCCTAATATGACTTTGTTCCCTTAATCTTAAGGGAAGCAGATGAACAAGCTTTAAGTTTAATTTTCTGGAAGCCTGGCAGCCATTTGCCATGCCTCACTGGTTCCCTAGGCTACGTTTCCTCAGGTTGAACACACCTTCACTGAGGGAAATTTATACCGATTTTACGCAAATAAGGACAGCGAACTCAAATCTGTTCATCCTCAATCGTTTTCACCTCAACGTAATCCTTACATCAAAGTGGCATATTCTGTACTCCTACAGTTCTTTTGATTGACTTATATCTGATATCGTTTAGTAAAGATATACAACTATGAAAGGGTGTATAAAACACCGATGCGTTATTTTTCTCAAGGACTACAAATTTTATACTGAAACTAACCGTCCGTTCTTGCTGCAGCCCCAGGTTCCAGGAGACCGGAGCTTTTGCGTTTGAGCCCTGTCTAGGCAATACAGCAGCCTGACCGTAATTCATCAGTGGCAATCTGAGAAACTTGCTACCGTTGATTCCTAAAATGATCGTAAAAAACGGTGCTGGCAGGCCGGGGGCCGGTGGCTCAGGCCTGCGATCTTTAGCTAACTCGCATTTCCTCCCGGAAGTTATTTACTTCCTAAGGAGGGACGGGACCTGCAGACACGTTTTACAACCCGCAGCAGAACCGGGGGAAAAGCCACAAGCCGAACCACCCCGCCCATTATCTCCAGTTCAGACCCAGACAGGGAGGATTCTCAACTCCCGGAAGAACCGCTTTCCAGCGGGACCGGAAGTCCGACAGAACCGGAGGTCCGACGGGGACTGTATTCGGAACGGACTGAGCGACCCACGGTTCTCCCCGGCCTGCAAGGTGATCGCTCCCTGGGCCAGTGTCAGGCAGGAGACGTGGAAGTGAGTGGAGACGCCGAGGCCAGGGTCGTCCAGGCGGCGCGTGCGTGGCCTCCAGCGTCGGTGTGCGCGGTTCCCGCTCGCCGCCGGCGTCAGCCCTGCTCCCCGCGCCTAGGCCCAGCCGCCCCTCCGTACTCCGGCTCCCCGTGTTCTCACTGGGAGCGTTCCAGAGCTTCCAGGCCACACCTGCGGCCGGTTCGGGCCGCTTGCTCGTGAGACACCCGTGGCCAGCATGTTCATAGCTGCGAAAGCTTTCTGAACTTCTTTCCGGTATGACATTGGAAAAACCGTGGTGACCCCCGAAGGATTCCGGTTCTCTTTCCTGCAAAGTGAGGTTCCTTCCAGTTTTTAAAATTACCTTTTAAAAAGTTATTATTGTTTCAAAGTAATGAATGTATCCAGTGAGTGTATTATTATTTCCATATGTGAAAGTTACTTAATGCTACCCACGAGATCCATAAAACAAAGCATAAAAAGCACAAAACATGTCTACTACTTTCCCCTTGACCCCACCCCTCCACTTCAAGGGGGGGGGGGGCGGATAATGCAGTCAGGAATCTAATGTACATCCTACAAAGTTAAAGAGAGTTAGGGAAGGGGTGGATAAGGAAGGGAGACATTAGAACGTTGAAAGGAATTACATTGAGCAAGATATACTGTATTCATAAATTGTTTTGTTAATTGACATTTCCTTGTACAACGACTTAAAGATAATAAAAAGAAAAATAAGCACCAAAAATTGTTATTATTAAATAGATGTACAAAAGGATTACAATTCCAAAAGTCAGGTTGTAAGTACAATGCTACTTCATCAGCGTCACCACCCTTACTTCTTGTTCTCCCCCATTTTCTTCCTTCATTATTGTCAAGTTACATAGTTCATTGTTTACATAATGTATATTGGCTATAATAATTGCATTTGCTCATCCTCCTCCATTCCTGTGCCCTCTTTTGTGCCCACCTCCCCCCCCCCCCCAGAAAAAGAAAACGTGTTTCCACTTCTGTTATTCATTTTGATAAGCAGTCTTTCTAGTTTTGACGTTTGGGTTACCGTTCCCAATGCAACTGCTCCCTGCCTCTACATCACTGTTGATTCATTGCCTGTATGGTTCTTGGACTCTTCATTAGTAAGTACCTTTTTCAAGGTTCCCTGAGCACTTTGTACTCCTCCAACCAGGGAGATATATCTAAGTAAGATTTTGATATGTGCAGTTCTTGAAGTGCTCAGTGTGTGTAATTGCTAGTTCTTGCTGCTTGAATTTCTAAGTAATGATGTTTTTAGTTCTTCTGAATTAAATCAATTTCTTTTGATTGTTACTGGAATAAATCTCGAGGTAAAATGCTGAACTGTGTTAACTTGAGGTAAAATGCTTAACTCTGTTAAGCACACAAACCCTCATGAGTTAAGAATAAGCAATATATGACTTACAAGTATTTTTAAAAAATGATCTTTAGTTGTACAAAGAAAGTGTCATATAACATTATTTTTAACTTATGAATGAATTCTCAAAGCATGTAAGTCCTCATTAAAAAAACATGATATTGCTTAGGATAGCTTGTGATAAAGTGTGTAGATCATCTCTTTACCTCTTTATAATACCAAGAATAGACATTTAAACACTTTTATTCTTTTTACAGAGTTCAGGAAAATGTGGCCCATAGGAAAGAAATAACTTAGCCAAGATAGCACTACTGGTTAAATGTCCAACCAAGTGTCACTCAAGGTTTGTTTTTTTTACTCATTCAGGTACTTTCTTTGTTGTGTTGTACCCTTTCCAGTTACCATTTCTTTCATTAAAAAATATATATGTATTGATATTGATATTGAGCTAGGCACTGGTGGCTCATTCCTATAATCCTTACTTAGGAGGCCAAGATCCAAAGATCATGTTTTGAAGCCAGCCTGGCTAGAAACTCTGTGAGACTCTTTAACTCCAATAAACTACTCAAAAAGCCAGAAGATGCACCCTGGCTCAAGTGGTAGAGTGCTTGTCTTGAGCAAAAGAATCTTGGAGACAGCACCCAGGCCCAGAGTTCAAATCCCAGGACCCCAGTGTTATATCAGGGTATGTGCTACCATAAAACATTTTTGAGAAAAATGGATGGAAGGTTAGCATTTAAATTGTTTTAGTCTTATTAACTCAGGCCAGGTGCTTGCTAGGAAGGTTCTCTACCACTTGATCCATACCCCCAACTCTTTTTTGCTTTAGTTATTTTTCAGATAGGGTTTCATGGTTTTCTGTTTGTAGGCATCAGGGAGTTCCTCCTCACTGTGCCTCACGCTTACATCACCACAGCCTGCTTATTTATTACGATAGGACTTCCCAGCTAGGCACTAGTGGCTTACTCCTGTAATCCTAGCTACTAAAGAGGCTCAGATATGAGGATCAAGGTTCAAATCGGGACTGGACAGGACAGACTATGAGACTCAAACAGAGAAAGCAATAAAAACTGAATATAATCCTATCTACTCAGGAGGCATATATAAAGGTTTAGAAATGTGAGAACAAAGTTATGGTTTGGGAAAAAAAACTTGAGAGAGAAATGAGAAGACTATTTTAATACTAGGCACATAATGAGTCCCTATATGCAGTTGTACATTAAATTAAGGTGATGGTGAACCATTTTGGAAGGGTATTTAACAAAGAGTTGATGAGTTCAAATGTACATGTTAGAAAAATTATTATTATTAGTTTTTTGCCTGTCCTGGGGCTTGAACTCTGAGTGTGGGTGCTGTCCCTGACCATCTCTGTGGTCAAGGCTAGCACTCTACCATTTGAGTCACAGTGCCATTTCCAGCTTTTTTGAATATTGGTGATAAGAGTCTCACAGAGTTTCCTTCCTGGGATGGCTTTGAACCGAGATCCTCAGATCTTAGCCTCCTGTGTAGCTAGCTAGGATTACAGGCGTGAGCCACTGGTGCCCACTCTGTTGTTTAAGCCTTCAAGTTTATAATAATTATTTGTATTAGCCTGAGCTAATACAGCGCTCACTCATCCTCTCTCCCTCTCTCCACCCCTCAAACAATTGGGTTTCAGCTCAGGGCCTCATGTTTGGTAGGTTGGCACTCACCACACCTCTAGCTTTACTTTTTGTTGATTATTTTGGAGGTGGAATGTAGTGAACTTTTCTACCTACACTGGCTTTGAGTTACTATCCTCCAGATTGCAGCCTCCTCAGTAGATAGAATTACATGTATGAGACATCAGCACCTGTCTCTCATACATTTTGTTTTGTTTTGTTTTTTTAAATTTAATTAATTATTATTATTATTTTCCAGTCCTGGGCCTTGGACTCAGGGTCTGAGCACTGTCCCTGGCTTCTTTTTGCTCAAGGCTAGCACTCTGCCACTTGAGCCACAGCGCCACTTCTGGCCATTTTCTGTATATGTGGTGCTGGGGAATTGAACCCAGGGCCTCATGTATATGAGGCAAGCACTTTTACCACTAGGCTATATCCCGAGCCCCTTGGTTTGTTTTTTGCCAGTCCTGGGGCTTGAACTCAGGGCCTGAGCACTGTCCCTGGCTTCTTTTTGCACAATGCTAGCACTCTACTGAGCCACAGCACCACTTCTGACCTTTTTCTATGTATGTGGTGCTGAGGAATCGAACCCAGGGCTTCATGTATACAAGATGAGTACTTTACCACTAAGCCATATTCCCAGCCTTCTCATACATTTTGTTGTAGAGTATAAAGCTGATTTTTTTGGATTTTTTTTTCTCTCAGGGTCTTGTGCACATTAAGCAAGTATTCTGCTATTGAGCTATGTAACTTGCCCTGAAGATCATGTTAATTGTGATTTCACTAGTAAGTGTTCAAGACTGAAAAAAATCCTCTTTTTGAGATGAGTTCTCACTGTATATAGCCCAGTTTGTTGTTGAACTCAAGGTTTTCCTTGGAAACCGTGTATACTGGTATTGGATGCAGAAAATTGAAAGGGAATACCAAATTTGAGAGACACAGGGTAAAAAAAGACAAACAACTACAAAAGCAATACTTGCAAAACTGTTTGGTGTAAGTGAACTGAACACTTCGGGTGGGGGAAGGGAAAGGGGGAGGAGAGAGGGGGGTATGAGGCACAAGGTAACAAACAGTACAAGAAATGTATCCAATGCCTAACGTATGAAACTGTAACCTCTCTGTACATCAGTTTGATAATAAAAATTTGAAAAAAAAAAAAAAGGTTTTCCTGATTCAGACTGTAATGCTGGCATTACGGACATATCCCAAATGGCTGTAAAAAATGACTTTTTATAAAGTTGATTATGATATTTCAGTCTTATCACAATAATAACATGAATAATAGTAGTAAACATTACTTAGAGAATGTTTGGTATTTAATTCTCTCTCTGACTAGACTGAATTCTTTCAGGGAAGTCTCACTCATTTTTGTACCCTAGTTCCTTGCACAGTGCTCTAGGTCTAGTAAGTTTTCAATTCATATTTTCTAACTTGACTTAAATGTTAACTAAAGATTTACTTAATTTTTCTTTTCCAGGAGAAGCATGAATCAGAAGCTAATGAGGTTGGAAACTGTGCTACGATTTCACACTTTATGTAGGCACCTGCACAGCCTGAGACCAAGAACTTATGCACCTTGGGCACACAGGTTTTCATCTGCTTACCCGGTGTGGACTGCTCAGCTCTATGCCCCATCCTGGCAGACAGATATGCTCATTGGCACTGCTTTATCTCAGTATAGGTTTCTAGTAACAAAGAAGGTAGTTACTGATTTCTGTAACTTTGTATTATTTGGTCTGAAATAAAAGTGCCTAGGACCATGAGGAGAAATCTATTTTGAGGATTTGGTCATTTAAAAGAATTTATTACTTAAATACTGTTCTCCCAAAATAGATTACAGGGGAAAGGGGAATTCTGGTTAGTTGTTTGCTTATGCTGATGAATTTCATTACATAGAAATCAGTATGAAACAGTGACTTATACTGGATGCCCGTGACCCTCACCTGTAATCTTAGCTATTCAGGAAGCTGAGATCTGAGGACTGAGGTTCAAAGCCAGCCCAGGCAGAAAAGTCCCTCAGTCTCCAATTAACCAGCAAAAAAGCTGGAAGTGAAAATATGGTTCAAGTAGTAGAGTACACAGCCTTGAGTAGAAAAAGCCAAGTGAGCACAAGGCTGCAAGCTCAAGCCCCAGTACTGGCACATGAATTAAAGATGCCATGAATTAAAGATGCAAGATCTTTTTTTCATTTTAATCTGAGGTTTAAGTGCTCAAGGAACGTTTTATGTTTTTTTCTTTCTGTGCTGGTGCTGAGGCTTGAATTCAGAACTTGGACACTGTCCCTTAGCTTTTTTGCTCAAGGATAGCTCTCTACCACTTGAGCCACAGCTCTACTTCTAGCTTTTTTGGTGGTTAATTGGAGATTAGACTCCTATAAACTTTCCTGCCTGAGCTGTTATTGAAATGCAATCCTCAGATGTCAGCCTCCTGAGTAGCAGAATTTTCACTTAATGTTTTTTCTTCTGTGTTAATGTATTGTCACTTTAATAGGAAGAAAGACCAAGGAAATCGCAGTTATCTCCAGCAAAATCTAAAAAGGAAGTAGAAGTATGGATTGGAATGACTGTTGAAGAACTAGCCAGAGTAATGAAAAAAGACATAGGTGAGCCACATACCTTTACAAGGAAATAGATGTGGTTGTGAGTGGTTTTTGTAATGTTTTTCATAACTGTAACTTCTAATATTATGTGTGCTTGTTACACATGTGTGTTTGTTTCAGGGCTAGAGATTTAAACTGGCCCTTGCACATGCTACAGCAGTTCTTTAAAAATTAAATCATAAAGGTAGTAAAAACTCATCAAGGTTGAGTGCTGTGGCTCACACCTATAATCTCCATACACAGGAAGCAGAGCATGGCAAGATTATGGTTTAGGGCTGGCTTAGGCAAAAAGTTAGATTCCCGTTTCAACAAAGAGCTGAATGATAATGCACATCTATAATCCCATCTACTGGAAGATGTAGGCCAGACTGACTCTGGGTAAAAACACAAGACCACGGGGCTGGGAATATGGCCTAGTGGCAAGAGTGCTCGCCTTGTGTACATGAAGCCCTGGGTTCGATTCCCCAGCACCACATATATAGAAAATGGCCAGAAGTGGCGCTGTGGCTAAAGTGACAGAGTGCTAGCCTTGAGCAAAAAGAAGCCAGGGACAGTGCTCAGGCCCTGAGTCCAAGGCCCAGGACTGGCCAAAAAAGAAAAAAAAGAAATAGACTATGATCAATGACAATGAGCCATTTAATGATTCATTTAGAGTGCAGTTATTCAGAAGATACATAAATCTTCAGATATTTGTGAATATGCAGAAATTTGAGTGCATGATAGTTTAAAGAATTAAAAATTTCAGCTTCTTTGTTATTTGTTAAGCAGTTTATATACTTATATTGAGTGAACCATTTATATTGGCTTTTATTAACAGAAATTACTTGTTTAGGCATTTAAATCATGATCCTAAAACATTTTGTTTTATTGCAACCCAGATTATGTATATGAAGCTTTATTGAACACTGCTATTGACATAGATTCACTAGAAGCAGATTCACGTTTAGATGATGTCTGGATCAAAGAAGTGTTAAAGAAGGCAGGCAAGAAGCTGAAATGGAGCAAATTAAAACAGGAAAAAGTCAGAGAAAATAAAGATGCTGTTAAAAGGTAATACTTAATTGTGTTTTGGTGAGGAGGCCACACAGTTTTGCTTACCGTACATTTTCTTTCAGGATTAAAGTAACGTGTGAGTAAAAGATAAACCTTTATTCAACGTGCTCAAAGCACCAGAAAGTATATTTACCTTCTTATGAAACTCAAATTTATTTTTCATAGTATTCTGAATTATTCTATTAGTTTGAATCGTAAAATTTGATTTAGTTTTGCCCATTTTAGTTCTGCCAACTTTGTAACAGTTGGGCAGTCTTTTATCATTGGTTGAGAGAGAGAGAGAGAGAGAGAGAGAGAGAGAGAGAGAGTGTTGGTGTTGAGCTTGAACTCAGGAGCATTATCATGTGATAGTACTCTAGCACATGAGACACAGCTTTACTTCTGACTTTTTGGTGGTTAATTAGAAATGAGAGTCTCACAGACTTTCCTGCTTGGGCTGGCTTTGAACTATGACCCTCTGATCTCAGTTTCCTGAGTAGCTAGGATTATAGGTATGAACCAGAAGTTCCTGGCAGGTCATTATATTTTTAAGAGGAGAAAAAAGGACATTTTTAAAAAGGGGGGTGGTGGGGAACTAGGATGTTGGTTTTCTTCCTTAATGGTGGCTTATAGAAATCATTGCAAACCATTTCACAAGTTATAAAATGTTTCTGATAGTTAAGAAGTGAAACTCCTTTGCTATTAATTGTAGGCCCCAAGCAGATCCAGCCTTATTAGCCCCACGGTCCCCAGTTGTTACTATAATGGGCCATGTGGATCATGGGAAAACGACATTACTTGACAAACTTCGAAAAACTCAAGTGGCAGCAATGGAAGCTGGAGGCATCACTCAGCACATTGGTGCCTTTCTTGGTATGAACACAAATTACCTTACAATGTGCTTGGGAACCACACTTACTATTTTCTTCAATGAAATGTCATAATATGAAATAGAGTCAAAGTATAAAGGAGAGTTGAAATTTAAAGCTATCATATGATGAAATGATGAGTAGGTGGTTACAAATTACTTTATACTTTCTATAAGAAGAAACTTAGGTCACATGTTTTATTCTTGCTTATTAGTTTGAATAAGCATAAGTTAAGTGTGAATAACCTGTAGTGGTGGATTGGGTAATATTGTTATTAGTAATTAAGTAGTAGCCACCATTTACTGGCCACTTAGCAGACAGCTTCAGCTTAACTAATTGCTCAAAGTACATAGTAGTAACTGGCAAAGGCAGGACTTCATCACAATGTTCTTGGACTCAAATGTTAAGCTAGTAACTGTATCCTGAACTGCCTTTCTGTGGCTTAAGTCAGTTATGTAGCTGGAGTTTGCTAATATGGTGTGACTTCCCGTCCAATTACTTGTCTATTTTTTCTAGAATGGCTATTGATTGGTAAGCATTGGTGAAAGTAGCTATATTCTAGAAATATAAAGTAAGAAGTTACTTGAAAAGAAAATCCTCAAGAGTCTCACGAATACTTTATTTTCCCTAAAGGTATTTTATGTTTTCATTGTGAAAGTTTAGTCTGTGTTGTTCTGATTGGTACTAATGGAAAGAAGCCTGGCATGGTGGTGCATGCTGGTAACTCCAGCTGTTTGAAAAGTAGAAACAGTGGAATCATGGTCCCAGGTTGGCAATCCAAGCTAGCTTAGACAAAACACAAGACCCTATCTGAAAAACAAAATAAAATTAAAAGAACTAGGGATATTTCTCAAGTGGCAGAGTAGGTTTGTTTATGTCATGTATTCCTGCCTGTTTCAGGAGTACATATTTGAGTACTTGTTGATTTTGAATTTCTGTTTCCACAGTATCTCTGCCTTCTGGGGAAAAGATAACCTTCCTTGATACTCCAGGACATGCTGCCTTCTCAGCAATGAGAGCCAGAGGTGCTCAGGTCACTGACATTGTGGTGTTAGTTGTGGCTGCAGATGATGGAGTAATGAAACAAACCATAGAATCTATTCAGCATGCCAAAGACGCTCAAGGTATTGTGTTTGACTTACATGTATCAGAAAGGAAGGTTTCTGTTGTGTTTTTTGTTTTGGGTTTTTGTTTTTTTTGTTTTTGTTTTTGTCGTGGTGCTTGAACTTTGGGCCTAGGTGCTGTCCCTGAGCTCTTCAGCCCAAGGCTATGCTCTACCACTTTGAGCCATAGTGCAACTTCCAGTCTTCTGATGGTTAATTGGAGATAAGACTCTCGGATTTTCCTGCCCAGGCTGGCTTTGAACCATGATCCTCAGATGTCAGCCTCCTGAATAGCTAGGATTACATGCATGACTCACCAGGGCCTGGCTTTAATTTTCTTTTTGACTGTCTACTACATAAAGTTACAAGTGTGGATCCTCTTACATGTAAGTTTATTTAATCTTCACAGCAGTCTCAGATTTGTTACATATATTTCATAGCTTCAGAGATAATTGTTTTACCATAGAAATATATATATATATATTTTTAAAAGGACAGCTGGACTTAATATGGAACTTGTGGTGAAAAGTATAGTTTGTTTTTTTCCTACTACAGTTTTTCTTGTCTTTTTCTGTTCTGAGATTAGAATGCAGGGCCTTGTGCAGGTGCTCTTCCACTGAGCTAGGGGTGATCCACCCTCTAGAGGGGATCTACCTTTCCATTATGCATATGTGTGTGTCTGTGCACAAGCATGCCTGTGTGCACGTGCACATGCCAGCTTTTAGGTAGCAAATTGGACATAAGAATCTCAAGGATTTTCCTGCCCAGGCTATCTCTGAACCACAATCCTCAGATCTCAGCCTCCTGAGTAGCTATGATTACAGGCTTAAGCCATTGGTGCCTGGCCTATTGGGACATTAAAAAAAAAGCTTTAACATGGAAATTTTAGAGAGATGTGAAATAAGAATAGAATGATGAACTTCTACATACTTGCCATATCAATTCATTAGGACATACATAGTAGTGATATTTTGTTATTCCTTATTCATTTATCTGAACTCTCCAAAGAGAAATTCTCCCATTTTCTGGTCACATCTATAGCTTCTCAAGAAGCTGAAACTTGGAGGATTGAGGTTCAAAACCAGCCCAGAGTACAAAATCACTGTGACTCCATCTTCAGTTAAGCAGCAAAAAGCAAGACTGGTAGTATGGCTCAAGTGGTAGACACCAGCCATGAGCAAGAGAGCCTAATGAAAGTGTGATGCTCAGAGTTTAAGTGCTAATAGTAGTGCGTGTGTATGCATGCACACACACAAGGCATAAAACTGAAACTTTTAGAAAAACAATTGCCTACCTTGATTTGAAATTACAACAAGAGGGGAACAAGAGGGAGAATGGTTGCCTCGTGGAGACACTGGGCCTGTGTCCCAGGGCCTGTGTTCTCCGGAAGCACCAGTGCCCAGTGCTCACCAGGAAGATGATGTCCTGGGTGCTGGAGTTTGGAATGCTTTATCCTGGGTATTACTCATCCAAAGCTTTGAAAACGAAAACTGTGGAGTATGCCCACTGAGTGATCCACTGGATCCATGGGATTGTTTTTGCCCTCTACCTTGTGATTGAAACAATACCAAATCAAACAGTTACTTGACTCCCTGTACTGTGAACTGAAAGTCACTGCTACCTTATGGCTGCTCTTTCCCCATACCAAAGGAGCAAGTTGAATATATAGAAAATTCCCTCATCCATTTTATTCTTCAAAAGGAAATGAGTGATTATATTGTACAACAAAAGGAATGAGGCTATAAGAGAGACTATAGGGAGCTTTGGATTGCAAGGTATAAACAGCGGCTAGAGCTGTTGTTGCTGTATCTGTGAAACCACGGGGCAGTAATAGACCATTTATACAATTTAACAGCTGTCCAAGGTGCTGAGCATGTGCAGAAGTGACTATATATCAACCTTAACCAGAGCAGAAAAGAAAGCACACTGGGCACTGGTAGCTCATGCCTGTAATCCTAGCTACTCAGGAGACTGAGCTCTGAAGATCACAGTTCAGAGCCAACCTGAGCAGAAAGTCCATAAGAATCTTATCTAATTAACCACCTAAAACTTGGAAGTATAGCTGTAGATTGAGTGGTAGTGTGCCAGCCTTGAGCAAAAAAGCCAACCAATAGCTCAAGGCCCGGAGTTCAAGTCCCAGTACCTACATACAATAAAATAAAATAAATTTTAAAAATAAAGAAATACTGGAAGCTTATGAGATTCAGTGAAAGGGGGAGGTGAGAAAACATGAAAAGGTAGATGGACCGTACATGGATGAGATATTTTATCAAAAGGCTTTGAAGATCTCAATGTATGAAATAGGTGAGAATGTCAACAACCATAAGGAGGTCAGAATGCTTTGCTAAAATATAAAGTGAAGAAGAGGCTACCCTCAACCTATCCAAAGATAACTAACATTCGTGAGTCATTTTTTGCTGGAGGATTTAGTTGATTTCTAACATAATATATTCACAATTTACACATCAGAATAATTGTTCAGATTGTGGCAGTTATAGGAATTGCTTTCATGAGTTTAGTGTTTGTTTCCTTAACATTACTTCCAGGTATTAACTACTAAAGCCTTACTTTTTTTAAAATTTAATTTATTTATTAATTGAACACAAATTTTTTGACAAGGTGTTGTACAAAAAGGGTACAGTTACATAGTAGGGCAGTGTGTACATTTCTTGTGATATCTTATGCCCTGTTTTTCTTTCCCTTCTCTAGGTCAGGTAGACATATATACAATACACAATGTATCAAGAACATACACAGTAGCCACGTGGTCAAGCCCAAGAAAATTTGCCTAGGGCTTTAAATGTAATGTTGATATTAGACAATATGTTGACAGTAGTCTTATATGAACGTACCTACATAGCTTTTTTGAGCTATTGTATTCCACTGAGAGGTCAATTTTTGACTAAAGCCTTACTTATTTACTACAAGGCTTACTTATGAAAATCATGTTTGTTATTTTAAAATTCATCTGCAGTAGAGTGTCTGTGGTACGAGGTGGGGCAGACTCTGAGTTTACTTGAAAAGTGTTTATGATTTAGAGAACATCAGCCATGGTATACATTATATTTACTTCCATCTATGGTTCTCTCTATTGCATGAGAGTAGTAATTGAATAGACAGTGATATATAGCAAGGACATTATGTAAAAGTATATATTCTTCTAATTTTTACTTTTTTGGTGCTGCTACTGGGGCTTGAATTCAGTGCCTTGTGCTCATATTTAGTTTTGTCACTCATGGCTGGCCCTGTAAAGAGGCACTATAAATCCTTAAAGAAAAATTGCAATAATGATTCTTAGTTCAGGATGTCATGTTGAAGTGTAGCAATGGATTAAAACCTAGAAATAAGAGTCAAGTGATCTGGAGGGACTTGAATGACCTTGAGTTTTTCCTGGAGGTTATCACCAGTGTACTTATTGATCTTACTTTCAAGTTTAAAGATTGGTCTTTCTCTACTCAAAATACTGGGTTTTTATTTTTATTATTTTATGATGTATTATTAATTTTAGTTATTATCTCAAGTGTCTGTCCTTAGTTTAATGTCTGCTTACAATTATAATCTAAAATCTCATCTCTGGATTTCTTTCACATATGTACAGCCGAGTGGGTGGGTGAATGTCTAACTGTGGGTCTTTTAGGTGTTTTGATTAAATACATGCACAGGATAAGGAGAAAGCCACATCAGGTTGGTATCCCTCACTGGAATGGTTGGAGTTGAAGGTGTTCTCATTTGTACTTTTATTATCTCTGTCTCTTTCAGTTCCTATTGTCCTTGCAATAAATAAATGTGACAAACCTGGTGCTGACCCAGAAAAAGTGAAGAAAGAGCTTCTGGCTTATGATGTGGTGTGTGAGGATTATGGTGGGGATGTTCAGGCAGTACCTGTCTCTGCACTTACGGTAAATACGGGCCCCTCAAAGGCATACATGCTCGAATATGAGTGCTGTATGTTGTCTGAAGAGCATTTTGCCATACATAACTTCTGCTTTTAAAAATCCTTTCAGTACTAATCAAAAGTAGTATAATTTTCCTAATTAGGAATTAGGCCTACAGATGTCAGCTTACCAGTTCACAGTGAGAGCTGATTGGTGAGGAGCTGGTTCTAAAGCTAAGGCTTTTCACTTTATGGGATACATAGGATGAGGGAACTCGATGGTAAATTGTGTGGGGAGGAGCTAAGATTACAGTCAGCTGAAACTAAAACAAGTGTAAAACAAGCAGAATTGAAATTGCTTGTATTTTATGGCTTTTTGAATAGAAATTTCTTAGCGCATTTAAGAGATTTAAATAAATTAACCTCACACTCATATAAAGATTAACTATTTTGATTGATCTTATTGTTGATTATCTGGATATTTCTATGGATGGAAATGCTATCAATTAAAATATTATTTAAGATAGTTTTCTTTTCAATTACCAATTACTCTTTCTTGGATGAAAAACACAAATAAGCTTAAACTTGCCTGGATCAGCGGTTCCTACCCATCATCCTACACAGGAGATTGTTTTAATACTGACTTTTTTTTGTTGTTCATTAACCATATTCCACAGCTTACTTACACTCTAGACTGACCTCCCTCTCTCCCTCCCCCCCCCTCTCTTTCTCTTTCTTGTTGGTCATGGTGATGGCCCGGGCACTGTCCCTAAGCTCTTTTGCTCAAGGCTAGACTGCTACCACTTTGAGCCATAGTGCCACTTTCGATTTTCTGGGAGATTTTATTGGGAGATAAGAATCTCATAGACTTTCCTGGCCTGGCTAGTATCAAACCTCAATCCTAAGATCTCTGCTTCCTGAGTAGCTAAGATTCCGAGTGTGAGCCGCCAACACCCAGCTCACTGTAGACTTTTTTATGCTGATCATTCACTAAAGGGATGATTCTGTGCTGAGTTTCTCCAGTTAAATTTCATTTCATATATAATTTTCTTAATTTTTGTTATCTCTAAGATATTTAGTAATTAGTCTTTGCCAGGTGCCAGTGGCTCACGCCTGTAATCCTAGCTACTCAATAGACTGAGATTTAAGGATTGTGATTTGAAGCCAGCCTGGGCAGAAAAATCCCCATGAGACTCTTATCTCTAATTAATCACTCAAAAACTGTAAGTGGTGCTGTGACTCAGTTGGTAGAGCACAGGCCTTCAGTACAGAGAGGCTCAGGGATAGTGCCCAGGCCCTGAGTCCAAGCCCCACAACAACAACAACAACAACAAAGAAAGTACTCTTTGATTAGCATCTTTTCCTCTGAAATTCATAAAATGTCACCTTGTTTAATTTTTCCATTATACTTCTCAGCTGTTTTTATACTCTGAAAGCCACATAGCAAACTTAATACAATAAAATTCAAATGAAGATGTGGGTGGGTGTGATGGCACAAGCCTATAATTCCAGCTACTCAAGGCTGAGGCTATAGGATTTCTAGTTCAAGGCCAGCTTGAACAACTTAGCAATGCCCTGTCTCAAAATAAAATGAAACTTAAATTTTAAGAGAGCAGGAAATGTAACTCAGTGGTAGAGCTCCCTAGGTTCAATCTATACCATCACAAAAGAGGAAGGAAGCAAGGGAAAGATGTGGGGAGAAATGAAAGGGAAGAGAAGGAGGAAGGAAGGGGGGAAAAACATGAGAAATATTTGAGTCAGACCACCATATCTTCCCATTTACCATCAACTGAGTAGATAGATGTGAAACTGCTGCGGCATGGCAGAGGCGGCCCCTAGGAGTGGGAGAGAGTGGCTAGGCAATAAGATGACTTTTCCAAGATGTACAGGACTGCTTCATGCTTTTTTGGAGCAGTGTTTTGTAAATTGGAATGAATACTAGGAATAAGTGGGTAGGAGAACCAAGGACTTAGTTTTTTCTACAGTTTGTTCTATCCTCTGGTACAACTATGAGGAATCTCATAGTTAGCTGACACAGAATGGAAAAATCCCTAGCCTATTAGTTTCATTTCTATCACCAGTTAATCAGTTATGTGATCTTGGAGTCCCAGCGAGCATTCTGAGCACCAAATGTAAAAGATAATTTGATCTAGCTTCATTTTTGGTTGAAGAAGAGCAAGTATGTGCATTTCTTCCTATTTAATAAAAGTAAGTAATGCTTGGGCTGGGGATATAGCCTAGTGGCAAGAGCGCTTGCCTCGTATACATGAAGCCCTGGGTTCGATTCCCCAGCACCACATATACAGAAAATGGCCAGAAGTGGCGCTGTGACTCAAGTGGCAGAGTGCTAGCCTTGAGCAGAAAGAAGCCAGGGACAGTGCTCAGGCCCTGAGTCCAAGGCCCAGGACTGACCAAAAAAAAAAAAAAAAAAGTAAGTAATGCTTGATTTACCTATTTTTAAGGGTTAAGTGATTCAAATAAAATAATATGTGTGAAGACTTGTTCAGCTGGGTAAAGCTTAAAGCAGCCTCTTTACAAAAGTTAGTGAGAAGTAGTAGAGGAGACCAAAGCAGTTGTTTATGACTGGGAATTAACAGAATCTGTCCATGTCAAGCTTTCTTGCTGATTTCTCTTCCTTTTTACTTTCTTCCTTTTAAATTAGGTAATTCAGCCTTTTGTTTTGTCAGCTGTAGGGTTTGAACTCTGTCCTTGAGCCTCTTTGTACTCAAGGCTAGCGCTGTACCACTTGAGCCACAGCGCCACTTCCATTTGTTTGTTTTGAGTGGTTTTTATTTGAGATAAGAGTTTCACAGGGACTTTTCTGCCCAAGCTAGCTTCGAACAGCGCTCCTCAGATCTCAGCCTCCTGAGTAGCTAGGATAACAGATGTGAGCCATTGGCACCTGGCTGTAATTCACAGTTTTAATGCTTCGAGACAAAAGTACAACTTAAGGATCATTTGGCTTTCTGATCCTGATAGTTACATTCACAGGTAATATTTATTAATGTACATTAATCTTTGTTGTTAAAGGGTCATAATCTGATGGCTGTGGCAGAAGCAACAATTGCTCTTGCAGAAATGTTAGAATTGAAAGCAGATCCTACTGGCTCAGTGGAAGGCACAGTCATAGAGTCATTCACAGACAAAGGAAGAGGGTAGGTCTTCGCTAAACTACTGCTGCCTAATGATTTTGTTCTATAGCTTTTGTGACTTGATTATTTGGCAATGTATTTGTTTTTATTTTATGTTGTTTCTTCAGGAGCAGCTATTCTCAAAGCACATTTTTGTGTTTGTGCAAGTGTTAGAGCTTGAACTCAGGGTCAGGAAGTTGTTACTTAGCTTTATCGCATTTTACCATTTGGCTTGAGCCACCAGTGCACAGATACTAAAGTTTTTTGTTTGTTTGTTTTTGGTTTTGGTTTTTGGTTCATCATGGGACTTGAACTTGAGCCTGGGTGCTGTCTGCCACTCAAGTCACAACTCCACTTCTGGGATTTTTAGTAGTTTATTGGAGATAAGAAGCTCATGGACTTCCCTACAGGCTGGCTTTGAACTGTGAACCTAACTTCTCAGCCTCCTGAGTAGCTAGGATTGCAGGGGTGAGCCACTAGCACCTGGCAATAAATAGTACCAAAACTTGCTTGAGAAGTTGAGAAAGGAATTAATCCTATGTACACAATGTGTGTGTTTTCTTTTTCCCAGTTCTGGGGCTTGAACTCAGGGCTTGGATACTGTTCCTGAGCTTCTTTGTGCTCAAGACTAGCACTATACCACTTGAGCCACAGCACCACTTCTGGCTTTTTCTAAGTAGTTTCTTGGAGATATGAATCTCAGGACTTTCCTGCCTGGGCTGGCTTTAAACTGCAATCTTCAGGAGTAGCTAGGATTATAGACATGAGCCACCAGTGCTCAGCTGTGTGTATTTTTAAACCTCATAATTATATTTTTGTGAAAGATGGGGTAGCATTATACAAAAAGAAATGTACTCGTTACCTGACTTGTGTATTTTTTTTTATTGCTAGAACTTTATTTGGTTGTTACAAAATTTGTAAGAGTGAATATATTAAAAAAAAAAAAGTGTATGTGGGAAGGGCAGGGAAGGCAAGAGTTATCTTCAGGTTACCTAAAGTGCCTGGCTACTTTCAAACTATATTAACCTTTCCAAGAAAATGTGTATTTTTAAACCTCATAATTATATCTTTGTGAAAGATGGGGTAACGTTATACAAAAAGAAATATACTCGTTACCTGACTTGTGTAATTGTAACCCCTCTCTCTATACATCACCTTTATAATAACACTTTTTTTAAAGGAGGGAAAAAAAGAAACTACAATTATATTGTGATTATGGCATTAAGAATATTTACTTTTATATTCATTTTAGTCCTGTTACAACAGCTATAATTCAAAGAGGAACTTTGAGAAAAGGCTCAGTTCTGGTTGCTGGAAAGTGTTGGGCAAAAGTACGCTTGATGTTTGATGAAAATGGAAAAACCATCAATGAGGCCTATCCTAGCATGCCAGTGGGAATTGTAGGCTGGAGAGACCTTCCTTCTGCAGGAGATGAAATTCTTGAAGTAGAATCTGAGGTACAGATTCCATATGTTACTACTATATGTATTTCTATGTTAAATGCATAATAGTTCCAATGATCAATCTGTACTGTTCTATCATATAAGTATACTAATGTTAACAAATAATTCTTGTTTGTAAGGGACCATGAGGGCCCAGTCATGCTATTTTAGAATTTGAATACTATATTATTTTAAATTTAAAACTAAATTATCTCAATCATATTCAAAGTTCCCAAGTTAAAAAATTGATGTTTGAGTACTGGGAATGTGTTAGTGGTTGAGTGCTTGCCTAGCATGCATGAAGCCCTAGGTTCAATTCCTCAGCACCATATAAACAGAAAAGGCGCTATGGCTCAAGTGCTAGCCTTGAGCAAAAGGAAGCCTCCTGTGTTCAAGCCCCAGGACTGGCAAAAAATAAATAAAAAATTTAAGTTTCTTGTAACTTCTAAAATCACAGGTTTCATAGTATGAGTTCATAATGAGAACACAAGTGTTTAGGCATTGGTGTCTGTTTCATTCACTGCTAACAGCTTTCCCCCTCTGAAGTCAAGGGCACGGGAAGTTATTGACTGGAGGAAGTTTCAACAAGAACAGGAGAAAAATAAAGAAGATCTGAAAATAATAGAAGAAAAGCGAATGGAACATCAAAAAGCATATCAGGCAGCCCGTGAACGATATGGCACTTTGAACTGGAGGAAGATATCATATAAAAAGTACCTCGAAAGAAAAGAACAAAAAATCTTAAAGCCAAAAGAAAAAGTTGAAAGAGATTCAAATGTACTTCCTATAGTTGTTAAAGGTACATTTTAAAGGATTTTACTTTACAACTCAGTTTTTGAATATCTGTGTATCTTTATGCCCACAGTTATTTTCTAAGCTTACTTTTTTATTTTATTTCAGTTTAGACAGTCTTGCTGTGTAGTTCAGCTTGACCTTGAACTTAGCATCTTCTTGCCATAGTCTCTCCGGTGCTACAGTTCCACCACTTCCATCGCTGGAAGGCCTCTCAATTCAACTGAAAGTTATTTCTGTTTTTTGAGAGGCATTTTTCTGAGTAAAAATATTTCTTGTTTTTGTTATAAATGTCCTTTTGTTTTATTATACTGTATTTATTTAATTGTGACTGAAGTTTGAACTCAGTGTCTTGCACTTGTCATCCATCACTCGATCTCTTGAGCATTTCTTACTTTAGTTATTTAAAGATAGGTTTTCATGTTTTGTGTCTGGGCTGATTTGAACCCTGATCCTTATATCTGAGTATCCATGTAGTTGGGTTAGATGAAAGGCCTTACTACCACATCTACTTTGTTCTTTGACAGGGGTCTCACTAATTTTTTGCCCATCCTTGCCTCAAACTGTAATCTTCTGGTTCTCTGCTTTTGAGTAGCTGGATCCACCCATCTTCACCTATCTATTAGTAGATATTTATAAAATAAATAGTGCTCTTACTGGTAAATAAATGTGCTTTTTCTGGTAAAAATCATTCATGTCGTGGCTTTAAATTATTGTAATTTTTGTATCTGTTAATGCTGATCTCTTGCACCAACAATTTAAACCTTTTGCATTATTTAGGTGATGTTGATGGTTCCATCGAGGCTATTTTGAACATTGTGGATACCTATGATGTCTCACACGAGTGTGAACTAGAATTGGTACATTTTGGATTGGGTGATATTAGTGAAAATGATATTACCTTTGCGGAAACATTTGGTGGTAAGAATTCTGTTCCCTATGTGTTTAGCTGTGTTCCCTAGATCATATTGTGAATCATTTGCTTCTGTCTTATTGCTTGGCTTGTCACCCACTCCTATTAGCATCACCCTTCCTACTCTAGTTCAGTCTGAGCCAGCAGTTAACAAGATGTGCAGTTATACAGCCATAGCTGTACTCGTCATGGCTTACTGCAACCTTGAGGAGGGAGTTCCTCTATACTTTCCTTCATCTTTTTACTTTTAGCTACCTATTTTTTCAATTGGTAACTTTGTAAGTCTTTTTTATCTAATTTTATATTATTGTAAGGGTGATATACAGAAGGGTTACAGTTACTTAAATAAGGCAATGAGTACATTTCTTGTTGAACCCCTCCCTGGTTTTCTCCCACTTTCCCTCCCCGCTAAACTCCCCTCCCTCATAAGTAAAGTTCATTTCCAACATAGTGTCTTGTGAGTATCGCTGTTGCAGTAGTTCACCCTTTGTTCTTTGTCCCACCATTTTGTTATTCCCCTTCTATTTAGGAAAAAATCTCCTTTTAGTTTTAAATGCCTAGAAGAGATACTGTCATTATTAAGTTACACAAAAGGCTGTCTCATAACTATAATTTTAATTAGACCCAATAACCAGCAAAGCCCCAAATGTTAAGTACTTGTGAATTATTTAGAAAGGAGGTGATTTATAACCTGATTTGACTACAATTAGGTGTCATCTCTACTACTGAAAAGATACTTTCAGTAATGATGATGAATTTGAAGTATTTATTTGGCCGGTCCTGGTGTTCTAACTCTGAGCCTGGGTGCTGTTCCCTGAGCTTTTCTTGCTCAAGCCTAGTACTCTACCACTTGAGCCACAGTGCCACTTCCAGCTTTTTTCTGTTACTAATTGGAGCTCAGAGTCTGATGGACTTTCCTGCCTGGGCTGGCTTCAAACCACAATTCTCAGATCTCAGCCTCCAGAGTAGCTAGTACTACTGGCATGAGCCACCAGTGCCGACCAAATTTGAAATGTTTATTAAGCACTTGTGTAGCCTGGCATCTTGTAGCCAAGAAAGGATTTATTAAGACTTTTGAGGTAATTGTGTTTTTCTTAATTCTTTTCATTCATTTTATTTAAGGCAATAGTATTTTGCTTTTGTTTCCTTTTTCCTCAAACTATTTGCAGTTATTTATACCATTTGTTCTTTGGTAAATGTGTCATTTCCATAAATATAATTTTGCTTGTTAAAATAACTTGAATTTTGCCATTTAAATCACTATTTTTACAAAAATCATAGGCAGTGTTTTAACTAAAAATATAATTTTTATTAAAACAGTGGGCTGGGAATGTGGCTTAGCAGTAGAGTGCTTGCCTAGCATGCATGAAGCACTGGGTTCAATTCCTCAGCACCACATAAACAGAAAAAGCCAGAAGTGGCGCTGTGGCTCAAGTGGTAGAGTGCTAGCCTTGAGCAAAAAGGAAGCCAGGGACAGTGCTCAGGCCCTGAGTTCAAGCCCCAGGCCTGGTAAAATAGATAGATAGATAAGATAGATAGACAGATAGATAGATAGATAGATAGATAGATAGATAGATAAAAGAAAAGTATTTCAATTATTCCTGTTAGTATATGTATTGTATAATATTATAATGCCTTGCCATTATGGGCATTTAAAATAATGCTTCTTGACCATCTTTTATTGCTTGGATTGTCAAAGAAAGTTCTTTTGTTAAGTTATAATGTGGAATGTTCTTCTAATAATCTGAAACCTTACTAGCTTTCATAAGAAAAAATATAATTTCTCATCTACTGAGTTGCTGTTTACTACCAGGAGTTATATATGGCTTTAATGTGGATGCAAGCAATGTTATCCAGCAGTCAGCTGCAAGAAAAGGGGTAAAAATTAAACTCCACAAAATCATTTACCATCTTGTTGAAGATTTGAAGGAGGAACTGAGTAGTAGATTGCCCTGCATAGTAGAAGAACACCCAGTTGGTGAGTATTGGCTGTATATTACTTTTTAGCATGTTTATCTTAAGTGTAAATAGTATTTGAAAGCAAAAATTAGGGGAAATGTTTTTACTGTTCCACATACTGTGTCCTAAAAAAGTGATTACCATGAGAATTCATAGTAACCTCATATATATTATAAACATGTGCCCTCTCTGTACCACATATTTTACTTAATTTAACCTTAAAGAAATAGACAAAGCATCTGAACTTGCTCTCAAGCTTGGACATGAAGAACTAATTGTAATACATAAAAATTAACTGCATTGAAAGAGCCACTGATTTGTTCTTTGACTGTTCTTTGAGAAGTTTAAATGCTAAATATATTAAAATAAGTATATATTTTCCCATATCCCAGGATTAGGATTATATTTATTTGTCAGATCTCTTTAGTTTCATTTACTCTGGGACATTTTTTTTTTAAGCAGACAGAGTAGGTTATTTGAAAATAAAGCAGCAAAAAGAAAATAGTCTCTATCCAGAGAGGGGTTCCAAACAGGAGTCCATTGGAATCCTGAGGACTGCTTTATAGCATGGGGCTCCTCCCATATCTCTTCCCTTTGGCTTGATGCTGATTGCTTGGTGGCTTGATTTTGTGTGCTCAGCTTTTCTCATTGATTGAGCTGGCACACAGGGCATTATAGGAAGCAGCATTCGAGCGGAATGGGATAATTTTAATGTTAGTTGATTTTTTTAGCACACATTGATAGTGCAAAGCAGTTTCACTGTGCTAATTCTATAGATGTGTACAGTGTACACATTCATTGCCTGTACTATATATTCCCTTTCTCCTCTAAATCTGGAACTTAGTGAATTCTTCAATTGATCTTTTGTGTGTATGTGCCTATACTGGGGCTTGAGCTACAGGCCTCTTGCTCTTTGCTTGGCTCTATTCCTTACTTCCTGCTGGGTAATTGGAGGTTTGTGTGTTCTTATACTAAGAATTGGAAAATGTCAGGTAATCCTCTCAAAAATTGGTAGTGAAGGTGTTGGTAATGAAGGAAAACTCTGAGCTACAGAATTAGCATTGATTAGTGAATATAAAAACATTTTAATTGACTTAAGTCAGGAAATGATGACCTACAAACCAAATTGAAGGAAAGCTAACACTAGGTTTTCATGGAGCAGACAAGAATAATTTCTATCGATCACTTGAGGATTTTTGTTATTTAAAAGTTGGTGTCAAAGCAGTCAAGATTTTTCTTTGCTTGAATTCATATTTTTAATAGTTACACTGTAGAATGTCACTCAGAATCCTTAGTTTTCTGTATGTTCACATTCTTTTCTTCTTAAAAGGTCAAGCTTCTATACTAGCTATCTTCTTTATAACGGAAGGGAAGAAAAAAATTCCTGTTGCTGGATGCCGAGTCCAAAAGGGACAATTGGAAAAACAAAAAAAATTTAAATTAATTCATAATGGACATGTTATTTGGAGGGGTAAGCATTACCACTTTTCTTCTTTGTGTTACTGGAGATGGAACTCGGGGCCTCACCCTTGCTAATAATAAGCATGTGCTCCACTACTGAAACCATACCTCCACTCCTTTTCCCATTGGCTCTTTTCTAGGTATGGTGTGGAATTGGGCCTTGGACAGCCTGAGCTTCTATCCTACCTGTATGCTTTCCTGTGTTACTGGGGATAACTAGCCACATCACCGAGGCATTGGTTGAGGTGGTCATGAGCCCTACTGGCCATTGTTCCAATCTCAGCCCCCCGAAAAGGTCTGAGCTATAGCATCAGTCTATTTCTGCAATACACCATCGCCAAACCCAGCTTGATTGTGTACCCTTCAGAAATCCACTTATCTTCCCCACATCACCCCAGACTGCTTCTAATCTTTTAACTCCCCATTTCCTATTTTTTTCCTGCAACGTCTTTTATGTTGGTTTGCTGAGTACAACCAAACATTTGCTGTCTTTTTTTTGGCAAGTTCTGGGGCTTGAACTCAGGGCCTGAGCACTGTCCTTGACGTTTTTACTTAAAAAAAAAAAAAATGGGAAATTTAGTGTCTTCTGCTACCTTGAAGTCTTTCAACTTCTGAATTTAAGAATGTGTATTTCTTCTTTTAACACCACACATTTACTAAGGAGTTATTTAAATGTTTTTTTAAGGTTCATTAACCTCACTGAAACACCATAAAGATGACACTTCAGTCATCAAAACCGGGATGGAGTGTGGTCTCAGTTTAGATGAAGAAAACGTAGAATTTAACGTGGGAGATGAAATCATTTGTTATGAAGAAAAGGAGGTTCCAGTCAAGACTTCCTGGGATCCAGGATTTTAAATTTAAATTAAAGTTATCAATGACTAAAATGTCTTGTCTTATATGGTAGAGGTTTTTGGGGTTTTTTGGTGGTAACTGGAGTTTGAACCCAGGATGTTTGCTAGGCAGGTGGCTATTCCACTTGAGCCATTCTAGTTTTGATTAAATAAACCTGTTACTTCAAAGTGTTAAAATCCTTTGAAAGGGCTGGGAATATGGCCTACCGGTAGAGTGCTTGCCTAGCATTCATGAAGCCCTGGATTTGATTCCTCAGCAACACCAACATAGAAAAAGCCAGAAGTGGGGCTGGGAAAGAGCGCTTGCCTCGTATACATGAAGCCCTGGGTTCGATTCCCCAGCACCACATATATAGAAAACAGCCAGAAGTGGCGCTGTGGCTGAAGTGGCAGAGTGCTAGCCTTGAGCAAAAAGAAGCCAGACAGTGCTCAGGCCCTGAGTCCAAGGCCCAGGACTGGCAAAAAAGAAAAAAAAAGAATCCAAGAAAAAGCCAGAAGTGGCTCTGTGGCTCAAGTGGTAGAGTCCTACTAGCCTTGAGCAAAAAGAAGCCAGGGACAGTGCTCAGGCTCTGAGTCCAAGCCCTCATGAGGACTGGCAGAAAAAAAACACTTTTAAAATTGTCCAAGTACTACAGAAGCAGGGAACTCTCAAGGATGCCTCCAACCACAAATACTAAAGACCAGACAAGGTGTTAACGCACCACTCCAGTTCAAAATCTTAAGGAGTTCATGTTGTAATACGTTGTAAACAATGCTGAGACTGGATGTGTACTTGAGTTAGCAATTGAAACTGCGACCCATATAAACTTTAGAGACATATACCATAGCTACTTTCAAGGTAATGTCTTTAAATGTGGGAGTCCAGAAATTCTGCAAGGCAAGAATGTTCTCATACATAGAAAACTACTTGATTGGGCTGGGAATATGGCCTAGTGGCAAGAGTGCTTGCCTTGTATACATGAAGCCTCAGCACCACATATATAGAAAATGGCCAGAAGTGGCGCTGTGGCTCAAGAGGTAGAGTGCTAGCCTTGAGCAAAAAGAAGCCAGGGACAGTGCTCAGGCCCTGATCTAAGGCCCAGGACTGGCGAGAAAAAAAAAAAAACCTATACTCTCTAAAATGGCAGGAATACAAACTAGCTTATATTAACAGCTGACATTAACTGGGCCACACAACCCCAACAAAGGAAATTATGTGATCACTAACTTGATGCCCAAATACATTCTTTAAATATGCAATAAAACACAACTAAGATGTTAGTTTATGCCTTTTATTAATTCATACACAATCACTTGTCTTCTGGTTTGTTGAAACAGTAAGTTAGACAACACTTGCCACAATAATGTCTGTCAAAGTGGCTAGCCATAAAAACTCCAGCACCACATTCATCTGAAGGGCACTCTCGGCGAAGACGGCTAATTTTGCCATTTTCATCCACCTGAAAAATACACACTTGCTGTAAGAGAATTCTACAAGACACATTCTGAAGTTTGATTTAATTACTCTTGACCCACAACTTAATACATGAAAACCATTATCTGTAACCAGAATTTCTGATGGCTTGGGACTCTGGAAATTAAACTTGTTTTCCAAGTGGTAAATAGAAGCAAAAACTTGGTCTCAAAGAAAGGAGTTGTAGTGTAGGTCAAGGTATTCCATAACCAAAATGTTTACGCTATCTATTATCAGGGCCACTCCCAAATAAACCATTAACTTTGCTGGTCTTCCAAACTTCATTTGTCATAGGCTCACCTTATAGTATTTCAGGACAGCAAGTTTAACCTTCTTCCTCTTATGCTTGTTTTTCTTGGGAGTGGTATAAGACTTCTTCTTCCTTTTCTTAGCACCACCCCGAAGTCTCAACACTAAATGAAGAGTGGACTCCTGTACATGAAATAGAATGAAACGGGCATTTATTACTAGATTAGTGGACACCAGGAATTTATAAATAGCACTGCCTTTGCCTTAAGATTTTGAGGGAGGGAGTGGGAAACAAGCAACAGCAGCAGCAAAAAAAACCCAAAAGGCAAACATTAAAAATAACAGTCTTAATGGAGAAAAAAAAAGATTTTGAGGAAAACAAACCTTTTGAATGTTGTAGTCAGATAAGGTGCGTCCATCTTCCAGCTGCTTACCAGCAAAGATGAGTCTTTGCTGATCAGGAGGAATTCCTAATGAAGAAAATCACATCAGAACAAGTTACTCTAGATTTACAAAGCAATGATCCCAACCCAATCACAATCAAAATATCTTTCTAAATGTCCACTCTAGCAAACATATCACCTTTTTCACCTTATAAATCACAAAGAAATAGGAGAAATAACTCATCAAAACCCAGGGTAGGCTGAGGATGTGGCTTAGTGGTTAAGAGTGCTTGCCTAGCATACATGAAGCTTTGGGCTCGATTCCTCAGTACCACATAAACAGAAAAGGCCAGAAGTGGTGCTGAGAAGTGGTAGAGTGCTAGCCTGGAGCAAAAGAAGCTCAGGGACCTGACTTCAAGTCCCAGACTGGCAAAAAATAAGGTAACCATTCTGCAGGTATACTAATCTACGTGGCTCCATGTTTAAACATTCGTTTACGGACATCACCCCAAAGCATTGTCACTCTGACCTCTTACCCAACACATATGCTTAGCTATAAGTGGAAATACAAAACATTACTTGCCTTCCTTGTCCTGGATCTTGGCCTTTACATTTTCTATGGTATCCGAGGGTTCAACCTGCGAGTTTAAGACAAAAGTATACTGAGGGGCACCGAACTGAACCGGGGCGGAAGTCCCTCCAAGCACCGTACTTCCCAGCCCAAGGCGGGCGGCGCAGAACCTCGTGCGCGCTGTCCCCGGCCGCAGGCCCAACTTGAGCCAGCCCGCACCGCTCGGGAGTGTGCAGGCCCAGCCCGCCCTCGCGTCCGCTTCGCAGGCAGGGCGGCCTTGAGAACCCCCGTCGGGAACGTGTTCGAAGGCCTGGCGGCGGCGGCGGTACCCTCAAGCCTCGCCCTGGAGTACAACCGAAGACCTTACTCGGGCCTCGGCCTCCTCACACTGCAAGGCCCGTACCTCGAGTGTGATGGTCTTCCCCGTAAGGGTTTTGACGAAAATCTGCATCCTGGCGGTGATCCCACCTGAAATGGAGGAAAAGGAAGAGTCTGGTTAGATCTGGGGACGCCAGGGAGCGCGCAAGACAAACCCACCGCAGGAGCCAACCCAGAGCACACGCTCACCGCTGATGGCGGATCGGAAAAGAAGGGCGCCCTGCCGCCCCACGGGGTTTCCTGTCTGAAGGTCCCGCCTCTTAGGCGGTTACGGCAGATGCCTGGATGAATCCGTGGCAGCTGTCTAGCCGAGTGCCAGACTGTGTCGGGAACCTTGGTTCACTTACCAAGTCCGAGCTCGTTTCCCACTGTAGTCCTCAAAATGCTCTCGAAATTTTACACATTTTTAGTGCCCTATAAAGATTTCATACAGCCGACGTGGCTACGGGGGTCTTTCAAGGGAAGGCGGGGAGAGAGAAGACAAAAAAGTCAGGAAGAAAAGCATGTGTGTTCTGGGAATTGTAGTTTTCCACTGCTTTCTTCTAGTTAGGACTACTAGTCCCAAGATGCACTTCACATACGGGCTCCTTAGTTACCGCCCGTAAACTCGGGAGTCAGTGTCTGGAAGGGGATTCAGGTGAGGGCGGGAGGTTAGGGGCGGAATAGTGGTGTCGGAAGGTGGAATAGGGCTAGGAATGACTTGAAGGACAGGTTGAAGGAGCAGGAAAGGGGCGTAGTACCCCCAAAGTGATGTTCTACTTAGTGAGGAGCTGAAGGTCAACCAGAGCGCGGGACGCTCTCCGGGACTTTGGGAAAGAAATCTCTTGCCCTCTCCATCAAAGTTGGAAAAAAAAAAAAAATTCCCCCTAAGGAGAGAAACACTTTTTTAGATTAATATTTGAGTTAAGATTTTTAAACTTTAAGGTTAACTGATTTTTTTTTCTTCTCTTTCAGGCTTACCAAAGTTTTTGACTTTGTTGCAAAAGGAGGTCGAAATTTTACATTTCTCTGGTGACCAGTGTGTAGGTTGGGACTTATGTCAGTTCAGGAAATGAATAAACATGCAGTTCTTCCTCCTATCCTTAGTAGGTGTGACAAGGAATTTTTGGAAAGTATGCAAAGATACATTATTACAGAAGTTGAAAAGGTGGGCTGTAATGAGGAAGGACCTGCTGATGAATATTACATCATTTACCGAAATGTTTTTGATAAGGTATTATGTTTTTAGTTTTCACTGGATAGAACTGACCTATCACTAGCAACTGACATTCCTGCCTTAATAATTAATACCACTGCTTATTTGGCCATATTCTGTTTGCCACTTTGAGAAGTTTTGTCCTATTTGTCAGAAAGGGAAGCATGGAGATTGCCAGATTTATATTTCCTGTTGTATTAGTTTCAGTTATATTAGTTTAGCTGATAAACATTTCTGATCAACAGCTTGGATATGCTTTTTGATAATCATCTTGACCCATATCAAGGGGTTCTCTAATTTGTTAGGTTGTAAACAAGGACCTGGTAGTTCCTTGTGGTATCACTAAAATCTTGGTTTAGAGGTTGGGGACTTATCTCAGTGAAAGAAGACAGCTCTGAGTTCAGTCCTTGGCTGTACAAAAAAAAAATCACTAAAATCTTGGTTTAAATTTGATTTAGCTTATTAAATTGAGACTTAAAGCTTGATGCAGTAGCATATGACTGTAGTCTTAGCTGCTGGAGAGTCTGAAACTGGAAGATCCCTTAAGGCCAAGAGTTGGAGGCTACTGTGGACGATTCTATACGATAACTAAATAACCAGATATGGTAGAATAAGGGATCTGATGAGACTTAACTTTGGGGATAATGGAGATAGATTAGAAAATGTGCATAATATAATAACTTCACACAGCAAACTTGATTTTACCCTTTATACTATATATAATTGTTTTTCTCATAAAATTGCAATTTTCTCATCCTAACATTTACCTAGCTTTCATTTTTTTACACCTGCCCAGAAGACCTCTGACAATAAATAAGTAATATTAGCAGCTTTTCCTTTTTGCACAAATGAAGTGCTTCCTGAAGACTTTAGTAAATTATTGGTCTTTGAGTGAAACAACCATAGGCTGACTCAGTTTTTTGCTTCATTGTTAAAATATTATATACTATGAATCTGATTTTTTTCTAAATAAAAGCTTAGTAGTCCAGCACCAATGGCTCATGTCAGTAATCCTAGCTATTCAGGAGGCTGAGATTTGAGGATCAAGGTTTGAAGGCAGCCAAGGTGAGACTCATCTCCAAAAAGCTGGAAGTAGAGCTGTTGCTCAAGTGGTAGAATAGTAGCCTTAAACAAACAAAACTCAGGGACAGTACCCAGGCCCTGAATTCAAGTCCCAAGACATAGTGCCTTACTTTAAGGAAACTTAGTGCCTTGCTTTAAGGAAAAGTAAGCACAGAGTAGTGATACTTATGTGTAAGTGTGTAAACTGGTCTTTCCTTCCTTTTAAGCCATCCAGAAGAAAAACTATCTTGGCAGATTATCCTCATTTTATATGTTGTTATGACCAATGATATTGCTGTTTTTCTCTTAGTTATTGTAATGTATTTGATGAATATTTAAATAATGGTAGTATCTTGATTAAGTGTCATAACTATGGAGAGTCATGCCAAGGGCTGGGAATATGGCTTCGTGGTAGAGTGTTTGCCTTGCATGCGTGAAGCCCTGGGTTTGATTCCTCAGCACCACATAAACAAAAAGAGCCAGAAGTGCCTCTGTGGCTCAAGTGGTAGAGTGTTAGCTTTGAGCAAAAAGAAGCCAAGGACAGTGCCCAGGCCCTAAGTCCAAGCCCTGGGATTGGCCAAAAAAAAGAAAAAAAGAAAAAGTCATGCTGAACCTATGGCATTATCACAATAAATCCTTCCCCTTGTACTATTTATGTATGCTTATAAGAATAGTTTTAAAAACCAAGAATGCTGAGATTCTGCTTGTGTGATATTGGCAAAGAAAAGGTATATATATTTGACTTGCTTTTCTTTTCATGCTTGAATGCTGCCACTTGGTTTTCTCACTGAAGAGCTGTCTGCTTTAACTAAGAGTACAGAGAAGTCACTTTGGCGTTGATATTGATAAATCTAATTCTTGAGAGAAAACACATGGAGTTAAATAAAGGGCAATATCTGCTTGTATTTCCCATTCTCCCTTTTTCTCATCCCTCCAAGATTTTGTACACTGCATAATTATAAATCATGCATTTGTTTGTATAATAATTCTATTCTTCAGGACTGAGGATTGTCTGAAATTGAAAGCGTTTAATGATTTTAGAAAGGAGAAATTTTTCTTGTAGTTTTTAAATTTCCTCATTAGTTTTGCACATTTGATTATTGATAATATGACTTGATTGATTAAAAATGATTTGACTACTTCCTCTGACATTCTTTCTCTCTTGGAAGGATCTAGTTAACCAGAAAATAATAGTGTCAACTTGCATCTCTAGCTACTTGAAACAGGAGAGCAAGTAAAAATTGTGTTGTAAGTGATTTGACTTGTAGAATTACACCTGAATCAAAAACAGTGCGGGCCTGAGACTCCTATACTCAAAGTTGAGGCTACACTGTAGAGTGTGAAAGACATGGTAAATGAGGAAGGCCAAAGCTAAAAGAGTGAGCTTCTGTAGAAATCAGTGTCTTATAGGGGCAACTGGACAGAGCTTTTGTGCTCCTGATAGCTTTACAAATAGTTGTACAAATGAATGCCATTCCTCTTCCTTCCCAAATCCATGTACCAAGTAAGTACAGTTAAGATTTTCTTGGGTTTATGGAATCTCGCACTTTGTTTTTAGAGGCCAAGAAGGAAATATTATAAAAGAGTTAAATGGGCTGGCTATGAGGGAATAATGGTAGAGACTCGTAAAATAAAGAACCAGTCGGTATAATATTCTAGCTATTACTGCCATTAAGGAATGGGTGTATTGGTAGACCTGAGAATTTTCAAGGAATAGTAACAATTGTTTGGGGATAAAATTGCCTACAGTAATATATTTTGTTGGTCAGACTGAATCGCCAGCTGTATTCTAGCTGTGGTATGCAACTTTGCATTCTCCAGTACATTTTCTGTTTCTTTTAGCAAACTGCCATGGGCAAGGGTCAGTTGTATTAACTCTCCACATAACTGAGCTATCTTGGGTTGTTGGAGCATATCATTGTGAAGTGAAGGATGGCTAGGAGCACCAGATTGCTTAGGATGATGAAAGATAAGCTGTGGCCTCTGCTCTGTTAAAGTTTCCTGAATTGGGTAGATAAGGGGTATAGCTATGTAACAACAACAACAACAACAACAACAACAAAATAACCAATATTTTCTGTTCAGATGCCCTTTTTCTGGTACTTGCCACTGATTAATATTTTTCTAGTATTATTTTTGTGTGTACATATGCTGGTTCTGGGGCTTGAACTTGACTTACTCATTTTCCTTGAGCTTTTTTGCTCAAAGTGAGCGCTTTACTACTGGAGTCACAGCTCTACTTCTGGCTTTTTGCTGCTTAACTGGAGATAAGGCTCTCACAGCCTTTTCTGCCTAGGCTGGCTTTTCTCAGATCTCATTCTCCCGAGCAGGTAGGCTTCCAGGCGTATGCCAATAGTGCCCAGCTCTTTCTCTCATATTTGTTTTAATAGATCCAGGGTCTTCTGGATATGTTTTAAAAGATATCTAGCTAAATAACGTCAGTGGGGATGTCAGAGGTGATAAATGTAGCACAGACTTCAGAGAAATATTTGGATCAATTACTTTTCTTTCTGTATATGCTTTTATTTGTATATATCTGTCTCAAGATTTCAGTGTAAGCTGGGCGCTGGTGCCTCACACCTGTAATCCTAGTTACTCAGGAGGCTGAGATCTGAGGATTGCTGTTCAAAGCCTGCTCAGGCAGAAAAGTCCATGAGACTCTTCTCTCTAATACCGTATTCAGAAAAAGCCAGAAGTGGGGCTGTGACTCAAGTGGTAGAACACTAGCCTTAAACACAAAGAAGCTGAGGGACAATGACCAGGCCCTCAGTTCAAACTCCAGGACCAGCAAATAAAAAAAGAGAGATTTGGGCTGGGAACATGGCCTAGCGGCAAGAGTGCTTGACTTGTGTACATGAAGCCCTGGGTTCGATTCCCTAGCACCACATATATAGAAAACGGCCAGAAGTGGCGCTGTGGCTCAAGTGGCAGAGTGCTAGCCTTGAGCAAAAAGAAGCCAGGGACAGTGCTCAGGCCCTGAGTTCAAGGTCCAGGACTGGCATTAAAAAAAAAACACACCAAAAAACAAAACAAGAGAGATTTCAGTGTATATTGTAATGATCCCCAAAGAACATACATATATGCATTAAGTACTGTCTTTAGTGCCTGGTTATGTTTGAGTTAGCTGTAAAATTTTACATTTCTAGCAATCATGTTTCATTAAAATATGAATATAATGCTATTTGAAATGCTTTTGATCCATAATCAATACCATAGGCAGACAAATCATATTTCAGGTTATAGAGTATGTCACTGCATACAAATCCATTCTTACTTCAATCAAAAAAGAGTATGATACCTTTATTGAGACAATAAAGAAAGACCAAAGAACTGCATTTTGTCTTCATGGAAAACTTAAAGTTTTGGCAGCAGCGCCTACAGCTTTAATGTATCACCAGAAAAGAAAAAACCAACTTGAAGAAAAGTGAGTATTTTAGTAAGTTGTCAAAAAGTTCATAGTCTTTTAAATATCTTAATTTTGAAATTCAACTTAACTTTTGTTTTGTTTATTATTTAGCTGCTGTGTAGCTTAGACTGGCCTTGACCTTGCTCTGTAGCAGAGACTGGCTTTGAACTCAACAGCCTGCTGCCTCAGCCTCCTGCCTCAGAGGTGGAATTACAGGCATATATTACCATGCTCAGATTTTACTTACTTTTTATTTAAAAGTCATATTTGTTTTTTGCCGGTCCTGGTCCTTGAACTCAGGGCCTGAGCACTGTCCTTGACTTCTTTTTGCTCAAGGCTAGTGCTCTATCACTTGAGCCACAGTGCCACTTCTGGCTTTTTCTATATATGTAGTGCTGAGGAATCAAACCCAGGGCTTCATGTATATGAGGCAAGCACTCTTGCCACTAGGCCATATTCCCAGCCCCAAAAGTCATATTTTTGTTACCCTCTCTCATGAACTACTTTTTACATATTTCAAGTGTTTGTAGATGTTATGATATCTCTTAATATAAGTGGAAGTACATTATGGTATCATAAAATAAGGAGTATAAGTTGGTAGTTCTTGTAGGTAATTTCTTTTCTTTTCTATTCTTTTTTGGTTGGTTGTGGGGCTTAAACTCCAGGCCTGGGCTCTGTCCTTGAGCTCTGTCTTCCTCCATGAAACTCTTATCTCCAATTAACCACCAGGAAACCAGAAGTGGCTCAAGTGGGAGAGCGCTAGCCTTGAGCTGAAGAGCTCAGGGACAGCACCCAGGCTTACAATTCAAGCCCCATGACCGGCAAAAAGAAAAAAGTCTCATGGACTTTTCTGTGTGGGCTGGCTTCGAATTTCAGTCCTCAGATCTCAGCCTCCTGAGTAGCGAGGATTACAGTCGTGAGCCACCAGCTCCCAGCATCAGGTAATTTCTTACATGGAAGATTTGCTAGTCTAATTTTTGGATTGTTATGTGGATCATAGCAGATTGCAATAATCAATCCTGTAACACAAAAAGGTAAGTAGTCCACTGGGGAGGAGAGAATGATCACTTTTGTTGAATGGTCTCCTATTTGCTAACATTCAGCAAATAATCATTTTTATAGACTTCAAATTTAATGTAGTAAATTATCCATTTCTAATAATATGCCCAGCTACTTGTTAGGATAGACCTACTTCTTAGGAAAAATTTTTGCTAACTTTTTGTTTGGGGTGGGACATTATACCTTGCCTTACATACAGTTGTTTTTTTTTTTAATACCTTTCTGAATGCTAATGCAGTCAAAAGCATCACTAAATCTGCTTTAGTAGCTTTTAAACTAATGACTGGTGGCACAGGCCTATAGGCCTGTAATCCCAGAACTTCAGTGTCTGAGGTAGGAGAATCACAAGTTTGAGGACAGCTTGATGTACACAGTGAATTTGAGGCCAGCCTGCACCATAGCAAGACCCTGTCTCAACTCACCTCCTCCCTATACCCAATAGGTCTGATGACCTTCAGTTTTAGTTTTCTGTGTGATTCAGCATGAACAGCAAAGCCTAACTGGGTGCTGGTGGCTTACACCTGTAATCCTAGATACTCAGGAGGCTGAGGTCTGAGGATTGCAGTTTGAAACCATCCTGGGCAGGAAAGTCCATAAGACTCTTAGTTCCAGTTAACCACTAGAAAATAGGAAGCTGAACTGTTGCTTAAAGTAGTAGAGGGCTAATCTTGAGCACAAAAGTGCAGGGACAGTTCTCAGGCCCACTTCAAGCCCCACAATGAAAAAAACAAAGCCAGTAGGGTTGTTGTCCAGTGGGAAATCCTCAAGCAAAGCTATACTGATACATGGCTATACCTTAGTAGAATGTGCTAGAAACCAACTGTGAATGCCTAGAGGCTGCAGAGAAAATTACTTTCTACTCCCCAGACTTCTGATGAATTCAAGGCTTATTTGGGGGATGATGATATGGTCTGGAATAAAATGGTGGTGATGCGTGTATAATGTGAATACTAAAACTCACTGAGTTGTCAATTTACAAGGGTGGATTTCAAATTATGTGAATCATATCAATAAAGCTATTGTAAAAGATATGGAGGATCTCTAAAAGAAGAGAATATAGGATAGAGATAATATTAATAACTCAACCCCCAATAGCTGTGAGCTGTAAATGTTTACCTTATTTGTGGATATAATGAACTGAGGCTTTGAGGTAGGGAATCTGTCCAGATGTGCCCATGTCTACAAAAGAAACAGAAAAACCACTGACACTGGCAGTGGAGAAGGCCATGTGAGTCTGGCAGCAGAGTTGAAGTTTGGCAGGCATGGAGTTCTTGCAGCCCCCAAAGACTGGAAGAAGCAAGGAACTGATTCTCCCTAGACTTTGCAGGGAAGGCCACCCCTTACAACATTTCGATTTTGGTATAGTTCTGACCTTCAGAAAGGTGAGAATATAAATTTCGGTTGTTTTCAATCACTAAGTTTATTTTGTTGTTTGTTTGTTGTCAGTTATGGGGCTTGAACTGAGGGCCTGGTCACTGTCCCTGAGCTCCTTTGCTCAAAGGCCAGTGCTCTATCACTTTGAACCACAGTATCAGTTCTGGTTTTCTAGTGGTTCATTGGAGGTAAGAGGCTTAAGGACTTTCCTGGCCTGGCTGGCTTCGAGCCATGATCTTCAGATCTTAGCCTTCTGAGTAGCTATGGCAAGCACCAAGACACTGTACTGCAAACTTGTGCAGTTATTTACAAACATTATTTTTTAATTGCAAAAGAAATTTTTGACCAAGGAATAGACACTCTGTGTGTGTTATGTTGTGTGTGTGTGTGTGTGTGTGTGTGTGTGTGTGTCAGATTATGCTTAACACTTATGGTTTTCCAAAGGGGCTAAAAATCAGTATTAAATTCTGTTGATGCCCTGAAAGAAAATTGTTCCCCATTTGTGAGGTCAGTTAACTTTTTCAGGTCATTTAACAAATTTCGACCTCGTATAAAATGGTTTCAAATGAAAATTAGCCAAGGGAAAGCAATGATTTAACCTGTTACTTTATTCTAATGATTTAGGAATTTGATTATTGAAAAAAAATCCTTTCTGTTTTTCAGAAAGAGGATGATTGAAAATAATTCCTTGATGATTCAAGTGGAAATAGATCAAATCAAAGAGCTTAGGGCCGAGTACGAGAAGAAAGTAGTAAAATATTGTTCTTTCTCCAAAGATCCTTCAAAAATGATTCCAGGTACTAAATTCTGTTTAAAATATTTTAAAGATATTAGACACATTAAAGTATGTCCAGTTAGTACGTATCATACAAATTAGTATGGATGTGTGGATATATGCGCATCTTCTAGTGGTATGCTATGCAAACAACTTAATCACAGTTCTAGGTAGATACATGGGAATGAAAAAACTGTAAAACAGCCCCAAAAGATTGATCCAGACTGGAATTCACCCAGACTGGGTTACATAAAGTATAATGCCTACTGTCAAGTATGGTTCTTGTGTCAGCATCAGTATCACCATCAACTGGGAACTGTTTGGAAATGCAAATTCTTGGACTTTATCACACATTTAATGTGTCAGAATCTTAGTGACTGAGTTCAGCAGTCAGTGTTTTGTTAAGTTCTGGTTATTCTGATGCACTCTTCTGGCATATGTATGCAAAACTGTGGTGCCTTACATTTGATAAATACTATTGACTGATCTTGATATCAGTATCCACTGATTGTATAACTTTTTTTTTTTTTTTTTTTTTTTTTTTTTTTTTTGCCAGTCCTGGGCCTTGGACTCAGGGCCTGAGCACTGTCCCTGGCTTCTTCCCGCTCAAGGCTAGCACTCTGCCTCTTGAGCCACAGCGCCGCTTCTGGCCGTTTTCTGTATATGTGGTGCTGGGGAATCGAACCTAGGGCCTCGTGTATCCGAGGCAGGCGCTCTTGCCACTAGGCTATATCCCCAGCCCCCGATTGTATAACTTTAATGTAATACTTGCTACATTAAAAATTAGAATATATCCTGGAATTCATTCAAGATTCAAGAGGTTTGTAAGATCTATACCCATGTGAATAATAGAGGGAATTGGAAACATTCTGGAGAAAACAGACTTTGAAAATAAATAATAGTATTTAGAATGTAAAGATTAATGTGTTAGTGTTTATTCAGTGGTAGAAGTGGTAGAATCAATCAGTGGGAATTCTGGGAAGCCAGATTTGATCTGAATAGAAGTAGCTATGCCTTATACTCCACACTAGAGAATTTCAACAAAATTTGGATGATCATCTTGTATTTGATAAAAGTATAGAGTAGATTCACTTTCAAATAAAGAAATTATGATATGCAACTAGCCACTGTTGGCTCAAGCTTGTAATCCTAGCCACTCAGAAGGATAAGATTTGAGGATTGAGATTTGAAGCCACCCCAGAAGAAAAGTCTGTGAGACTTTTGTTTCCACTTCACCAGCAAAATGCTAGAACTGGAGGTGTAGCCCAAGAGGTAGAACACCAGCCTTGAGTGCAAAAGCCATGTGAGAGCTCCAGGCTCTAAGGTCACGCAAGCCCCAGTACTGGCACACAAAATAATTGTGATTAGCAAAGTCCAAATAAAATAATATGAATAGGTATGGAGTAAGTAACAAATTGGCTAAATGCCAAAAAGATTCAAAATAATATATATATTTATTTATTTTTATTTTTTGCCAGTCCTAGGGCTTGGACCCAGGGCCTGAGCACTGTCCCCTGGCTTCTTTTTGGTCAAGGCTAGCATTCTACCACTTGAGCCACAGTGCCCACTTTCAGCTTTTTCTGTGTATGTGGTACTGAGGAATCGAACCCAGGGCTTCATGCATGCTAGGTGAGCACTCTACCACTAAGCCACATTCTCAGCCCCTCCAAGTAATATTTTTAATTAAAATACAATAAGATTAATCTGGAAGGTGGTTTGGAAGAGGGAAATTTTGAGCTGTGTCCTAAAGTCAACAGTTGGCTTGGATATGAAAGGAAGACATTTGAAGTTGTATAGGATATGACTAATGAGTACAAGGTGGTAATAGAAAGGAGATGACTGAAGATTTGGAAGGCGTAATGATTTTCTGTTGGAAAAAATAAACCAATTATTCTGGATTTAACTATGACAAAGTAACAGAAAAGTTTGTTACAGATAAATCTGTTGTTCCAATAGTCACTAGATGGAGAGTCTTGGTGTTATAGAATAATAATAAACTTTAGGGGTTTCCAGGCTATGTTGATGAGGCCAGTAGGAAAAAAATCCTTCTGAAGCTAAAGTTTGTGTGTTCTCACAAAGACCAATCTGACTGAGTTATTTAAAACTGGTATCCATTTACAGTTTCTTTTATTTTTTAATTGCTAGGATGTGGAACTCAGGACCTCATGCTTGGGTGCTCCACTATTTGAGCCACAATTCCAGTCCTTTTTGCTTAAGTTATTTTTCAGGTTGGGTCTTGTGTTTATATATGGGTAGCCTGGGCTGTGATCCTTTGATTTAAGCTTCCTACATAGCTGGAATGACAGGTGCATGTCATTGTATCACGTTGTTGATTAAGAGAGGGTCTCATAAACTTTTTGCCTGGGCTGGCTCAGGACCATGCTATTTTTTAATCTCTGCTTCCAAAATAGCTAGGATTGCATGTGTGAACTATTGTACCCAGTTTTATGCAACTTCTGCTTGTGTTCATTCAGTAAGCTACAAGTATCTGCTACCATGCCTGGCCTGGGTCTGGTGCTACATATCTGTAATCCAAACTAATTGAGAGGTGGGATTTCAAGTATGATGCTGAGAGGTGGGATTTCAAGTATGATGCCATACGAGGTAAAGATATGAGCGAGACTCTTATTGAAAAACCAAATAAAAGGCTAAAGCTCAAGTAGTAGAGTGCTTGCCTAGCATGCACAACAGAAACAAAGTCTGTATTACTATTTCAGAATTACTTTCATAACATAGTAAACCAATCTTGCTAAGACATTGTTTGAATGCATGAGTCTCACACATAGACACATGGACACATAGCTGGGTGTTTTGTCTCCTTTCTTATAGGCATGGATATTCAAGACTCTGTCAATCTAGAAGCTCTTAGTGAATATATGAAACAGCTTAAAGATAAATATGAAGACATCAAACAAGCTATGCTTGTAAAATACATACCAGCTCAGAGAAAGGCTGATTTAGATGAGGAAATGATTCTGTTACTAAAACGACGAGATGAGGCAGAAAATCTGAACCAAAAATTACAGTTTCGGTATGGAAGTTGATTATGTTTTCAAAATGTGAAGCATTTATTTGTATACCACTTGATTTTAGGCTCAGTATGTCGTTCATGTTTTTTCTCTTTGTAGTTATCAAAGACTGCAGGTTATTTCACATGCACTTTTTGTATGGACGGAGTCTGGTATGAATGGCTCATTTGAAGAGATCGTGGAACAAGTTCAGGAAACCATCGAACTCCAGGGCAGTTCATCTGTATTTTTTTAATTAGCACCAAAAGTGGAAGTCATTTTCTCCCTGAAAGCTAAGGAATGAGGTTTCTAAGATGAGTTTAGAGAAAGTAAATTAATAAGCTGGCTGCTTGTGGCTCATGCCTGAAATGGGAGATTGAGATCTGAGGATCATGGTTCAAAGCCAGCCCAGGCAGGAAAGTCTGTGAGACTCTTATCTCCAATTAAGCACCAGAAAACCAGAAGTGAAGCTATGGCTTAAAGTGGTAGAGCACTAGCCTTGAGTGAAAGAGCTCAGGGACAGGGCCCAGGACCTGAGTTAAAGCCCTGTGTCTAACCACAACCAACAACAACAACAAAAAAAAAATAAAACCGGCAAAAAATATACTTACTTCTGATTGTCCCCTGTTACCCCATGTATTTCTTCCTATAGCAACTGACAGATAGCTGCTAAAGAATAGGCACAATGAGCCAAAGAGAGAATACCTGAAAATGTACTTGAAAATAATGGAAAAGGCTAGGGAGGTCATGCCATTTGGGAAGAGGTTGATGCAGTTTGAAACCAAAGGAATAACTTGTTAGTATTAAACATGTTTATCTTCTATTGGTAAACAACCTTTAATGTATTATGGTGGTTTTTTTTCAATATTCACAGTTGAAGAAATTGTGGCTGATGAACTTTTTGCAGACACTCCAAGCAAGACAAAAGAAGCTGAAATTATGCTTTACTACATTGAAAGGCAAACATTTTAAATGCTCTGATTTCCCATACTTATATATCAACATTTACTATTTATTCAATACTTTGATGAGCTAGAGTCTTGCGATTTTGCATTTTGAAGAAAGTACCCAGGGCTGGGAATGTGGCTTAGTGGTAGAGTGCTTGCGTAGCATGTATGAAGCTCCAGGAATTTCTCAGTATCACATTAACAAAAAGCTAGAAATGGTGCTGTGGCCCAAGTGGTAGAGTGCTCGCCTTGAGCAAAAGAAGCTCAAGGACAGTGTCAAGGCCCTGAGTGCAAGCGCCAGGACTGGCAAAAAAAAAAAAAGAAAAGAAAAAAAAAAAGAAAAAAGAAAGAAAAGGAAAAAGTATCCAAGTTCATGAATTAGAAGCAAAGCTAGAACTTTATTTTACTTTTTCATAGATTATAGGAGTAAGCCACCAGTGCCCAGCAAGAGAATGATTTCTTGGCTCAGTGCTGGTGGCTCATACCTGTAATCCTAGCTACTCAGGAAGCTGAGATCTGAGGGTTGTGGTTTGAAGCCAGCCCAGACAGGAAAGGCTGTGTTACTCTTATCTCCAATAAATTATGAAAAAAGCCAGAAGAGGAGCTATGGCTTAAGTGGTAGAGTGCTAGTCTTGAACAAAAAGAAGCTCAGGCCACAAGTTCAAGACCCAGGACTGGCCAAGAGAGAGAAACAGAGAGACAGAGAGAGAGACAGACAGACAGACAGACAGAATATTATTTCTTGATTCAGATTATCCTAGCCAATTCAGTTCTTTTTTTCTCTCTCAATATTTCCATCTCATGACATCTGAAAATGGTTTATTTCTCCCTTGTATGTATACATAGCATTAACTAGAGGCACAAGATATCCATGACTCTTTTCTTTAAAAGTTAATGCAAAGCCCGTAAGGCTAATGTGTAATGAATATACGTGGCATCATTATTCTTATATTTGGAACAGATTTTACCTGTTGAATTCCTTGTTGTCATATTACAAAGAAATGGGTAACGATGACCCATTTGTATTTTCTTACACTGTATAATGCTTCTCTAAGCCTGCTAGTTTTCACGAGAGGAAAAATATTGTTGAGAGTAAAAGTTTTATATATTTTACTTAATATGACTTTAATTTTCCCCTTTCTTGTTCATATTCCTTTGCAATACTGCTTATTAAGCCTGTTTGCCACAGTTTTACTAATTGTAAGGCAAGGGCTCATTTAAAGACATATAGGTAATATAGTAGAGGCTACAGTTACCTGTTATAGGTCCGGTGTTAGTCTAATATTTAATTGGGGGACTGATGCCTTGGCAGAGAAATATAGGCTTCTAAATACCAAGAACACTTCATGATTTCCAGTTTGGCTGCATCTTCTTTCAATGAGAATTTTCTGCAGATTGAGCTTCAAAGTAGATTACCCTAATTTCCCTAATGATGAGCCACAAACAAACAAACCCCCAAATCAGTGTTTATTGTGAATTTACTTCAAGTTCTCATTTTCTATGGTTTCCTATGAGGACTACAGGGATAAAGTACAGGATCAGGTTAAAGTCAGCTGGCAAGTGACAGTATTTTAATCAGACAAAACAAAACAAACATTGGAGTATTAGAGGAGATTGAACATCATACAGATGAATAAGTGTACTTACAATGTATTAGAATTGTTTTTGCCATTATGTTTAGTTTTTACCAGACCTTTCTAATTTGTTTTCTTTCTTTTTTGTGTACCATCATAACACGTTACAAAATGGAATGGCTGTAGGCTCAATGAATTACTCTCACTAGGTGAATATGAAAAGGCAGCTTCTTTTGCAGCAAACAGTCCTCGGAGAATCCTGCAGAACATTGGTACCATGAATAAATTTAAGGGTAAGCATGCAAGCATCTCTCTGGACCTTACAAATATGTGCAAAGTTTAATTTGTTTTCCCCTGATAGAATGGAAAGAATAATAAACAGAGAGGTGGCTAAAGGTCAAGCCCACAACCCTATGTCTACCACTACTAGTTTCTTAGCTATAACATTAAGGGATTTGATTAGATTTTCTAAATTAAATTGTGAACTATTTCAGCATATAGAAAAGTATGGAAAACATTTTAGTACTTATGTATTCACTATCAAGACTGAAGAAATGTTAATAAATTCTGTCAATTTTGCTCTACATTCTTTTAAAGGACACCTTTCGTTTGGTAAAATGACATACATACAACAATGACATACATACATACAACAATGGTATACTTTTTTCTTGTTTTGTATTGCTGGAGGTAGAACCTAGGGCTTCATACAAGCGAGACCAGCGCTCTCCCACTGAGCTATGTTCCCAAGCTAAAATGTACATATTTAAAGTACACAATTTGGTAAGTTTTGACCTATGTATATGCCCATGACATTATCCCTCATATCCTTGCCTAATCCTTCTCCTCTTACTACTTCCTCTACTCCCCCCCAAATCCCCCTCCACTACCTCCTCTACTTCCTCACCATGACCCCCTTTACTCCCCTCTAGTACCCCAGCCTCTCCTTCCATAGTCCCCAGCCAACCATGGGTCTGCTTTCAGTCATGGTAGATTAGCTGGTATTTTCTATAATTTTATAAAAGAATCATTCATTATCATTCCTTTTTGACTGGCTTTGTGTACTCGGGCATGAATACTTTGAAATTCATGTGACTGGATTTGGCAATAGTTAGTTCCCTTTTATTGATGAGTAATAGTTCATAGAAAGAATATAGATTGTTAGGTCCACTGGTTTCAGCTGGTATGAGAGATGTGAAAGAATTCACTAAGAGTCAGGGTGGTAGCTCAGTGCTAGTGGCTCACATCTGTAAATCCTAGCAACTCAGGAAGCTGAGATTTGAGGATCACAGTTCGAAGCCAGCCCAGATTCCTACCTCAATTAACCTGCAAAAAGCCAGATTGAAGGCATGAATCAAGTGATAGGGCTCCTGATGTTAGCAAGCAAGCCTAGAGTTCTGAGTTAAAGTCCTGCTACTAGCAAGGAAAAATGAAACTCTAGTGACCAGCAAGAAAGTAAAGATGTATCTACTTTCCAAGAGGTATAGTTTGGCCTGGATGAACTTATTTTTTGCCCTAAACATGTCACACACCCCTCCTGTGACCCAAATTGTAGGGTTCCTCTTAGTCTTCTTGCTCCCCAGGATCACACTTCTTTCTATTCCAAGTTGCACCCTGTGCAATCCTGGAATTTGCAACAATTTGGATAAACAGGGAGGACAATGTGCTAAGTAAAATAGCTAGACACAGATTAGCTGGAAGGGAGCTCTAACTTCTGGTGACTGTTGAAAAGTTTTGGCATCCTTGGTTTCTAGTTCTCTGCCTCCATTTCACATGGCTTAGATAATAATAGTTATCTGAAAGTATAAAGTTTCATTTATATGTATAATTAAAGGTTTAGAAAATGCAGAGATGAAAGTAATATGAAACAAAAAAGGGCAAACCATTTCTTGATGTACTTGACTCAACGTTTTTCTTTCTGTAGAGGTTGGAAAAATTAGAGGAAAGCCTCTTCCATTACTCTCATTTTTTGAGGCAATATTCAGCACAAGTCATGCTTTCAGACGTCCTATTAATAAGGAGCTAACCCTGGAAGGAATCAAATGTGGATTATCTGAAAAACGGCTTGATTTAGTTATCAACTGGGTCACCCAGGAAAAGTAAGAAAAATTAAACTTTTTACTTGACATTTGGTTATTAGTGTTTATTCTCAGAGTTATAATGATTTTGTTTTCAATGCATCATTTGTGGATTTAATTTAGGTTCTTATTAAAATGAGAAAGTATTTCCTAAGCGTTCATGGAGGCGTATTTACAGTGAACCACATCAGATTAAGAGTCAGTTTATAGTAGTTCATAAGATGATTTATGACAGCTCAATGGTAGACAGAAGTTGAGCAATAAGGCTAGAGAATCATTCATTTCACACTTCCCGAGAGAGAAAATACAGGAAGTACCAGGTTCTAGATAGGCTGTGGATCTATGTAAAAGATAAATCTAGGAGATAACAACATAAGCAGGAAAAACATGAACCCAGGGATGGTGCTCAGGCCCTGAGTCCAAGGCCCAGGACTGCCCCCCCCCCCCAAAAAAAAATCATAATCCTGCCTCAACCTGATTTTTAAAAGTTAGAGCTAGGGGTATTGTACTGTTAAATTACCACATGTTTACAATAGGTTCCAATCAAGTTTCCCCCTCTATCACACTCTTCCCGCCTCAACAGTCTGAGTGCTGGGATTACAGGTATGTGCCACCAGCCTGGCAGTATCTATAAGAGAAACAAACTTTAGATACTGGTATTAGTATTTTTATTTGTGTATGTGTGTGTGTATGTGTGTGTGTGTGTGTGTGTGTGTGTGTGTGGTGTGGTGTATGCATGCACGTATGCACTTGTCCTAGGGCTTGAACTCAGGGCCTGGGACAGTCCCTGAGTTTTTTGTTTTTTTCCTCAAGGCTGGCATTCTAGCACTTGAGACACTGTGTCCACTTCCACCTTTTTGGTAGTTTTCATTGAGAATAAGAGTTTCCTGCCCAGGCTCCCGTTCATTCTCTGAAGCATGATCCTCATGTCTCAGCCTTCTGAGTTGTTAGGATTACAGACGTGAGCTACCAGTGCCTGGCTTGGTATTGTAATTTTGCTCTACTGTGTAGCCTATATTATAATATTTATAGACTAACATAATTACTTATTCATCTCTAGAAAATGTGACCATATGTACTAAAACCTAGATTTTGTAATTAAAATGTAGAATTAAAGTTATTGCTTAACAGATAATTGATTTGTACTCAAGCTGTCTTCTGGCCTTAGCCCATCTGCTTACACTCAATAAACACAGAGTATTTTATTTACTGAATTTTCAATAAAGTAACTTTTTGGAGGAGTTTGAAGATTATTTTTAGTGTTAGCATTTATTAGATGTACTATGTCAGTCTTGCTATTTTGTAGCCACTAATTAAAACTATAAAGTACAATTTCCATATAACCAATAATTAGAAGTGATATCTTTAATAATACCCAAATGTTCTTTTGGCTCATGCTAATAGTTTCTAGGTGGAGTTGCTGTGATAGTACAGATGGTTCACTTCAGCTGTGTGAAGACAGCATATTAAAAACTATGATGGCAAATTAAAATTTTTCCTTGAACTATCTCCAAAAAACTGCTTCTTCAGTCCCTCTAATAGGCACAGTTACGTGTTCTCCCTGTTGCTTCTTATAAATCAGTTACAAATTTTAAAAGTAACACTGCTGTCAACCTTTTCTCTTTTTTCCTTCTAGTATAAATGCTTGCAAGATCTCTCAGTAATTATGAGCTAAAATTGTTCTCAGCATTTTTAACCAACTTTTATTTATTTATTTATTTATTTATTTATTTATTTATTTATTTATTTATTTATTTTTCTTTGCCAGTCCTGGGGCTTGGACTCAGGGCCTGAGCACTGTCCCTGGCTTTTTTTTTTGTCAAGGCTAGCACTCTGTCACTTGAGCCACAGTGCCACTTCTGGCCATTTTCTATATATATGTGATGCTGGGGAATTGAACCCAGGGCTTCATGTATACGAGGCAAGCACTCTTGCCACTAGGCCATATTCCCAGCCCCAACCAACTTTTAGAAAAGTTCTTTTTTTTTTTTTTGCCATTCCTGGGCCTTGAACTCAGGGCCTGAGCACTGTCCCTGGCTTCTTTTTGCTCAAGGCTAGCACTCTGTCACTTGAGCCACAGGGCCACTTCTGGCCATTTTCTATATATATATATATATGGTGTCGAGGAATCAAATCCAGGACTTCGTGTATATGAGGCAAGCACTCTTGCCACTAGGCCATATTCCCAGCCCCAAAAGTTCTTACATTCTATGGAATATTTAAGGTTTTGTTGTTATTTTTGCCCAGGCTTCATGTATGCTAGGCAAGCACTCTACCTCCAAGCTACATCCCCAGCCTGCTAAAATGTAGGAGCTAGAAAGACTCTAGATAACTGCTGAGACCCTCAGTTATTAGAACGCTGAGAGAACACTGAGACCCTTAATTATTTGAACATTTTTTCCCCCAGAGCTGAGGACTGAACTCGAGGCCTTGCGCTTGCCAGGTAGGTGCTCTTCTGCTGAGCTAAATCCCCAGCCCTATTTGAACATTTTTATTTTATTTTTGTAACTTTAAATCCTGAGTGTCTTTTCAGGAGAGTATTAACCATAGATTTTTGGGGGGAAAGTTTTATTAAACATTTACTTTTGTATAAGAAAAAGTAGGGAGAAGTGGGAAAGATAATACCAAGTGGGCAAGAAATGGGAGTTAAAGACTGAAAATCTCAATTTCTATCTGTAGCCTTTGTTCTTTCAGAGCTGGGCAAATTCAAATAGTCTTGTCAGTCTAGAGACTCCTAATCCTTAGTGTGAGTAAGATGAGGCCCACCCAAAAACTCAGGCAGCTCTCGGTTTTCTTGTGGCCTGACATGTCTTTCATTTATTATTATTTTTTCTGTCTGTACCCACTCAAGAAGAGCTCACAGATTTTTATCAATTCAAAGGACAAACAGAGTTAGATAGGTCTTACTCAAAGGTAAAGAAGAGGGCAGATTTAGATAGTCCCTCCTAGATCTCCTAAGCTTTTAAGTTAAGTTTTAAGGACTTTACCTGCTTTTTCAGTTTTCTTCTGTGCTTTAACCTTTGAATCTGCCAATCTTTTGACATTTGTTGCAAGAATGTAATTCCCCGTCTCCTTACCTATCTACCCCACTTCATTCCTCACTCTCCTTAAAGATTTAGTCCCTTTAATCTTAAAGGGGCTGCTGTGAGGCGGGGGTGGCTTTTGTTTGTTTTTAATATAGCTGCTTTATGCGGAGAGAAAAAAAGAGAACCAAGTTATCTCTTTATCTAATTTAGAAGGTGATATGAGAAATTCATTTGGCAGGAAATTCATTTGGCAGAATATCCAGTTAACAGGCTGCTATGATCAAGACTAGAAAATGATCAAAATCAGAAGACTTCAAGTTGTTGTTGTTATTGTTTGTTTTTCTTTGTCTTTGGGAGGGGGCAAAAGAGGGGAACAAATGGTGGGAGGGAGGATGAACAAATGCAGTCATGTATTCAACATACACTATGTAAAAAGTAAAGGAAGTTATCCTTTTTTTAAAAAAAAGTATTAATCCAGGTGCTGGTGGCTCACACCTGTATTCCTAGCTACTCAGGAGGCTGAGATCTGAGGGTTTTAACTGTTGCAGTGAAAAAGCTTATATCTGTTGATACTGGTAGAGAACTGGCTATCTTGTGAGGTTCAATTTCTGGCTTAAGCTGGCCAATTTTTGTCTCTGGAGAATGGATGAGCTTCCATCAGCTCCCCAGTTTCCGCTAAAAAACCAAAAACCAAAAACTCAGGTCCTTGAGATCCACTTGTGGAAAAAATTTCAGAAAGTCTCACAGAAAGCAGAGTTTCACAAGAGCTTTAGCAAGTATTCAGTTTAGTATACCTTGATTAAAGTACTGAAAAAATGGGAAAGAGAAACTGTTCCTCCCCCCTGTGCAATAAATAGGAGTTAAAGATTCCTTCGTTGTAGATTTTAAAAAATCTTTGTCTCAGAAATACCTTTCCCCAAAGGAATATGTACATGTTTTTGCTAATATTATATCACAGATATGTCTGATTTCTCCTGCATCAATTGATTACTGACTTGAATTTTTTTTTTGCCAGCCATGGGGCTTGAACTCAGGGTTGAGCACTGACCCTGGCTTCTTTTTGCTCAAGGCTAGCACTCTACCACTTGAGCCACGGCGCTTCTTCCAGGTTTTTCTGTATATGTGGTGCTGAGAATCAAACCCAGGGCTTCATATATGCTAGGCAAGAACTGTACTAGTAGGCCACATTCCCAGCCCCTGGATTTTTTGGGCCAGTCCTGGGGCTTGAACTCAAGGCTTGGGCACTGTACCTGAGCCTCTTTGTGCTCAAGGCCACTGCTCTACTACTTGAGCCACAGTGCCACTTCCAGCTTTTTCTGAGTAGTTTATTGGAGATAAAAAGTCTCACAGACTTTTTTGTCCCATCTGGCTTTGAACCGTGATCCTCAGATCTCTGCTGCCCAGCTTGGAATTCTTATTGGTTACCATTCTAGTTGCTCAAATATTTTATTCTCAGTTATTCAACAAGAACTCCTTCATATGTATTTTATTGACCTGTTTGTTCTAGGCTGACATTTTCTGAGGAAGCTGGAGATGTAATTTGTGACTATGGGGAGCAGGATGCTTATAACAAGTCCAAGTTTCTGGCTTTAGCTCATATTATCTACAATGAGTGTGGTCTTCATAAGAAAGCTATTCTTTGTCTATGTAAACAGGGTCAGATTCACGGGGCCATGGAATACATACAACATTTTAAAGACTTTACCTCTGGTAAGTGAAAAGGCCTATTTATGTTTATGCATTCAAATTCTGAGCTTTAATTCTAAGATCACTCTTAATGAAGGCATTATTTAAAAAAATTACATTATAGGGCTGAGAATGTAGCTTAATAGTACAGTGCTTGCCTAGCATGCATGAAGCCCTGTGTTCGATTCCTTAGTACCACATAAACAAAAAAGCCAGAAGTGGCACTGTGGCTCAAGTGATAGAGTGCTACCCTTGAGTGAAAGAAGCTCAAAGATAATGCCCAGGCCCTAAGTTCAAGCCCCAGGACTGGCAAAAAAATTACATTATAAAATCTATTTTACATATAACTGATAAGTAGATTTCTTTTGTGAAATTTTCATGAAGAATAGACAGAGCTAATTGGCTTTCATGATGGATATTTGTTATACATTTTCTCCAGCAAGCATCTAGTAAGCTAGATAGTACTTATAAATGTATAGTCTTAAAGGCCAATTTAGTAGATATACTGGACCATGCTTCGCTAATTTTTTTTATTGTTTTAGTTACTACATATATTTCACAATACACATTTTAACCTTCACAATGATGAAAATCATCATTTTGCTCTATATAGCTTATGAACTCTATGAACTTTAACAATAAAAGTACTTCTTCCAATTCGGGTGATATGTACATGACTTTCCTTTTATTTAGTAATATCTGTTCCCTCTTTCTCTCCTTCCCTCCTTCCCATCACCACCCATGAGTTGCTTAGTTAACTTTCATTAATTACAATGTGGCTGATGGTCCCCTCTGCTATATTATTATTTTTCACCCTCTTTCCACTCATTCTGTGCCCTCCTCCCTGCTCTCCTTGGGTGTGCTTGTGTATATTCCTTACATGAGGTAGGGAATATATAGTAACCTAAAAATAATAGCTCATTTCCAGAAGAGATCCTTTGTTTCCTTATCTTTGGAGTCCTAAGAGGTGCTTGGGTCTTGCTATTTGGTGCTACAAAAATATTTTTAAAAATAACTAAATGTAGTCAGATGCTGGTGGCTCACACCTATAGTCCTCGCTACTAAGGAGACTGTTATCTGAGGATTGTCAGCTAAAGCAGGAAAGCTGGTGAGACTCTTTATCTCCCATTTTTTGGTGGAAAAGCCCAAAGTGGAGCTGTGGTTCAAGTACTAGAGCTCTAGCTTTGAACAAAAAAACTCAGCGACAGCATCCAGTCCCTTAGTTCACATAGGACTAGCATACGAACAAAAAATAACAACTTGTCTGTCATATATAATATTCTAAACTGTAATATAAGCAATATAAGTGAAGAATTAATAAAATATACTCATTTTTATAATTTTGAAATACTTAGCTTACAGTTGGGTAGTGATCTTAGTAAACATTTTGGTAATTGGTATTTCTTTATTATACTCTGTTATGGGTAGTCATACTTTTTATTTTCTATGCTGAGCATGATTTATTTTTTCTTTGCTCTTTTCTTTTGATTGAAGATAATACTGTTGATTTTACATTGGAGTGACTCATTGAGGGGTTTGGAGGAATTGGAAACATTAATGTTGATATTAAAAGTATAGATATTAGCTGGCCTATTTCTAGTTGATTTATCACATGAGATATATTTTATATCTTTATTCTCAGATGATCTGATGCAGCTAATTGTATCATGTCCCCAAACCAAATTAATACAATGTCTTATTCAAGAAAGGAATGGGAAACCACCATTTTTATCTTGTGGGCTTGCCATACTTCATCTATTCTCTGTGGATATGAAAAAATCTGGCATTAAGCTACTTCAAAAAATAAGCAAGGGTGGGAAAGGTAAGTAAAGAGAGGATAATGTGAAAGAAAAAGCAGTGAGTTATTTAGGGAAAAGTTCAAAAGGACTATGTATGTTTTGTCTTGTCAGTTTATCTGTCTTTGGGATGGTAAGGGGGGAGCAGAAAGGGTGGGACAAAAGGTGAACAAATGCAGCAATGGTACTCATTGGACAGTATGTTGAAAATGAACCATATAAAACTTGTAGGTAGGAACAGGAGGGGAAAATTGGGAGAGAGTGAGAGAAGGGGTGACATTGAAAAGAAATGTACTCATTACCTTACTTATATAACTGTAAACCTTCAGTACATCACCTTTACAATAACAATAAAAATGACTGTAGGGGCTGGGGATATGGCCTAGTGGCAAGAGTGCTTGCCTTGTATACATGAGGCCCTGGGTTCGATTCCCCAGCACCACATATACAGAAAATGGCCAGAAGTGGCGCTGTGGCTCAAGTGGCAGAGTGCTAGCCTTGAGCAAGAAGAAGCCAGGGACAGTGCTCAGGCCCTGAGTTGACGGCCTAGGACTGGCCAAAAAAAAAAAAAAAAAAAAAAAAGACTGTATAAGTTAACTCAAATTTTCCATATAGTTCCTTCTTAGCAAGAGCTAACATTGAGTTCCTAAATGTAAAAATTACATGTCATTAATTGTCTGTTGCCAACAACATTTATTTTGGGGTAAATTAGAATGAACAGAGAAGCTCTATTAAGTAAACCCAAAGGGAATGTCATAGTAATTGTAAGAGTTAACATTAATATGTGTGTCTGTGTGTATCTTTAGCAATCTATGTGAAGTTAAGTGTTATTTCGATATAAAATATATTCTTAAATTCATAAACAAAACACATACATATTTACAAGCATCTTACTCTTTATAGAAAGGAAATGTGTCAAAAATAATTGATTCAAGGCTGGGAATGTGGCCTAGTGGTAGAGTGCTTGCCTAGCATACATGTGAAGCCCAATGTTGAATTCCTCAGCACCACATATACAGAAAAAGACGGAGGTGGCGCTATGGCTCAGGTGGCAGAGTGCTAACCTTGAGCAAAAAGAAGCCAGGGACAGTGCCCAGGCCCTGAGTTCAAGCCCCAGGACTGGCAAAAAAAAAAAAATTCAATTTCACTTTTTTTTATTTCATTAATTTTACATAAGAATTTTAGCAGACAATTTGATTTTTTCTTTTTTTTGCCAGTCCTTGGGTTTGAACTCAGGGTCTGGGAGCTGTTCCTGAGCTTCTTTCTGCTCAAGGCTAGTGCTCTACCACTTGAGCCACAGCATCACTTCTGGCCTTTGTGGTAGTTTATTCGAGATAAGAGTCTCAAAGACTTTTCTACCAGCTGGCTTCAAACCACTATCCTCAGATCTCAGCCTCCTGAGTTTCTAGGATTATAGGCATGAGCCATTGGTACCTGGCACCTTAGGCAAAAAAAGAGAAGTTGGGCTGGAAATGTGGCTTAGTGGTAGAGTGCTTGCCTAGCATGCATGAAGCCCTGGGTTTGATTCCTAAGCACCACATAAACAGAAAAAGCCGAAAGTGGCACTGTGGCTTAAGTGGTAGAGTGCTAGCCTTGAGCAAAAAAGAAGCCAGGGACAGTGCTCAGACCCTTAGTTCAAGCCCCAGGGCTGGCATAAAAAGAAAAAGAAAAGAAGAAAAGAAAACAGAAAAGTAAGCTGAAAACCAGTGGCTCATGACTGTAATCCTAGCTACTCAGGAGGCTGAGATCTGAGGATAATGGTTCAAAGCCAGCCAGGGCAGGAAAGTAGAAGACTCTTAATTCTAGTAAATTACCAAAAAGGCTGAAAGTGAAGTTGTGTCTTCAGTGTAAAGCACTAGCCTTAAGCAAAAAGAAGGCCAGGGACAGAGCCCTAGTCCCTGAGTTCAAGCCCCAAGAACTGGCACACACACACACACACATTCACACACACACACACGTAACTTACCTGAAAACATGTTTGGGAAGACAGTTTTATATTTTGAAATTATTATTTAGATATAAATTAAAATATATGATAGGAAATAATAGTAGTCAAAAGAAAATTATAACGATGAGAGTACTGTATCCTAAAGAGAAATCTCAAATAAAGTTTCATAAGTAATACTGGAGTAGATAAGAAATTAGTTGCATAAATTGGTAGATCTCAAAGAAAGTTACTATAATTGACACTATTTTTTAACAGTTCTGGAAACCAAACTGAGAGCCTCATACCTTCTAGGCAAGTGCTCTACCATCACACCCCATCCTTAACCTGATAGTCACCATAACTGACTTTTTGTTGTAGTGGTTGTTTTCTTTATATGTGGGTATGAAGATTTGAACTCATGGCCCTTGTGCTTTTGCTTGGCTTTTTTACTCACAACTGGCTCTCTATCACTTGAGCAGTGCCTCCAGTCCAGTTTTTTTCTAGCTGTTTGAAAATGGAATTTCATGGACTTTTCTATATAGTCTGGATTTGAATCACAATCCTCAGATATCAGTCTCCTGAGTAGTTCAGATTATAGGCATGAACCACTACCCTTCCCCACTTTGAAAAGTAGATAAATAATAAGAACCCTTTTTAAAAGGAATCACTTCATTTCCTTTAGAAAAATATTTGTGATAGAAGTCACATGATTAAGAGATCTCCATTTAGAGAAAGGCAGGAGGGTTTGCCAAAGAGTTTCTGAAACTCCTTGGACAACATAGGGAATTAGCAGTTTGAAGAATGATGAAAGTAAAATATGAGTCATTAGAAGTTTCTAGTAGTGCCTTGTGGATTCTAAGTAAGGAGGAGCCCATATTCTTCACTTTCTGAACTCTTTGTAGCTTTCAACATCTACTACCTTACTGAAAAGGAGGTGAGGAGAGAAGTATGGAAAGTAAAAAAGGATAGAGGGCTGAATTGAGACATAAAAGGCTAATGATAAAGGAGAAGAAATGAATACTTAAGACCAGTAATACTTAAGAATACTGGGCTGCAGGTCTGGCTCACTTGATAGGGCACCTTCCTAGTAAGCTTAAGACCCTGAATTCAAATCCCAGTACTGCCAAAAACAAACACCAAACACGTACAATCTAGACAAAATAATCCACATAATATATCATAAAATGTATGGGAATCAGGTAAGTTCGAAAATAACTGAGTTGAAAGTAATCTTTTTTAAAAATTTTTTTAAAGAATCACCAAGTGTGGATTACAATAAGAATGAGTGGCATATTGAATTTTTTTCTTCTCAGATGCAGTAGAAAACCTTGTGCTAAGTGATGCATTTTGCTCCATAGAACAGTGGCAAGAAGTGGCTGATTTATGTTTACAGAATGGCTTTGAAAGATTATCTAATGATATCATGTGCATTCTTCGATCTCAAGCTGGAGTTTCAGAAGTTTCTGAAGAGGATACAGTCAACCTAATGGAACATGTCTTTTGGTAGTTCTACATTTTAACCAGTTGAGGGAGCGTGTATGACATTTTACAAATGTTCATTGGGGAAACTGGTTTTGGTATAATAAACACAAATCTATACAAGAAACCCCAGAAAGTAAATTACACTTCCTTTGTTACCATAACATTGAGATTGGTCCTTGAAATGTAAATCATTTCTTCCTTTTCCCCCATATGGTCATTTTAAAATACTGAATCTGGGCTGGGAATATGGCCTAGTGGCAAGAGTGCTTGCCTCCCATACATGAAGCCCTGGGTTCAATTCCCCAGCACCACATATACAGAAAACGGCCAGAAGTGGCGCTGTGGCTCAAGTGGCAGAGTGCTAACCTTGAGGAAAAAGAAGCCAGGGATAGTTCTCAGGCCCTGAGTCCAGTCCTCAGGACTGGTAAAAAACAAACAAAACACACACACACACACACACACACACACACACACACACACACACACACACATAAATAAATAAATAAATAAAATACTGAATCTGATAAAAATCCAAGATTAATGGGGCTGGGAAGATGGCTTAGTGGTAGAGCACTTGCCTAGCATACATAAAGCCCTGGGTTCAATTCCTCAGCACCACATACACAGAAAAAGCTGGAAGTGACACTGTGGCTCAAGTGGTAGAGTGATAGCCTTGAGCAAAAGAGCTTGGGTGGGGGGGGCTGGGGATATGGCCTAGTGGCAAGAGAGCTTGCCTGGTATACATTCCCCAGCACCATGTATACAGAAAACGGCCAGAAGTGGCGCTGTGGCTCAAGTGGCAGAGTGCTAGCCTTGAGCAAAAGGAAGCCAGGGACAGTGCTCAGGCCCTGAGTTCAAGGCCCAGGACTGGCCAAAAAAAAAAAAAAAAGAGCTTAGGGACAGTGACCAAGCCCTGAGTTCAAGCCCATAATGGACAGGAAAAAAACAAACCCAAGATTACAACTGAGTGAAATTTGCATAGGCATTCTAAGGACATAAACCAATGTCCAAATATATTTCTTCCTGGCCATCTCATTTGACAGGTAGAACTGAAGAAGGTGTGAATAGTATTCTGCCTATAGGTTGACTTTCTAAATAGTCAGTGTGACAGCCTACCTTGACAAGAAAAGCAAGATGTTATTTCAAGATTGGAATAACCTAAAGTACAGTAATTTTATAATGATGATTTAAAGATGTAGCAAAGATTAGGCTTCCATTAAAGTTGGACTCTTGGCCTGTTCTTACTTAAAGACCAGCAACATTTTGCATAGAAGTAGACCTTGTGTGGGCTTGTGTAATCCCCACACTGTAGGCAGGAGGAGCATGCAGTAGAGGCCAGCCATGCTGCACAGGAAGACCCCACCACAAAACAAACATTTCCCCCAACAATACAAAAGTGGTTTGAATAAGTACTTGCAAACTCAGGTTTGTTATGCCATGGACAGATGTGATAGTCAAAATATTTAAGGATCAGTTTGGATACCAATCAAGCAGAATAAGTATCCAGCTACTTCAAGCAGCTTTTAGGCCTTATGCCACATCAAGACATGCCAGCTGAATGCCAGCCTTGACCACAGACATGATAAAAATGAGCTGCTATTACCTAGAATAAGGGCAAAGAGCATACATTTTCTCCTCCTGATGAATGAATGTCTATTTATTATTTGACTGTGGGAGAATATGAACTTGAAGCCAATCTTATATTAAGATTTGGGTATCATCTCACTTTTTATAAAATATGGACAGTAATGCTTGCCTTCTTTGTGTTGTGAGGATTACTGATGATGTGTATGTCTACTGTAAGTATATAACGTAGTGGAGGAATTTAGTAGAAGATAGCTACTACTTCTGTGTAGTAGAACACAGAAACATATTCCCCCTTCTACTAAATCCCACATTTCTGTTCATATTAAGCAGCCTTAATTAAGCCCAAATTCATATTATGGTTGCCTGGAACATATTATAAAAAGTGCACTGGCTAAGCTTAATTTCTCCATATAGTGCTAGAGACTGTACAGGATAATTATTCAATTTTCCAACATATTTTAAGCTAAAAATACATATGTACCATTTAAAAAACAATCTATGACTAATATGCCTAAATAACTAATATTTTTAAAATCCCTGGCCCTTTACATTAGCTGCTTTTCAAAAGCACAGATGAAGGACAAAATTTAAGCATTTTGGCAGCATTGATTTTCTGTGTATGGATGGATTAAAGCCTTTTTTTTTCCTTTGAGGCCTATATGATTGATAGAAAACTATTTTGGGTTCATTCACAAAATATAGGGGAAAAGTGGCTATGTAAATGTAGGTATGTAAATCTGGAGAAAGGTTGAAACAACAGCTGTTGTCCTGTTAATTTTGCCTTGGTTTTTAAAAATGTTCTGTTTTGGGGTTTTTTGCTCATTATTATTCTGTTGGCAATTTTCCCAAGGAAAGTAAAAATTGTCAAGTGAATGTAACTGAAATGCCTGGAAATAAAAAAAAATAGAGCTGAGAAGAGAAAGAGCATAAGGTCAAATAGGAAAGGAGGAAGAATTGAGTTGTGAGTTCGCTGCATTGTACTGTAATCTATAGAGAATAGAAGCCTGGATTGAAGGCCGTATCTGACATTGCTGAGTTTTGTGTTCTTGTCTACTAGCTTAAATTTATTTTTAGATCATTTCTCTTATTTCGACTCTTAAAATTCAGTAATATAGCCGGTCACTGGTAGCTGTTGCCTGGAATCCTAGCTACTCAGGAGGCTGAGATCTGAGGGTGGCAGTTACAAGCCAGAAAAGTCCCTGTGGGCAGAAAAGTCTCTTTGGACTCTTATCTCCAATTTACCATTCAAAAATCAGTAGTGGTGGGGCTGGGGATATAGTGGCAAGAGTGCCTGCCTCGGATACATGAGGCCCTAGGTTCGATTCCCCAGCACCACATATACAGAAAACGGCCAGAAGCGGTGCTGTGGCTCAAGGGGCAGAGTGCTAGCCTTGAGCGGGAAGAAGCCAGGGACAGTGCTCAGGCCCTGAGTCCAAGGCCCAGGACTGGCCAAAAAAAAAAAAAAAAAATCAGTAGTGGTGCTGTGGCTCAAGAGATAGAGTGCTAGCTTTGAGCACAAAGAGGCTCAGGGACAATACCCAGGCCCTGAGTTCAAGCCCTACAACTAACATACACACAACAATTCAGTAATACTGAAAAGGTACAAATTATTTCACAGTGTTTCTTGACCTTCTGCCTCCTAAGTAGCTAGAATTATAGGTGTGAGCCACTGACACCTAGCTCCTACCTAAGTTTGAAATACTAAAATACGTTGACATCGGTAATGAACACTAAATACTTGCTTTGCATACAGTTTCTGCATGAAGATTACAACCTCATTGAAAAAACAGCATATGTTTTGAAATTTATGACAGTAAATCTTAGTGCCATTAGTACTATATTTAAATGTCATCAGTTGTTTTCAAGTGCCTAGATCTAAACACTGTTCTAGAGTCTTCTGGGTTGTTTTTTTTTCTCTTGCCAATGGCTATGTGAACTGGCTTGGTTATTACTGGGAATGTTCCCAGTTCTGGATTTGTCTTATTTCTTCCTTATGTTATTATTGAACATGATATTTTCTTTTTTTTTTTACAATTTTTTTATTGATTGGACATAAATTTTTTTACAAGGTGTTGTGCAAAGAGGGTGCAGTTACATAGTAGGGCAGTGTGTACATTTCTTGTGATATCTTACGACCTGTTTTTCTATCCCTTGTCTAGGTCAGGTTGACATATATGCAATATACAATGTATCAAGAACATATACAGTATTCACAGACTTGGTCCCTACTGTCTCTCCGTCTCCCTTTGTTAACAGTCATATATCAGGGAGATCATGCCCCTTTGTTTTCTGTGTTCTAGGCTTGTCTCACTCAACATTATTTGTTCAAGTTCTGACCATTTCCCTGCGAATAACAGTATTTCACCATTCCTAATCGCTATGTAGTATTCCATTGTGTATAAGTACCATATTTTTTGGATCCATTCGTCTGTGGAGGGGCATCTGGGTTGTTTCCATATTTTGGCTATTGTGAATTGTGCCGTGATAAACATGGAAGTACAAATGCCTTTTTGATATCTTGGATTTTGCTGTGTAGGCTAGATGCCTAGGAGTGGTATGGCTGGGTCATAGGGTAGGTCTATATTGAGCTTTTTGAGAAACCTCCATACTGTTCTCCAAAGTGGTTGTACTAATTTGCACTCCCACCAACAATGGAGAAGGGTTCCTCTTTCCCCACAGCCCCTCCAGCATTTGTTGTTTCATGAGTTCAGAGTATAGGCCATTCTAACTGGGGTGAGGTGGTATCTCAGGGTTGTTTTTATTTGCATTTCCTTTACTAGCAGGGATGTTGAGCATTTCCTCATATGTTTCTTTGCATTTTTATATCTTCTCTTGTGAAGTCTCTCTTTAGCTCTTTTGCCCATTTCCTAATAGGTTTATTGGGCTTGGAGGGGCTTAGTTTTTTGAGTTCTCTGTAGATGACCGATATCGGGCCTTTGTCTGTTACTGTGCTGGTAAATATCCTTTCCCATATCGTTGGCTGTCTTTCTATTTTGGTGGCTATGTCCTTATAGCTGTGCAGAAACTTTTTAATTTGTAGTAGTCCCATTTGTCGAGTCTTTCCCCTATTTGTTGTGCCCCTGGGACTCTATTCAGGAAGTTCCTTCCTGTGCCTATAAGTTCTAGTGTCTTTCCTACTCTGTCCTTCAGTAGTTTCAAGGATTCAGGTCTGATGTTGAGGTCCTTGATCCATTTTGAGTTGATCTTGGTGCATGGTGATAGGCTTGGGTCTATTTTGAGTTTTCTGCATATGGCTGCCCAGTTCTCCCAGCACCAGTAGTTGAAGAGGCTATGTTTATTCCATTGTATGTCTTTAGCTCCTTTGTCGAATATCAGTTGGCTGTAAGAGTGCGGTTTTATTTCTGGGTCTTCAATTCTAATCCATTGGTCTTCCGATCTGTTTTTATACCAATACCATGCTGTTTTTTGTTATGATGGCCTTGTAGTAGAGCTTGAAGTCAGGTATTGTGATACCTCCTGCACTGCTTTTTTTGCCTAGAATTGCTTTGGCTATTCTAAGTTTTTTGCTGTTCCATATGAATTTATGGATTGCTTTCTCTATTTCAGTGAAGAATGTGGCTGGGATTTTGATAGGGATTGCATTGAATTTGTATAACAATTTGGGCAATATGGCCATTTTCACTATATTGATTCTGCCTACCCATGAGCATGGGAGGTCTTTCCATCTCCTTGTGTCTTCTTTGATTTCCCTTATTAGATTTTTGTAGTTTTCATTGAATAGGTCCGTCACGTCCTTGGTTAAGTTGATCCCTAGGTACTTTATTCTTTTTTTGGCTACTGTAAATGGAATTGTTACCATAATTTCCTTTTCTGTTTGTCTATTGCTGGTGTACAGAAAAGCTGCTGACTTTTGTGGATTGATTTTGTATCCTGCTACTTTGCCAAATTGGTTTATTAGGTGTAGGAGTTTGGGTACTGAGTTTTTTGGGTCCATCAGATATAAGATCATGTCGTCTGTGAATAGGGATAACTTGATTTTTTCCTTGCCGATGTGGATCCCTTTGATGTCCTCCTCTTGCCTTATTGCTATGGCTAGGGATTCCAGCACTATGTTGAACACAAGTGGGGAGAGTGGGCATCCTTGTCTTGTTCCTGAGTTTAGGGGGAATGATTTAAGTTTCTCTCCATTTAATATGATATTAGCAGTTGGTCTGTTGTATATGGCTTTTATTGTTTTGAGGAATGTTCCATCTATTCCTGTTCTCTCCAAAGCTTTTAATAGGTATGGATGTTGTATTTTGTCAAAGGCTTTTTGGGCATCGACTGAGATAACAAATTGATTCTTGATTTTAGTTCTGTTTATGTGGTGAATTACGTTGATTGATTTAAGGATGTTGAACCATCCTTGTGACTGAGGGATGAAGCCTACTTGGTCATGATGTATGATATTCTTGATCAGTTTCTGGATCCTATTAGCTAATATTTTATTGAGGAGCTTTGCATCTGTGTTCATTAGTGATATTGGTCTGTAGTTCTCTTTTTTTGTTGGATCTTTGCCTGGTTTGGGAATGAGTATGATATTAGCTTCGTAGAATGAGTTTGGGATTTCTCCCTCCGTTTCTATTTCACAGAAGAGTTTGAGGAGTATTGGAATTAGCTCCTCACTAAAGGTTTTGTAGAATTCGTTGGTGAATCCATCTGGGCCTGGGCTTTTCTTAGTAGGGAGGTTCTTGATTACCTCCTGTATCTCACCGTAAGTTATTGGTTTATTTAGTTGATTTATTTCTTCTTGTGAACATGATATTTTCTATTCCCCTATTTTCCATAAATCAATAACTCTAGAGACTTCATTTAAATTTAAGTTCAACTGTTTTTACAAGGATATTCACAGGTAATGCTGGCCCTTCATGCTCCTTCACATTATATAAGGTACCAAATGTTTGGTTGTCTCATGTCAGTGCTTTTTAAGATGAAGTCTAAAACCTAAGCAAGACCAGGAAGGCCTATGGGATCAGGATTCCAGTTGCTTCTGCAGCCTCACCTCCAGCCATACTTCTCACTTTGTAAGGGAATTTAAAATATGCTGATTCATTACCTGAAAGTCTTGTTCCTTTCCCAGATTTTTAAAGGATATGACTCAGCAGTAGAGAGCTTGCCTGGCATGTGTAAGACTCTGGGTGTAATCCTCAGAAGTACTTTTTTTTTTTAATCTATAAAAAATAAACCCAAATTCTGCTTTCCTCGGAGAAACATTTTATAGTTCCTTAATATCAATTTCTCCTTTTACAGGTTTTCTTTTACTGAACTTATCATTATTCTATTGCTCAAAAGTGCTTACTGCAGACTGTGATTCAATGAGAGAAATTCATTGTCTCATACTTCTAGAGGGCAGAAGCCTTATATCAAGGTGTCAGGTTTTTGTTGTTCAGTGCAGGGACTCAAACCCCAGTATCTTCAGCACTTGAGGCAGATGCTCTACCACTGAGCTATATCCCTAGCTGTTGTTATGTGAGACTGAGTCTCACAGTGTAGTCTATATTGGCCTTGAATTCAATTTTCCTGCCTTAGCCTCCTAAGTGATGGGATTATAGGTGTGCCTGCCAAATTTCCTTTTCTTGTATGTATACTAGTTATACTGAATTTGGTCCACCGTAATGACCTTAACATATGCTATCCAAATAAGATCACATTCTAATGTTAGGACTTCAAAGAATATATTTGGGGAGGATTTTATAGTGTTACTTTTTGTTATATACTTCCTTCAAATTAGATTTTTCTAAAGTGAGACTTTTAGAATTTCGAATTTTGTATGTGTTTAAGCTAACATAGAGTAAATGTCATCATTTCCATTTACTGAGAAGATACCTGAAAATGTCATAATCAAGACCTTATGCTCTTTTTCTTCCTCTCAGCTCTATTTTTTTTTATCTCCAAGCATTTAATTTACATTACACATTTGTCAAAAATTATCATTCCAGCCAGGCACTGGTGGCTCATGTCTGTAATCTTAGTTACTGAGATCTGAGAATTGTTGTTCAAAGCCAGCCTAGGCAGGAAAGTCCCTGAGACTCTTATCTCCAATTAACCACCAGAAAATCAGAAGTGGAGCTATGGTTCAAAGTGATAAAGCCCTAGCCTTGAGTGAAAGAGCTCAAGGACAGCCCAGACCCTGAGTTCAAGTCCCACAGCAACAACAACAAAAATATCATTCCATGCTTGAGTTGAAATGGCATTTTTTTCCACTTACATTTCACTTCATTTTTGCACTATAATAACTATTAGTTTTGTTATAATTTCTCCTTTGGTCTTCACATCTAAAGATATATCACACTGGTGTGAATGGCCTCTTGTAAGAGACCACAAAATATATCAAATAATATACCAAATGAAATATAATGAACTGTACTAAAAATCCATTCACAAACCATTAAGACATGAACTACTGCAGTTTTAAAAGAGAGACAGCTACAAATACTTTTGAATATTTCCCCACATGGATCTTTATCTATATTAAAATAATTCTTTAAGGAAAATTTCATGATGGTTATGGGGGTGCTATTATCATGTTATTTGCTCAAACTGCTCACAGAAGCAAACTGCTCACAGAAGCAAACTGCTCACAGAAGCAATAGCTACCAAGCATGCTCAGTCCTCCTCTAGGTGCAAAGTGTATCTTCCTGCCTCCATGTGTATTAATGTGCTAAGGCCACTGTGGATCATCTTTGTGACTCAAAGAACAGTTGTATTGGTTATACTCTGTTGTTTCCTGTTCTACTACTGAGCTTCACCCCTGATCTCCATGTTCAACCATTTTTGAAGCAGAGAGAGGATACATTTTGGAAGCCACCTTGATCAATGTGATTGAATTGTTGAAGATCTTTGCCAACTTGCTTTAAGAGCTAGGTATGTATGGGTTAACAAATGCAGATTTTTAATTGCAAGCCCTGACTAATCCCTTTGGATTTGTTGTTGTTGTTGTCAGTGGTGGGGCTTGAACTCTGGGCCTGGGCACTGTCCCTGAGCTCTCCAGCTCAAGGCTCATGGTCTACCACTTTGAGCCACAGTGCCACTTCCAGTTTTTTGGTGGTTAATGGGCAATAAGAATCTCACCGACTTTTCTGCCTGGGCTAGCTTTGAACCAAGATCTTCAGATCTCAGCCTCCTGAGTAGCTAGGATTACAGGTGTGAGCCACCGGCCAAGCTTCCCTGGATTTTTAAGCAAATAATTGATAAGTTAGTTGGAAATGTCTGCATGCTATTTTTGCCTTTCCTCCCTGGAATGAGCACTTTCATTTACTGAGCCTAGCAACTGGCACAATATCCAGACACAGGCTTGTACTGACACTTGAATCAATAACAAGGATGGAAAAACATTTGCAGAGACTCCAGTAGCTTTCCTGATTGCAGTGCAGAGAGCCTGCTTGCTCAGAGTAAGACCCTAAAGGCAGTGTTAACTTTGGCATTAGGATGTCTCTGTCATTTTCCCTGTCTCCCTGGCAGTACAGGGATGTAGGGACTAATTGCCAAGGACAATCTTTTTTTCTCTGCCAAGAATGTTTATTACAAAGATGGAGAAAAGTCTCCTAAGCTGTTTGTAGGCGTAAACTCCAAATTTCTTCTACCCTCTGGGAGTGCTTTTTCAGGTCACAAGTAAACGTGGTGATGTTTTCTCATCTAGCAAGTGGTCTCCAGGCTGCATGAGAAATTTTTGAGGAGCTTGTATCATTAGTAGTAGATATCATCAAAAATCACTTATCCTAGGCCCAAGTTTTAGAACAATTAGACATCAGAAGGATGATGGCCACTTTCATCCTGTGACTTGTAATTCGTTAAAAGTTGCTAATAAAGTGAATGTTTTTTAAAAGAAATTTTATGAACTGAAATAGTCATTTTGAAGAAATATTTCTGGGAAGGCTCTCAAATAGGTCACCAGCTCCTGATTTGTCTGCCTGTAATGGTTAGGTTTGCTGAATGTGACATATGCCTCTATATCCAGGGTAACAGCAAGCACCACAGAAGACTTGCTATACTCACCTCTGTCTAAATTCATGTAGTGGAAGTTATTTTAAGGGATCACATTAAGAAAATGATCACAAATTTGAGCACTTACAGATAATGACATATAAGAGTTGAAGGAAAATCAGTTCGTTTTGGAAGAAAAAAATTACAATCACAGTGCTGCTTTTGACAGCAGAAAGGCCCTCAAATTATGAGTATAGTTTCCTATAGTTGATTATGAAATTGTGTGACTATAGTAGTTTCTGGATGCTGGAGTAGAAGTCTTCAGTCTTTTTTCAGTCAAGGATATGCAATTTCCACAGTTCCTTCATAATAATTTCCTAATGGATGAATGTCATTAGTATATGTTGTGCATACCTCAGTCTGTAAAGTTAAATGCAAACAATCAGTTCAAATGGAGTCAAAGACCCTTTTTTTGCTTAGAACTTTCTAAAATACAGTATCAATTTGATTCAGTAGATGGCAGCAGAGATACCAGAAAGACACGCAATTTGACTTTGTGTGTTTTTTGTTTTGTTTTGTGTTTGCCAGTCCTGGGGCTTGAACTCAGGGCCTGAGCACTGTCCCTGGCTTTTTTGCTCAAGGCTAGCACTCTACCACTTGAGCCACAGTGCCACTTCCAACTTTTTCTGTTTATGTGGTGCTGAGGAATTGAACCCAGGGCTTCAAGCATGCTAGGCAAGCAATCTACCATTAGGTTACATTCCCAGCCTCTGAATTGTTCTTAATGGTAAGAAATGAGGCTGCTTTTTGCTTCTAAAAAGAGTTCAGAAACTTTACAGAGTAATTAATATGTAAAACCATTTAATAGAGGATTTCCTTTACTGATAATTTGGAATTTTATAGTTTACTTTGTGCCTGCCACAACTGTAAAAAATAAATACTTCATTGTTATTTCTTTAAAAACAAAAAAGAAATGAGGCTCTTTTTATTGTTGCTAGCCAAGTGTTTATGCCTATACTGATTGGAAAGCTTGAACACCTTTTGAGAATTTTGAACACCTTGGGAATTTTTATTCTTAGGAAGATGGTCCTTTAAAGAAAAAAATTGTAGAAACTTTCTTTTTTAGTTCTTTAGTTGAAGCAGGGATGCAGGAGGGTGAGTGGGGTGTATGGGGCCTGGGGAAGAACGCTTTGTTTTCTAGACATAAGATTTCTTTTCAAGGCACTTCAAAAGCTGTATTGTAGCAGAATCCTGCTATGCTATGTAGCTATGCCACACTGTGAGGGTTTTGACCAGATCTTCATGGTTTGGCTGGCTTTTCTATTTGTACTGCTTTGGGCTGAAGTACAGACTGGCTGAAAAGTTGTTGCTGATGCCGTAACTATAGCTTAGAAAATTTTTGGCATGGCTAGTGTATTATTTAAGAAACTAAGGAATATAGGCATAAAATTATCCCAGTTTACTTCCAGATTGTGGGGAGTTTCTTTTCCCAAAACTGAGATGATTTTTCAAAACAAACAGAAGAAGGTACCTGCTTATTCTGTTTGAAGTGCTCAACTCTGATTCAACAAAGGAAGATTATTACAGAGGTATCTCTTTCTGTCTCTGAATAAGGCCCTGTTATTCTAAGTATTCAACTATTTTCTAAGCATTATAATTCTAAGAAAGTCTTGCTCCTTTCTGACCATGCATAATACCGTTTGTTTGTTTGTTTGCAGGTCCTGGGGCTTGAACTCAGGGCCTGGGTGCTGTCCCTAAGCCTCTCTGTGCTCAAGGCTAGTGCTCTACCACTTGAGCCACAACCCCACGTCTGGCTTTTTCTGTTTATATGCTACTGAGGAATTGAACCCAGGGCTTCATGCATGCTAGGTAAGCACTCTACCACTAAGCCCCATAATACAGTTTTTATAGGGAGCCTATGAAGCAAGGTAAAGTGTGCTTTCTCCTCACAGTGGGGGTTTCACTTATTGTTTTTTATCCTCAGTTCTGCCTCTATTAAGAATAAGATAGTGCAGGACATGGCCCACATCTGTAATCATAGCTACTAGAGAGATGGAGATTGGGAGGGATCTAAGTTGGTTGGAAAGTCAACTAGGGCAAAAAGTTAGCAGGACTCTCTCCCACTTCCCACCCCAACCAATAAACCAGGCAAGGTGGTATACATCTGTGATCCTAGGTACACAGGAGGTGATAGATATAGGAGAACTGCAGTCTGAGGCTGGCCCTGGACAAATACTAAACCCTACCTGAAAAAGTAACTAAAGCAAAAAGAGCTAGGGATGTGGCTTAAGTGATTGAGCATCTACCTAGCATGCTCAAGGCCCTGAGTTCAAATCCCACCACTTAGCAAAAAAAGTATATACATATATTTATTTCTGTCTGTTTAATTAGAATCCCTGTTAGAGACTCTAGGATGTAGAGATGTCTGCTCTGAAGAATGGAAAGTAAGGATAGTGGCTTCAGTAGCTTGTAACTTGTTATTATGCTGGAGGTAAGAAGACATAACCATTAAGCTGCCCAACTTTAGACCAAGATTTGAAAAAGGCTCTTCTATGCTCTACAGAAGCCACAGAGATGAAGAAGACAGGATAAAACCTAAGTTAATGGGTTAGTTACCTGGGAGAAAATATGGAAGAAGATGAACCATTAAGGGTCATGATATAGACATTCTTATAAATCTTTTCTTTTTCTGCTTAAGATTTAAAAAATGACATGGAGTGTGAGGACTTTTCTTTCCTTTTCTTTTTGCCAGTCCTGGGGCTTGAACTGAAGGCCTGGGCACTTTCCCTGAGGCTCTTTGTGCTCAAGGTTAGTGCTCTACCACTTGAGCCACAGAGCCCCTTCCAGCTTTTTCTGAATAGTTTATGGTGATAAGAATCCCACTTTTCTGCCTGGGCTGGCTTCGAACTAAACTGCAATTCTTAGATCTCAGTCTCCTGAGTAGTTAGGATTACAGTCATGAGTATCACACCTAGGTAACTGTGAGGACTTCAAGTTATACCGGGGAACACTTCTTTTTTTTATTGTCAAGATGATGTACAGACGGGTTACAGTTACATACTTAAGGTAGTGAATACATACACATTTCTTGTCATACTTGCTTCCCTCCCCCTCATTTTTCTCCTGCTTTCCCTCCCACCAACCCACTCCCTTGCTTTCATCATTTTTTTAACCTTCCTAATGATGGACATCATTCTAGTCTACAATGCTTATGAAAGAACTCTATGATTATTAACAACAAAACAATTCCTTCTAGGTCAGGTGATATGTACATTTCTTTCTTTTTGCTTAATACAACCTATTCCTTCTTTTTCTCTCATTTCTTCCCTCAGGAGAACACTTTTGTTTTTGTTTTTTTGGCCAGTCCTGGGCCTTGGACTCAGGGCCTGAGCACTGTCCCTGGCTTCTTCCAGCTCAAGGCTAGCACTCTGCCACCTGAGCCACAGCGCCCCTCCTGGCCGTTTTACATATATGTGGTGCTGGGGAATCAAACCGGGAGCTTCATGTGTAGGAGGCAAGCACTCTTGCCACTAGGCCATATTCCCAGCCCCAGGAGAACACTTTTGATGGTTATATAGGAGTTTGGGGGTTACCTAAAGATCCTTGAGAATTGTCTGTACGTACTCTTTGCTGACTGACTGAAGCAGGTCTCCCCTCTTCAGCTCCACGGCTTTGGTGTTTGGATGGCCCAGTACACACGTGCTTGGCAAAGCAATGTTCTTTGGCAGATGTGTTGACTGATCAGACTCAACAGAAATCTTCTCTGCATATTTACTTGATGCCAGTGCTGATGGTTTTGATGGTTAGGCTCCATCAAAAGCTGACTTTAAGATGATGTATATGCTGGTTGTTCATTAGGGAGAGCTCTTGATTTCACTGTGGAAGGGGAGCCATAGGATTGGGGTCCAGGAAAGTTAAACTCTACAGCAGTCCCCACAAATACTGAACATATGGAATGATCAGAAACTGGAAGGGCCTCTCTGAGCCATCCCCAGATGGGGCCTTGGGGCTGAACATTTATACTTCTAGTAGGGAGTATATCCTTTGTTCTTGGGAGAGGGCCTGAAGAGCATCAAGTGTCCACTACAAGCAGCTTCTCCTGCCGTCTATTGGAATTGGAGACTTGCCTTTCCCCCTTTACGCAGGGAGCATTTTACTCTCCCTCATTCCCACCCAACCCATTGCCACCCCAGTACAGAGAATGAATGAAAATAGATCACATTTGTTCTTCCCTCATTTCCTTCCCTTCCTCCCTCCTTCCCTCCTTCTTCCTTCCCTTCCTTCTTTCCCTCCTTCTTCCTTCCCTTCCTTCTTTCCCTCCTTCTTCCTTTCCTTCCTTCTCCCCCTTCCCTCCCTCCCTCCCTCCTTCCCTTCCCCCCTCCCTTCCTTCCTTCCTTCCTTCCTTCCTTCCTTCCTTCCTTCCTTCCTTCCTTTCTTCCTTCCTTCCATCCTTCCTATTGGGCAGATTCACAGCCCCATGACAGCTAGCCTGGACGACAAGCTAAATGTTAAGCCAATTTCTCCCTTTTTGGAGTTCTAACATCATTCCTTTAGTATCCATGTATTCCCTCTCATATCCTCTGCAAATACTTTGCAGATGAATTCCTAGGGCTGTAGTTTGGGTGACAGAATGCTGGACTAGAGTGTGTGTTAGCTTCAGAACACTGAACTGAAGTCTATGTTAGATGAGGCACAGCCTTAGAGGATCTAAATCATTGGGACCATTTCCTCTCTAAACAAGGAGATGCCATTGGGCTAAGTGATCTCTAATTCTAACTCCAACTTTTGACAACTTTTTATTTGAAAAGGTTTCCACATTCCTTTTCCAATTTACCTTCTATCATACCCACATGGAGATTCCTTTCCTAAAGAAATGCTTAGAATGTGGGGTTAGTTACAGCAGAATCTGTGTTTAGGGAAGATGGTTTTATGATCCCCCGAACATCTGGGGAACAAGTCTGAATCTGGAAGTCTCGGCAACCCGTTTTGAAGCTGCTCTGAGCCTGTCTTCAAGGCTCTTGTACAAGTGAAGGTCAGTTTGGACTTGAGTGATTACTACATTTGAAATGCACTGGGGAAAAACAAGTTTGCTGCCAATGGTTTCACTGTGTCCACCTCTCCCTTAATCTTAATAGATTTAGCTAGCTAGTACTGTTGGTATTCTCTGAAGCAATTTTGTTTGTTGTCTTTCTCCCTCCCCCCATGTGACTAGACTTGAATAAACATTGAGTCTAGAAAGGAACTCAGGCTTGGTGAGACCAGGTAATGGCTCTTCAAGTCTTTTCTGTTCCAGACTAGTTGTTTCATTCAGTAGTGACAGTCCATGATTGATGAGGTGAGAATAACCATGACATAGAGGGGAGATGCTGGAGAGAAAAGACTACTGGAAAAGGGAACTTGGGGTTCAGAGAGCCGAGCTGAGCTTATTTGCATAGCGGCACTGGTCTGGTTACTTATTTATGTTTCCTCTGAGGTGTGGAAAATAGGCAAGCTACGAACCTGATCCCTGCCCTAGCATGAATGCTCAAGGTCAGGAGTCGGCACAGCAGTGACCTCCTTACCCCTCCATAATTCCCGGTTGAAATAGCAGAATCCGAAGGGTCTGCTTACTTGCCTTGAGATCCTGGGAGGAGGAGCAGTGTTCAGTTACTATTGTTTGGCCTGGCCCACAGCTGGCTTCAGTGGATAAATGAACAGGCATCTGAGCAACCAACCCATGGAGTGACTTAGCAGTGAAGGTTGCAACTACCTGGAAGTTGAAAAGAAGTAAACACAAAACAAGAGGAGAGGTCTTGATTTCCCCAAATCAAAGCCCCCCACCCCAACAATAGAAGAAGACAATTCATTTAATGCCCAGAAATTGGGTGGGGTGGAGGTAGGAGATGGAACAACAGGAAAAAGAGCCTTTTGTGTATGTGTCAGTACTGGTGCTTGAACTCGAGGCCTGTATACTGTATACTATCCTAGATTTTTCACTCAAGGCTGGTGCTCTGCCATTTTGAGCCATTCCTCTACTGCCACCTTTTTGATGGTTAATCGGAGATAAAAGTCTCACAGACTTTCATGCTGTGGCTGGCTTTAAACACAGATCCTCAGATCTCAGTCTCCTACATAGCTAGGATTAAAGAGAAGCATAAGCTAACTATGTCTAGCTTGAACTCAGGGCCTGAGTGCTTCAAACCACAATCCTCAGATCTCAGCCTCCTGGGTAACTAGGATTACAGGTGTGAGCTACCTGCACCCAGCTCAAAGAACATTTTTTAAGGGATCAGCTGGAGACCCTACAGCAGGAGGAAATTTCAATGAAAATTGAAGTTTTTCCAAAACAAGGCAAAGAAAGTCCAAAATACTCTCCCTCCTCAAAAGCAAAATAACAACAAAAACAACCTCTATATTGCAAATACTATTTCTCTAGACTCTTGGCAGTGCCCTAGCTCAGAGCAGAAAGAACAAAAGGGTGATTTAAGATTCTTGAAACTGAAATTGCCATTACCAAACACCAGAGGATCAGCAGAATCACTACATTCCAGAAAATGCTGGGTCTTTGAGGCTTTTGTATTCTTCCATCCTGATGTCAGATTACTGGCAGCCCACGCTGAGCTGCTTTGAAGGAATGTGCTGCTAGGCCACTGCTTCTAGAAAGATGAGGGAGAAAGGAAGGGCAAGCTCCTTTTGCTTGGAATTTGAAAGCAATGCATGAAAATAAGTTAACCAGCATTGGACACGGTAATCTTCAGTTCTCAGCCATGAATGAAGACAGGCTGATCTTTCCAGCTAAGTAGATACAGACGTGATATTCTTATAACTTCTTGTATGTTAGCTCACTTAACCCTCAAATTTGTTCTATAAAGCAGTTATTCTCAGAATAGCAGAGGTAGGCTGGGCACCAGTGGCTCACGCCTATAGTCTCAGCTACTCTTAGGATTGCGGTTCAAAGCCAACCTGGGCAAGAAAGTCTCTGAGACTCTTATCTTCAATTAATCACCAGAATAATGGAAGTGGTGCTGTGGCTTAAAGTGGTAGAGTGTTAGACTTGAGCAAAAGAGCTCAGGAACAGCACCCAGGCCCTGAGTTCAAGCCCCACAACTGACAAAAAAAAATAACAGAGGCAAGCAGGTATAATATACTCTTACTTCTCATGGCACGTTCAGGCCAGTAAATTGAAAAAAGGGGGAAGTATTTTGAAAGCTATCATCAGAAGATGGAGACCAAAGCTCTGAATATCAAGTAGAAACAAGATTGCTTTTAGATAGTGACTAAGAAAACATTGTCCACTCTTTTCAGCCTTTGTGATTTGCCCACATTTAGGCTTTCTATTCTGCACATAGCAAGATTGTCTTCTGCTCACAAGCAAAACTGTGAGAAGTCCTGTGGGATGCTGTGGGAAGTGACAGTGTTCATAGGAAGAACAGACTGGCCCCTGGGTGCTGTTGCTGAGGAAGAGGAAGCAGAAAGGTCAGGAGCTGACAGTTCTGCGGCTGCCTTAGGTCAGGGCCTGTGGGTGGGATTTGCTGGCTCATGACCTGGATTTTGTGTCAGCAGCTAGTTGGGGGTCTACTGCTACTCTGGTTGGTCTGTTTCCCTGACTCAGTGGTTGGGAGGTGCCTGTGTGAGCTAGAGTAAGTGACCCTCCCGGGGCTCGAGCACAGCACACAGCAGACGCTGACAGCAGGTCTACTTTACTGTAAAGTAATCTGGGCAAGAGTGGACATTTGAGCTGAAATGCAAGGTCCTATCACCAAATAAATATTTCATCCTTTGAGTCCCCACTGAGCTGAGGCAGGGCCCTACTCTTCTCAGATGTCCAGTGACTCCTACTCAGGAAAGGGGGAAGGAGAGGGCCTGGGGCTGAGTTGCCAGAGGAGGTGGGAGAGGGGAGAAGGTGGGTCACAGTCAGTGCTGGAGGCCAGGGCTCTCTCCCTCGTGACCTCCTTTAACACACTGAGTCACCCGGCAATGTCACCTTTGCCTCAGTTTCCTTAACTGCAAAATGGAAATGATTTCTCAGTCCAGTTCTAGTGTTCTTTCATTGTTACAAAGATCAAAAGTAATGAACACATGGGAGCAATTTGGAAGGCAGAAAAGGATACTGCAAATGTGCTAAGTATTAATACTGACCATGTCTTGTCTTTTCAACAAATATCCCTAAAGGGGTTTATTCCATAGCTGAGCAGCTTTTATTCATTTACTTAACAGATCTTTACTGAACACCTGCCATATGCCAAAGGCTTATTTTCTGCCATATGGATCAGCAGGCTTTTCTGTGTATTCTTTTCCACTTAAGAGGACTGACTTTTAGAGGTTTTCTTTTAACCTCTGATTTCCAGTGTTGACAAGGAGGATAAAAGGAAGTTCGATGCTTGTCAATGAATGATGGGGACCTATTGACTGAAATGAGATTTCAATGTCCCTGATCATTACCTCTAGCCTTATCAGTATTCTGCTTCTTTTGCCTAGGGAGCTGCAGCTAGGACTGTGTGAAGAGCAGGGACACTAAGCGGCCTGCCACCATGACAACCACATTAGGATGCCCTTGGGGAGTTCATGTCCAATTGTGTCTTGAAGCACATCAGCTGTGGGTAGGCCCCCATTCTGTGAGTTGGGGGGCAAGGGAAAAAGAGGAAGGTATGAGGGATATAGCTGAGGAAGAATATCATCAGCAATGAAAGGCATAAAATCAGCAGTGAAAAGCTGGCTTGGGTGATTAAGTAAGATAGCCTCGATGGATTTCAGTCACTGAGCAAGAATTAAAAAAGTGGAGTGCTGTCACATAGTGGGTGGGCTCAGGAGTCCTTGTGTGTCCTGAATGGAAACCCTCCTGAGCTGGTTCCAGGTAATCACACACTGCACAGACCCAGTGCCTGTGGGAAGAGACACTTCAGGGTTCCTATCTTTGGTTAATGAGTCAGTCTTCTTAAAACACTCAGGTTGGTCAGGGCACAGTAGATGGATGGATTATCTGATAAAACCTTGGTCTGGGGGCTGGGAATGTGGCTTAGCAGTAGAGTGCTTCCTAGCATGCATGAAGCCCTGGGTTTGATTCCTCATCACCACATAAACAGAAAAAGCTGGAAGTGGTGCAGTGGCTCAAGTGGTAGAGTGCTAGCCTTGAGCAAAAAGAAGCCAGGGACAGTGCTCAGCCCCTGAGTTCAAGCCCCAGGGCTGGCAAAAACAAACAACAACAACAACAAAAAACCCAAACCAAGTTCTGGTCCACAAGAGAATTGTTTGCTTGTAAAATATCACTAAATAATCATATAATAATGTTTTTACTAAAACAGAAAACACATATGAGACAAGGTCTTGAGAACATAATGTCTCCTGGTACTGTCAAGATGTGCCAGTTCACCTGGAGCCAGTGGCTCACGCCTGTAACAACTCAGGAAGCTGAGATCTGAGTTTAAAGCCAGCCCAGGTGGGAAGGTCTGTGAGATTCTCATCTCCAATTAACCACACAGAAGTGAAGGAAATGGAAAGACTCGGAAAAAAAAATCATATTAAGTGAAGTAAACCAGATCCATGGTTTCCCTCATTGTAATAATTGGCATATATCTGGGATAGTCCTAGAAGAGGATCATAATAGCTCATTAGCTGAGTACATACGAACACATAAATGATGCTAATTGAAATGAACTCCAAGATATGGAAACAAGTGTGGTTTTTTTAGTTATTTCTTTTTTCCTTAGTTATTTTTTTCCTTTGGTTTACTCCCTGTTGTTACTGTTTTGTTTTGTTTTTTGGTATACTTTGTCTCGTGTAAGTTTATCTGGGCTCGGGAAGGGAAGGGGAATCACAGAAATGGTGGGGCAAAGGGCGAGCCAATGCAACAGCGATACTCACTAGACACTATACTGGAAATAAAATTTACAACTGGGGGTGGGAGTTGGGGGTGGTAAATGCAGGAGAAAATGAGGGAAAGGGTAACATGATACATTACCTTTACAATTAAAAGCAACAACAAAACCAGAAGTGGCACTGTGGCTCAAAGTGGTAGAATGCTTAGCCTTGAGCAAAAAAGCTCAGGGATAGGCACCCAGGCCCTGAGTTCAAGCCCCACTGTAAGGTTTACTAAAGTAGGTAGTTGATAAATGAGAACACACTATTCAGGCAGAAGAGAAAAGTTTATTACCAAACTGCTGGCCTGTGGCAAGATGATGCATGGCAGGAGAGAAGGGCTGAAGCACCAAAGGGCCATGCCTTACCTAGGGCAGGGTGGAGAAATATGGCCAGGTGGATTAGATGTGATCTCAGAGAAGGGGGAGGTAACTCCCTCCAGGTGTACCAGTTACCTAGGTAATGCAGGTGCTGGGCAGGGACTTAAATGGGTGGGGAGGGGCATCTGCATGGAGGCCTCCCCGGGATGGACCTTACAGCCTTGACAGACCAAAAAAAAAAGATTTGCCAATTCAAGCATACTAGGGAAGGGGGGTTCTGATGAGGGAGATGGAAACAAAGCTTTGGTATTGAGTCACTCCATTACCCCACTTTCCCCAATGGAAGCCAGGGACTGACTGGGTAGCATCTCAGATACATGGTAAAAGGCCTTGGTCTACTAGGTATACCTCCTTTGATCCTGCTCTTTTGTTATCCCCACTCTGACATACCTAACCTCTTTATTTGCCCTATGCACCAGCTGACAAATCAGGAAGATGAGTAGGCGATGTGTTTGGTGCCTAAGATGGAGCATTGTTGGATACACAAGCCTGCTCTTCTTCCTCATCATCATTCTAGGTGCTGTGATGAAGAGGAGGAGGGTTGATATGGGACTCATCTTACTGTTAGCTTCTCTTTGCAGAAATGGACTTTGTAAGACTCCCAGTTCTTCTAGTTTATTTTATTTCTCAGACCCTGGATACTAATTTGGTTTAAGAAATTTACTTATTTGTGCTGCCTGGGGCTTCCTTATTTGTCCTGCTCAATTTTTGAAGGTGAGGAGTCATGGCTTGGCTATTTTCATAGATGCTGTGTTGGCTGCCCTGTCAATATTGACTTTAGGTCATTCCCCTCTCATCATGTTGTATTGTGCGGCACTGGCTCTCCAAGGCCTATGCAGAGACTTTTAACTTGAAGTATTTGTTCTTCAGAAGCTGCGGATCCTGACTCTGTCCCTGCCAGTTCTACTGGGGCTCCTAACTTTGTTACCCTGGTCTTTTTTTACTGTCTCATTTGAAAAGGTCTGAGAAAAGCATCCACATTCTAGGCAAACTGCTAGGCACAGCAGTTTGGCTTGCACTCTTAACATTGCTTCAGTCTTGAAATGTCTGGTGGGTGGAGCTGAGCCAAGGGAAGTTCTTAAAGAAAAATAATGCATTTGCTTCAGAAACCTGATAAGACTTTGAAACACTCTGATGGGGAGAAATAGACTGCCTTCGGAAACGGAAATAAAAATTAGAAAGTGTTAGGTCTGCCTTTCCTCTTCACCTGCCTAAAACCAGTAATCACCTGTCAATAACCTGATTGTGAGTCAGCAAAGGACTGCAGACTCTGAGGTCACTTCCTCATCTGCTGAGGTCACTTCCTGAATCACTCCCCCACCCCCCTGCCAGACTCTCTTCTGCCTCCCACCTTCCCTTGTATAATCATACTCACCCACAGTCCCCTTCCTCTTTTTCCTTCCCTTCTTTCTCCACATGTCTCCAACTTCTGCAGGCTGGCAGTTTGCTATCTCCCTCAATAAACTTTTCTGCCTGAACCATTTGGCAGTTTTTTGGGCAAGCCTTACAGTAAGTTTTCCTTTGCAAAATTAGTACCTCATGGGTACTGTTGGGAGCATTGGGTGGAGGAGCTCTGATGATTCAGTGAAAAGGGGCTGTGCTCTTGAGAAAAGATATGTAAGTCTCAGAGGATGCTGAGTATATAGTAGATATGTGATAAGTACATGATAATTAGAACATCCAGAAGACTGAGAGCCCGAAATGGGACCCTACGAGTTACAAAGAGAAATGTACATGTGGGACTGAAAGGAACAGGGGTACTGATGGTACAGATCAAGATCTACTTATGAGGGGCAAGGCACATGCTAATTCATAAACCATGGCTCAGAAGGGACAACCATGCTTCAACTTGAGTGCCCATCATGTGTTGGGTGCTTCACCTACATAATTTCAGCCAATCATTACCAGGTTCTTTCTGTGAAGTGGGTGATGCCACCAAGGATCACAGCTATTTCATGAGGCCACCCCTTTTTCTTTGAGGAAGAAACAGGAACAGAAACTTCATTGTGGGTAGAGGCAACACACACACACACACACACACACACACACACACACTCATCCCTCCTCCCCAGTGGGCATGTGGCCATATACACTATGGGAAGTGGTCCTGTCCTGTGGTGGAGGAAGGAAGCCAGGCCATGGTGGCCTTTGCTAGCATGAGCTTAGCAGAGCTGGATCTACCTAGTCCTGGCAGCCTCGGAGCCTCTGGGGTATGGATTTCTCTAAAGCTGCCCCCGACCCCTCACTCTTCCTCTCTCCAAGGACTTGTTGGCCAGATGCCCAGGCTGTGCTGATAGAGAACTGACACATTTCCTAAAATAGCAAGCCTTGTCACTCCCTACCCCCACCCCCCCCATCATTCCCTTTGGCTGAACTGGTTGGGGCCTCTTCAGCCCAATGATAAATCTTTCTTGATGTGTTTGTTCCACCAGAAGAAATTTGGGCATAAGGGAGTGAATCTTTTGGGACCCTTTGGCCTGGGGCTAGTTTGCTGCCAGTGGGATGTGAAGCCATTTTATCTTGGGAGGTGGATAAGAGTTTGTTTTCTTATTTCCTGTGGAAAAGGGAGAAAAGAAGGTCGATGGGTTGGGGCATGGCTCAAGTGGTAAAGTGCTCTGTCAAGCAAGAAGAAAGGAGGAGAAGGAAAAGAAAGAATGAGGAGGAGGAGGAAGAGGGGGAAGAAAAAAAAGAAGAGGCAAAAGAAGAAATTTCTGCTTTAGGAGCCTCAACAACTACTCAGCTGAGTTCTTTTCCTTTTTGTAGCTGCCCACGCTCTATGCTTAGCATTAGAAGAACTGAATTCAAATCCAGGTTACATCATTTCCCTTGTCAGAAGGGCTTTCAACAAATTTTCCTGAGACTTGTTTTGCTCATCTGTGTAATGGATGTAACAATCTCTGTCTGGCCTACTCACAAAGCCATAGGATTGTCCTCTGTCTGCTGAGCAAAAGCCACCTTATACTTTCCAAGCTAATAAGAGATAAGTGTTTGTGTGCTTAGTGATAACACATGCCCACAGGGCCAGGAACAGGAAAGACAAGCCACAGCCGACCAGTCTACTCTGAGAGCTTCTTTTTTGTGACTGACTGGGTCAGCCTCTCTTCCTCCCCAGCTGGCTTCTCTTTCACATTGATTGTAAGAATAAGCAGGCATGCATTACCTCCTGGTAACTCCATCTACTGTTTGGATTTTACTGGGCGGCCTTAATTCAGTGTTCCAGCTTGTGGGATTCGTTGGTGGTAGTGGTTCATTTTGGAATGTGGTGGGGGAGTAAAGGGTTGCTTGTTTATTTTTTCTTTCTCATGCAATAAATTGATCTGAACTTGGATTTTTACCTAATGAAGCTGAATTTCACACCCTTTCTTTTGTAAGGGTGTAGATTTTACTTTGTTTCTCTTTCTTTTGTGTGGTGCTAAGGATGGAGTATAGGGCTTCCTGTATGGTAAACATTCACTGTACCACTGAGTGCAACCCAATTTATTTCATTCTTTAAATCTTGTTTGTTTTTTCTGTCCAGGACTCACTTAGAAAAAAAAGAATAAAAGGGAAACAATATTCTCCTAATAAACAAGTTTCTGACTTTGCTTATGTTTAGACAGGGAGAGGTCATTCTAGGAATATGGGATGGCAACTTCCTCATTTCCTTCCTCGATGTGTAATTTGCCTCAAGAGGAGTAAGGATGGAAGGGGAGGGCCATTCGCCGTGAAGACCTTGCTTCACATGCATTCTTGGTGATATGCTACAGTGTTTGGCCAGACCTGCAACAGGATCATAAATATAGGTCCTGATCCCTCTGCTGCTGGGAATGGGAAAAAGTCAGGGGTACGGTTCCTACCACCTCCTCCCTGCTGAAATAGACTGGAGCCTGGGGAAGGCAGTGAGGGTCAAGGGTGGGGGACAAGAACTGTGCTCCCCTCTTGACAGGGTTGACTCTGGGTGTTTTGAGTGGAGTGGAGAAAGAGATACCACAGCAAAGACAAAGGCAGATGGCTAAACCAGAACACATGCCAGCAATCTTTGAAACTATCTTGCCAAGAGCCCCTTGTGAGCAATGCAGTAACTCTCCAATTCCCTACGTAGAGGCTGGAAACAGTGCTCATTCTTCAGAGTCATTAGGGGGAGGGGGCTGGGAATATGGTTTCACAGTAGAGTGCTTGCCTTGCATACATGAAGCCCTGAGTTTGATTCCTCAGCACCACATAAACAGAAAAGCCAGAAGTGGTGCTGTGACTCAAGAGGTGGAGTGCTAGCCTTGAGCAAAAAGAAGCCAGGGACAGTGCCCAGACCCTGAGCCTCAAGCCCTAGGACTGGCAAAAAATAAAAATGAAAAAGGGGTGGGGGGAGGGATGAGTAATGTCCCTGTGCTGGAGGGACTTGAGATTAGAGCCATCCCCAAACAAGAAAGAGAATGACATTTTACCTGAGTTGCCTTTGGCCTCTTGAACTCATAGAGGGGAGTGGATTTATAATCTGCTTGCCTTCCTTTATTCCTCTTTACTATTTGTATAATAACGTGTTTGTATACAACATGTTCTGGGTAGAGATGGATACATCCCAATAAGAAGCTCAATAGTCTTGATAAGTGGATGTCTGTGCACAATCTCTTGTTTTTTTTTTCATCTTCTATTTCTCTTTTTTTTTAATTTACTTTTATTGAAAAGGTGATGTGCAGAGGGTTACATTTACATAAGTAAGCTTTGAGTACATTTGTTTTTTTTTTTTTTTTTGCCAGTCCTGGGCCTTGGACTCAGGGCCTGAGCACTGGCTTCTTCCCGCTCAAGGCTAGCACTCTGCCACTTGAGCCACAGCGCCGCTTCTGGCCGTTTTCTGTATATGTGGTGCTGGGGAATCGAACCTAGGGCCTCGTGTATCCGAGGCAGGCACTCTTGCCACTAGGCCATATCCCCAGCCCCAAGTACATTTGTTTTTAATCATTGTTATCCCATTCCTCATTTTCTCCCACTTACCTCTTCCTCTCCCCCCACCCAAAGTTGTTTTTTTTTTTTTTTGGCCAGTCCTGGGGCTTGGACTCAGGGCCTGAGCACTGTCCCTGGCTTCTTCTTGCTCAAGGCTAGCACTCTGCCACTTGAACCACAGTGCCACTTCTGGCCATTTTCTGTATATGTGGTGCTGGGGAATCGAACCCAGGGCCTCATGTATACGAGGCAAGCACTCTTGCCACTAGGCCATATCCCCAGCCCACCCCCCCACCCAAAGTTGTAAGGTTCATATCCAACATAGTGTCAAGTGAGTATCCATGTTGCATTGGTTCATCCTTTGCCCTGCTGTTTCTGTGATTTGCTTTGACTTCCACAGATCGATTAATCTTACATACAACACACAAGAACAGCAAACTAAGAGGAATGAAAGAGGAAAAAAAAACCCACAAACCCTACAGACAGGACATCATCTTAAGGGCCAGGTTATGCAGCTTGAGGGGCAGGGATGAGGTGTTTCAACACCAGCCTCAAGTCAAACACAGACTCAAGTCAAACACAGCTTGTCCAAGAGCGGCCCTCGGGATCCCAACCTCAGCTTCTGCGCCTGTTCTGTTTCCTTCCTCCTGCCTTTGAAGGTCTGTCAGTCATAGATTACACCGCTAAGTGTTTTTCACTTGTCTGTGTCAGACTTCTAAAGATGGCCAGGATCACCTCGGAGACAAGGCTTTAGTGTTGGACCTCCTTTCTCACCTTGGACAGCCTTTTGGTTTGGGTTCCAGCACATTGCTTTGGTCTACACAGAGCATGCAGGGCTTCAGTCTAATTGAGGAGATAAGACTTAGACATATGCTAGTGTCTTTTAAAATATATTAATTGTCAGGAGATCTCAGAGGGCTTGATGTGGGTTCTGGGGGACAGTTAGGATTTGCATAAATGGAAAAGAGCAAAGAGCATTCTTGGCAGTAGGTAAGACTTCAGCAAGCACTCAAAGATGGGAATGTGGTTAATGAATTCAGAGAGCAACGGGTAAACTCGTTTGCTAAAAATATTTATCAAGCATTTTCCATGTATGAGGCACATGGCAGACACACAGTAAGGGCAAAGAATGATCTTTGTTCAAGCAATTCTGTAGACTGTGAAATGTCCCCAGTCAAATAGAAAAGGCCTGGGAGAAGTCTAAAGCATAAAGCTGGAGGCAAGAATTGAGGGTACAGGAAAGTGTCAACCCTCCCAGCACAGAGATCCAGATGAGTCCAAAATGTGCGCTCAGGAAATAATCTTAGTAAAGCTGCAGATTATGTTTAAAGCAAACATTTACAAAGAGGATTGGCATGAGGAATGTGCAGTGAGAGTGAGTGATTCCATGTTGCAGAGCTTCCAGTTTGCCACAGAAGAGTCAGCCAGCAAAAGCAGAGAGAAAAGAAATCAGAGGCTAAGCATACCTGTGTTTTAATAGTGATCCTCGCTGCCGAGGGCCTGATGTTTGTGATGCTGTGTGTGACAATGCTATTGTCTTGGTGACAGTGGCAGCAAAGTCTCACAGGCTCAGCAAGACCTTTCCAGTTAGTAGATTCTTTGGCTTTTTAAACTGGGCCCAAAAAGTTGCTTTAGTTTCCTCTCCCTGAACACAATGGAATGCCTGTGGCCCCTGAAATAGAATAGCAATAGACAGGACTCTGTCATTTTAGTAGAAAAAGTGACTAATAAGTGACTAATAAGGCAGATAGTTTGGGCTTTGGAATTTTCTCACCTACCCTGGACTTGGACAAATTCTAAGGTTTCTCAAAAATAAGTGAATTTGATTTGTGTAAAAGATGGTACATAATCATTTCAGGTACATTTAAAACACACACACACACACACACACACACACACACACACACACACACACACGGTCTTTGAGCATTTTATGCTCAAGGCTGGCACTTTACCCCCTGAGCTACAGCTCAACTTCTGGCTTTTTGGTGGTTAATTGGAGATGAGTCTTGTGGACTTTCTTGCTCATTGCTGGTTTCAAACCACAACCCTCAGATCTCAGCTTCCTGAGTAACTAGGATTGCAAGCATGAGCCACCAGCACTCGGTTCATTCAATGGGTATTTTTGTCCCTACTATGTTCAAGTCACTCTTAGTAGGCACAAAACTAAAGACCTACTTATAAAAGCCCTACCCAACTAGCTTTCAAATGCTAAAACACAAGATATAATAAGCCAGCTGGGATGCACAAAGAATTCCACCTTCTAGTCTTTTCCAGCAGAAGTGGGAAGGATGGAGACACGGGAATTCTCCAGTAGCTTTGTGCAGTCATTTGGCCATCAACTTCAGCCTCATTCACAATGGGGACTTTGGAAGCTACTAAGTTTTAGAAGAAGAGGTCCGCAACCAGGCTGGGGTCTATGGGAGGCATTAGGCTGAGTGGCAGGAGAAAGATGAGGAGCTAAACTCCAGGTGGAGTCCAGTGAGGGAGGATGAACTGGCTTACCTCCCATGAAGCTGCTCTATTCTGTACGCAGAAACCCTTGGCCTGCTTTTCACCGGGGCTCTGACAACTTTATCTAAATTAGCCTGCTAGATAGAAAGGTTTGGTTTCAAGAACTGGTCCAGGTGATACAGAATTTGATGGTGAGTTTAAGAGGCCCTTACAGAGGAGAGGGGTGCTGTAGGATTCAGTCTTTCTGTGCTCCTGCTCATTCCTGTGAAAAGCAGACATAACCAAGAGAGGAGAGACTGACAACCCAGGATGGTGTTGGCACATGTGCTGTGGGAGACAGCCCAAGTTACCTTGTTTACTTCCAGACTGCCAGCAACATAGTGATCTCCATGAAAGGTCAATGGATTCCTCTTCCTTGCTCTTCCGCCACCTCCTCCCTCTCCTTGACGCCTCTCTTTCTTCTCTTTCAAATCAAGGTTTCCACCAATATAAACAATATTTACTAAAACAGTTCCAGGCTAGAAAGAATGGAGACTGTAGCTCCTGAGTTTATTCTGGGAGGCATCTCTGACTCACTCTGAGATCTGATCTTTTTTTTTTTTTTTTTTTTTGCCAGTCCTGGGCCTTGAGCTCAGGGCTTGAGCACTGTCCCTGGCTTCTTTTTGCTCAAGGCTAGCACGCTGCCACTTGAGCCACAGTGCCACTTCTGGCCGTTTTCTGTATATATGGCGCTGAGGAATCAAACCCAGGGCTTCATGTATACTAGGCAAGCACTCTTGCCACTAGGCCATATTCCCAGCCCCTAGCTGATCTTTTGTACCTCAGTTCTCCTACCCATGAAAGCAAGATGATACTTGCCTTCTGCAGACCACGTGGCTGTGGGAATCTCACTCGAAGAGAATAAAGAATGGCTACTGTCAGTATCTTGAAGGAGCCAGAATTTTGACCTCAACATGGTGCCCTGAAAAATCTTTCTTTCCAAGTGAAGCCTATTTCATTGTGTGTGTGTATTTATATATATGCACATATATTTCTACCTCTTAACCATTCTTGACAAGTAATTGATCATGAGAATCTATTAGTAATTAACAATAATTGCTATTTATTGAGTACTTCAATGTGTCAGGAACTCTGCTAATATCATATTATCTTGAATTCTTAAAATATATGTGGAAGAGAAGCTGGGTGCAGTGGCTCATGCCTGTCATTTTAGCTACTCAGAAAACCGAGATAGAGAAGATCGTGGCTTGAGGCTAGCCGAAGCAAAAGTTCACAGCTCTCCTTCTCAATGGAAGATGCTGGGTGTTGATGACAGGCACCTGTCATCCCCGTGATGGCAGGAAGTGAAACTAGGAGAACAGGAGTCCAGTCTAGCCTGGGCAAAAAGAAAAAAAATATAACTACCTCAAGAAAACCAGTGCAAAAAAGAGCTGCAGGTATGACTCAGTGTTACAACACCAGGCCTAGCAAGCACAAGGCCTTTAGGCCCTAAGATCAAATGCTTGGGACCTATATCAGCACACACACACACACACACACACACACACACACACACACACAGATATACAAAAGGATATATATATATATAATATGAAAGGTTATATATACTTATGAAAGAGTATATACATATTATATGAAAGGATATATATGTGTGGGTATATGTATACATATATATGAAAGAGGTATTACTGGAAACTCAATGCTTGTAGAAATTCAGCTCAATGGGGTCAGACAGCTCAGGTAGTAATTAGTAGATTACTAAGTAATAATAAGGTCCAGCTGGCTTCGAAGTGCTACCTTTTCCACTAAACTCCACTAGCTGCTGGTCATTCTTCTCAGATTTCTGAGGGCAAATGAGCGGAATCTGCCTAGAAAAGGCAGTTCCTGGAAGAAAGATGACTACAGAATTCTTGGGTGCTAAAACGAGGCTTTTTCTTTTTTTCTTTCTGTATACTACATCCATAGTACTGGTGAAATTGTGTCATGTAATGACCACTGCTATTGTGTGTATTGGGTGCTGGAAGTACCAACACCACCCCCTGCAATGTGCTTAGGTCAGTTGCGACATAAAACAGTCTCCTGCTCTTTTTTCTCTGCAGTTGGCTGAAATGCCATTTGAAATTGAACCTACCCTTTCTGGTATGGAAGACTGTATCCTTCTGGTTCATAGCATTGTGAAGATTTCAGAAAAGGAAAGGCTTTGTCTCATTGCACACCCAGGCCTGTCTCCCCTCTTACACTCTGGAGAAGCAGCGGGCTCCTTGCTCCCCATCTGAGCACTGGTTCAGAGCAATGGAGGCAAGTGGTCTCACAGCTCAGCTGCTCCTAGAGGCCCAGCTTTCTGGCGACATCACTTAGCTGGAAGCTGTTAACTTTGCCCTACTTTGTTTCATTGAAGGCATCTGACCTTTTTGGGGGGGTGATATTTTCAGAGCATGGGTGTGGTGGCTGATGAGTTGAAACCTGTTTTAATTACCCATTGAAGCTGGCTTTAGGAGTGCTATTACTTGGCTTCACAATAGCAGCTTGCAAAACAGTTTCCAGCTTGCAAAACGCAGCCAGGCCCCTGTTGCCATAGGCCCAAGCCTCCAAAGGGTTTGCAAGCATTCGGTTCTGGCACATGGTGCCTTGACATATCATCCTTGTGTTCCACGTCCTCTAAATGTCATTGCCTCAGAATTGTGGATTTGCTAGCTTCAGCTGCCAGGCCTTCGGTAACCTCCTTAGAGGACCCTGTGAGACCTGCGGAGCAGGAGTCCCCTGCCCTGTGCCTCCATTAGTCCTGCAGACAAGGGTTTTTGTTTTTTGTTTTTGCCAGTCCTAGGCAGTGAACTCAGGACCTGAGCACTGTCCCTGGCTTCTTTCTTTGCTCAAGGCTAGCACTCTGCCACTTGAGCCACAGCGCCACTTCTGGCCGTTTTCTGTATATGTGGTGCTGAGGAATTGAACCCAGGGCCTCATGTATACGAGGCAAGCACTCTTGCCACTAGGCCATATTCCCAGTCCTTTGTTTTGTTTTTAATTTTCTTTTTTTCTTTCTGTATACTACATCTATAGTACTGGTGAAATTGTGTCATGTAATGACTACCAATGCTGTGCGTATAAGACTTTGTTTTCAGTACTCTTTGTGGTAGTCACCACCTGGATAGTTATTTAGGTAATGATATACAATAGGCAGAGATTTAGAATCCATCTTACATATGTTAACATTTTGTTTTCCTAACTTTCTAATCTTCCCAGGAAATGATGTATTACAAATTACATCTATATATTACATATGCTTATACATAATATATAATATACAACTTATAATATGCCTTGTTACATGTCATATATTTATATGAATGCACATATGCTTATTAACTATATATTATATTACTAATATTAAATATGTTATTCATAATAAGTACATTTTTTCCAGTGAAGAGCATCAAACCCAGGTTGTGCACAGGCTAGGCAAGTGCTCTACCATAGAGCCATCTCACCAGCTCCCAAAAGTACAATTTTCTAATATCTAAAACCTATCCCTTGTAGTATAAAAGTTAAAAAATGTAAGCCTTTGTGATCTGCATTTATAAATATTACATATTCAGTGTAACAATGATAATTTTGATAACTAGAGGCAATCAACACCAGAGACTACAATATAATACTGCAGTCAATCAATGATATTCGCTCACAAAAGTTGATACACGTGGACTTGGCCCTTTCCCCCTTCCCTAGCTGTTCCGAAATTGTATACTGTTGTTTGTTTTCTTTGCCCTAACCCCTTACTACTCTCCGCTTTCATTTCTCCCTGTTGCCACACACTCTGTTGCTTCTGGTCTACAGCCTTATTTCTCACAGGATAAAAGAATCTTGAGATTGATTATGAGCCCTAGGATTTTAAGTTGTTTTTTTTTTTTTTTTGTCCAGTCCTGGGGCTTGGACTCAGGGCCTGAGCACTGTCCCTGGCTTCCTTTTTGCTCAAGGCTAGCACTCTGCCACTTGAGCCACAGCACCACTTCTGGCTGTTTTCTAGATATGTGGTGCTGGGGAATCGAACCCAGGGCTTCATGTATATGAGGCGAGCACTCTTGCCACTAGGCCATATTCCCAGCCCCAGCCCTAGGATTTTAAAAGCTTCATAATTATATACCAGGAGGGGAGACAATGGCTGATTCTAATACCTTAGAAATAGACGGAATTTATCGTGGGATAGAAGAACCAACAGCATTGGTGCAGTAAGACACTGGGAGCATGATTTAATGCAATCTTCTCTAGCTCTGTGAATGTCTCACTACCTGTAGACAGAGAAGGGAGAAGTCTGTTAGGAATTGCCATCACAGGTGAAAAGAGGGAATTTTTCTCTCCATAGTGGAAGCAAAAATTGGGAGAGAAAACATAGCAAGCAACAGATCAGAGCAAAGTTGGGCCCTGTCATTCTGCTGCCAGCAACAGTGAGCTCTGTTGGTCTCCTTCAATAGCAACAGAGTTTTGGACCATAATTCCCTTGAGCAGTAGAGTCCCGAAGCATGTTTAGGAATGGTGGGGATTCCGTAGAAAACTCAGACTTACAATAACAACACTTGGTGAAGAATGAGGAATCACATTGTGGCTGGGAATATGGCCTAGTGGCAAGAGTGCTTGCCTCATATACATGAAGCCCTAGGTTCAATTCCTCAGCACCACATATATAGAAAAGGCCAGAAGTGGCGCTGTGGCTCAAGTTGGTAGAGTGCTAGCCTTGAGCAAAAAGAAGCCAGGGACAGTGCTCAAGCCCTGAGTTCAAGCCCCAGGACTGGCAAAACAAACAACAACAACAAAAAAGAATGAGGAATCACATTTCATGGTGAGTCTTGATTACCCACATTTGACATATTTAGAAAACAAATCGGAATAGAACAAACTACAGTCCTTACTCTCCTAGAGAATCGCAGTGTCATGAAACAATTAGGGCATCAACACAGACACATAGTATAGGGATGTGAACAGAGTTAGGGTCATGGGTAAAGAGAAAAAAAATATTGAGTGTGAGTTGGATCTGAGATTGACTAACCTCAGTGATCCCAAAGGGAGGAGAGTTTTCATTCTTGGGAATCTCCTCATGTGGTTGATGTTGTTCTTTGTGACATGCAACTCAATCATGCTGACAAGGAGCCAAGGCTTACACTTCCCTCATTTGTTCTATCATATTGAATTTTGTTTGAAGAGAACATTTTTCCCCTCTCACAGAGGAAAATACTAATAGCATCGGGCAATGAAACTTAAGATTCAGGTAAAAACCAGCTGTCCAAGGGGGCAGTGCCATTATACATCTGGGTGGCCTCTGCAGAATCACTGAAGACCAGTGACTGTGGGGATTACAGACCACTGAGTACAGCCTCCCCTCCCCCCCCCCACCTGCCACTGATAAATCTGCAGTCCGGAAAAGATCTTGTGCAAATTCAGAGTTGCAGATGACATGAATCTACATTCTCCTGAAGAGAGGTCAACTCTGCAGAGTAGCTTTGAGCACACGATGTCCAGAGGGATTAAAGTTCTTGGCTGGAGAAGTATCTTAATAAAATACAAACTAGGGTCATGATTAAGCACAAATTATCAGTCATATTTCATTGTGGAAAAGATTTGCTTTCCTTTACTGCCCTCTTTTCTTCTTCCTCTATTCTGCCTAAAGCAGATGGCCATTTGGGTCATGCAAGCATCTTTGCTAATAACTAGCATAGAGAAGACCATGTTGACTCTCTTGATTGGGGGTAAAGGCTAGATGACATTCTACTAGACAAGGCAACTCTCAGGGACTTTTCTGTGTTTTTCCAAGTGATAATTTCCACAACAAAGTGAAACTCAAGATGCAGCAGAATAAGTTTCATAATGTCTCATTTCGACCTAGATCAGGAGTTGAAACTAAAAATCTCTCTGCAAGTCATTGGGGTCATTGGTGACTAAAATAATGACTCTCTTTAGGAAAACTGACATTGAGAAAATGCACTTATGTGTGTGTGCATGTATATGTTTGTGTTGGTGTGTGTGTGTGTAAGTTATTTAGGAGGCTGAGATCAGAATATTGAAGTTTGAAGCCAGCTTAGGCAGGGGGACTTGATCTCCAATTAATCACCAGAATGCTGGACTGGAGGCATGGCTCTATTAAAAAAGCAACAAGACACCAAAACCCAAAAAACCTATTTTGGAGCTTAATAAATGGCATAGTCATTTTTAAAACATTACTGTATTTGTGTGTATTCTTTTTTTTTAAGGTCTAAAGATTGAACGCAAGATCTCCAGAATGCTAGCAAGCACTCTGCATGTTAGCCACACCCTTGACAGCATGCTCCATTGTTCTTTGACAAGGGGTTGTGTGGTTCCTCTTCTTCCTTAGTCCCCAGGGGTAGCTAGGTGAAAAGTGAGGTGCTTTGATTGGATAAACTACTGATGATAAACCCACTGCCAAGGTTAAATTTTTTCCTTTCAAATTTCTTTCCTTACATATCTTTCCACAGAATTTAAGTTTTTCAAATTGGCCCATTGAAGACCCTAAACACATAGCTTTTAGTTCTCCATTTCCAAACTATTAGCAGTTTCCAAAGAGTGACTCCTGAGACAGGCAGTGTGATTCAAATTGTAGAGCAAGATCTGGAATTCAAAATCTAGTCCAAGCAAATGAATGAATGAATGAATGAATGAATGAGTGGTCCTTGGACCAGCAGCATCAGCATGACCTGAGAGTTTAGAAGACAGGTAGATTGTTGAGTTCCACCAGGCCCCACTGAATCAGATGCTCTGTGGTTGGCCAACAAGCTATGCTTATGTAAGCCTTCCAGGGGACACTAATACACAGGTAAGTCACACAAACACTGGACTACAGCATGAAGCACTCCCTGGTGTTTGCTTCAGAAGGACTTTGTACTCTAGCCCCATCCTGTCCCCTTCAGCCTCATGGTGCTCCCTAGCACATGTTCTGTGCCCTTATGAAGCGGAAAAGGGCCCATCACTTCCATTCCATCCTGCTTTCTTACTTTGAAGGCTCTTCTGACTGGGATTATTTCCCTTTTCCCACTTCAATTATTTGCCTAAAAGCTTTGAAATTCTTATATACTGGCAGGCATGCTTCTGGTGAGGGATGTTTTTCAGTTTTAGAAGCAAAAGCGGCTATCTGCTGTTACTCACAGGCCCATTAATCACCCTAATAGAACCCCAGTAGCACTGAAGGGTTTCTTCAGGTGACAGTTGGCAAAACAGCCTCTAATCAGCACATGGGTTAACTATCATTTGCTCATTGTTTCCCTCCTGAGAGCCTCCAGAAGCAAGTGTCATGGCAGATGATTCAGTCCAGATCAGATGGGAAAACAGAATGTAAGATCAAATCCCACTGATTTGAGCCATGAACAATAATGACAACCTATATTTAAGCGGCATGAGCCTTGATAATTATCTCTTGCAGTATCTAGCCTCCCCAGCCTGGTGCATCCTCAGGATTAGGGAAACATTCTAATATTGAAGTACTGGAAAAGCCTGGTAGGCTCATAAAGAGTGCATATGGAAAGTGCACCACATGTTCTAAGCAATGTGTTCACTTCTACTGGGTTCTACATGCCCAAATGACCACCTTCATTTACAAGGACTTGAAGTAAACTTGAGGCCAACGTCCTAAACTCTCAGCTCTCTCTGTTGCAGCGATGAAAATGGTGTCTATAGGTATGATCCACACAGTCTTTTAAGGGGTCAGCCAAGATATCTGCAGTCATTTGGAGTCTGAAGTTCAGGTTTAAGTTTATGGCACCATTTGTTATGAGTGTTGTAGATGTGAGAACCAACCAACTTTTCACTAATGGTTAATGATGACATTCTTTGCTACATATTTGAGACATTCGAACTACCTAGTATGACCTATCTTAAAAAAAAAATCACTAGGTGCAATGGCTCAGGCCTATTTAATCCTAGCTACTTAGAAGATTGGAGAATTGCGGTTCAAGGCTACCCAGGGCATAAAAGTATGTAAGAATCTCAGCCAGTGGGTGTGTATATTGTCACATAGCCTTTATCCCTATGACAGGGAAATAAAAATGGCCGGCACCATGACATGTTTATGTCATCCCCAGCAACTTCCAGAAGCACGATAAGGAGATCACAGTCCAGGCTAGCTTGCATAAAACATGATCTTACCTCAAAAATGGCCAGGGCAAAGAGGGGCTAGTTAGTCAGGGCCCAAGTGGCAGAACACCTGCCTTATAAGCATGAGGCATTGAGCTTCCCAGAACTGCCAAAAGTCAAAAGTAAAATAATTTTTCCTTTTAAATGAGCCAATATTTCCTTTCAAATTTGGGAATAGTCATTTGTTCAATATCCTTTTCCCTCTTATTCTTCAAGAGAATAAGTTTTAGAATATTTTTTTTAAATCTAGGATGCCTTTTAATGATCCTTCAATTGGATTTTGCTAACTCAGGGTGACTTTTCTTCTACTCTCTGTTTTCCTTTTTTGGTAAACTTTAACAATAATAGAGGAAAGTTAGAGGGTGAGTCCTGTATTATTATACCAATGGAGGGAGTACAGTCTCAGAATGGGCAAAGTTCACTGGCCTTGGCAAAGCTGGCATGCTAAGTACTCACTGAAGGGACCCTGGGATTCAGGACTCAGCCCAGGCTGGACCTCTTCAAACCCCACCCCCACCCCAGGAGGGTCAAATGCTCTAGATTAGCTAAGAAGGGTGAGAAGAAATGGGGGTGGATGAGGGAGGCAAGATATTGATATTGATGTAGCTATTTCCCTTTATCAATATAGCCACTGTAGGTGCCCTCTGTGGGTCTCAGTGGAGGGAAGATACCAAGCTTTGTCCTTTCTTTCTGGTGACAGCCATGATAAAGCTCCATTCAGCATCCCTATGGCCCTTGTTACCATAATTTAGCTGACTAATGCCAGTGTCTGCCTTGTCCCATGAATTCATACACATTTGATTTGAGGCTCAGTTTGACCTTCTCATCTCTCCCCTTGCTACTTTTGGATACTATAGTGGGTTGAGTAATGGCATCCCAAAAAGTTATGTCTAAGTCCTAATTCTCAGAACCCGTGAAGGTACACCTGTGGGTGAAGAAAGGCCTTTGGAGACATAAGAATTTTGGGATGAGATCATTCTCTTATAGTGAGAGTCTTTTTAAGAAGAAAAGAAGAAGGGTTGAGGGTATATCTTTATGGTACAGCATGCGATTATCATTCACCAAGGCCCTGGCCTGGGTTCATTCCCCAGCATCAACACACACACACACACACACACACACACACACACACACACACACACTCACGAGAGAGAGAAAGAGAGAGAGAGAGAGAGAAAGACAGACAAATAGAAACACAAAGAGAGAGAAAGGGAGAGACCAGTCACATAGACATAGACATAGAAGAGAAAGCTATAGGTGGAGGCAGGCATTGCAATAGGCCATAGACAAAGAATACCAAAATTTGGCAGCCATCTTCTCTCTTGGATGCTAGGAAAGCCATATGCAGTAAGTAGCTGTCAGAGCACACAGAGGAACCACCCCAACAACACCTTGACTTAGCAGTTCTGGCCTCCCCCAAATGTGAGAGTGTCTGTTTCTGTTGTTTTAAACCACCCAGTTTGTGATCATTTGTTGTGGCAACCTAGGAAATTGGTACAATGGTGATAGGAATGTAATCCGAAAAAGACCTTCAAGAGCAAAGCATATCAACCCACATGGTTATCTTTTCAACAGCACCTTGGAGGCTGACCACAGCCAGGGCTTAGAAGTATTGAGGAGAATAGTGCTGGGTCATGTGTCGTTAGCCCTGGGGTTCCCTCCTAAAGCTAGGGGATGGTGGTGGCAGATAACAATCCTTCCTTCCTTCCTTCCTTCCTTCCTTCCTTCCTTCCTTCCTTCCTTCCTTCCTTCCTTCCTTCCTCCCTCCCTCCCTCCCTCCCTTCCTTACTCTCATTCTCTCTCATATTCTATTCTCTGTTTTTCTCTCTCTGTCTCTCTTTCTCTCTCTGACTCTCTGTCTGCTGGCACTGGGGCTTGGACTCAGGGCCTTAAATTACATGTTTGGCTTTTTGCTGCTTAATTGGAGTATCACTGACTTTTCTACCTGGGCTGACTTTGAACTGGGATCCTCAGATCTCAGCCTCTTGAGTAGCTAGGATTACAGATATCTGGATTTACCACCCATTCTTACAGTTGGGCAAGTGAGAGGACAAGCATGCAGCTCTTTCTACTGTGGTGAGAGGGGAGAGTGAAGGGGGTGCTCCTTTGAGCAGACTCAGAACTTTCCAATCACTTTCCCTAATCTTCCCATCCATATAGCAGTTAGACTACAAATAGTTTTCTTTCTTTCTTTCTTTCTTTCTTTCTTTCTTTCTTTCTTTCTTTCTTTCTTTCTTTCTTTCTTTCTTTCTTTCTTTCTTTCTTTCTTTCTTACAAATAGTAATCATTTTCAAATGGAGAAAGCAATGCACTATTCGAAATCAGAGACAAGACCTCCTCCCATCCTCATGCTCTCTTGGCTTTACCTCTCCTGGCTCCAGCTCTTTCCACCTGGCAGCAGAGCAGCATGGCTGGAAGCAAAAGTGGAGGGAGGCTGAGGGTGACCAGCAGGTATGTGTGTGCAGGTGAGGCACACTGGGAGCCACGGAGGCCAAGGTGGGGCATGGCTTGCTTCAGCTGTTTGGCTTCTATCATTGTAAAATGCTGGAAGTGCATGTTGGTGTTGACATGCAAGGATCTCAATTTGCCCTCAATTTGTTTTGGCTGAAAAGTTGTCTCACTTATAAATACAGAGATATTCTTTTCTTGCCAGTCTCTAAATGGCCTAGTGCTATATATAGTCTTAACGAAGACGGCTGTTAATACATTAATCCCATCTACAGTTGCTCTCATGTCCCTGACTTCATTTGAGACTCCTAGTAGGCAAGGAGATGGCTGGATCACACTAAAGGGAGAAAATGGAGGCTCATGCAACTTAGGCATGTAGATGGATAGCGAGAGAACAGGAGAGAATTCCAAGCAAGGGGAGGAGGCTGGGAAGGTGGAGAGACCCTTGGGGCTGCAGAGCAGGGTGTGGGGGCGAAAGTGCATGTGAGGATTCCAATGTGTCAAGTCTGGCCCCTCCAGAGCAAGCAAGCATACCACGAGGCTGGAAGGCACTTAACCAACACAGCTAAGCTGGAGATATGAATGAGATTAAGCATCTCAGCCCATACTTTATTTAAGGGACAGACATGAGCTTTAGGTTTACAGAGAGGAAGAACTGGAGCAGGGAACGTGCAGTCTGCATGTGTGTAATTAGCAGCCATGGTCATAGTTGTAGTTGGTCATCATCTCTGGTTCTCCAGGGTGGTTCAAAGAAGTCCTTATTTGAGAGACAATCTGGTTCTCTTGAGATAGTTGTCCCTGTTTGGGGGTGAGCTCATGATGGGGTGCTGTTCCTGGAATCCGTGGTGGATTGGAACTATGCCTGGGCACTTTTGAACACCTTTTGGAGTGTCTAGGACAGGATACTTTAAAAGCTGACACAAAGTGGTTTCAGTGACTCTTATCTTTGTGCCTTCAGCAGAGAAGGGCGATGAGTTATGGCCTGTATTGAGACAGACACTCCTTTCATAATTAACATGAGTCTGACAAAGTAAAGGAGGCAAACACAAAGTGAAGGTCAAGGTGTCAGACTTTTATTATGTTTTTGTTTATTATATTTTTAGTGTATTATGTTTTAGTTATCTTGTAGGCCCAAGCCAGGAATCAATGCTTCTTACCAAAAAGCAGTTTCTAAGAACCTGTTCTAAAAGAAACAGCCTGACATTTGAAAAGGCTCCTGAAGAGGCAGGTGTGGGTGATGAGGAAATCTAGCTAAATGGCAAGAAAATGAGGAATCCTGTGGTTTGTGGCAAAGGTTCCCATCTGGAGACTGAACACGCAATAAGAGATGGATTTTAAAGCAGGTGCTGGTGGTTCATGCTTGTAATCCTAGCTACTCAGGAGGCTAAAATCTGAGGATTAAAGTTCAAAGCCAGCCCAAGCAGGAAAGCTCATGAGGCTCTCATCTTCAATTAACTACCAGGAAGATGGAAAGTGGAGCTGTGACTCAAGTGGTAGAGTGATAGCCTTGAGGAAAAAGTTCAGGGACAGCATCCAGGCCCTGAGTTCAAGCCCTAGGACCCCTCCCCCAAGCACATACACAAAAAGAGAGAGACCAATTTTGGGAAAACTGTGTCTTCTCATCTCAATGCCTGCCCAACATAATGGTGCTTCATGCTCACACAATGAATGAACTCTTCAGTGCAGTAAAGGGTCGAGGCTGGTACTCTTTATTGGACTCTGGTGCTGTGTTATTGCATTGTGGGCCTGACTGTTGAATGGGATTTCCCTACACAAGACAGCATTTTGGGGGCACTAAGGGGACATTGCTGATGTATGTGGCCATTGAGTTGTTAGCTCAGCCAGGTCTGGGGCACTTTGAGAGGAGGGCTTGGCACCTCGGTAGGAGGCCTGTCCCCAGCTGGTCTCACACATCACATTTGCTTTTTAATTTGCACATATAAAATGAATTTCCCTCACCACCCTCTCCCCAGAGCCTCATCAATTAGAACTGCCTTTGTCCTTAGCATCCTTTTGTTGACCAGTTTGGAAATTAGTGAGAAGGGAGAAGAAAGGGGAGTTGTCTCTGGGAGCAGTGGCACTGGATAGCTGGCTGCTAATGAAGCGGCCCTGAATAGTGCGATTGTACTGCTGTTTATATAGTTTGTATTTTAATTTGCGTCCGTACCAGGCTCGGATCCCAAGAGTCATTCAGCCCTGTTTGGAGCTTTTATCTCCTTCCATGGAACCAAACTTGCCAGCTTATCATTTGCCTCAAGGAAATTAATGTGGGTTCCCCTCCCTCCACTTCCATCATGTGCTGTTGAATTGTTTATAGATCCATGGAGAAAAAGAAAGACTCCACAGAACCAGAGAGCTTTTCTCCACTTACGTCGTTAGCTCATCTCAGCTCTTTTCCTAACAGGTTTCTAGAGCCAAGTTCTGAAACAGAAGGGCCCAAAATGAGGTACGGGCATGTAGGGGAGTGGCTGGGGACAGACCCTCAAAGAGATGGGTTGAATTTCTAACAAAAGGAAAAGGAGGTCCATTCTATTTCCCCTTATCCTCTGCATGGATGCATAGTCCTATATTTTCTCTCCTTTTGTCAAACATGTCAGCAGAATATGATTCAAGAACCAACCCTAGCCAGTATTCCTTGAAAAGTAAATGGAAAGTTTTCAGTGTAACATTTAAAAGCTCTTATTTAGTCCCATTTAATTCTTGCTAAGAATTCTCCAGTGTGACTTCCTCAGTTCTGGTGCATCTATTTTCATTTAAGTGGTTGTTCCTACTTGTGAGCTGAACTCTGCTTCACACTTCAGCTAAGGTGGAGAGACTTGATCTGGAATCCTCCTTCCTGCTTGGTTTAGTCAACTCTGCCTTCAGGTCTCAGCCCTTCATGTGTTTATTTAAAAATTTATTTTAGGGGCTGGGGATATAGCCTAGTGGCAAGAGTGCCTGCCTCGGATACATGAGGCCCTAGGTTCGATTCCCCAGCACCACATATACAGAAAACGGCCAGAAGCGGCACTGTGGCTCAAGTGGCAGAGTGCTAGCCTTGAGCGGGAAGAAGCCAGGGACAGTGCTCAGGCCCTGAGTCTAAGGCCCAGGACTGGCCAAAAAAAAAAAAAAAAAAAAATTTATTTTATTTACTTATTTTAAAATTTTTATTGCAAAGGAGATGTACAGAAGGCTACTGTTACATAAGTAAGGTAATGAGTACATTCTGGGTTGAACAGGGTTACGCCCTCCCTCATTTTCTCCCACTGCCCCTTCATGTTCCCCTTTCCCCCAAGTTGTAAAATTCATTTCCAACATAGTGTCTATGAGTATCACTGTTGCATTGGTTCACCCTTTGTTCCACAGCCTTCCTGTTTATGGACCACTCTTCAGGTCTCACCCTGCCCTGTTTATGGAGACTTCCTCAATGTTCCAGCTCACGTCAGAGTCTCCTCAATGTTCCAGCTCACGTCATTCTCACCATTCACTAGGGTTCTTGTTCCTCAAAATAGGAGCCTCAGCCTCTACTGGGAAATGTGAGAATTATAAGATCTCAAGTTCTACCACAAAAATACTAAGTAAAAATTGGTTTTAGTTTATTTATTTATATTTGAACTGTAGGCCTTTATTCTGGAACATGAAGGGTCACTTCTGATGCCTCCCCCAAATTTTCTATTTTTTATTACTCTGAGATTCCCTCCACAGTCTCCTTCATGATGATTTTTTAAATAAAATTTAAGAATTATCTTTCAGAAATATGTGTTTTGAGTAAAACTTCTGGGTATTTCATGCCCACAGTGAAGTTTAGGAAACCATGTACCAGATGCCTCTCCTCCTAGTGATTGACTCATTCCTAGGTTCTTCATGCATGTGGGTCTTGTTTCCCCAGTAAGAGTATAACCACCTTCACACAAGGACATGAGACCTAAGGTTTCCCTTGGATATGTGTAATAGCTCCAGGCCAGTACTGACTACATGTAAGAGCACAATAAATACTTGTGGTTAATTTTTAATGCAAAAATTTCCCTCTAAGTCACCTTTATTTGTTCTTTCGTGAAACTATTTTGATGTCCCTTTATGCTTGCATGTTCTGTCTGCTTCACCTTAGTCATTAGTATATTAAGGGCAGAGATTTTCTGTATTTTCTTTACCTCCCTATAGCTTGTCCCTCCTTCAAGATACCCATTGGGACTTTCAGACTAAAGATGGACAAAATGACTGTATCTGGAAATGGCACCTCTGACTTTTTTCTCACATTGTGGTGGGACAGAAGTTCTTCCTTGAGTTTCTTCTTCCATCGTTAGCTTTCCCAGGCCAGTTACTGCCAATATCCATCGCTCTAATCTCTAGCACTCCAGTTTCCAAAACCAAAAAGACTTGGGCACTGCTCTCAAGGAGTTGTGATTTCATGGGTGTGAACGAGGTTAGCAATGTACAGCATGAGCTGAGTCTGGGAGGAGGGCTGTGGGCCCAGAGGGAGGGAGGGAGAGAGAGAGAGAAAGAAAGAGAGGGGGAGGGGAGGAAGGGAGAGACAGGAAAGAGAGAGAGAAAGGGAAAAAGAAAAAGACAAAGCACTCCTGGAGAAGGAATCTCCAGGCCTTGGAGGAAGCTTTGTGTGTGGGATATGGGACAAGGCACATAGGCTGAGAACACGGAGATGGAGGGGCACACAGCTCAATTATGCTGGGGGCAGGGCGCGGAGGCCTGCAGGGCAGGAAGGAAGGGCTGCAGTGCGCTGGCATGGAAGGAGCAGGCTGCACAGGTCTGCTGTGGGCCCACTTTCCTAGGGCCAGGTGCCCACATAAGGGAGGTGAGATCTCATTTTACAGCTGGCGAGGCTACAGGGGAAACTGAGTGGATAGAAGACACTAAATCTCCCTGTGCCAGTAGGGATGATGGCCTGGCCAGGTGAGAGGGCTGGGGTGGGGATGCTGTAGCCAGAGTGGAGACAAGAAAGGATGGCATCCATCCTGCAGTATTGGCCACCAGAGGTGATCCCAGAGGGACTCCAGAGCCATGGGATTCCAAACCCTCCCTCCAGCTAGTCACCATTTCCTCTGAGCCTGCTTCTAAACTGTAGACTTCAGTTCCGGCCACCCATCCCCATCAGATGAGTGCTCATCAGCCCTCCTGTTACCCACACTGCAATTGAGTCCGGCTCTCTCCTGCTTCTGCAGTGTCACACTGTCTAGAGGACGGACAGGGTCATTTCTCTCAGTGTGGTGTGACAAGCCCTTCCATGAGGCTCAGCTCCCCGATCTCCTTCCTGTTCTCCTGACACCGGATCCCATGCCCTCCTCTCTGCCCAGTTCCTGCTTGCCCTGCCCGGGGCATATCAGTGCTTCTTCCCACATGGAGAAAGCCCCTTCCACTCAGCTTGTGGAAATCTCATCCTCCATGGCCCAGTGCAAATCACAACTCTGGGGAAACCTTCCCAGCTTCCCAGACAGAAGTAAGTGCTTCCTCCTTTCTGTTTCTCTCTCTGGCTTCTGCTATTGAATTTTAGGGACTATATATGCATCTGTCTCTTATACCAGACTGCCGGCCCCTGAAGCTGTGCCTTGGTCTGGAGGACAGAGATGGAGGCTTGTCCACTGTTCCTCCCCTTCCTAGGCTCTTTGCTTTTGTAGCAATGGTCTCCCTGCACCTGCTCTGTACTGGCCCATGGTACCATTTTATTGAATTAATCTCAATTAAGTAAGCACTTAGCTGACCACAGGAAAGTAGAGGGCCTGGAGAAGAAGCTAAATGTGTGCTCATAGAAATGTGAGCCACATTTTAGTTTTGCTAGTAGCCATATTTTTAGGCGATAAATGGGTAAACATACATTCCTGTTTATTTGTAATAGCCTTAAACTGGAAATGCCTCTGAGGTCATCAACAGGTAAATGGGTAAGCTAAGTGTGATACAGGCACATAATGAAATATTTCTCATCAATGAAAAACAACCTCGGATACATGTAACAGGAATGAATCTCACAACACACTGAATTAAAGCTATAAAATATATTAGTATATGATTGCATTTAGAAAACTCTAGTAATAGCAACAGGAAGTGGATCAGTGATTACCTAGGGATGGTTGTAGTGAGTAGGTTGGGAGGGGTTGCATTGAGAGCACCTTCCTGAAGCTCTGAAAAGCTCCAATCATGGAATGAGGTTCAGAGACTGGATCTGGAGACTTGGATTTTAAACTCATAACATTGTATGGACGCCTACCTCCCATCCCATCCTCCTTTGCCTTCTTTGTTTAAACCTGGAAAGTAATACTCTCTTTGCATACTTATTTGCTTTAAGACAACAGCTTCTTATTTCCCCTTTTACACCAGGAAGTAAATGACTTAATTGAAGGTATACTACAGGTGGAAGTGGGGGACACTTGATTTATGATGACATCCTAGGCATTAGTCTCAGATAAGCACTGGAATAAGTCTGGGACTGCAACTCAACTTTGGACCTGGACTGTCCTGGTGCCAGGAAGCAATGAGCCTCATCATTCTTAGTAGCTTCAAACAAGACAAGACAAAACCCCAACAATAACAGTGACCCCCTAGGAATAAACCAAACCAAGAAGGTAAAGGAGCTCTACAATGGAAACTATAAAACACTGGAAAAAGACACTAGATCATTCCAAGACATCCTATGTTTACAGACAGGCACAATTCAATGCTAATATTTCATTATTGTGATAATGGCTACATTACCAAGAGCAATCTACAGAATCAATCCACTTCCTATCAAAATTCCAATGGCATGTGTTACAGAACTAGGAAAAAGCATCCTAAAATTCAGATGGAAGCACAAAAAAACCCAAATAGCCAAAGCAATCCTGAACAAAATAAGTAACACAATACTTGATTCAATTTATATCATACAGTTATAGTAACAAAAACATGGTACTGAAAAAAAAAGACATTTAGACCAATGGAATAGAAGATCCCAAAATAAACCCACATAAGTACAGTGGTCTAATCCTCAACAGGAGAGCAAAAAACATATACTGGAGAAAAGAAAGATAGCCTCTTCACCCGTGGCACTTAGAATACTAGATGTGTGCGTGTAAAACCAGATCCCTACCTCTCACCCTGTTCAAAATGGAGCAAAGACCTTAACATAAGGACTCACACTTTGGAACAACTACAGGAAAATACTTCTTCAAGATATAGGCATAGACAGTAACTTTCTGGATAGTTCAGGAAATAATAACAAGAATTGACAGCTGGGATTGCATCAAATTAAAACACTTCTGCAAGTCAGGTGCCAGTAGCTGATGCCCGTAATCCTAGCTACACAGAAGGCTGAGATCTGAGGATCGTGGTTCAAAGCCAGTCGTGGCAGGAAAGTTTGTGAGACTCTTATCTCCAGTTAATCACCAGAAAACTAGCAGTGGTGCTGTGGCCCAAGTGGTAGAGTGCTAGCCTTGAGCTGAAGAGCTGAGGACAGTGCCCAGGCCCAGAGTTCAAGCCCCATGATCAACAGAAAACAAACAAAAACATACTTCTGCACAGCAGACAACAGTTACCGGTGTGAAATGGGGAAAAAAAAAATTTCTAGATACCATCTGACAAGTGATTCATTCATACCCAGAACATATAAAGAACTCAAAATGAACTACCAAAAGAATAAACAGTTTAATCAATGGATGAACAGATTAATTGGACAGTTCTTAAAAAATGAAAGCACAAATGGCTGGGATGCCATGGCTCACAATTGTAATCCAGCTACTTGAAAGAAGCTGACATCACTGAGATCACAGTTCGTATGTGAGACGATCTTTTTTTTTTTTAATCTGGTTGTAGGGCTTGAACTCTGGGCCTGGTCACTGTTGCTGAACTCTTTAGTTCAAGGCTGGTACTCTACCACTTTGAGCCACAGTGCCACTTTCATTTTTTCTGGGGGTTAACTGGAGATAAGAGTCTCACAGACTTTCCTACCTAGCTGGCTTAGCTTTTCAGAATGATGGAAGCTGATAACCCTCTATGGAATGTAGACTTCGTGCAAAATGACCTCAACCAAACAGCATGACTAGGCAAGAATGGAAGAGAGCCATTGGGCTTAGCTACAGACAGAGGAGATATTACCAGAGACACAAACATCATACTCCTTTTCTTATCTGTACTTTTCAGGCAATGGAACTGACTTACTTACTGTGAATTAGATTCTTTTTCAGATAATTAAGTTGAAATGATCTCCTTGCCAGCACATTCAAACACAAACATTTTTATTTGTGATCAAAAGCACTTTCTCCCTCACTAATGCAGATTCATTTTTTAGGCCATTTCCAATTGTATGCCTTCACAGTGTTATAATGATCATTTTTGCACATGTTAATTTTTTATTTTAGTTTTCAGACAAGGTTTTACTATATAGCTCAGGCTGGCCTCAAACTCATAATCCTCCTACCTCAGTTTTCCTACTATTAACATTACAGGTGTATATCACCACGACTGGCTTTGTACATGCATCTTCTTGTTTTTTAGGTCCAAGACCAGAACTCAAACTCAGTACCTGCCACTTTCACCCAGGTCCCTGTCCTATGATTTAGCCTTGTAGACCTGAAGGGCTTTTAGTCATTGCTGAGACCCCCACTCTGACTTCTGGCTATCTGTCTGCCAAACAGGATCCATAGGAAAAGGCTGAGAAACTGGCTGTTTGGGTTTCTGTGTGTCTGGTACTAAGTCCCTTCCCTGGGAGTTCAGTCTCTTCCATAATTCACTACCCAAGCTCAGGCAGTTCCTGTCCCAGTGCTTGGGCTGTAGAGATGCAGGTATAAGCTCTCTGGGCAGGCCCTTGTCACTGCCCCTGGCTTCCGGTTCTTTTTCTGGGGTGCAGCTGCTGCTGCCAACCTGAGTAGGAAAGGCCATAAGACTCTTATCTCCAATTAATTACCTAAAAACCAGAAGTGGAGCTGTGTCTTAAAGTTGTAAAACACTAGCCCTTAGCAAAAAAATGCCCAGGCCCTGAGTTCAAGCCCCATGACAAACAGTGGCCATGGAACCTTAAACCAAAGGGGGTATTTATTCAGAGTGGGGTCTGCGCAATGATAGAAGTGATAAGCCCTTAGAGCCAGCTCTGACCCAGTATGCATGTGCAAACCTTAATGGTGAAGCAATTAATTTCTTTGTACTCCAAGCTAGCCAGTATTCTAAGTCAGAGGGCCCCTTGGACTCAGAAACATGGTATCAAAATAGAAATCTATCACTGCCTAACTTATTTATTTTTATTTTTTGCCAGTCCCAGGGCTTGAACTCAGGGTCTGGATGTTGTTCCTGAGCCTCTTTGTGCTCTAGGCTAGCCCTCTACCATTTGAGTCACAGCACCACTTCTGGCTTTTTTTTCTGAGTAGTGTACTCAAAGTCTCACAGACTTTCTTCCCTGGGCTGGCTTTGAACTGTGATCCTCAGATCTCAGCCTCCTGAGTAGCTAGGATTAGAGGCGTGAGCCACCAGCACACTGCCTAAATTATAAAGTACAGGTACCATATAGACAAATAGCTTGAAAGACAATGACTTGCTGTCATTGTCCCTTACTCCCACCACAAGATCTGATGACGTGGTGAGAGCAGGCCAGGGTAGCTGATCTCCTACTGATACTCAGCTCTCATCTTAGTGTCTGAGCTGGCAACAGCGCTCAGGGCAGTAAACAGTGCCCTCAGCCTTCCCCAGATAAGGAGATGAATATACATTGCAAAGAGAAACAGAAGATACAGGAAACCAGGTGGCCAAGCCTTATGTCTAGGCGAGAGGACTGAACCTTGTTTTGACTCTTAGCAAGTGCTTTCTTCGCAAGGGCATTCTAGAAAATGGTTGCAGGTTTTCTTTTTTCATTCAGGATTCTAAAAATTAAGACAAGTTCAGTCATTGTGCTACCACCTTAGAAAGCTTTTATAAGTTTACTTTTTCATGATCAAAGACAGATGATGATTTAGAAAACATAGAAAGTAGAAAAATAAGACACTCCATGATTATAATTTGGATATTAAATGGTCCCCAAAGATTCATGTGGTAAAGCCAATGGCAATTTTAGAAGGTGATGGAGGCTTTAAAAGGTGGGGGCCTAGGGCTGGTAATATGGCCTAGTGGTAGGAGTGCTCATCTTGTATATATGAAACCCTGGGTTCCATTCCTCAGCACCACATATATAGAAAAAGGCAGAAGTGGTGCTGTGGCTCAAGTGGCAGAGTGTTAGCCTTGAGCAAAAAGAAGCCAGGGACAGTGCTCTCAAGCCCTGAGTCCAAGCTCCAGGACTGGCCAAAAAAAAAAAAAAAAAAGAAGTGGGGCCTAGTGAGGGGATGGGGGGAAGGAGAGGGTTTTAGGTTATTGATGACCCCCTGGAAGGGGATTGAGAGGCTCTGTCTGAGATGCCTCCTGAGTCATGAGGTAGGAGCTCTCTTCTGCCATGTGAGCTCCACCAGCGTGTTCTGCCTTCCCGTGGACCAAATGACAATGGATTATAACCTCCAAACTGTGAGCCAAAATAAACCTTGACTCTTTCTAAGTTGATTATCTCAGGCATTTTGTTTATAGTAACAGAAAGCTGACTGACATTCCTATCTAACAGAAATAACCACTATTCAATTTTTTACCTATGTTGAGATAACTATTGTTTCCTGCATATATTTCAAAAGAGTAGTTAAATATAGAAAAAAAAATGAGTACTGGTGGCTGGTGGTACTGTAATCCTAGCTGCTCAGGAGGCTGAGAGTGGAGGATGGTGGTTTGAAGCCAGCTCAGGCCATGAGACTCTATCTCCAATTAACCACCAAAAGTTGGAAGTGGAGCAGTGGCTCAAGTGATAGTGTTAGCCTTGAGTGTAAAAGCTCAGGAACAGTGTTTAGGCCCTGAGTTCAAGCCCCAGGACTAGCACAAAAACAAAACAAAACAAAAAAACAGAAAACAAAAAGGAAATACAGGATGAACACAATAAATACTCATGAATAAATATTTATAATTTGCTTTAGATTATTTTGTATAAGCAAAATATTATTGATGAAGTCCATGTCCCCTTGGTTCCTGCTCAGATCACATTTTCATTCTTCCTTCCCCAAAGATACCTTCTTTGTGAATTCATCTATATCCTTCCTATATGTATTATGAAATAGATAATAGGCACACATACATATATACGTGTGTACACATATATGTATGTATATATACATATATATAATTTAGTGAAGATTAAAATGTTTACCTAGACATACCTAACCTGTACATATTTTTCTGAAATAGTATTTTATTCACTCATTTTTTAAAATTTTAGATTTCATTCATTTTTTAAAGGGACATATTGAACTTGACACATATAGAACAAATTTATTCATTTCTGCATAGCAGAAATGGCAAATGATGGCTTGCAAGCCTCTCTAGCCTGTGAATAAGTTTGGCTGCTTCTCTGCAACTCAGAATGCTTTTACATTTCAAAGATGATTAAAAAGAAAGAGTCTGAAGCATACACATTTAAGTGTTTCACAAAGCCTAAAATATTTACCTTCTTGCTCAGAGAAGCTTGCTGAGGCCAGTTGTATAGACTTCCTTTATGCACGTGTGTAACAAACATACCCTTTGAAGAACACTGAGGCTCTGACAGAACCAGAAGCCATGGCCACGGGTTTCCTGTGCACTGGAAGGCTGCTCACAACAAGTACCATTGCTGAGAGAAATGGACACTCATTAGTAGTTTTCCTGACAGATTCCCCTCATGATTGTTATACAAATTCAGACTCCCAAGTAGTGGTAAACAAGAGGCCTAATTTTCCTAACATTCCATCTGCATTTAATGGATCTAATTTTCAGTTATTGTCAGTTTGATGAGGTGAGTGAGTCATTGCTCTAGAGGTTGGGCAGATTTTTCTAAACTCACCAGACATTCAGTTCTCTATTGTGTGAATTGCCTCTCTGTTTCACCCTTTCTTCTCTTCCTACTGGAATTTACCTTTCATTATTTTGGAAATTCTTATATTTTGAATTCAGATCCTTTTTGACACACACACACACACACACATATATACACACATACACATACACATACACACACACACACACACACACACACACACACACATACACAGAGCTTTTTTTTTCCATCACAGGGCTTGAACTCAAGGCCTGGGCACTGTCCCTGAACTCTTTTGCTCAAGGTTAATGCTCTACCAAGGTTAACGCTCTACCACTTTGAACCATAGCTCCACTTCTGGTTTTCTGGTAGTTAATTGGAAATAAGAGACTCACAGACATTCCTGTCTGGGCTGGCTTTGAACCCACATCCTCATCTCCTCATATCCTCCTGAGTAGTTAGGATTACAGGTGTGAGCCACTGGCACCCATGTACATGATGCAAATTTCAATCTCAGTTTATTGTATTTTTAAACCTTGTTATATCATCCTTATTTACTTATTTATTTATTTTTTGCCAGGCCTGGGGCTTGAACCCAGGGCTGGGCACTGTCCCTGAGTTGCTATTGCTCAAGGTTAGCACTCTACCACTTAAGCCACAGTGCCAGTTCTGGCTTTTTCTGCGTATGTGGTACTGAGGAATCAAACCCAGGGCTTTCTGCATGCAAGACAAGCACTCTACTGCTAAGCCACCTTCCCAGCCCTCATTCTTATTTTTAAAACATTCCTCATCTTGGCACCATAAAGACCTCTAGGTTATGATCTAAGAGTTGTAAGCTAAAAACAATAAGTAAATAACCAACCCTAAAATGTTTGGAGGCATGGCTCAGTTGGTAGAGTGGTAGCCAATGAGCGAAAGGATCAGGTACCAAGTTTGAAACCTGGTCTTGGATGAAAAAAAAAGTTGTAAGTTTTTTTTAAAAATATGTAGTTGTTTAATACAACCTGAATTTACTTTGATAGGAATTGAATTTTGTTATTCTTCATCTAGAATTCCCCACAGTTTAATACCATTTAAGGGAATTTTTCCTTTCCTAATTAATTTATAATTTAGTTATTCAGAGGTATTTATTGACATTTTCCCTGGTGATAAAACAGTCAAGGTAAAGAATCTCTGTATCAGTGTGTATCCATTCTAGTAGGAAAGACAAACTGTGACTGAATGAATTATGTGGTGTGTCATATTTTCTGTGAGGTGAGTGGAGCAGAACAAGGAGAAGGATCATGGAGACATCACCTACAATGTGATATTTGTGTGGAGACATGAGGCAAGAGAGTAGTCAGGAGGTACATAAAAGCTCCAGGCAGAGGGCATGGCAAGTTGCTTCTGAGGGGAGAGTGTAAGCAGTGTGTTCCAGGAAAAGCACCAAGAAGACACGTGTGGTTCATTCCGAGGAACTCCATGGGAAGCCAATTAGTCCAGCAGGAGCTGGGACACTCTGGCCTTCGGAGCCCTTATCAGGGCTCAGGCTTTGAGTCTGGAAAGATCAAGGGGTCTGGAGCAGAGGAGAGCACATGGGACTTACATTTTAAACGGCTTGCCCTGGTTGCTAGGCTGGTACAAATTAGTGTAACTTTTCATTTTCTCACTTTTTCTGCCTAGATTGAGAGTACCTCAGCCTATCAGTTCCTCTAGCTGATATTTATTTATTTATTCCAGGGCTGGACCTAGGTGCTTGCAGAAAGGGAGGGTGGGACCCAGGGGAGATGGGTAGAAGGATGAAGGGGACATATGTATGGACCATGAACCTGCCTGAGGGCATTCTTGGTGATTATTTTTGCCAGACCAAGAGTAATATTAATAGCAGATAGCAACAGTAGACAACAGCATAATCATAATGACTGCAATGGATTAAATTATGCCTCAAAAATCTGGATTATAGTTCTCTTTTCCCAGGGTTTTCTATTCAAGGAGATGGTAATGAAATAGAATAAGAGCAAGATAGATAGATACTAGCTAAAAGTTTAATTAGTGCAGAAGAAAAAGCAGTTGTGGCCTTTAGGCTGAAATCTCTTGAGAGTCTAAGGGCTTGAGCTTCCCAGGGTCTGTTATCTATCACCTCAGTGTCCAGCCAATTATTTGTGGTTGTTTTAGATTTCATCTGTGATTGCGCTGCTGGACTTTCCCCTTTTATAACACTCATCATGATAGCCTTCTTTTTTTTTTTCCGGGTTGTGGGTCTTGAACTCGGGGCCTGGGCACTGTTCCTGAGCTTTTTCACTCAAGGATTGTGCTCAACCATTTGAGCCCCAGGGCCACTTATGGTTTTCTGGTGGCTAATTGGAACTAGAAGTCTCAGGGACTTTCCTGATTGGGCTGGCTTTGAACTGTGATCCCAGATCTCAGCCTCTTAAGTACTGCTAGGATTACAGGTTTGAGCCACCAGCACCCAACCATGATAGCCAATTTAATCCCAAGCAATTTATAGCAATAAAGTGTGAGCAGAGATCAGGTCTATGTAGTTCACTGTCTTATTTCTAGTCCCATGTACTGTGTCTTTCAAAACAAAAAGTGCCCCAGTATTTACTGAATGACTGAAAACCTCTTTGACACAGCAGAGTGCTTGTGTGGGATTCACAGCTGGTTCTGGGTTCTTGGGTTTCTTCTGTTGCGGAAGGCATTCTCTATTGTACTTCTGTTTTGTGTATGTGGTATGGAGAGATCAAACCTAAGGTCTCATGCATACTACTGCCAGCCCAGATTTTTTTTTCCTTTAATTGGGAGTGTGTGGTTTCATGGCCCCATGAGAATTTTCCAGTTGTCTGGTAGCCTCCTGGGTTTCCTTGCTGGTTGAGTCATCCCTGAATAAAGACCCTGGGGACCCCCCGCAATTGGATGCAATGTCTGGCATAGCCACTGTCTACAGCCACATGGGTGTGACCTGGAGACCCAAACTGGTTCTTATCTCTGCACCAGGCTGCTGACAATAAACAAGTTTTTCTCCCAGCAGCTGTTGACAGTTGCCTCCCACACGGGCCCACCCGGGGCCCTGCCTGGAGATGGCATGACTGCCTCCAGTTGCTCTAATAATAACAACACTATATTCCTAGCCAGAGCTTGACTGCTTCTCTCAGACCAACATTTGTTCACAGGAGTCAGAGAGAACATTAGGAACATTGGATATTTCTTTACCCATCTCCACATTAATTTGATCAAGTTAAAGATTTTTTAAAAAATGTCTCTTGTTAGTCCTCTGTGGAGGAAATTGAGAGGTATGGATGCTAGTGTTAGGCTGGGAAGAAGGCCCTTTCAGGAAGTGTGGGCTGGAGAGGGGCTGGCAGGACGGGCTAGAGCCTGGCTTTCAGTTTCTTTGGGGTTCCAGGGACCCAGCCTGTAGAATCTTCCTGTCTCTAGTGAGCCAGAGTCCTGCTGGGAAAAGCAACTTGAGAGAGCTACAGCGAGTAAGACTGGAAGGGTTGATTGACTTCTAAGACTCGTGGCTTCCACTGCCTGGGGCTAGTTCTCTAACTACTCTGGGCAGAGAGAGGCTCTGGAGTGCAGCCCACATCCTGGGCTGGTGTGGGAAACCTTCATCGTCCCATGGCTCAGGGCTGTGGGGCCAGTATGGGCTGCATGCAGCCCACATAGAGGCGTGGGCTTACATTTCACAGCTACTTGCCATGGCCACAATTTAAAAACCAGTTCAGCAGAGCGACGGAAGGGCTCCGGGAACTCCATCTGCACACTCTGTGTCTGAAGCTGGCAAGGAACTGAGAGAAGGAGGAATGAGAAGCCAGCTAGTCAATGGCCTGACTTCCACAGCCCCAGCAAATTATGGGTTGGTCTCATAGTGAAGCCTTACCACAGGAGGGAGGAGGGGCAGCTGTTGAAACCACAGGCCCTTCCACAGGCCCGGCCACCTGCCTAGGAGCAAGGCTGCCCTGGGAGATCCCAGGCCACAACTGGTTTCTCTCCCTAGGTTGTGGGGTTTTTTTCCCCTTCTTTTTCTCTCTGTAATACTTGCATAATTTTCACTCTAGGATCAAACAAGAGTTCATGTTGAACTGGTCACTCTGCCCAGAGAGGATATAAGGAAAAGTATGCTATAAATCCGTGACACCATTATATTTACTCCTACTGTAGGGCTTTTATACTCACATCTACTAAGTGTGAGGAATGAGGCCAGCCAGCTATTATTACCTGAGCTCCTCAATCTTGAAAAGACCCAAGGGCTTTGCTCAAAGCTTTTCAGATGGATTCATTTACAATTGCAGCTTGCCTGCCATTTCAAGAAATTCAGTATCTCCATCATCAGCCTCCTATATTACTATTTTGCACAGAGATCTGAACCACAGCTCCTGGGGTAGAAAACAAAATTTTGCACTGTAGGAAAGTTGACTGCAACTCAGCAAAAATTTGATGAATAAGGAATCACTTTAAAAATAGGTCAGGGTGTTTTTAAAGAACAACAATAACAGAAAGCCATCCACAAGAATTTCTTGCAGGTATACTAATTGGCTGGTGCACCCATCCTCCTTCCCTGTCCCCTTCCTTTTCTTTTCAATGCTCTGACAGCTCAGGAAGGGGCCGCAGGCAGCTTTCCACCAAGTCCTTTCCTGGTACATCTCCATTCTTCTTTTCCACACACGAATCAGTGTCACCAGCACCTCAGCTTCTAATTTTAGCTGCTATTTTGCATTTTGTGCAGCATCTGAGGAAGATAATGTAGAATTTAGACAGGAGAGAAGTCAGCTGTTTGCTTCCTGATACATTGGCAGAGATCCATATTGGATGGTTAAAGGCTGATAGCAATAAAAAAAAAAAAAACAGGAACAGAATGGCTGTGCTTTCACCTGCATCATGGAACAGCCTCTTTCAGGGTCCTTGGGCTAGAACTGTTCTGACTTTTCCCTCTGTTCTAAGGGCTGGTTGCATGGTTTCAGAAACATTAAGCTTAGTTCTGACTTGGTGGAACTTCAATCTGACAGGGATAATTGATCATGTTGATTGAGAGTGGTGTGTGTGTGTATGCGTGTGTGCGTGTGTGTATGTGTGTGTGTGAATGTGTATGTGTGTGTTCTGGGAGAAGTAGGGAGGATTTTTCCCGTATCCTAAACTAGATGCAATAAGTTATTCAGACTAGAAGCTAGATAGAGCTACATTATCAAACGGGCAGAAGACAAGGTATTATTGTTTTGGAGGTACTGGGGTTTAAATTAAGGGCCTTGTAATTACTAGGCAGGTGTGCTACCACTTCAGCCATGCCTTCAACTTAGTATCACGCATCACACACACTCCTACCCCCTTCTTCAGCCCAGAAGCAACCACTTTCCTGACTTCTCTGGTAAACAATTTTTTTCCTTTGATCTTTTTACCATCTAAAAATACATCCCCACATAGCACAGGATAGTTTTGTTTGCTTTTGACCTTTATCCAAATGGATTCACCAGGTGCGTACTCTTTTGTGTATAATCTCTTTTGCTCAATGTTTTATCTGTAAAGTTTCAAGTTTTCAACATGGTAACTCTTGTTCTTTGTTTGATAGCCATGTCTCTCTTATTGTTTAGATGCATAGCAATGTCTCAGAGAAGCATAGCCTTTTCTTTAGGATTATAACAAATTGCCACGCACCAGTGGTTGATGCCTAAAATCCTAGCTACTGAGGAGGCTGAGATCAGGAAAGTCCATGAGACTCTTCAAGTCACCATCAAAAAGTAGAGTTGTGGCTCAGTTAGTAGAGCACTAGCCTTGAACACAAAAGCTAAAGGACAGCGCCCAGGCCCTGAGATCAAGCCTCAGGCTGTGTGTGTGTGTGTGTGTGTGTGTGTGTGTGTGTGTGGTGTGTGAAATAAACTTGGTTAGGATTTCATTTTCTCTCAGTATTATGTTGAATCAGGACTGGAAATTATGGCTCTTGATTTCCAGGAGATGGAGAAGAGGCTCATCAGGAATGGAGGCTTCTCTGAAGAAAATGCTCAGAACTATGCACAGCCTCAAAACCCCACATTCAACTTGGGTGTTGCCTTGAATTAGGGATGTGCCACACTAGTTGTTTCAAAGTTACATGTGTGTGCCTCATGCCTACTTCATGAGGTTTCATGATCTATCACACAAGCAGCAACATCCATCCGTAAGACAAAGTACTAGAAAGTACAGCTGAGATGAGCAGTTATAGTCCATTCTTTTCCCCAGCCTTTTGTTCCCCATTGAAGTTAAGAGTGTTTATCAAGACTTTCAATCAGGTCACCTTGGATTCTGATCCTGCCTTTGTTACTTATCAGATATGTGACTAGAAAAGTTCATCCTTGTCCTTTTTTTAAAATTTGTTTTGTCTTTGTTGCCAGTCCTGGGGCTTGGACTCAGGGCCTGAGCACTGTCCCTGGCTTCTTTTTGCTCAAGGCTAGCACTCTACCACTTGAGCCACAGTGCCACTTCCGGCTTTTTCTATATATGTGGTGCTGAGGAATCGAACCCAGGGCTTCATGTATATGAGGCGAGCACTCTACCACTAGGCCATATTCCCAGCCTCATCCTTGGATTTAAAAATGGGATGTTAGGGGCTGGGGATATAGCCTAGTGGCAAGAGTGCCTGCCTCGGATACACGAGGCCCTAGGTTCGATTCCCCAGCACCACATATACAGAAAACGGCCAGAAGCGGCGCTGTGGCTCAAGTGGCAGAGTGCTAGCCTTGAGCGGGAAGAAGCCAGGGACAGTGCTCAGGCCCTGAGTCCAAGGCCCAGGACTGGCCAAAAAAAAAAATAAATAAAAATGGGATGTTAAGCTTGGTGCTGGTGGCTCACACCTGTAATCTTAGCTACTAGGAGGCTGAGATCCAAGGATCACAGTTCAAAGTCAGCCTGGGCAGGAAAGTCTGAGACTCTTATCTCCAATTAATCTCCAGAAAACTGGAAGTGGCTCTGTGGCTCAAAGTGGTAGAGTGTGAACCTTGAGTAAAAAAGCTCAGGGATAGTGCTTAGGCCCTGAGTTCAAGCCTCAGGACTAGCACACACAAAGAAATGCTTGGAGAATGCCTAGTGTACCATTTAACCAATAATATTTCTAGATAACAATAAGAAGATATTTCCAATGTTTCTGATATAGGAATTCTTTATGAGTGAGTCTATTGTTGACTTCAATTTCATATGCAAAAACTAAGGTTCAGAGATGTTAAGAAACTTGCCTAAGATCATATGGCTATTACGTGGTTAAAGCAATTTAACATTCCTGTTTACTTAGTTGTATTGCTCAATAATGGTGAATTCTTTTATTATAATTTTTGTCTATTTTTGATATATGTCTCTTATTTGTTTTTTGTTTATTTTTTGTTGGTGTGGTCCTGGGACTTAACTCCTGGTGTGTCCCTGAGCTTCTTTTCTCAAGGCTAGTAATCTACCACTTGAGCCACAGCGCCACTTCTGGCTTTTTGGTACTTAATTCGAGATAAGAGTCTCAGGGGCTTTCCAGGGAGGGCTGACTTATGATCACCATACTCAGATCTCAGCCTCCAAAGTAGCTAGGATTACAAGCGTGAGCCCCTAGCTCCCCACCCATTATCTGTTTTTAATCTCTCATGTGGCTTCTAGCATGCCCAGGGTCCTTTCAGCTGCTGGTCCCAGAGCAGCTTGATAAAACAATTAGAAACGAGGCTACTCTGGAACTTTTAAAGAAGGTCTATTCTCCTTGCTGTGTGATTTTCTTTTGGGGTTGTCCTTCATAACAGCCATCTTGGATATACCCTGAGAGTCTTAGCTGTCACAGTATGAAGCACTATTATCCCTAGTCCCCATATCTCAATAAGTTGAGATTCTGCAGCAGTAAGTAGTGAGAATGTTTCAAGAGTTGAAAATGATCCTGAGGATATATTATAAAGGAATTGAGGGTAGTTTGGTAGCAGATTATTAATGACTCTAAATTTGAACAGGAAATGCAAGTTGACAGTTTACCCTTTCAACATGTGGTAAAAAGAAATCATTTAAAAAGGTATGAACTAGGCTGGGGATATGGCCTAGTGGCAAAAGCACTTGCCTCGTATACATGAAGCCCTCGGTTCGATTCCCCAGCACCACATATACAGAAAATGGCCAGAAGCGGCGCTGAAGCTCAAGTGGCAGAGTGCTAGCCTTGAGCAAAAAGAAGCCAGGGACAGTGCTCAGGCCCTGAGTCCAAGGCCCAGGACTGGCAAAAAAAAAAAAAAAAAAAAGGTATGAACTAGGGCTGGGAATGTGGCTTAGCAGTAGAGTGCTTCTGTGGCATGCATGAAGCCCTGGGTTTGATTCATCAACACCACATGCACAGAAAAAGCCAGAAGTGACGCTGAGGCTCAAGAGGTAAAGTGCTAGCCTTGATAAAAAAGAAGCCAGGGACAGTGCTCAGACCCTGAGTTCAAGACCCAGGGCTGGCAAAAAAAAAAAAAAAGAAAGAAAAGAAAAAGAGACAGAGAGAAAGACAGAACACTTCTCTTCTAATGATGACAGAATATGTTTGTGTATTAAACATGTTGTTTTAATTTATTTTGGTCATTTCATTACAAAAGCCATAGAAAATCAATATGCACAGTTTAATGCTAATAATACATGTGGGGGATGGGCATGATACTTGTAATATTTGTAATCCAAGTTATTCATGTGGCTGAGGTAGGAGGACTGAGATCTGAATGCCATCCTGAGCAAAAATCACAAGACTCTATCTGAAAAACCAACTGAAAAAACAAAAGGACTGAGGGTGTTACTCAAGTGGCAGAGCATTTGTCTAGCCAATTTGGAACCTTGTGTTTAGTTCCCAAGACTGAACGCACATGCGTGTACACACACACATGCTTGTGCATGTACATACACACACCATCTGGAAAGTCAGGGATTAAGAATTTTAAAATATTCTCTCAACTTTACCATCTGTATTCCCAGAATTGGAGCTTGAAATCTATGTATTTGCTACTAGGAGGTAAAGCGTGGTAGAAGGAGACAGACACTTCTGTCTATTAAGCTGTCTTCAATGTTGCCTATAGGCCAAATCACTCTTTAGTGTTACTAGGAGTGACAAAGGGAGGTAATTGGGAGTCACTGCTCTTCATGCTATGGCCATCCAGGGATGCATCCAAGGATGCTTCAGAGGTGATAGTAGGACAGATTTTCAAAGGCAGACTAAATGGGTATGCTAAATTTCTGTGGTTCTCTGGATTGCCTTCCTCAGGAGACCTCAGTGGTGACCTGGGCTTTGGGGATTCCTTACCTTCTTCAAGTTGCAGCCACTGTGTAGGGAAATGAGTTTGTTCTGATGCTGACTCACCTCTCAGCACTGCAGAGCAGAGCTGCAATGAATTATCACAGAAGAGAGAGCAGAACCAACCAACACCAACACATCCCAAAGAGGCAAGCCCTGAGTGGCATCCAGACTCTTCCAAGTGTGCCTGTCTTGTTGTATATTCACAGACAATAGATTAGAAAACAATAAGTGAATCTAGCTATGTCTTTCTATAATGTGTATATTTGGCATTCTAAAAGGAAAACACAAATTTCAGCAAGTACAAAGAAAACCAAGTTCTGGGAAATAAGTGGTTTCCTAAAGCAAGTTTGTAAGATCATTGCAGGGGCCAAGAGGTCCAGCATAGAAGTTTCTTTCACAACCCAGTTTTGTTCCTTAGGGATCAGATTCAGAGGTCATAGATATTTTCTTTTCATCTGCATTTGGGAGGGGAGTGGTGGTTGAGTGACTTTTCAGGAGCAGATGAGGAGATAGGAGATTGCTTGGCCTTCTGATCCCAGGCAGGTCAGTCACAGTCTGCAATCACTTTGCACTGGGGATCACCTCTCTGTCATCCCTACAAAGGTAATAGATCCTCCTGAGATCTCTCAGGGAGTACAATGCATGTGGGCATGTGTGCATGGGGTGGAAAGGGCATGGGCAGGAAAATCAGGCTGATGAGCCAATTTACTATATTGGGTGCATGGGTCCTCAGGTCAGGAAGACAGAACACCTCATGAAAGAAAATCCACACTCCTGGTCTTCAGCTGGGCCATCCAGCAACTTTTCCCTTCAGGGCAGTGGCTGCTCCTCATCTTTTCTTCCCACTGTAGACTGATAGAAGCTTTCCAGAGGAGACTGGAGCAGTCAGGGCTACTAAATAAGGGGAAAGGAGCCACAGCCATGTCTGACATCCTACCCTGTGAGTGTTGAAACTTAAGTTTAATTCCAGCTTCCCAAGTGTGCCCCAGAAACCAGCACGGGGCGGGGATCTTTTTCCATAGGTAGGCAAGGCTTCTGCTCCTGATGAGAATGTACTTTCTCTCACTGTAGGAGCCTGAGGCCCAATCATTTCATTTCCTCCCAGAAGAAAAGAAGTATGTGGGGGTGGGGGTGTCCCCCCATGGTGAGGTATTTTGATTTGCTGGGAACAGCACAGGACATGTCTTGTCTTTCCCTATCTGATAATAATCATCCCGTTTCTGGGCTTCCACAGACCGTGGAGTGGCAAAGTATCCAGGGCTTGCTGTCTGTGGATCTTGCTGTGCTCCTCGTGGTTCTGGCCACATTTTTTAAAATTTATTCTCTCATGTCCAGCCCCCAGCTTCCCTATCTTTATAAATGTCAGATTTGCCACTTGTTTGTTTTTGCTGTTAGCTGTTTTATTACTCTACAAACTCCAGTTGAGGGTTAATAAGAGAAATAAAACCAAGAAGCCAGAGTTACAAGTGATTCTGATGAATTGTCCAGAACTTAGATTCTACCATGAAATGAGAATTGAGAGTGATCGGTTATTTTAATTACATTCTTGCCACTTCAAACTGCTATTTATTCAGTTGGGGAAGTAGAGGTTCAGCCCTGAATCTTCAGGGTTTATCCATTTGGAAATCTGTTTTTATAAAAACACTTCAAGCTGCAGGCTGGGCCAGGAGCCAATGGCAGGCTGGATGCAGGGAGTCGCAGGGGTCGGTGTCCGGAACAGCTTCTGAGGTTGCTGCAGACATAGCTCAGGCAGCCAGGCTCCGAGCTTACTGGAGAGGCTGTATCTGGCAAGATGCCGCGCTATATAAAATGCAGAGGTCAATTTGAGGCTTCATATTCCTTCCTCTGGGCCAGGTTTACATAAACAATACCACGGTAGAAAGTGCAGCTTTTCTATTTTTATTTATTTATGCCTTTTGTACTGTTCCTGGGGCATGAACTCAGGGGCTTGGGTGCTTAGCTTTTTCACTCAAGGCTAGTCTACCACTCAAACCTTTTTGGTGGTTACTTGGAATAAGAACCTCACCTACTATCCTGTCCAGGCTGGTTTTGAACCACAATTCTCAGATCTCAGCTTCTTGAGTACCTAGGACTCTAGGTGTGGAACCACCCTCACCCCCGCCCCTTCAGTGCAGCTTTTCTGAATCCAGGAATGTTAAAGTGACTTTTATCTGGACCCCTCACCCCACAGTCTAGTCTAATATCTTGTTTACTCTCCACTTGACTTTGGTCCTGTGACTCCTCTACTCCCTCATTTGCAAAATGAGTATTTTACTATCTTCAGGATTGAGCCTTGAGCAAATAATAAACACTGTGACCGTGATACCTTATTTGTAGTGTTGTTTGCTTGTGCTTCCATCATCACCGCCACAGCCCCCATTAGACAGACCTGGAATCACAAGGGAACCTCTCACAGCCTCTGTGCTCTTCACAAGGCCACGTGCATTCTGCTGGTTTCAGCAGGATTTTAATGGAAGGTTCTACCTGTGTGCTCACTCCTTTTGAACAACACCGTTGGAGCAGGGTCCCCTGAGAATCCTTGCAATCAGCTGCTTTTGGTAGTTGAAGCAGGACAGAGAACTGTGTGTGCCCACAAAGCCTGATTTCAACCCGCTGAGTCACACTGCAGAGTCTGCAAGCCCAGCCAATCACTAGGGCAAAAGGCAGTCAGAGAGCCAATGGCCAGCACGGGCGGATTTCCTCCAGGGAATTTTTGTGAATATATCAGTTCATTGTGACTGACAGGATGGAGGAAGAGAGGGCTGAGTGTTAATATTTATCAAATGCTTACCACCCATCTGGCCCCTGCAATCTGGCTTTCATTCTGTGAAATCCCATCCAAACTACCTAGTGGAGACTTAAAAAAAAAGCCCCAAATACCTTTCTTGGGTGCTTGGGAAGAATCTAGACTCCCAGGAAAGATGGTCTGATTAGGAAAATGATCAACCCCTCCTTTCCCCCACAAATATATGGCAGGTAGAGTTATTTTTGTACAGTGGTGAGTGAGGTACCACAAAACGAAGTGACCAGCAAAGACCATGCAAATGTTTTCTCACTGTTGCTATGGATATCTGGTTATGTTAATACTGCCATCTCTTTGGGCCTAGGATATGAGGCTGAGTCTAGGATATGAAGAAGCCTCTGGAAAAGGCTTTGTCAGCTAGCTAGCTAGTTGGTGTTTTAAAATCATGGAAAAGAAAGGTAAAAATGGGTTTCTTTCATGTAAGTACTCTAATCTACCCTCATGAATTGTGGGGAAAATAATGCTGGAAAATAAAAGGCAACTTGGTAACTAGCAAATTTTCCAAGGTTCATGATCCTGCAAGGAAAAAGATGATATTTTTGGTCTGTAAGTTTGTCTTTCCTGATTTTCAGTTTTGTTTCTGGAATAAACACCTTTACATTTACTTAAAGAATGAGACAATTTTTTTTGGAAAAGGATCCAAATGAGTTGCATATGTCTCCTAAAATAGATTGACACTACTCTGCATTATTGATAAGTAGTCAAGAAATGCTGTTGTGATTATTTGTTTTCTTCATCAGCAAGAATGTTCTGAGCCTTTATTGGCTATGCTATATCCCAACATGTACTTGACTGTTCTGTTTTGAAATTATTGTACCCTGGAGTGAATGTACCTCTGGCCATAATAAAATAGGAGGTGAGAAGGGACTTCAGGGTCGTCTAGCTGTGTTTCTGTTTCTTTTACAGCTACCAATGAGAGAGAACTTTTGGAACTGACATTCCAGAATAGTTTTAAATCTCATTATTTGACAGTCCTCTTTTAACTGAAGGTTTTTCTTACCACTTCTGAGAACTACCATGAAGAGAAAAGAGTTGTTCCCCAAGGAATAAATGATATCCTTCTATGAGTGTGAGGTTTTATCTATGTGCTCCTTCACATTTTCTCCTTTGGTTGGATGAGCCTAATTTTCAAATATTTAGAAACTGTTTATTCTGCTCGGAGCTCCTGAGAGTTGTACTGCACTCACACCATCATATGTTCTGTCTTTGGGTGTGTGGCTTTTCCCTGGACAAATTCCTAACATGGATTCTTATACAGTAGTATTCTCTTGCCCAGAGCATACCTGCAAAAAATAACCATTCTGAAGGAAATGCAAATAAAAACAACCCTGAGATACCACCTCACTCCAGTTAGAATGGCCTATACTCTGAACTCAGCCAACAACAAATGCTGGAGGGGGTGCGGGGAAAGAGGAACCCTTCTCCATTGTTGGTGGGAGTGCAAATTGGTACAACCACTTTGGAGAACAGTATGGAGGTTTCTCAAAAAGCTCAATATAGACCTGCCCTATGACCCAGCCATACCACTCCTAGGCATCTATCCTGAACAGCAGGTCCCAAGATATCAAAAAGACATTTGCACTTCCATGTTTATCGCTGCACAATTCACAATAGCCAAATATGGAATCAACCCAGATGCCCCTCCACAGATGAATGGATCCAAAAAATATGGTACCTATACACAATGGAATACTACATAGCAATTAGGAATTGTGAAATATTGTTATTCGCAGGGAAATGGTCAGAATTTGAACAAATAATGTTGAGCGAGACAAGCCTAGAACACAGAAAACAAAGGGGCATGATCTCCCTGATATGTGACTGTTAAGATGGGGTGATGGGGAGACAGTAGAGACCAGGTCTGTGAAACCAAAAACCTCTTGTCAAATGGTATTTCCCACAGGTTTGGGTCAGCGACCCTACATTATGCAACTAAAACCAAACAACTACTCAACATATACAGGTCAAAAATTGTCTATTGTAGACATTACATTTCAAGACCTAGGCGAATTTTCTTTGGTGTAGGACACGTGGCTACTGTATATGTTCTTGGTACATTGTGTATTGTATATATGTCTACCTGACCTAGGGATGGGAAAGAAAACACGGTGTAAGATAGCACAAGAAATGTACATACTGCCCTACTATGTAACTGTACCCCTTTTGCACACCTTGTCAAAAAAAATTTGTTTAATAAATAAATAAATTTAAAAGAAATAACCACTCTGGCTGGGTGTCAGTGGCTCATGCCTGCAACGGGATGTTGAGATCTGAGGATTGTGGTTCAAAGCCAGTCTGGGCAGGGAGGTCTGTGAGGCTCTTATCTCCAATTAAACACCAAAAACCTGGAAATGGCACTGTGACTCAAAGTAGTAGAGCACTAACCTTGAGCAAATGAGCTCAGGGACAGTGCCCAAACCCTGAGTTCAAGTTCCAGGACCTTCACACATACACAAAAACAATACACACACACACACATACACACACACACACACACACACACACACACACACACACACAAAATACAACAGAAAATCATCCTGCTCAAGTCCTTTCATTTCTTGGAGTTCCAGAAGAGTAAATGGAGGGTAGAAAAATAATGTGCTTAATATTTTCAGAAGACAGAAATTCTGGGGACATTTTTTAAAATCAATGCTGAGTAATTCCTATTCAAGGCCTATCCAACTTCATAATACTGAACTTGTTGGCTTTTTTATACCATGGAAGAAATGTGAGAGCTATTTGCTTTTCAAAGCACAGTTAATACTGGAAGTGATCAGTGGGGTAGAAACTGCTTTTGAGTCATCCTAAGAAATTTATTCTTGGTGTTGACATTTCCTTAACTTTGTATCTATTATTGAAGGGCTCAAGCTGTTCAGGGACTTTCTTCTATTCAACAACCTACTTGTTGCATTTTTCATTATGATTGAACTCTTGGACAATTAGTGGAATGAAGAAGGAATTTAGCATGTTTAACTTTTTTTCTTTTTACATTTCAAGATTTCAGGAGCTTCTGATTTATCATCAAGCAAGTGTATTTAGAAATAATATTTCAGTCCATAAAGATAGAACAGACTCTCTTCTCATAATTCTGAAATTATACTTGGAACAGGAGCCAGCTCAGCTTGCTGTCACTGGAAAATGCTGAGGACCTGAAGAAGCTTCTAGATTTGGCTTTCTCTCTGTCACTGGGTTTACTTATGAATGCATTTAGCATTGTTAGGAAAATGGAGGAGAATGGAAAAGGAATAGGCTGAACTCAATCCTCAACAGATATAAGAGATGTCAGTCAGGATCTAGGTAGATAAAGGACTCTGTGGGCATCTATTCAAGCCCCACGACTAGCAAGGTTAAGACATCTGTCATGGAATCTCTGTTTGTTCTGGCAGTGATATGGACATTCCTGATGCTCCCAGATAGGAAGGATCTAGATGTCCAAAGAGTCCTTTATCTACCTAGCTCCTGACTGACATCTCTTATATCTGTTTAGCCTGAAGTATGTGGCTTTGTTCTATAAATTGCATCCTTCAAATAAGTTCAACTAAGAGCGGCCTTAGATTCTTGGCCACCATAAAATCCCTAGATGCACTAGACAGGCAGTCCATACAGACTGTGAGCTTTCATCTGCTCTCCTCTGCGAGTACGTGGGAGGTGGGGGGTGGGCAGAGCCTAGAGTTGACATTACTTGCCCTTTACTCCCACAAAACCATGAGGCCCTGGATGAGAGCTTTGGGGGATACAAAGAAGAATAAGACCCAGTTCCAGCTTTCAAGGACCATTCAGCCTGGTATAATAGAATAGACAATAATTAGAATATGAAAGAGAAATATGGGGGAGGAGGGAGAAAAAGAACAGCAGGGGAATTTCTTCCAAGTGAGGGATTCTAAAAGGCTTCCTGGGGAACCATGCACTTGAGCTGACACTAAAGATTAGGTAGGATTTGAATATAGGATAGTAGCTGAGTTATTTAGAAAATTCTTCCTTTTTTCTCTTTCTCTTTCTCTCTTTCTCTTTCTTTCTTTCTTTCTTTCTTTCTTTCTTTCTTTCTTTCTTTCTTTCTTTCTTTCTTTCTTTCTTTCTTTCTTTCATTTCTAAGACAGAGACTCAAACTTGCCTCATTGGTAGGCACCCTACCATGTGGTTCATGCTTCCAATCCCAAAATAATTATAACTTTGGGTTTCTGGATATCAATCCCAACAGTTTAATATGGAAAAATAAAGCCAGATGGATGCTGGTGGCTCATGCTTGTAATCCTAGCTACTCAGGAAGCTGAGGTCTGGGGATCATGGTTCAAAGCCAGCCCAGGCAAGAAAGTCCATGAGACTCTCCAATTAACTATCAAAAAAAATCCAGAAGTGGAACTGTGGCTCAAGTGGTCAAGTGCTAGCTTTGAGCAATAAAGGGACAGTGCTCAGGCTCTGAGTTCAAGCCTCAGGACTGGCACCAAAAAATAAAACGAAACAATAAATAAAACCCACTCATTTATATCTATCTCTATCTCTATCTCTACCTCTATCTATATATCTATCTGTTTCAAAATCCCATAAACATTCACTTACATTTTCAACTGTTTATACATTAGTAAGTTTCAGTATGTTATTCGGGCTGCCCTTAAGCTTGGGATTCTCCTGACCCACTCAGACTCCTAAATGCTGGAAATTCAGAGGTGCACTACTATGTCCTGATGGGAAGTTCATTTAGAAAACAGATAAAATATAGAAGAAAAGATTGCTCTTAACTACAATGAGATTACTATAAACATACTACACAAAATAAAAGAACAAGACATAAATATGAAATATTCGTTATTTAACAATAGATAAAAGATCAATATCAATTCAAAGGACTTAAATAAAGTAAGTTGGAGGGCTGGCCATGTAGCTCAAATGGTAGAGTGCTTGCCTAGAAAGTACAAGGTCTTGTGTTCAATCTCCAGTACTAAATAAATGAGAAAAATAAATATCCAAATAGAAAAACAGACAAAAGATATTGAACAATTTGCAAAAATAAAAGGTAAATGGCTTGTGAATATGTCAAGAATTTTACATAAATAATCCAGACAAATTTTCATAATTTTAAAAAACATAATTGTTCCCTAATGTGCAACAAGAAAAGGGAGGAATAGACATCTCTATAATTCAGAGCTGCCTTTTAAAGCTCACTGTTGCAGCCCAGGTGCTGGTAACCCTGGCTCATACCTGTAATCCTCACTACTCAAAAGGCTGAGCTCTGAGGATCATGTTTCAAAGCCAGCCCAGGCAGAAATGTTCCTGAGACTCCTATCTCCAATAAACTACCAGAAAACAGCAAGTGGTACTGTGACTCAAAGTGGTAGAGCACTATCCTTGAGCAAAAGAGCTCAGGGACAATGTCTAGGACCTGAGTTCAAGCCCTGTGACCTACAAAAAACCAAACAACAACAACAAAAAATCTCTCTGTTTTTTAAAAATATTATTTATAAGCTTGGTTTAAAATGTTCTTTGTAATAGTAACATTCTTGGATTAACAAAGCAGTTTGAATTTGTTTATTATTATTTTAGAAAAGCAATAAGTTTTACAAGTCTCTTGGATGCCCTCTCCTGCTTCTTTCCCAGTTGTAGGACTGGGGAGATGTGGTGGATTCTAAGCACTGACCTGCCCTAGCAGAGGCTTGCCACTAGCCCTGGGCCAAGTTCAGGCAGTCACCAGATTTTTTGTGACGTCATCCAGCTAAGAATGAATTTTACACTGTTAAATGATTTTTTTAAAAAAATCAAAACAAGAGTAATGTTTTATAATGTGTAAAAATTACACAACATGGACATGTTTAATGTCTATAGATCAACCTGTATTGAAGCCAACAGTCCTTTGCTTCTGTATAGTCTTTCCCTGCTTCTGCCCTGCAGCAACAGATTTGAGTCCATTTGAGTTGATGCGGGGCTCGGGTCGCCTCCCCTGGAGAGGAAGGTTAGGCTCTACTCTACTCTAATTGCTCCCTTTCTCACCCTCTCCCCTGGTCACCTGACCCACAGGTAAGGCCAGAGTGGAGTGGGGGGCTCAGGAAAGACCTCAGGTGCACGCGGCTGTTCGAGATCGCTTTACCTCCCTCCTTACCCGTGAAGAAAGCCAGGCGTACAGGGATCTCGGAGATGCTTCAAGAGCAAATCTGATTTAATAGGGAGGGGCTAGCAGCTGATATAGTAGGGGGCGACAAGGGAAGGGGGTGATCGACCAAAGAGCTGGCGATAGGCTGGCGAGCTTGTCATAGGACCCCCTCATGAGCTAATGTCACTTGCTTAGCACCACCCCAGGGGTGAAAAGCCCGCGAGAATGGGGAGCACATGGGCTAGCGAGAAAGTTGGGGGGCTGTTCGCAAAGCCAGTTCTTCTGGTTCTGGACCCAGAGAATTGTGGCCTGCTTCCACATTCCCCCAGGGCTGGGAGAAGGGCGGTGTCTAGGGAGAGCTCTCCATTGCCCTTCCCCCTCAAGGCCAAAGCTGAACCCCAACAAGTTGAGAGATTACTGGCCCACAAAGCCAAGAACATTTACAACGTGGCCCTTTTCAGTACAAATATCAGTGAAAATTTGCTGACCCTTGGTCTAGAATAGTAGTAGATATGGCATTCTCAAGAAATTTCAGTTCCACATGTCCAAATTCTATTTCATCTATTTCATGTGCTGTTTTGATCCTCCCTACAGTTTACCTAGATATCTGCAGATGTTTCAAAGAAAGCACTGTGGCCAGCTGTAGGTATAATTTGGACTATAGGTTATGGAAGTTGGTGTTAATTATTATTATTTTTTTGCCTGTTCTGGAGCTTGAACTCAGAAACTGGGTGCTGTTCCTAAGCCTCTTTGAGCTGAAGGCTATCACTCTACCACTATGAGCCACAGCACCACTTTGGACTTTTTTTCCCCATTTATTGTTAAAGTGATGTGCAGAGGGGTTACAGTTTCATACGTAAGGCAGTGAGTACATTTCTTATTCAATTTGTTACCTCTTCTGTTATTTTTCTTCCACCTCCTCCCTCCCTACATCCCTACTCCCCCTTTGGGCTTTTTCTAAGTAGTTCATTGGAGATAAGAGTCTTATGGATGGGGCTGGGGATATGGCCTAGTGGCAAGAGAGCTTGCCTAGTATACATGAGGCCCTGGGTTCGATTCCCCAGCACCACATATACAGAAAAAGGCCAGAAGTGGCGCTGTGGCTCAAGTGGCAGAGTGCTAGCCTTGAGCAAAAGGAAGCCAGGGACAGTGCTCTCAGGCCCTGAGTCCAAGGCCCAGGACTGGCCAAAAAAAAAAAAAAAAAAAGAGTCTTATGGACTTTCAGCCCTGGCTGACTTTGAACTGTGATTCCCAGATCTCCACCTCCTGAGTAGTTAGGATTACAGGTGCAAGTCATTGGTACCTGGCTAGGTGTGTTAATGATTTTTTAAATTTGACTTGTTAGCTTTTAAAAAAATCAATCAAGGGGCTGGGGATATGGCCTAGTGGCAAGAGAGCTTGCCTCGTATACATGAGGCCCTGGGTTCGATTCCTCAGCACCACATATACAGAAAATGGCCAGAAGTGGCGCTGTGGCTCAAGTGGCAGAGTGCTAGCCTTGAGCAAAAGAAGCCAGGGACAGTGCTCAGTGCTCAGGCCCTGAGTCCAAGGCCCAGGACTGGCCAAAAAAAAAAAAAAAAAATCAATCAATTGTTATTATAAAGATAATGTACAGAGGAGTTACATAAGTCAAGCAATTGACTTGTTAACTTTATAAATCAGAACAGGACCAGAACAGGACCAGAAATCAGAAACCAAAAGATGTCTTAAGACAAAAAAAATGCCTTAAGGCACTGGTGGCTCATGACTATAAACCTAGATACTCAGGAGGCTGAGACCCGGAAAAGCTTAATTTGAAGCCAGCGTAGGCAGAAAAATCTGCAAAATGCTGGACTGGAGGAGTGTGGTACACAGCAGAGAACCAGCTCTGAGTAAGTAAGCTAGGCTCTGAGTTCAAACCCTAATACTAGCACAGACACACTTCACACATACACACGCACACACACACCTTACAAAGTCAGATGCCACACTTAAAACAAAAGTTCCACTGACAAAGAACCATCAGCTTTCACATCTATTTATTCTCTTTTTATCTTATATTTGATTTAGAGATACCAATAATTTGAACACATAACCTCCAGCAAGTGACAATATTGCGACTATGCTGATGAAGTACACAATCTTCTCAGACATTTAGTTTAATCAAATGAAAAATTCATCTTAGCCATGAAGATTTCAATAGAACCATAATTAGTTTGCTTATAATTTATTCATACGCAGTAATTCTTATAGCTAATGGTTGATAATGCTCTAGGATACACATAGGGAAGTTCATACTGTTAGATGAGGAGAGCTGAGTTTTTTCTTCTTCTCTGTATAGATGGTACTTACACACCTAGCACATTCTTTGGCACATATAGCAGAAATACATGTCCATCTGGTGAATGTGGTCTGTTCTATCAATGTTTTAAATTCCATTTAGTTTCAAATATGTATTGAATGTATTCTAGCCTATTGTTTAGTTAATGAACACTAGATATACTTTAAAAAATGTTCAGTTACTGTTTAACAATAAAGTGAAAATAGAAGCTTACCAGTATTAGACAATTTGCTTTCTACGATTTGTAATGTAGTCTATGTTCTGAACAAATTGTAATAACATACATTTTTCCAAAGAATGTATATCTTTTCTGATTGAAAAAATAATATATATTCATAGGAAAATCAGGGACTATAGAAATACATAAGAAAATTGAATGATAACTTTTTCCCTGTAGGTAACCACTATTTACAAATTGTGCTTTCTTCAGACATATATATATATATATATAGATAGATAGATAGATATAGATATAGATATATATACACACATATATATACACACATACACACATATATGCTAGCATAGCATATATAGTAATTATTATTAGTAGTAGTAATTATTATTTGACTAAAATACAATCCTCTATTTGCTGTTTTGAATTTTTTTCCTCAAAACAAGTTTCCTTGTCACTACTCAAAGCTCTACTTTATTTTTAGTGACTGAGCAGTATCTGCTCTACAAATATGCTGTCGTTTATCTATAGACCCTTTCCAACTGACAAACATTTGAATTAATATTATATCTTAAAATACTTTAAGTGCCAAGTCATCTAAGTGGAACAGCTTCTTTGAAAATTACTGAGGGCTGTCAAGAGAAAGAAAAAAAAGAGAAAGAAAAAGAAAAAGAAACCAGGGAAGTAAGTCTTTGTTTAGCAACACTGGACCTCAGTGTATCCTGGGAATTTCTAGAGAACAAGCTGCAGGTATCTTGGCAGGATGATGCAATGGCAGCACAATTAGTGTCAGTGAGGCAAGCACATAAAGTTGGAAATCCCTTTGTTCTGAAGGGTGTCTGGCATAGCCACGATTGAGATTCTGCATTAGAACTTTGTAGAGTTTTCAAGTGTAGAGAAGCACCTAGAGGCTTTTTTTGAGTCTCCTGGACTACCACATAAGGCTATTGCTTCCCTTTCACTATCTTTTCTCTGGAAAACTCAGTGGTCGTAATTCCGAGGACATTTAACTTCACACACATGTAGGAAGAATAGTGTAACAAAGGCGAGTAGACTAACATTTCATAATATTTAATAGATTCCGGGTAGAACTCATGTTGGGATTTGTGTGATCGTGGATGTCTGGTAGCTCTGTTGGTTTGATTAGAAAGGGCACTGGAGGGCTCTGAGGACTGCTATCCTTGATAACTCTCTATGGTCAAATAGGGAAGACCAAACAAATGTGCCTTGGCAAATATCCAAAGCAAAGTAAACCTTAACTCCTTTGGTCACTCCCAGCCAGATTCCTGCCAATCTGTCCCTTTCCAGATAAATATAAAAAGCAGGAAGTGCACTGGTGTTTAGGGACATTATGAATGCCATTTGTTTTGTTGAACTTGGATTTCTTTAAAGGAAATGTTCTAATATGTGTGTTGAATCATTTTTAGAGCAGCATACTAGCAGGAAAAATGTGGCACATGGAACTTTAGAATCGTTTTTATTAAAATAAACGAATGTGTCACTAGATAGGAATAAAATGTAAGTCTGTATTGCATGTCAGATGACCACAGTATGAGTAAGCAACAATGACTACAATGACTGAAATATCTAGGCTAGAATGAGACAAGTAATAAGAACAATAATAACCAACTTATGTGGTCCTATGTGCCAGGACCTATTCTAAGCACTTCACATGGGTTATTTAATTTAAACTTTACTAGAATCCTACAAATTTAGGTACTGGTGGTGTTGTACAGATTTTACAGTTGAGAAAAATGAGGGACAAATAAATTGATAAATGGACCCAGTCTCACAGACCTGTAGAAAGTGGTGATTCAAACTCAGGTAGTCTACCTCTGGAACATCTGCTGTTAACTGCACACATCTCAGTAATCTAAAACTCTGAAGTCAATTTCTAACCAACCCAGAAGCAGTGACCTTTTCCAAGGACACTGATCAGTGTTGAAATGACACAGCCCAACAAAAGGAGCCAGACTACTTGGAAAAATGGCTGATTCAAGGTCTAGGCATGAAGTGAACAAGAAAAACATGAACTTTTCCATATACATAGTAAGGAAGCTATATCAAAGGCTACTAGAGTTATGTTTGATATTAATCCATTAATGTTAACTTTTTTAAGTTTATAATTATACTAGATTTTTTTCCTTGTTTTGTGTGTTTTTTTTTTTTTTTTGCCAGTCCTGGGGCTTGAACTCAGGGCCTGAGCACTGTCCTTGGCTTATTTTAGCCCAAGGCTAGCACTCTACCACTTGAGCCACAGTGTCACTTCTGGCCTTTTTTTTATATATGTGGTGCGGAGGAATCGAATCCAGGGTTTCATGTATATGAAGCAAGCACTCTACCACTAGGCTATATTCCCAGCCCACTAGATCTTTTTTTAAACTTAGGGGTGCGGCATTCTTCTTTTTCTTTTTAGTTAGTTTTATTTACTTTTTTGATTTATGTGGTACCAAGGAAATGAACCCAAGACCTTACGTGTGCTAGGCAACCACTCTACAACTAAGCCACATTCCCAGCCAATAGATCATTTTTTTAAGCATCTACTTTTTTTTTCAAATTTTTATTATCAAACTGATGTACAGAGAGGTTACAGTTTCATACGTTAGGCATTGGATACATTTCTTGTACTGTTTGTTAAAAGCCTCTACTTTTACTGATGAATCACCATAAAATACTTTCAACTTAAATGACTAAATTTTGGTTTGCACAAAGCATACACTACTTCTCACCAAGGTGTATAGAGGTAATTTGGTCCAAAACACTTTAAATACTGCGATGTGATAAGCCATATCTTATTTGATTCGAATATATGCCTTTTCTACGCTACAATAGTGGAGAAAAGAAAACTTTAAGTAGCTATTACTAAAATGAAATGTTAGACCCTGGAGATAGAAATAGGAAGAGAGAAATCAGATGGCATTATGTCATTAAATACCAGGAAAATTTTATAATAGGTCTGTAGTTATTGTTTGAGTAGATTCATTTATACCTTAAATAATACAAATTAATGAATTCACCTTACACCTTCACTAGTGTGTCACGACATTTATTGAGTACTTACTCTATACTAAGTGCTGGGAATCCAGACACACCTATGCCTCCTAAGAGGTAAAAAGAGCAAATAAGACAATTAGCCTTCGTCCAAAATGACTGGAGAGCAGATGGAGAAGAGGACAAAGAAGTGTGGTAGCTCAGCAATGAGATTTTGTCTAGAGTGGTGATTCCTCCCCCTCCCCCCATTTAATTTCATCAGGGATTCCCTAAATTTATTTAAAACTTGTATCTTGAAAATACTGTCCTGTGGGTTGAAATCCAAGTTCCTTGGCTTGTTTTGTGACACATAGCATTTGTTTCTCTTTAGCAAATTCTTTTATATTGAGTCGCTTAATAGCCATAAATGTATGAGAGAAAAAAGAGGAGGGGAGGGGAGGAAAGAGGAGGAGAAGTGAGGGGAGGAGAGGAAAGAGAAAGAGAGGGGTGAGAAGAGAATAGAGGAGAGAGGGGAGGAAGGGGGGAGAGGGATAATGTTTCTTTTTCTTATGACTGCATCTCAACCTGATTATTTCCCAAATGCTCCACCTCCTAACATCATTACGTTGGAGGTGCATTTTTAACATAAGGACTTTGAGGAGATATAATCCAGCCCAAAATAAACAGCATGATGCCTCTAATGTCCTTGGCCACTCGGATACATTAATCTAAGATATTAGTGATAGGGAGAAAATATTATCACTCTTTTATATGGCATTTCTATTTTCCTCTCATATACTCTTCATAAAAAGTCTAAATTCCCCCTTTGTACAACTATTTAAAGATAAAAAAATTAAAAAGAAAAGAGAATAAAAGCAAGACATTTTCTTGTTTGTAATTCCTTGCCCATTTCTTTTTTCCTCAGAGAAAGCAAGCCATTCAGGCAGTAAGAGCAAGCATATCTAAATTCAATGCATTTTTATCCTTGCTAAACCTTAAAAGGGAGTTAATTAAGAGGTTCTCAGGCTGCCTTCCTCTGGTTATAAAAGAATCAGTCCCATTTACCCTTTTTCCCTTCTCTTCTTCATCTCTGACGCTCTCCTCCCCCTGTGGGGGAGTGCTGAGGGTGCCCTTGCACACTCACAATCCCAGAAGAGGTTCAAGCGATGATTCCAAGCTTAGACCCGGAGACAGGTAAAGATCTCCCGTAACACAACAAATACCTTTCTGCCCTAACAAAGGAATGGAGAATCCTCTCTTGTGGCTCAGGATCATTACTACTTAATTTATTCAAGGTACATGTGTGTACATGTGTTTAAATAAAATATAATCAGCTTTCAGCCATTTAGAATTTAGTAACATTCTAATTGAGCATTTCACTCAGAATCTGTTGAACTACTACTAGGTAGGCACTTACAAGAATTTACTAGGATTAAATACAAATAGCATAGAAAAATTAATCCTTGCAACATTTCCTCACTATAAGGACTATTTTCCACAATTTGCAGGTCCCTGAATGTGTATCAATGGCTGTAAAAACATAAACATTTTCAATGAACTAGGACAAAGCTGGGCCCTCATGTCTCTCTCTCTCTCTCTCTCTCTCTCTCACACACACACACACACACACACATCACACACACACATCACACACACGCATCACATACACACATCATACAGTTATTTTGGTCAGTCATCAGGACTCAATAAGAAACTTTGAAGTTTTCAATCCATAAGTAAAGATAGTGACTCAATGCAAAGAAAAAAGTTTTTCCCACTAGGAGAATGTCTATGAGGAACAAAAATGTCTCCTTCTGCACAAATTTTCCTAAGGTCTCTGCCAGGCCCAGAGAGGCCCCGCTTTTTCCAGGGGTGCACAAACTGACTTATGGGAAAGCATTAAATAACAAAGCTAGTGAGCCCAGTGTTTGTTTGTTTTTTAATCAAGAGCTACAATTTGGGTTAAATTGATAGAGGAGGGGCAGGAAGTAAGTGAAACTCAGGCACATTCATTGCACAATCATTACTGAGCACTGTTCTGTACCAGGCACTGTTCTAGGAGCTGTGCCTAAAAAAATCCTTCACAGAGCTTACATTCTAGGTAGGAGAAGTACACTTGGAAAATATATAATGAAACAAGTGTTACAAGAAAATGCAACAAGGTAAAGGATGGAGAAGTTTAGGTGATTGGGAAGCTACGTAAAAATTGTGAGGAGAAGTATTCTCAGCAGGAGGATGGCAAGTGCAAAGGTGTGAGGAGCTTTGTGCACCCATGAGAAGAACGGGGCTGGCAGGGATGGCACCCATGAATGGAGAAGGCACACACGGAAATAAGGGCACAGAGTCAAGCAAGACCAGGTCACATGGGGCCCTAAAGTCCACAAAGAGAAGTTTGGATTGTAGTTAGAAGGGCTGGATGATTGTAAAGGGTAGAGTGACATGATCTGATTTTAGACAGTCACACCTTAGCTAATATCATGTAGTAAAAAGAGGGACCAGAGCAAAGACAGGGCAACTAGTTAAGAGATTTTTGCACCATGTTACTTGTAGCAAAATGGCTGAGACTTGAGTGGAATCAATGGAAATGTGCAGAGAAGATAAGTATCCAGATTTGAGGTGCTGTGGAGGTAAGGCTGACAAAGTCTACTGATTTCTTAGATATGGAAGATGAGAAAGAGAGGTATCAAGGATAGTTTATACCATTGGGGCTTGAGCAACTGAGTGGATATGGGGGCTGCTAACTGAGGTAAAGGAGGCTGAGGGGAGAGTATTTAGTAACTGGACTCGAGTTTGGCTCTAAATCTTTGTGTGTGTGTGTGTGTGTGTTTGGGCTGGCCATGGGACTTGAACTTAGGGCAAGGTGCTCAAGGCTTCCACTCTACCACTGGAGTCCTGGCTCCACTTCTGGCGTTTGGGAGGTTAATTGGAGGTAAGAGTCTCAAGGACTGTCCTGCTTTAGACTGGCTTCAAACCATGATTCTCAGATCTGCGCTTCCTGAGTAGCTAGGATTACAAGAGCCACTGGTGCATAGTTTAAGTCCTCTCTCTCTCTCTCTCTCTGTGTGTGTGTGTGTGTGCGTGTGTGTGTGTGTGTGTGTGTGTGTGTGTGTGTGTGTGTGTGTGTACTGGGGCTTGAACTGAGGGTCTTATATTCTCCTTAGCTTTTTTGCTCATGGCTGACACTCTATTCCTTGATCCACATCTCCATTCTGGCTTTTTGTTGGTTAATTGGAGCTGAGTCCCCTTTTGTACAAATATTGTCCTTCTATGATAACAAGTATTTCGAAGTTGAGTTCATTTTTGAGTCACTTTGTATGTTCACATCTTCTAGAATGGTATATTACAAGTATTTCTAGCAGGTTTTCAATTCTTTTTGAAGGAAGAACAACAACAAAACACTAAAATCTCCTAATATTATAACAATAGGAAGTTGTTTACTTTTTGTTACTGTTTCTTCTCCTCCATAATGTAGAAGAGCTGGAATATAATTTTTTTGTCAGTCTTGGAGCTTGAACTCAGGGCCTAGGTGCTGTCCCTGAGCAATTTTTGCTCAAGGTTAGTGCTCTACCACTTTGAGCCACAGTGCCGCTTTTGATTTTCTGGTCATTGGAGATAAAAGTCTCATGGACTTTCCTGCCTAGGCTGGCTTTGAACCATAATCTTCAGGTCTCAGCCTCCTGCATAGCTAGGATTGCCAGATCTCTGCTGGAATACAATTTTTAAATACACATTTCTTAGCTTAAAACATTATCTTGACACTGGCACTTCCTTATTTATTTATTTATTTTTGGCCAGTCCTGGGCCTTGGACTCAGGGCCTGAGCACTGTCCCTGGCTTCTTCCCGCTCAAGGCTAGCACTCCGCCACTTGAGCCACAGCGCCGCTTCTGGCCGTTTTCTGTATATGTGGTGCTGGGGAATCGAACCTAGGGCCTCGTGTATCCAAGGCAGGCACTCTTGCCACTAGGCTATATCCCCAGCCCCACTTCCTTATTTTTTGAGGTTCACCTGTGAGCCAGTGTCAGAATCACTACTCACTTCTACTGCGTCCTTGTCAGCAAGTGCAATGTTGAAGTACAACTTCTTTAAGAACATGAGTGTCTGACAGAAGAGGTCTGCACTCGATGCTGAACAACAGATGTGCTTACTTTGTCCTTCCCTAATTTCAGTGACGAGGTTATACAAGTGAGCTGCTTTGGGAAAATGCTGTGGCTCCAGCTTAAGTGTGAAATAGATATAATCCTGTGATGTGCGTGGCACGCCAGAGTTTGTGGCAAAGGTTGAGTTCAGAGGCTGCCACTTCCTAGTGAGATGGACACATTTGTCTCTTTGTCTTTAAGTAAAAATAATTGTCATTTATCCCCAATTCTGTTTCTTATGTTCTCAACAACTGTGAATCAAGCTGTTAGAACATAATTTTCAATAGGGAGAAATATCCAATACTTGCAGAAAGCCATTGATGTAGCCAGGAAGCTTGTTTTCAGGGCAGGGTTGCAAAAAGAACCTTTTGACAATTTCTCTTCTGATTACCCAAAGTAAACACTGCACATTTAAAGATGTATAAAGCACAAATGGCAATCCCAAAAAAAGGAAGACAAAGAACAACTATAATTGTGATCTTTCTATTTAGAGATTTTCCATATTTAAAGGTCATGTGCACATTCCTTTGAAAAATGTCAAAGTTAGAATGTATCCTAAGTATCATTAGACACTTGCTTCAGTGCTAAGTGGTTCAGTTGTATCTAGCACAGAAAGCTGACACCATAGAAATTAAAGAGAAGTTCCTCAAAACAAATTGTCAAAATGAAAGCTTAAAAATGTACATAGTCCTTGATCAATCTTCATAAATCAAGAAAGCCTCTGAACCACGTACTGGTGACTCACATGTGTAATCCCAGGTATTCAGGAGGCTGAGATCTGAGGGTCATAATTTGAAGCCACCCTGGGCAGAAAAATCTGTGAGACTCTTACCTCCAGTTTACGTGAGCTCAAGTGGCAGAGTGCTAGCCTTGAGCAAAAAGAAGCCAGGGACAGTGCTCAGGCCCTGAGTCCAAGCCCCAGGACTGGCAAAAACAAAAAATAAATTTATATATATTTATATATATTATATTATATATTATATATTTATATATTATATTATATATTATATAATATATTATATATTTTATATATATTATATATTATATATTTATATATATTTATATATAGTTAAACACCAACAAAAATATCAAATGTATACTGCCATTTCTTTCAAATGCATCCTTTTTTTTTCTGGTCCTGTGCCTTGAACTCACTCTCTCAAGGCTAGCACTCTGCCACTTAAGCCACGGCACCACTTCTGGCCATTTTCTATATATGTGGTGCTGGGGAATCGAACCCAGAGCTTCATGTATATGAGGCAAACAATTTTGCCACTAGGCCATATTCCCAACCCTAACTATATTTTTTAAATAAGAGAGAAAACCAGAAACAATTCATAGTTCCATATCTATGGGATTGTTCATACATCTTGTGACATACTTTTTACAGTGAAAGAATATTTTTACAATGTTATTGCTATTATAAAAGTGATGTACAGAGAGGTTACAGTTTCATAAGTCAGGTAATGAGTACGTGTCTTTTTGGACAATGTCACCCCTTCCTTGGTGCTCTCCTCGTTTTTTTTCCCCTCTGTGCTGACTCACAAGATGTGTAGTTCATTTTCAACATAGTGTCTATGCATTTGTTCACCCATTGTCCCTTCATTTTTGTGTCCCCTTTGCCTGCCTCAAGACAGAAAAACAAACAAGACAAAAAATAAACAAAAAAGTGAAATAAAGAAGATAAAAACCCTCTTGTTTCTATTTCCTAAAGTTCATTTCAATAAGTATTATTTTATATGATCAAAGTCAGAGAGGCATTATGCCTTTTGTATTCCTCCCCTAAGAGTATCCTCCTTTGGTCTCACTGTGTGTGAGTGCCTAGAATCCTGTATAACTTATTATGTACTTTAGATCTAGCTCCTACCTATGGGAGAAAACATGTGTTGTTTGTCTTTCTTTTTTTTTTTTTTTTAGGTGTCCTAAAACACAATGCTAAACTTAATCAGTGTATAGTAAATCATTGAGAAGAGTTGGCATGCGTTGTTATTCATGACTTATACATTAATATTTTTTTTCTTTCTCTGAGGTTCCTGGTTCTTGAACTCAGGTCCTGAGTGCTGTCCCTGAGCTTTTAAAAAAATTTTGGTTTTGCTCAAGGCTGTCTAACCACGAGCCACAGCTCTACTTTTGGCTTTTTTGGTGGTTAATTGGAGATAAGAGTCTCATGCACTTTCCCAAGCTGTCTTTAAATTGTGATCCTCAGATCTCAGCCTCCTGAGTAGCTAGGATTACAAATGTGAGTCACTGTGCCTGGGTTCTATGCATTTTGCTCATGTGATAAGATCAATCATATATTTTTAAATGAGGACACCTGGTAACAGTTACTGTTCTTGGCCCCTCTGCTAAGTTACCAGGGCAGCATTTATTTTTTTTTAATTTATTTATTAATTTAAAAAAATTTTGACAAGGTGTTGTGCAAAAGGAGTACAGTTACATAATAGGGCAGTGCATACATTTCTTGTGATATCTTACACCCTGTTTTTCTTTCCCTTCCCTAGATCAGGTAGACATATACAGTGTACCAAAAACATATACAGTAGCCATGTGGCCTACACCAAAGGAAATTCACCTAGGACTTTAAATGTAACGTCAACAATAGAGTTTGCTTATCTTTGTCTTATATGATCATGCATACATAGCTTTTGAGCTATTGTGATCCACTGAGAGGTCTAATTTTGGCCTTTATAAGTTTATAAGTTCTTTGGTTGCATAACGTAGGGTCGCTGACCCAAACCTGTGGGAAATACCATTTGACAAGAAGGAAGTTCCTTCCTGTGCCTATAAGTTCTAGCGTCTTTCCTACTCTGTTCTTCAGTAGTTTCAAGGATTCAGGTCTGATGTTGAGGTCCTTGATCCATTTTGAGTTCATCTTGGTGCATGGTGATAGGCTAGGGTCTACTTTGAGTTTTCTGCATATGGCTGCCCAGTTTTCCAAGCACCAGTAGTTGAAGAGGCTGGTTTTTCCATTGTATGTCTTTAGCTCCTTTGTAGAATATCAGCTGACTGTAAGAGTGTGGTTTTATTTCTGGGTCTTCCTTTCTATTCCACTGGTTTTCAGGTCTGTTTTTATACCAATACCATGCTGTTTTTGTTATGATGGCTCTATAATAGAGCTTGAAGTCTGGTATTGTGATACTTCCTGCACTGCTTTTTTTTTTTGGCTAGAATTGCTTTGGCTATTCTAGGTCTTTTGCTGTTCCATATGAATTTATGGGTTGCTTTCTCTATTTTACTGAAGAATGTAGCTGGGATCTTGATGGGGATTGCATTGAATTTGTATAACAATTTGGGCAATATGGCCATTTTCACTATATTGATTCTGCCTACCCATGAGCATGGGAGGTCTTTCCATCTTCTTGTGTCTCTGATTTCCCTTTTTAGATTTTTATAGTTCTCATTAAATAAGTCCTTCACGTCCTTAGTTAGGTTGATCCCTAGGTAATTTATTCTTTTTTCAGCTACTGTAAATGGTATTATTTCCATAATTTCCTTTTCTGTTTGTACATTGCTGGTGTACAGAAAAGCTGCTGACTTTTGTGGGTTGATTTTCTATCCTGCTACTTTGCCAAAATGGTTTATTAGGTGTAGGAGTTTGGGGACTGAGTTTTTTGGGTCCTTCAGATATAAGATCATGTCATCTGCAAATAGGGATAGTTTGATTTCTTCTTTGCCGATGTGGATCTCTTTGATGTCCTCCTCTTGCCTTATTGCTATGGCTAGGGATTCCAGCACTATGTTGAAAAGAAGTGGGGAGAGTGGGAATCCTTGTCTTGTTCCTGAGTTTAGGGGGAATGATTTTAGTTTCTCCCCATTTAATATGATATTAGCAGTGGTCTGTTGTATATGACTTTTATTGTTTTAAGGAATGTTCCATCTATTCCTGTTCTCTCCAGAGCTTTTAATAAGTATGGATGTTGTATTTTGTCAAAGGCTTTTTGGGCATCGACTGAGATAACAATGTGATTCTTGATTTTAGTTCTGTTGATGTGGTGAATTACATTGATTGATTTACGGATGTTGAACCATCCTTGTGACTGTGGGATGAAGCCTACTTGGTCATGATGTATAATTTTTTTTTTTATCAGTTTCTGGATCCTGTTAGCGTCTGTGTTCATTAGTGATATTGGTCTGTAGTTTTCTTTTTTTTGTTGGGTCTTTGCCTGGTTTGGGGGTGAGTATAATATTAGCTTCATAGAATGAGTTTTGGATTTCTCCCTCTGTTTCTATTTCGCAGAAGAGTTTGAGGAGTATTGGTATTAGTTCCTCACTAAAGGTTTTATAGAATTCATTGGTGAATCCATCTGGGCCTGGGCTTTTCTTTGTTGGAAGGCTCTTGATTACCCCCTGTACCTCGCTGTAAGTTATTGGTTTATTTAGTTGATTTATTTCTTCTTGATTCAGTTTGGGCAGTTTATACTTCTCTAAGAATTGATCCATTTCTGTAAAATTATTGTTTTTTAGTGAGTACAGGTTCTGGAAATAATTCCTTATTATTGTTTGAATATCGTGTGTATTTGTTGTGATTTTTTCCGGTGGAGTCCATGATTTTACGGATATGAGTCTCTTCTTTTTTTTGTAAGTCTTGTGAGGGTCTGTCAATTTTATTTATTTTCTCAAAGAACCAGCTTTTAGTTTTATTTATTTGTTGAATGGTCTTTCTAGTTTCAATCAGATTAATCTTTGTGATCTCTCTTCTCCTAGTCATTTTAGATTCGATCATTTCTTGTTTCTCCAAATGTTTTAGTTTCATCGTGAAGTTATTCACCTGCTCTGCTTCCATTCTTTTAATGTGAGTGCTGAGGGCAATGATCTTGCCCCTCAGTACTGCCTTAGCTGTGTCCCATAGGTTTCTTTGTGATGTATTTTCATTGTCGTTGTGGCTTATGAATTTGTTAATTTCATCCCTAATTTGGTCTGTGGCCCAAGTGTTAGATAACAGTGAGGGGTTGAGCCTCCAAGTATTTGTATAGCCTCTGTGGTATCCTTTGTTGTTGAGGGTTACCTTGATTCCACTGTGGTCAAATATACTACATGGGATGACGTCAATACTTTTGTATTTGTTGAGGTTCTTTGTGTGGGCTATGACATGATCTATTTTGGAGTATGTTCCATGGGCTGCTGAGAAGAATGTGTATTGGGTCTCTGTAGGGTGAAAGACTCTGTACAGATCTATCATATCCATTTGGGATATGGTGTTACTTAGGTCTTCAGCTCCCTTGCTAATCCTCTGGGTGTTGGATCTGTCTCTTGGAGAGAGTGGGGTATTAAAGTCTCCCACTATAATAGTGTTTGGGTCTATCTTGTTCTGTAGTTCTATGAGAATTTGCTTGACATATGTAGGGCCTCTTTTGTTTGGTGAGTATAAATTTATCACCGTGATGTCTTGATTCTGGAGTTTTCCTTGTATTAAAATGTAGTGCACTTCTTTGTCTTTTTGAGTTGATTTTAATGAGAAGTCCAGCATGTCTGAAATCAGGATGGCTACTCCTGCCATTTTGGTAGGTGCGTTTGCTTGGAAGATCTTGCTCCATCCTTTCATTCGGAGCCTGTTTTTGTCCCTTGCTGTAAGATGGGTCTCTTGAAGACAACAGATGGCAACTTTTTGTTTACAGATCCACTCTGTCAGTCTGTTCCTCTTTATCGGAGAGTTTATACCATTTATATTCAAAGAGATCATGGATAAGAGTGTTTTTTCCCTTCCATTTTCGTGTTAGGCTTTTTTTCCTCTCCTTTTTTTCTTGTCTTTATTGAGCTGCTCTTTCTGTTGGGCTCTGGCTATTGTAGTTTCTTTCTGTTTCTGTCTGGGGGTACTGTAGGTTTTCTGTTGGGTGGGGTTCCCCTCTTAGAATTCACTGTAGGGCTGGTTTTTTATTCACATACTCCTTTAGATCCTCTTTGCTATGGAAAGATCTGGTTTTTCCCTCGAAGGTGAATTCTAGTTTTGCAGGATATCTAATTCTAGGTTGGCAATTGTTGGCCTGGAGGACTTGGATTGTGTACTTCCACGCTCTTTGTGCATTTTAGGTTTGTGTGGCGAGGTCAGCTGTGATCCTGATCCTTTTTTCATTGTAATATAGCTCTTTCTTCTCTTTGGCTGCATTAAAAATTTGCTCTTTATTCTTGAGATCTGAAGTCTTGATTATTATGTGCCTGGGTGAGGATTTTCTAGGGTCTGGTCTGCCAGGCATCCTATAGGCTTCGGTTACTTGGGTGAGGTCCCTTGTGAGATTGGGGAAGTTTTCTGCAATGACTCTATTGAAAATATGTTGTATTCCTCTGCTCTGGTATTTGGCTCCTTCATCTATTCCAATTATGCGCAGATTATATCTCTTTTCTTTGTCCACTAGCTCCTGGATTAGTCTGCCCTGGAGTTTAACCATTTCTTGGAGTGTGGTAATTTTCTGGTCCTTATCAGCTGCATAGTCGTCCAAAAGAGAGACTCGGGATTCAGTATGATCAATTCTTTGTGATGTGGCTTTGAGTGTGGAGTTTATGGATGTCAGCGAGCTATTTATAGTTGCCAGATAAGCTCTGATAGTGGAAATTTCTTCCTTTAAAGAGTTGTATTTTAAATCTATTTTTTCATGCATTTCGCTTCTCAGGATGTTAAGGTCTTCTTTATCGGAGGAGTGTACTGTATCCATTTTTGCTTCCATTTCTTTCTTGACTTCCTGAAGGTCCTTTGAGACTTCCATTCTAAACTCCTGGAATTGTTTTCTGAATTCATTCCTGAGGCATTCCATCATTTCTGCTATCTTCGCCTCTGTTGTTTTTTTATTCTCCATCTCCTCTTCAGTGGTACTACTTTTTGGAGCTGGCGAATTGTCTTGACCTTTCATGAAATTTGTAATATTTCTTTGTGATTTGCGCATCTGGAGATCTGCACCTGTAGGTGGTGACCTTGGCTTGGCTTTGTGCTGGTTCCTGCTGTTCCATCAGTGGAGATTTGTTTGTGTCCTGGTTCTGGGTTTGAGTTTGGCTGTTGAACCTTACTGCCCAATGGGTGAGTGTGACCATCTCGGTTGTTGCCGGGGTGGTCACCCTCACTGCACTTGGGGGTGGGTAGGTTCTGTGTCTTTCTCTGCAGGACTGTGTCCTGCCACTGTGTTGTGCTGACCCTAGTGTGCCCCTGATGGGGGTTTGCAGGTCGCTGATTCAGTGTGGCGTGGAGACTTTTCTCTTATTTGATTCTTTTCCCACTCAGTACCGTGTTAAGAGGAGCTCACCTCTCAGATTGAGAATTGCCGCTGAGAGGCGGCTCGCCCACCTGTGTGGATTGCTCCTGTCAGAGCAGGTGTTGCTGTTGAGGGATGGCCTGCCCACCTGTGTGGAGTGTGCCTATCAGAGCAGGCACGGCTGCTGCGGGGCCCTGCCCTCCTGGGCGAGTGCACCTATCAGAGTGGGTGTTGCTGCTGAGGGGGAAGCTTGCCCACTTTTGCGCTCCCGCGGGGGGTTGTGCAAGAGATCCTCCTGCTGGAGGGCTAACACGCTGGCCCATGCTGGCCCTCCGGGGGGCACGTGCATGTGCACTCTAGTGCTTCCTTTGGGGGCGTGCTGTCCCGAGTTGTTGGAGGGTGCTTGTGCCCTCTTGTGAGTCTTCTGTGCGAGGTGGTATGCGTGGACCCCAGCAGGTTCAAGTGTCTGGGCGTGGGTTGGTGCACACAGACTCTCTGTGCCTCTGATGTGAGGGGGCATGTGTTGGAGCCCAGGTGTCCCTGCTTGGCTGGTATTGCACACCAGCAAGCCTGTGACTGTTGTTCAAAAAGTCCGCGTGGACCAGGGCACCTCAGGTGGCGTTCCAAGGCCTACCAGTCCCTGGGCCCCTGCTTGGGGGTGTAGGGGGGCTGGTGCGGCCAAGTTCAGGTTCCCCAGCTGGGGCTTTGGGGGACGCCTGTCTAAGGTGTTTCCCGGTCACTTTGTTGGGTGCTGCTTGGCCTCTGCTAGCTCCCGTGTCCTCCAGAGGCTGTAAGGTCCTAGAGCCGTCAGATATGGGGCTCCTTTGTTCCCTCGGGGTAGGGAGGGGGAGTGAGGGAGCTCTAGCTACTGTGTAGGGTTTGGGTCTTTGCTAGAGCTGGTCTCCCATTGTGAGGGGGGGCAGTGGGGAACTTACTGGTCCTGGATTGTGTGTGTGTCCCGCGCTACTGTGGGCTTTTTGGGGCTGGGGTGTTGGGGTGTGGCGATCAGTCGTTTGGTGGTGGTGGTCCCGGCTCTCTCCGTCTGGCTCTCCCTGTCTGCGCCGCCCAGTTCCCCTGCTGCTGTTGTCTGTTCCCGGCTGTTTGGTCCCGGGCCTGCCGTCTGTCTCGGTTGATCTGTGCTCCGTCTGGGGTCCATGGAGCTCCTGCTATCTGGACTCTACACTCCTGGCATGACTTTTTGGCTGTTGCTTCTCTGGTCACTGATGGTCTGTGGTCCCATTTACTGGGCCGGGTCCACTTTCCCAGCCTGGCCCTGTTCGGGGCGGAGTCGGTGGGGGGAGGGGGGTACCCCGGAGATTTTCTGGCTATGTGTATGTTATAGGCTCTTATTTTTTTGTTCTTTTTTGTTTCCTGTGTTTCTCTGTTGCTTCTGGTTGTTGGGTTTGCTGGACTCTTGATGGGGTGTTTGGTGCTGGAGTTCCCAGCTCACTATTCGGTTGGAGCGAGTTGGGGTGCCTCCCTATTGTGATGGCGCCATCTTCCTCCTCCCTGTTGTTTGTCTTTCTGAGCTTGGCTTATCTCATGTAACATGATTTGTTCTAGGTCCATCCATTTCCCTGCGAATGACATAATATATTCTTTTTAATGGCCATGTAAAATTCCATTGTGTATAGGTACCAGATTTTTTTGATCCACTCATCTATTGCAGATCATCTGGGCTGTTTCCACAGCTTGACTCTTGTAAATAATGCAGCAATGAAGATGGCTGTGCAAGTGTCTTTATGGAATCCTGACTCTTGATGTTCTGGGAAGATGCCCAGGAGTGGTATGACTGATTTACAGGGAAGATCCATGGTTAGTTTTTTGAGGAACCTCCAGACCACTGTCCAAAGTGGTTGTACTAGTTTATATTCCTACCAACAATGCAATAGGGTTCCTTTCCCCCCACATTCCTGCCAATATTTGTTGTTGCTCAAATTCTCGATGTTGGCCAATCTAACTGGAGTGAGATTAAATCTCAAAGTTGTTTTGATTTGCCTGTCCTTTATGGTGAGAGATGTTGAGCATTTCCTTGTGTGTTTCTTTGCCATTCTTACCTCGTCTTCTGAGAAGTCTCTCCTTAGCTCCTTTACCCATTTAATGATCGGTTTACTAGCTTTGGGAAGGGTAAGTTTCTTGAGCTCCTTGTATATTTTGCCTTGTATATTAGGCCTTTGTCTGATGTATTGCTGGTAAAGATCTTCTCCCAATCTATTGGCTGTCTTTCTAGTTTAGCAACAATATCCTTTGCTGTGCAGAAACTTTTTATTTTGAGGTAATTACATTTGTCAAGTCTGTCACCTATCTGCTGTGCCCCTCTTTTCAAAAAGTTCCTGCCTTTGTCTATAAGTTCCAGTGTTTCTCCTACTCTCTCTTGCAGTAATTCCAGTTTCAGGTCTGACATTGAGGTCTTTGATCCACTTTGAGTTAGTATTTGTGCATGGTGACAAACAGTTCCATTTTTATTTTTCTACATATAGATGCTCAGTTTTCTCAGTTATTGAAAAGGCTATCTTTTTTGGTGGAAGGATATTTTAATGACTTGGGTTATTGATGGAACCATTGGTACCAGAAGCAACTTAGAAAATTGTCAGCCAACTGAAGGCAAATTGGCTGTCTTGCAATCTTCCTTATGCACGTCTCTTTTATCTCTGAAACCTCTTTCTTTAGGGACCTAAAAAATCTGTGACCTAATTCAAAAGTTATAAGAATTTCTTTGTCACAAATGGGCTGGGAATGTGGCTTAGTGGTAGAATGCTTGCCTAGCATGCATGAAGGCCTGGGTTTGATTCCTTAGCACCACATAAACAGAAAAAGCCAGAAGTAGCTCTATGGCTCAAGTGGCAGAGTGCAACCCTTGAGCAAAAGCAGCTCAGGGATAGTGCCCTGGCCCTGAGTTCAAGCCCCATGACTAGCAAAAACAAAACAAAACAAACAAACAAAAAACCTTCCTTGTCTCAAAGAAATTTGGATTCATTACTCCTAAACTGTTGAAGATCTCTCAAACTTCCTATTCACCAGTACGTATCCATTGTGCCTCTAAAAAGCTTTAAGAGTTTGTTTGCTTTTTTTCTTTATAGTCACTTCAGCTGTGGTGATAGCCTATAAGAAGAGGTGATCTATCAACTGAAAATCTGAAGGTCATTGAATATAGCATTTTTCACAGAATCAGCTCACATTTACCTTTTTAGTAGTAGCACATGAGTAGTGTTTTTTAGTGGCTAGTGATCCTAAAGGCAAATCATCTGGAATTAAAATAGAAAAGGGCTTCAGGCCCTTTAATGTTGTTAATGCATTTTCACTTTTTGTTTCTTTCTGGTTTTCTTTTCAAAGACAACAGAGACTTCTGTCTGGTTATGTTTTCTTTTAACTTCAAAGCACTTTTCTATTACTTTTCATGATACCTTTATAATCACCTGTCTATAAGGTGGGTGAGGTGTTGTTGCTCCCTTTTGGGCAATGATGAAACTGAGACCCAATGAGTTAATTGCAGAGTAGGAATAGGATCCAGCATGATGACTCTGAGCAGGACATTATACCTTACAGATCATAAGCAAATCCCCTCACCTCCTGTAGCCAGTAAATTATTACTGTGGAGGCCGACTTTGAAACCATTCTAGGAAGTCAGCCTGGGCTTGGAGTTTTGAAGTTCCACTTAAAAGAAATTACGGAAGCTAATCGTCCTGGAAAGGAGTAAAGAGTTTTGTATGAAGAGATAAATAATGCATCTAAATCAATAGTTTTTAACCAGGGGAAATACTGTCCCTACCCTACTCCTTACCTTACCTCCTTTTCCTAATAAGCACATTTGGCAGTACTGTGAGATTTTTTTCAGTGATTATAAATGGTAGGAAATATTACTGGCATCACGTGGGTAGCAGCCAGGGGTCCTGTTATGCATCTCACACAAAGTTCAGGATAGCACCCTAAGACAAAGAATGATCTGACTCATGAAAGTGAAGAGTAGAGGTTGATGAGCCTTGCCATCAGACTGTTTCTCTGCCTTGGTTAACAGTTAACTGTGGCTGGCACAGTCTCAACTTGTCACAAGTATTGACTCCATCATCACAATTCTATCAACCAGGAATGAGCAATCTTTTTAAGAGGAGAATTCAATAATGTATCTCATCTCTACCCTATATTGGGTGATTCATTTCCTCTCAATCCTTGCTCCTCAGTTTTCACTGTCCCCACCTCTTCAGTCAATATTTGGCTTAATTTACATTGCTATGTTCCTCTCTTCTAACCTTGTCCTCTTTGACAGCAAACTTAACAGGACTCAACTCCACTCTGGTTTCATATTGTTGCTTTCTGAGCTGGAACACTGGATCTTGGCAGATAAATGCTGGGTGAGGGGTGGAGTTTCAGGCCCTGGAGGCTCTACCAGGAATGATGGTTGGGCATCTCTTGGGCACTTCTTATATCCCAGTTTCTGCTTTTAGTTTTGGAAAACTGGTTGGATGGAGGAGGCAGAAGCCTGTCCTGACTCCCTTAGAGATAGTTACATGGCTAATTTTTCTAGAAAGTAAGTTTCTACTCACACATTGTAACACTTATTTGGTTAATAGCAATGTTGGACTTGAGTTATTCCCTATATGCTGAGTATGCAAATTATTTAAAATTCTGCTTCAGTAATATCTAAATGGATCCTTTTTTGTGTGAGATCAATGTATATGAAACTCAATAGCCTCTCACTTTTGAATTATAAATATGATACTTTCATATACTCAACCTAAGGCAATTTTATTTATTTACTCTACAATTAAGACAATTTATTATATAAAAACATTCACACTTAAGCACCAAAATATGATCAATAAAGCCCTAAAACTGAAGACTAAATACACAATAACTCTTTAATAAAATTTTAACCAATGTGCTCATACTTTTAAGAAATGATTGCATTAGCACTTAATAACTGTCCCAGAGAATATAATTCAGCATGAAATTCATTATAACCTATCAAAGATGTTTTTAAGCTGGATGCTGGTGGCTCACCTGTGTAATCTTAGCTACTCAGGAGGCTAAGAATCATCATTTGAAGCCAGCCTAAGCAGGAAAGTCTGTGAATCTCTTATCTCCAATTAACCACCACAAAGCTAGAAGCAGAGCTGTGGTTCAAATAGTTCCCAGACTTTCTTGCTATGTCTGGCTTCCAACCATGATTCTCAAATCTCAGCCTTCTGAGTAGCTATGGTTAGTACCTGGCTTCTGATATATTCATTAAATGAATAAATGAACCGAGAACAGGAAAGGAATGAAGTTAGCCATGACTTCCAATGACATTGAAAATCCAGCAAATGTAAATCACAAGATCTCTGCATTTAAAAATGGGTACATCTAGAACATAAAAGCCATGTACTCTAATTAGGACTAACTAGATGTGAAAAACTATTAAACTGTAAGGAAACAAAAGGAAGGCTGAAAACACTAAAATAACAATTAGTGGGCACTATTATTAACTTTACTATTCAATACTCATTCGTTTCAAAGTCCAGGACATTGGGATGGCTTTTTCTAACAAGAGAAGAATAACCATATATAAAAAACAAAATTCTCAAGTGTTTTTCAGGTAAGTGTTAGAAAATATAAGTAACTCTTTCCCTCCCCTCCCCACTTTCTTATTCCTTTTGCAATAACATGACACTTATTCACTATTATGTGAACCTATGAGCTAAATAAATACATTCCAGAACAGTTTGCCTCTTGTATCTTTAATCAAGAAATGTTAATGATTCCTACCATATGTATTATTGTATTATTACCATATGTATGACTGTAACAGAGGACTGGTTTTATCTAAGTGGTAGATTTTGTCCTTGGTTGTCAAGATAGAACACTGGTGACATTTTATTTTTCTGTGGTGTTTTTACAAAGAGCTTTCCCAACAAATTTTCATTTACTCCTGTAGTGAGATCTTTGCTGTAGGCTGAGTCAAAACATTAATTGACTTACTCAAGTTCGTTTCCATAGTTCGAGGCAAATGTAGTATAAGAACCCCCAGTTTTTCATTCCTTGTCTTACATGCTTTACATACCTTACTACCTTCAGACAAACCCAAACTTCAAGCAGTATTGCATTTTGGATGCCACAATATGCCAAGGACAGCCATTGGAGTTATAGCACGATTAACCAAAATAAATTCTGTCTGCAGAGATGAGTTTTACACCTTTCTCTCACTGCTGTGATTTTATTTTCCCGTATCAGTCTAAAAGCATCCTTTTAGTTCCTCACTTGATCTCCAGAAATGGGAGACCTAATGTAATCATCAAGGGAGAAAGAAAACCTCTGACCACCCACCACCCACTTAACACTATGAGAACTTCTGCTAGAATTCTATCAACTGTTCAGAAGCTGTGAAACGTAGATAAGGCTGAAAGTGGCTGGTGGCTGGCATGTATACCATGGAAATTGCATATGAGTAAAAAAATAAATCTGCAAGTTTGTGTACATAGTTAACATCATCACCACCTACACATTCAGTTCAAATCTGTTCAGGCTGAAGAGAAACCCCTATTTCCTCCTCCATCACATCTCAGCTTAGCTTTGGTGTGAACTGTGGGTGGCATTACGGAGAGCATTTGCATCTACCCAGAACAAACATTCCAAGAGTGCCACACTCAGAGAATCCATCAATCCAAGATTCATTTAGCAATATCTAATACAATATGCTAAAAAAAATATTTAGAAGGGCTAGGAATATGGCCTAGCAGTAGAGTATTCACCTCATATACATGAAGCCCTGGGTTTGATTCCTCAGCACCACATATATAGATAGAAAATCCAGAAGTGGCATTGTGGCTCAAGTGGTAGAGTGCTAGCCTTGAGCAAAAAGAAGCCAGGGACAGTGCTCAGGCCCTGAGTTCAAGCTCCAGGACTGGCAAAAAATAAAACAAAAAAATATTTAGAGTGACTCCTTTCCTTTACTATCTGCATATCACTAAGCAGTCCCAGAGGCCTCTCTCTGTCTTATAAATTCCTCAAATATATTTTTTATTTCCACTCTCTGCATCCTGGTCTCTTTCTCTTTTTCTTTCTTTCTTTCTTTCTTTCTTTCTTTCTTTCTTTCTTTCTTTCTTTCTTTCTTTCTCTCTCTCTCTCTCTCTCTCTTTCTTTCTTTCTGTTTGTTTGTGTGTGTGTGTGTGTGTGTGTGAGAGAGAGAGAGAGAGAGAGAGAGAGAGAGAGAGAGTGTTCTGGGGCTTGAACTCAAGGTTTAGGAACTGTCCCTGGGTTTTTGTGCTCAAGGGTAGCACTCTACCACTTGAGCCACTGCTCTACTTCTGGCTTTTTGGTGGTTTACTGGAGATAAGAGAATTATAAACTTTCCTTCCCAGGCTAGTATTGAACTGAAATCCTTAGACCTAAGTAGCTAGGATTGCAAACGTGAGCCCCTGGAACTTGGTGCCATCTTTTTTTTTTTTTTTAATGAATATCAACACAAAAGTTGTTGACACTGCTTTTATCAATTCACTGATTTAAAGACTGTTACAATGCATGGTAGCACACCTGTGTCCTATGACATTTATTTTTCTACCAAATATGGAAAATGGGCCACAGTAGACATCATCTAAGTAGGGTGGATTAAATAATTGGCAAAACATTATCAGTTGTAAAAGATACTGGTTAGTGGTCAACACTAACCAACACATTGTCTTTAGAAGTACTACATCAGTTTTACTTGATGTAATTGGCTTTTGCAGATTTCAGTCCATGGAGGACTAGCTCCACTGCTGTGGGCTGGAGGAGGAAGGGGGATATCATGGCAGCAGATCACATGGAAGAAGAAGCTCTTCACCTCATCACATCCGGGAAGGGGAGGGGCTTGGGATAAGATCTAACCTTAACGTATTTACCAGTACTGTACACTATTCAGGCCCTATATCTGAAAGCTTCCATTACTTCCCGATAATACCACCAAATTATTAATCCACCAGTGAATAAAGCCATGGATGAATGCAAAGACCTCATTCCAATTCCTTTCCCAAAGCCTCACTTCAGAACACTTCTTGCATTGAGGACCAAGCCTTTGATACATGAGCCTTTTGAAGGGGTTCCTCATCTGCAAACCATAATAAGTTGGTTTATCATAAGGTTCTAAAATAAATGATTACTATTGTCCTTATTTTTGACACTGCAAATGATTTCATAATCACGAGTGCTTGACTTGGCTGTTTAGAAATAGTGCTGGAGTTATTTTCCCCTGAGTTTTTAATCCTCTGAGTGGGCTGTGTTGTTACTCTTAAGAATACTGTGTTATTTCTCCCTTGAGAAAATACACCTTTTTGATTAGTTTCCTTATGGTACAAAACATAGAAATTACAACTCTTAAAGAGATTATGTATGGGCTGGGAATATGGCCTAGTGGCAACAGTGCTTGCCTCATATACAGAAAGCCCTGGGTTCAATTCCTCAGCACCACATACATGGAAAAGGCCACACAAGTGGCGCTGTGGCTCAAGTGGCAGAGTGCTAACCTTGAGCAAAAAGAAGCCAGGGACAGTGCTCAAGCCCTGAGTCTAAGCCCCAGAACTGGCAAAAAAAAAAAAAAAAAAAGAGATTGTGTAAATGTTATAAAGCATTGTGCATTACTATAATTACTCCAATTCACATATCCAGTTTTGACAATTTGATTAGATTTTTAGGAACCCAGTAATGATGAAAATGAAATTATCCTTTTGAAGAGGTGTGTGTGTGTGTGTGTGTGTGTGTGTGTGTGTGTGTGTGTGTAACATCTATGTACACATTTTAATTTTTTTTCTATGGCTGTCACAACAAAGGACCACAGATTGGGGAGTTTAAAATAACAGAACATTTATTTTGCATAGTTTTAGAGGTTAGATGGGAATAAAAGTATTAGAAGCATGGATCCACACTTACTTTAGTTTCTAGTAGCCCCAGTTTAAGGTCAACCCAAGCAAAAAGTTCTAAGATCCCATCTCAAGTAATAGCTGGATGTGGTGGACACTTATCATCCTTTCTATGAAAGTAAGTGTAAATCAGAGGATCACTGTTCAGAAATAACAAAAATAACCAGAGCAAAAATGGCTGGCAGTGTGGCTTAAGCAGTAGAGTACCTGCCTAGCGACCATGAAGTCCTGATTTCCTTTTTATTAAATGAGATTAACTACATATTTCACAATACATATTTTAACCTTCACAATGAAGAAAATCACCATTCTACTTACAAGTTTTTTTGTGTGTTTTTTTTAAAACTTTTATTTATTTATTTATTTATTTATTTATTTTATTTTTTACTTTTTTGGCAGTCCCAGGCTTGCACTCTGGGCCTGAGCACTGTCCCTGGCTTCTTTTTGCTCAAGGCTAGCACTCTGCCACTTGAGCCACAGTGCCACTTCTGGCAGTTTTTTATATATGTGGTGCTGGGGAATCGAACCCAGGGCTTCATGTATACAAGGCAAGCACTCTTGCCACTAGGCCATATTCCCAGCCCTAAAATCACCATTCTAATGTACAAAGCTTATGAACTCTATGAAATCTAACAATAAAACCATTTCTTCCAGATGTGGTGATATGCATATTTCTTTCTTTTTGTTTACTATCATCTGTTCCCTCTTTCTCTCTCGTTCCCTCTTTCCCATCACCTTTGAGTTGCTTAGTTCACTTTCATCAATGTAGCTGACAGGCCCCTCTACTGTATTTTTTCACCCACTTTCCACTCTTTCTGTGTCCTCTCCCCAGCTTCCCTCAGATATGCATGTTATTACCCTATATATGAGGTGAAGAATATAGAATCAACTAAAAATATTAAGACACTTTCAGAAGAGGTTCTTTGTTTCCTATGTTTGGGGTTCTTTTCAGTCTGCAAATTATTTTATGTACATGTGAAGAGGTGCTTGGATTTTACTATTTGGTGCTTTTCTCCCAAGGCTGTCCTCTTTTGGTCTCACTATATATTTGGTATCTTGAGTTCCATTTACTTTGTCATATCTCATTGCATTTTAATTCTAACACTCGCATAGCAGGGAGACTATACGCCATTTGTCTCTCTGTTCTTGGCTCAATGTGATTTGTTCTAGTTCCATCCACTTTCCTGAGAATGCCATTATTTTATCCTTTGTAATGGCTCTGTAAAGTTCAATTGTATACAGGTACCACATTTCTGGGATCCATTCATCTGTAATGGGGCATCTGGGTTGTTTCCATAGCTTGGCTATTGTGAACAGTGCAGCACTGAACATGGAAGTTCAGGTGTCCTTGTCATATCCTGGTTCCTGTTGCTCACAGTAGAAGCCTAGGAGTGATATGGCTGGGTTGTAGGGTATTTTTATGTTTAGTCTTTTGAGGAACCTCCAGACTGCTTTCCAGATTGGTTGTACTAGTTTATATTCCCATCAGAAGTGCAGTAGGGTTCCTCTTTCTCCACATCCTCTCCGGCATTTGTTGTTGTCTGAATTCTAGGTGGTATCTCAGGGTTGTTTTTAATTACATTTCCTTTATGATGAAGCCCTGATTTCAAACCCTAGTACTGAAAACACACACACGCACACACACACACACACACACACACGTAAACAATATTGCCAACAGATTTTACTGAATGAAAAAAAAAGAATAGTTTCTATAAAAACCTATTTATGAGAGGTGCTGGTGGTTCATGGCTATAATCTTGGCTATTCAAGGGGGGCTGAGATGTTAGAATGGAAGTCCAAAGCCAGCTCAGGAAGACAAACCTATGAGACTCTCATCTCCAAATAACTAACAAAAATCTGGAAATGGAGTCATGGCTCAAGTGGTAGAGTTCCAACCTTGAAGGAAAAAGCCTACCAGGAGCACAAGGCTCTGAGCTTAAGCCTCAATAAGTTAAAAAAAAAAAAAAAAGACCAAATTGACCTGTGAAATGTCTCTTTTTTTTTTTTTTTTTTCCTATTCTGGGGCTTGACTCTGGGTTGGGCACTGTCCCTGAGCTCTTTCAGCTCAAGGCTAGCACATTATCACCTGAGCCACAGCACCACTTCTGGTTTTCTGGTTGTTTATTGGAGATAAGAGTCTTATGGACTTTCCTGCCCAGGCTGCCTTTGACCCGTGATCCTCAGATCTCAGCCTCCTGAGCAGCTAGGATTACAGGTGTGAGCCACTGATGCTGGGCTGACCTGCAAATTTTCTATCACCCCAAAGTCGTCTTACATTATCAATGGCATTATATCTTATAGCCAAGATGTTATTCTGTATTTCCTTTAAGAAATTTGCTAGTTTTGACTGATTTCATCCTGTGATCAATTCTGAGTTATTTATTTATTTATTGTTAAAGTGGTGTACAGAGGGGTTACAGTTTCATACGTAAGGCAGTGAGTACATTTCTTATCAAACTTGTTACCTCCTGCCTCATTTTTCTCCTACCTTTCCCTCCTCCCCAGTTCCGCCCATCCCCTGAGCTGTACAGTTGGTTTACAGTATATTGTCTTGTAAGTATTGCTGCTGCATTGCTTTGCCTTTTACCCTTTGTCTCTCCATTTTGATGTTCCCTTCCCTAGTGCCAATAAGCATATATACAATACCCAAGGGACCAAAATAAGTTACAGTGACATCAGGGGTAAAACCATATGAATGAAAAATGAGAAAAAGGCATAATTTCACAACGTACATTGAAAATAACAGCAACAATGATAACAACTTATTTCCATAAGTTGTAGTTCATTTTGCTTAGCATCATCTTATATGTTCATATGTATATAGCTATTGAGCTATTGTGATCTTCTGCTAGGACTATCCTAGACATTTGCTAATTTTTACCAATGAGAGGTTTATGTTTCTTTGGGTCTGGCTCACTTCACTTAGTATGATTTTTTTCCAAGTCTTTCTCTTTCCTTATGAATGGGCAATGTCATTCTTTCTGAAAGAAGCATAGAATTCGATTGTGTATATGTACCACATTTTCTTGATCCATTCATCTGCTGAGGGGTATCTGGGTTGATTCCATGTTTTAGCAATAGTAAATTGTCCTGTGATGAACATAGTTGTGTTGGTGTGGTCTTGTTTGTGATCCTTTGGGTAAATGCCCAAAAGTGGGGTTGCTGGGTCATAGGGGAGCTCTATGTTTAGCCTTTTGAGGAACCTCCACACTGCTTGCCAGAGTAGTTGAACAAGTTTACACTCTTACCAACAGTGTAGGAGGGTTCCCTTTTGGCCATGTCCCGTGCCAGCATCTGTTGTTACTAGTTTTCTTGACAATGGACATTCTTACTGGGGTGAGGTGGAATCTCAATGTTGTTTTTATTTGCATTTCTTTGAATATGATGTAAGGATGAAAGCTCTTTTTAAAAAGTTGACATGTGGATATCTAATTTTTATATCATTGTTAGTGGGCTTTCTGTCACTTCAACAAATTCTTGAGGTAATCAATTTATAAAGAGAAAGGATTTGTTTGGTTCATGGATTCAGAGGTGCAATAGAGAGCTACCACCTTTAGGTTTCTGGTTGAGAATGGTGGGGAGCACATGGTAGAGTAAAAACATTCATCTCATGACCAGGAAGCAGAGGAGAAGAGGAGGAAGGGATTGAATTCCATTATTCCCTTTGAGAGTACTTGGCCAATGGCAAAACTTTTCCCGTTAGGCCCCACCCCTTAAAAATTCTACCAGCTTATGACAATGCTTCCTGAGGACAAGTACTTAACACTTGGGACTTTGGGAGACATTCCAGATTCAAACTACAGTATCCTTTGTTACAGAGACTATCCTTTCCCCACTGAAATACCTGTGTCAAAAATCAACAGACCATATACGTGCAAATCCATGGGTTTACTTCTGCATTCTCTGTTCTGTTCGGCTGATCTGCCCACCTTTATGCCAATACTACACTATCTTCATTGTATAGCTTATCATAAATCTAAACATCAACTTTAAGTTCCTTTGCCTTCTTTCTCTCAGCAATATTTGTAGTTTTTAATATAAAGATATTGGGCATATTGGTGAAATCTGTCCTTTCTTGTCTCATATTTGTGGATACTCTTGAAATTGGAAATGCCTTATTTACACTGACAAAGAAAAGATGTATGTACTTATCATGTACATGTTTAAAAATATTCTGTCAATTGCAGAATAGCTAAGTGGAGCAAATCAATGTATATAGTTCTTAAAAAAAATCTTGCAGGGAGCAGGTGGTTCATGCTTGTAATCTTAGCTACTCAGGAGGCTGAGATCTGAGGATCACAGTTCAAACCAGCACGGGCAGGAAAGTCCATGAGACTCTTATTTCCAATTAACCATCAGAAAACTGGAAGTGATGCTGTGGCTCAAGTAGTAGAGCACTAGCCTTGAGCTGAACAGCGCAGGAACAGAGTCCAGGCCCATGTATCAAAGTTTCATTCATTTAGAAATCTGAATAGTATTGCATCATCTGTGCATACTCCATTTTGCTTATCCTGTTATCATCTGTTGATGGAAATTTGATTGTTTTCATCCTTGGACTACTGAGAATAAAGTTGCAGTGGATATGCAATTGATTTAATTCATGAACTCTTTCAGGTTCTCAGATTTTAAATTTTCTTTTATTGTTTTATGAAAGTGATATTTTCTTTCATCTCCCTCAAAATATTAATTTATGTTTTTATTCTGTTCTCTGTATGTCTCTGTTTTGTCATTTTTTTGTTTTCATTTGTAACTTTCATTGGAGGCTTTTTAAAAAAATTAAGTGTCTATTTTTTCACATGTCCAATTGTAGTGTTTAAAAAAATGATCTGGATTATAATCTGAGTACTCAAGAGGCTGAGACAGGGGAATCCCCTATGCCCGCAAGAGGCTTTGTGGGGCAGGGCACAGAAGGTAGACTGGCAAACTTGACAGGGGTGATTGGGTCTGAGTACTCCAAAGGCCAATCATTTGAGAGTTCCCTCTAGAGCTGTTTTTATCCGATGACAATTCTCCAGTTTTCTACCTGGAGGACAATGGGGCAGGAGTTGGGGGGCAGTAGTGAACATGAGGAGTGATAGGAATATGTTCAGGCCTTTCTTCAGGCTCTCTGGGATTCTGTGGGGGCATGATTCCACTTTTACCTAATCCTCTGTTTTTCAGTCCTCCAAAGCTAAATCTCAGAGGAGTTTTGTAGCATGAGATATTTTGCTTCTAGTTGCTCTTGTCCCTTGAGAAATATTTAAGTTGTAACTTTATCCATTCTGCTAAGTCAGGGACTTCTCCTGCATCTGATTTTATTTTTTCCCCTCTTACTCTCTTTGCCCTTGTTGGCAAATACCATTTTATTAATTAATTAATTTATTTATTTATTTATTTAGGCCAGTCCTGGGCCTCGGACTCTGGGCCTGAACACTGTGTCTGGCTTCTTTTTGCTCAAGGCTAGCACTCTGCCACTTGAACCATAGCGCCACTTCTGGCCATTTTCTGTATATGTGGTGCTGGGGAATTGAACCCAGGGCTTCATGTATGAGGCAAGCACTCTTGCCACTAGGCCATATTCCCAGCCCCTATATTTCTTTCTTCTTTTTCTTTCTTTCTTTTCTTTTCTTTTCCCCTCCCTCCCTCCCTCCCTCCCTCCCTCCCTCCCTCCCTCCCTCCCTCCCTCCCTCCCTCCCCTCCCTCCCTCCCTCCCTCCCTCTCTCTCTCTTTCTTTCTTTCTTTCTTTCTTTCTTTCTTTCTTTTTTGCCAGCCCTGGGGCTTGGACTCAGGGCCTGAGCACTGTCCCTGGCTTCTTTTTGCTCAAGGCTAGCGCTCTATCACTTGAGCCACAGCGCCACTTCTGGCTTTTTCTATATATGTAGTGCTGAGGAATCAAACCGAGGGCTTCATGTATGCAAGGCAAGTACTCTACCACTAAACCACATTCCAGCCCACCATTTATATTTCTTTACTGACATTTCGATGGATTTTGGATGGAGATGAACTGAATATATGATACACCATATTCAACTCATTTATCATTCACTAATGGCTTGCAACATTTCTTTACTATTTGATGAGAATATTTGATGAGCATAAGATAGAATAGAAATTTTAAGTGATTATGGTTTTTAGTAATAAAAAGAAAATGAATTCTAAAAACATAAGCAGTAATATTGCTGAGCATTTCTATTGATGATTTGAATCTCTTGGGGAAAAGGCAAAGTGCTAAGAGGAATATATCTAAAAACAAACAAATAATCAGACATTATTCTTAAGAAGAATAATGTATTATGTAGTTAAATTTGAAGTATTAAATTTGAATAGATCTTGTTTAATCTTCTATTGAATTTCTTTCAGCAATTTCTGTACATTTTTCACTAGTGAATGGTTACCAGAGGCAGCAAAAGTCCACCAGCAATTCTACTACTTAGTATTGGCAAAGAGGCTGAGGTACCAACCAGCTTAATGGGTTTATGGAATATCTTCTGTAGGTTTACTTTGTTGGCACTGTCCCTATTGCTGTGATTACTTTATGCTAAATATAATCACACTTACTGCAATACAAGTTTAAGTTCTACATTTCATATTTAAGGTGGACAGAGCATTTTAAAAAGGCGGCTCTTTTAAAAAGTAAGGGACAAAACATACAAAGGCAGGATAAAGACAGTTTTGTTTTTGTTTTATCATTATGAGAATGAAACCAGAACCACAGACATGCTAGGCAAATGATTTACCACTGAGCTACACCTCCCAAGCCCCGTGTCTATTCTTTTTCTTAAAAAAATTTGGTCAGAAGAGTAAAGAGTCCATTTAGATCACACAGGAAGACTATATCCTGAGACATTATATGTTAATGTCCAAGTCTCAATATAGTCTGTTTTCTCTTTACTTTTTTTTTTTTTTTTTTTGGCCAGTCCTGGGGCTTGGACTCAGGGCCTGAGCACTGTCCCTGGCTTCTTTTTGCTCAAGGCTAGCACTCTGCCACTTGAGCCACAGTGCCACTTCTGGCTGTTTCTGTATATGTGGTGCTGGGGAATTGAACCCAGGGCCTCATGTATAAGAGGCAAGCACTCTTGCCACTAGGCCATATCCCCAGCCCTCTCTTTACTTTTTAATCTACTTGAGCATCCCAATGTCCCCCTCCCCACCAGCCAAATTTTGACTCATGAAACCTGAGCCAAACCTGCTGTTCAGATAGTCCTCTATCCTAAGCCTGCCCTATTTTTTTCCAGCTGCTTTCTCATGCAATGTTTTATAGTCAACTCAGGTTCAATGTATCTAAAAACTTAGGTCATTTTATTCTTGTTAGCATTGCTCACCTGGATTGTGCTTCCCTCCCTCCCTCCCCTCCTTCCTTCCTTCCTTCCTTCCTTCCTTCCTTCCTTCCTTCCTTCCTTCCTTCCTTCCTTCCTTCCTTCCTTCCTTCTCCCTCCCTCCCTCCCTCCCTCCCTCCCTCCCTCCCTCCCTCTCTCTCTCTCTCTCTCTCTCTCTCTCTCTTTCTTTCTTTCTTTCTTCTTCTTTTCATTCATAATGGCAGCATCAACTTAGCTGGGCACCTAAGCCTAAACTTTTGAATCAACTTTTTCCCCCCAATGGCTCTCCATCCTTAATCACCAAAATCTATGAAATCACCTTCTTAGAGATTTTTCAGATCTATCTTCTATTTAGGTTTCCATCACCTTTTATTTTTGCTCAAGGTGGCGCTCTACCACATGAGTCACGCCTCTGCTTCCATGCTTGCATCAATTTTTGCCTGAACTATAAATGATAAGTATGTTTCATTTAAACCACAATAGCTAAATAATTTATTGGACTATCATTACCTGAAATATGGACATTTCATTTTTAATATTGTTTTTCTTATATAGCCCTCACAATCCATCCTTTATTAGGATTATTTTTTATAAATTACCAACCAGGTGCTCTTATTATTGTTTTAATAACTCCCCAAAATAGTGCTTCCACTTTGTAGCATAGCCTCTTCACTATTTTTATTTGATTTTCTGGTTTTACCTTCAATCACTTCTGGTCTGTCTCTATCTATCTATCTATCTATCTATCTATCTACCTACCTACCTACCTACCTACCTACCTATCTATCTGTCTGTCTATCTATCATCTATCTATCTTAGATATCTTTCTGTATCTTGAATTCTTGATGGTATTTCACTTCTTATGGCTACTACAGATATTATTTCCTCTCCTTTAAATTATCATTCTTCCTTTCTATATCTCAAAAGATCAAGTACTGCCTGATGCCAGTGGCTCACGCTTATAATCCTAGCTACTCAGGGGGGCTAAGATCTGAGGATCATGGTTCAAAGACAGCCAGGGCAGGAAAGTCTGTGAGAATCTTAGAGTGTTAGCCTTTAGTACAAAAGCTCAGGGACAGCACTGAGGGCCCAGATTCAATCCCCAGGACTTGGGGAAAAAAGGAAAAAAAAAGAACAAAGATCAAGTACCAGCTACTTTTATGAAGCTGTCCTCAAATCCTAGAATTAGCTTCTCTCTCTCTCACACTCACACACACACAAAAATTACACAGTGTGTATTCTTATGAAAACTACATTACATCTTCCTTGACATTAAGAAATGTGTCTCATTCCATTACATCAAGGCCTAGATAATTCATGAATTTTAGTTGAACAGATGAGTGTGTTTATTTTATTTTATTTTTCAAACTTTTATTATCAAACTGATGTACAGAGAGGTTACAGTTTCATACGTTAGGCATTGGATACACTACTTGTACTGTTTGTTACCTCGTCCCTCGTACCCCCCCAGAGTGTGTTTATTTTAAAAAAAAATCTAGTTCTATCTCCATTGAAGGCAAAGGAACCGGATTTACACTTCAATCTTTAGGTGTTGGGAATAGTGGGCTATACTGTAGTTATTGTTATTTTTTTCCAGTCCTGGGACTTGAATTCAGGGCCTGAGCACTGTCCCTGGCTTCCTTTTGCTCAAGGCTAACACTCTACCTCTTGAGCCACAGCACCATTTCCAGCCTTTCTGCTTATGTGGTGCTGAGGCATCAAACCCAAGGCTTCATGCATGCTAGGCAAGCACTCTACCACTAAGCCACATTCCTAGCCCTATATTGTAGTTATTTATTTTGTGGACTCTTCTCTGTTATTCATTCTTTCTTGTGAAAACACACATTCTTATTTGTAACATAGGAAATATTTTTTTTCTGTGTTGCTGGGTAGAATTTTTTTTTTGTTGTTGCTGTTTGAAGTATAATTTTGTTTTTGCTAGAGCAAATAAATTTCACCAGAGAAATAATGCATATTGAAATAGTGTAAAGAAATGTATTAATAGTTGTTTTTGTTTTGTTTGTTTTTTGTTCAGTCCCGGGGCTTGAACTCAGCACCTGGGTACTATTGCTGAGCTTCTTTTGCTCAAGGCTCAAGGCTAGCACTCTACCATTTGAGCCACAGCACTACTTCCAGCTTTTTCTGTTTATGTGGTGCTGAAGAATCAAACCTAGGGCTTCAGGAATGCCACATGAACACTCTACCATTAAGCCACATCCCAGCCTAACAGTGAAGTTTTTTAAAAAAAACTAGAAAGATAAAAAATGTAATTCAGTGATGCTCTTGCATAGAAGCAATTCATTTTTAGTAGGTGAAAAACTTGCGACTACATAATGTGGAAAATAAACTATATAATTGTGGGTGGGGATGGACAGGAAAAACAGAGAGAGAGCAAGGGAAGGGGGTGACATTGTCAAAAAAGAACTGTACTCTTATCTGACTTATGTAACTGTAATCCCTCTACATCAACTTTATAATAATAGGTTTTTTAAAGTTATGGGTGAAAGCTCTCAAAACAGGTTTATCAGGAGTATACCTCTTCTCTTTCTTCTACAACTAGTAAACCCATTCTGGAGTTCCCATCCCCCAATATGTAGACCAGAATGTACTTGTTCTGGGCCTTTAAATTCTTTCGAGGGGCACGCATAAGAAGAGGCCACTTAATGTACTCTATATATACTAGTTTGCATATCAATTAGGCAATTTTCTGCAATAATGTATGACTAGAGAGGGAGAGGAAAGGATGATGAAAGAGGTGATATGGACCAATATTATACTTATAAACTGATTTGTTGAATGGTAACCCCTTTGTACAACTAAAAATAATAAAAATGCATCTAACAAAGAAATAGACTATTTCTCTAAGCAGTGAGTCTCCCTTTACTGAAAACATGTAAGCCCCTTCCCCCCTCCCCGCCTTTTTTTTTTTTTGCCAGTTCTGGGGTTTGAACTCAGGGTCTGGGCACTGTCCCTGAGCTGCTTTTGCTCAAGGCTAGCACTCTGCCACTTGAGCCATAGCCCTACTTGTGGCCTTTTCCATTTATGTGGTAATGAGGAATTGAATCCAGTGTTTCATGCATCCTAGGTAAGCACTTTATCACTAAGCCACATTCCCAGCCCTCTTTCTTTTTTAAGTGCAGAATAAGACTTGGTACAGAGTATATACCTAACAAGTTTGTTTTGTATGAATTATAAAATGGAATCACAACATGAACAAAGTTCCGTTAACTCTTACTGGTACTGAATCATCTCCAAAGGTAATGCATGGCTTAAAACCATGATTCTTTATTTTCCATAGTTCTTTGGATTGGCTGAACACTCTGGATTGGGAACACTCTAGATGGGCTCACATTTCTGGGACAACAGCCCCATGGCTGGGATAGCTGAGTCTCTCTCTCTGTCTCTTCTCTGTCTCTCTCTCTCTCTCTGTGTCTCTCTCTCTCTCTCTCTCTCTCTCTGTCTCTCTCTTGTTTTCCAGGGTGAATAGCCAGAGCTTTTCCACAAAGCCTCAGCATTCCAAGAGAAAGAGAGTGGAAGTTGCAACGACTCTAGAGGTTGGTTAGGCCTCAATCACTTTTAGGCTACTTATTGTCCAAAAAAGTTACAAGACCAGCTAGCTTAGCTCTAATGAAGTTGTTGTAAAGAGTCTGTGGCTTTAAAAAAATTAGCACCAATGATGAACTCTTAAAAATCTTCTGTTAGAGAATTCTGGTGATGAGAGGAAGATTGGTCAAGCTGACCTTTCAATGTTTCTTGTGACCCTAAAATTTATGCTTCTTCTAGGCTGAGTCTTAGAATACTTTCAGATAATAATTACTAACTGTTGTGATTTGGAAAGTTTAATCTTCTCTCATTGGTAAGGTATTGTCAATCAGAATTCATTGAACAATTATTTTCAAGCAATTATTCAAATCTAGAATTTGTACTCTTCTTGTAATCATTTCAAATACCCACCAAAATTTTGTTAGAGCCAATGACTGGTTGCTTATGCCCATAATCCTTGCTTCTCAGAAGGCTGAGATCAGAGGATTATAGTTTGAAATCAGCCCTAGCAGGAAAGACAGTGAGACTCTTGCTTTCAGTTATCCACCAAAAATATATAAGTAGAACTATGGATCAAATGGTAGCTAGTCTTGGGCAAAAAAGTTTAGGGATCACACTCAGAACCTGAGTTCAAGCCCTAGTATTCCCCCTCTCCAAGAGTGAATTTATGTTTAGTTACAGTGTAACTACGGCTCTGTTTTTAACTCCAGTATAGTAATAGCAACAACATTCTCCTTCTTGATACTTTGTTGCTCAGTGTATGGATACTAGGCAAACCCCTTCCTCTTATTCATCTACCACATACTTAATTTTCAAGAAATTGCCAAGATTAGAGCTCTTCTCAAAAGGTGGGCCAAGGCCCCCAACCCACCCTGGTAGTGTTGTTGGAAGACATTTCTAGTCCCAGACTCCAGGCTGAGCACCTCCAGAAAGCTCTAAGTGACAGGGATGTGCTGGCCTAGCAAAGATCTGGACTCTGAAGCTCCCCCAGTTCTTCCATCGCCCTTCCATCCCAGCACTGAGCCCATGACAATGGCTCACCAGCTATCATCTACACCCGGAGACTCACAGCCTCCATCGCAGCCATCCACCCTGCCTGCAGACCCTCCAGAGAACCTGCTGCCAGGTTAGGTTCAACCAAGGGGAAGGAAACAAGACTCTCAAAGGACCAGGTGCTTTCAGAACCAGAGACCAAGACTATGGGAAAGGTTTCTCGATTCAGAATATGCCGGACACCAGCCGGTCCTCAGCTACAGCTCATGCCAATGGGGCTTCCTCGATCAATCAGGTTGAACAAGAAGGAGTTTAGCTTGGAAGAAATTTATACCAATAAGAATTATCAATCCCCAACAACCAGGAGGACCTTTGAGACCATCTTTGAGGAGCCTCGAGAACGCAATGGGACTCTGATTCTTACCAGTTCAAAGAAGCTCCGGCGGGCTGTAGAATTTTGGGACAGCAGCCTTCCTCCATCCCGCCGGCCATCCGGGCTGCACCTAGCAGGACCGTTACTCCCAACCTGTCACCCAGAAGAGATATGGGAGCCCTGTTGCAGCAGCGTCTGGAGGAGCTTGATGCCTTGCTCCTGGAGGAAGAGTTGAATGGGGAGCAGCTCCATCAACCCTAGGAACTCCAGCTGTTTGTTCGTCCATCCATCCTGGAGGGGAAAACCTCTGAAGCAGTTAAATTTTTTTCCTCCATATTTCTAAGTAAAAATTTCCATATGTAAAAAAAAAAGAAAGAAATCTCCAAGATTGATATAAATGTCTTCATCATAGAATGTTTATATTATTGATTCTATACTATCAACATTGTAAATCTACCGCTTTCTCTTAGTCATTTATGAAACTTTTATAAAGATATTCCTTTGAGACTATTTTAGTAGTAGCATGTTCAGAGATATGAGTGTAGAAACATATAAGTAGCATATGAGAAAGCCTGCACTGTTCACTTAATAGAAAAAGTTCATAGGATAAAATTTTGTTAGTATAACTTTTGTATGTATATCAAATTAGTTGAAATCTAAACACTTTTTGTAATTTGTGACAAATATTTAACAAAGACTTCAAATAGGATTGTAGTTATCACTTTTGAAATTTTTTAAATTTAAATTCGGTATTAACTTCCTGCCCATAAGTTCTACAGCTTCCCAGTTCCTCTCAAAAGTCCAAACAAACAAACTCAAAACAACTCACAGCTCTTAGGTAGGTAGAAAGTTAGTTCTTTGCCATGGAATTTATATGCTAGCTCTTGGATAGATTGTTGATTAACTTGATAAACCAACATTGCTAGGAAATCCCGTTTTACTTTTAAAAAAGTTAATAAACTCTATTTCTTAGCTTAATATGCATAATTGTAACTAGATGCAAACAGCAGTGTGGGCAGCAACTTTCTTTCTTTTTTTTTTTTTTGCCAGTCCTGGGTCTTGGACTCAGGGCCTGAGCACTGCCCTGGCTTCTTTTTGCTCAAGGCTAGCACTCTGTCCCTTGAGCCACAGCGCCACTTCTGGCCATTTTCTGTATATGTGGTGCTGGGGAATCGAACCCAGGGATTCATGTATAAGAGACAAGCACTCTTGCCACTAGGCCATATTCCCAGCCCCGGCAGCAACTTTCTTAAGTTTTAGGTTTACAGAAACTTCTAACTTCCAACATTTCCCTTCTATTAATACTTTGCAATGATGTGATCCAGCTACCTCTTACAAGAGGTAAGGCAGTATTGATGGCAATGATAATAACAGTGATAATAACAATAATTTTTGCAATGCTAGGGATTAAATCCAGTATCCTGTGGATGCTAGACAAGTGCTTTTACACTCCAACCCCAATACAGATAGTTAATTTACTGAGGTTCCTTTAGTTTATATTAGGATTCACTCTTTCTGTTGTATGGTTGTATGGGTTCTGACAAATGCCTTTTATATATTCACCATTACAATATAATACAGGATAGTTGCACTGCCCTAAAAACTCTGAGTTCTACCTATTCATCCCTCCCACAGCCCCATTCTTTTAAAATATCCTCCCCAACCTCTTTCTTTTTTAATTAAGTGTAGGGTAACATTAATTAGCTGAAACTGAGAATTTGCTTAACTAACCAATGATTCCCTGTGGCAATCACAGTTTCTTAATCGTTATTTTCCAACAGAAATACAATGTGAACCATGTATGCATTTAAATTTTTCTAAGTCACTTTAAAAAAGACCCATTAGCTCAGTTAACTGCACTTATCCCAATGTATCCAAATGAATGCCATCTTCACAATATAGCCAATATGAAGATTGAAACTTTTACATATTTGTTATGAATTGTGGAAATCAAGGTTGCATTTTACACTTAGATCACATCTCAGTTCAGGAATTTTGGCTATTCAGTAGCCACAAATACCCTGTCACTAAGGTAGGGCACAGGTATGGACTGAACAACCTGAAAGCAGGTCATACTCCTTCCTCCAGGCCTTCATAGTAGGCATGCAGCCAATGCCTTTATTGAAAAGTATATTATAAAAGATAGAAAGGCTCTCTAAAACCTCAGGTTGCTAATTCTTATATGCTCTGCAACCATTTTCTTTAAACTCTACAGCTTTGCAAAAAGGTTATTACTGCATAGCAAACCAGTGAGTGAGTCTTGGGGCATCCTGACTCCCAGAAAGCCTGAATCATCTGAAATGTTGACTCATAAGCCCAAGGTGATTGAAGTGAACCAATCTTTCTATTTCCACTTTACTCTCTCTTCTTCCTCTTTGTGTGTGTGTGTGTGTGTGTGTGTGTGTGTGTGTGTGTGTGACTCATTCTCTTACCAAGTTTGTGCGCTGCAGCGGGCAGAACCCAAAACTCTCTTTGGAAGAGCAGATCCAAATGACTGGCCCCGGATCCCCAGTATCATCTGGCCTATCTGTTTTGTTGTTTTGCTCTTATCTCATTCAGAGTCTGCAGTTTAAATTGGGAGTGAGCCTAAAATTGTCCCCCCAAAGTGTTGTGGTTTTTGTTTTTTTTAATGTGGCTTGGGAATTTTAAGTTTGACGAGCTAGAATCCTTCATTTCTACATTTAAAAAAGTTCCTTAGGACTTATTTCACAGCCCAGTTAATAATTTCACAGTTTTTTTCCTTTCCGGGGAGGAAAGTTTCCACCCCAAGGTTCCCAGGATAACGCCCTTCCGGTGGCTTGCTAACCCACACCCTCCAGCCGGGAGCCCGCCCTCCTTTGCAGCTCTCTAGCTGTAGATAGATGTTCAGCCGCCACCGCCAAGACTAAGACCCCATCCCATCTCAACCCAGCCCGTATCCACTAAAGGCGGGAGGGTGGAGCTCCCATCCCCAAGACCCGCCCACCTGGCCTCATCAACCAGTAAGAGAGAAGTAAGGTAATCTCCACCCACTTCCATCCCCTTCCCTTTTTACTGGATAGGCTAGCTGCTCATCTTCTCCATCAAGTAGCCGATTTGCTCTTTCCCTCCCGCGCCAGTCCCTTCCCTGTCTGCCAAGGGAGGGTGAGTCACGCCAAACTGGGCGGAGAGTCTGCTGGCCTGTCTTCTTTGCACGTCTGGGCGGCGGCGGCGGCAACTGGGGACGGGGCGGGTGGCGCATCACGGGCGCGGAGGCAGGAGGAGCAGCCTCATTGTTCCGGGAGCCGTCACCACTGCAGGTCCCTCTCTTGGTCGGCCCGACCCCTTCGTCCTCCCCAACCCCCACAACAGCCCGCAGATCTGAGGAGAAGCAGCCCCGCGGCGGCAGCAGCTGCAGCATCCTCTCCGACCCGCCAGCCATGGAAGACCTGGACCAGTCGCCTCTGGTCTCCTCGTCCTCCACCGACAGCCCGCCCCGGCCGCAGCCCGCGTTCAAGTACCAGTTCGTAAGGGAGCCCGAGGACGAGGAGGACGAGGAGGAAGAGGAGGACGAGGAGGAGGACGAGGACCTGGAGGAGCTGGAGGTGCTGGAGAGGAAGCCCGCCACTGGGCTGTCCGCGGCCCCGGTGCCCCCTGTCCCCGCAGCCACCTCCGCCGCCGCACCCCTGCTGGACTTCGGGAATGATTACGTGCCCCCGGCACCCCGGGGCCCCCTGCCGGCTGCGCCCCCAGCCGTCCCCGAGCGGCCGCCGTCTTGGGACCGGAGCCCCGCGCCGCCGTCGGTGCCCGCGCCATCCCTTCCGTCCGCCGCCGCAGTCCCGCCCTCCAAACTCCCCGAGGACGACGACGAGCCTCCGGCACGGCCTCCCCCGCCGCCCCCGGCCGGCATGAGCCCTGAGCCCGCGTGGACCCCGCTCGCCCCAGCGCCCGCCGCGCCCCCCGCGCCGCCCTCCACCCCGGCCGCGCCCAAGCGCAGGGGCTCCGTGGGTGAGTGCCGCGCCCCCTCCCCGCGCCGCGTTCCTTCCTAGTGCCCGCCCCGCGCCCCGCCCTCTTTTGTGTGCAGCCCCCCACCCCCAGGCCTGGGGCTGGGCCTCCTCTCCGCCCCTAGGGGGCTTTGTCTGCCGGCGTGGGGCGTTGGCGGCTCCCTCCCCCACAGTGGTGGGGGGCGGGGAGAAGGGTGGGGCGCTCTCGGAAGACTGGGCTCGTTCTTCATTGTCTGGGCTTCAGGGAGCACGTGCATCCCCGAGCCGCTCCCGGGTTCTTCCCTCTGGTCTCCGGTCCCCTGAGTCCGGGAAGTTAGGCACCAGCCCTCCGCAGGAGCGGGTGTGTGTCCAGGAACTGGGGTTATAGATTCTTTGGGCTGGCTTGGCTTCGAGGTGAGGGTGGGAAGGCCTTGTCGCACCCATCTTAAAGAGAAGAGGGGCTTTTGGAGGTTCTAGTCGAGAGGAAAAGATGCAGCTCGCGGGGCGGTCGTAGTGGCTGCCATTCAACCTTGGGCCTCCCTTCCCTGCCTCGAGTCTGGGTGTCCGTTCACTTCTTCCCCTCCCCTCTTCTTGGAACTGGTGTGGAGCTGGCCGAGTGGAGAACGTCCACATTGACCCAACTGCAGTGCAGGCAGAGCGCCTCCAGTGGTGTGCTTAGTGGAGAATCGGGAAGGGGAAGAATTGTGGCCAAGCCCTGCCATCGCCCAGCTCAACTCGGGTGTATAAGGTGGCATCTCCCCAGCTTGCTCGACCAGGGAAATAGGATCTGGGCTTTGTGTTCTGAGCGGGCGCGGTTCTGCGGGGATCTCACCTGCTGGGTGAGCGCAAGGGCCAGCTGTTCATGTAGGCCGCTCGGCCTGTTCTGAGCCGTAGTTGAGCCTTCATGAAATGGCAAAATGGTCTTAAAGAAGGGAAAACGTGAGGATTCCTTACCAGGACTTGACTAATTGAACTTGTGGCAGGTTTATTCAATGAAATATTTTGGGACAGACTTTTTCATACATCGGTTAGAAGTGTAAAAAAATTTTTTTTTTGCGAGTATACGTATCGGATTGACAGTATGTATGATCATCAAGATAGTTTCCAAGGCTTCTCATTCACATTAATATTTGATTTCATGTTATTATTACATTTTTGCTGTTAGGAACACGGTTTTATTGCTCTACTTAGCTTTGGAAATTGTTTTGTAGGGGAAAAAATCAGTTGGGTAGGAGATTGAGAATGCATCTTAGATGCTTATTGCTAAGTATTATATTGCGTTGGGATCAGGTGTCATGAGCAGCAAGACCTTTATAAAGGTCAAGAATCAATAAGTGTAATTGCCTAACGATAATTTTTCAAAACCTTGTAGAAATTTGGAGATGGTTTGTTTTCTAGAAAAAGAATAACAGTCTGAAGTAACTACATCTTTTTCTTTAATTCACCCTTCCACAGTGGGGAAAAGAAACTAATCGTGATAACCTTTTAAGATCTACATAGTCCAAGGCACTACTCAAAACACTAATTACACTGTGTATCTTAGAAGATGAAGAATAACAAACTTTCCTCTCCCTTTTTTGTATGAAAAGGACACAATTAAGGGAAACAAGGTAAAAAAATACATAATAAGAATCTTTTAAACTGGAAGTGTAATGACTGACAAAAGCATGCTAACATGTAACCTTGTATTTCTGCACGGGAACAAAGAATTCTGTTCTTTGAAGGGTGGGAATTCAGGAGGTAACAGCATTTCCTTGAAGTCTTGACTGTTACAGTAAGTTTAGAAGACAAAAGAAAATATTGCCTACTCAGGAATTCCATATAATTGTATATTGATTATGCTCATATGGAAGTTTCAGTTCCCTTACTAAATGCAAAATAGTGATTGTGATTATCGATAAGCCACCTTGGTACATCTAGATTCCTTAATGAACTGAAGAGTTTGTTCTTTGAGTGATTAATGATTAAGGCACCTTACCTTACCAAGACACAGCCACTATAATAGGGTTCGTGGATGTGTTCTGGGGGGTGGGGGTTACACATAAAAAACACAAAATTAAAAGACTTGTCATAGTAGTGTTATGAGGAAAATACACTGCAGGATGATATAATAATTGAAATATGTGGAGTCCTTTTTAATTTAGGTGATGCTAATAAAGGTCTGACAACTTGAGGTTTTTAGCTACAGAGATCAGAAATATTCAAGTAACTCTTAGGGCAGAAGCCTTGAGGTAGAATGAAATTGTGTTTAGTAAGTCTAGAGCGGAAAAACCTGTGTGTGTGTGTGGGGGGGGGTGTCACATGAAGATAATTTGGGGCTTCCCATAACCTCTGGTAAAAAGTTTGGCTTAAAAATAGTTATTTCAGAAGTACAGTCCATAAATAATTACATTTTGGAATGAAAATACAGTTTTGAAGATCCAGAGGGACTGCAGACTGGAAGGAGAAAAGACAAAAGAAAGCAAGCAGTGTGAGGAAGGAGCATGGTTAGAAACAGACTAAGAGCCTATGTGGAATATGCTTTATAGATCCCCAATGCTTCAGCATTTAACATTGCTACTTACATTAATTTTTAATTAGCACTGATTTTCTTCAGTAAGTTAATAACATTTTATTGTTTGTGCCTAGAACATGTCCATCGAATTGCATAGTGATGGAAGTTGAGACTGGAATATCTAACATAACTTTTTCAGAGGAATATGGCTTTCAATTGAAAAGTTTGTTGGTTAGCTTAGTCTTTGAGGATATGCAAGGGGAAGTCTAGATAGAAATTGGTTTGAAGAGTGTAAGCTTTATCAGTAAAGATGATTGTGAGTTGATATCTGGGTATTTTCTGAACTAACATTAAGACTGAAAAGGTGTGATAGGTCTGGATCCTCAAGATTATTGTATACCAAATTAAGAAAATTCAGTTTTATGATTCTGTTTTAATCCACATCCGGCCATCCAAAGTTGTCCTTGTTTTTGGTACCTTATGTCATGGAACCAAGTGTGTTTCATTTCATTATGGTTATTTCTAATTATTTGACTGTTTTTCATCCTCTTCTATATTACTGCTTTGCAAATTGGAAAGTAAGTCATGAAGATTATTATTATTGGTTTCTGAGGTTTTTACCTTGTAGTCTTGTTTTTCAAGTCACAACATTGCTGAAAGGCAGTCACATACCCAGAACATGAAGATTATTGAGCTGAGGCATGACATCATGAAAGCAGAGTTAATACTGTGACAAAATTCAGAATAGGTTGGAGGCAAAACCAGCTGAACTGTTGAGAAAGCTTTTGTAGTACTCATCAGAGATCAGTAGGGTCTGAACTACTTCATTTGGTGAAAATGGAATAGATGAGAGGAATGTAAGAAACTAAGTGAGTTTCTCTAATTGGTTGTGAATCTCTTAATTTTATAGTTAGGTTACAAAGAGGACTTATGAAAGAATTAGTAGGATTTGGAGATTGTGGGTGTAAATACAAAGAAAAAAGAATTTGAGAGGTTCCAGGCTATTGATAAAGCCCCCACTATTTCTTAGTATCCTCACACTGAGAACCAAGCCTTCAACCCATAATCCCTTACAGGCACACCCCAACCATAGCATTGATTTTCCTGCTGTATATTTTTTGTAATTCTAAGATTACTATGACTCATCCCTTTCTACATTGTATCAAGGCTGTATATGCTACTTTCTCTTATTCACTGAGTTGCCTTGATTGTCAGAGAAACTAATGGTTTCACAGTGCTTGTGTTCATGTAACTTTTATTTTATTAATAGCCCCCAAATGCAAGAGTATGGAGGCTGGCAAAGTTGTAAATTGCTTCCCTTAAATGAAAAGGTGAGAGTTTATCATGAATATTTATGTTTAGGAAAAGAAATAGTGTATATGGAGTTCAGCACTATCCATATTTTGGCATCCATTGGGGATTTTTGGCATATACTCTCCACAGAAAATGTGAGACTACAGTAGTCCTTACTTTTTTACTTAATAATGGACCCAAAGTACAAGAATAGTGACGCTAGCAATTTGGATATGCCAAAAGTTTAAGTGAAATGGTGAAAGTACTGAAAAGATAATTTTGAGAGGAAGAGAGAGAGGCACAATACTTCCCATAGCTGTTATTACAGCATAATGTTATAATTGTTCTGCTATTGGTTTTTTGCCTTGCTTAATTTGTTAGTAAACATATATATTTATAGGGAAAAATAAAGTACAGATGTGGAGTTAATTATTATCCCAGTCGTAGGTACCCACTGAGGGTCTTGTAATATATACATCTCACGAGTAAGGGGGCAACTACTGTATTGTATTTAGTGGCTCTGTCTTGTTAGCTACTTTATTAATTTTTATTAGTTTTTAGCATTTTCTGTTACAAATAATTCTTTTTGGTGAAAATCCTTAAATGCATTTCTTTGGGACTACATGCTGTTGTGTATTTTTCAAGTAGAATTACTAGTTCAAAAGGTATTTGCACTAAGAGTGTTAGATAATGTCAAATTGTTCTACAGTGTTGTGGCAACCTATATTCCTATAAATGTTAAAACTACCTTTTCTCTTATGTCTTTATCAATATCACACAGGGTATTGGTAAACTGGTAGTCAGACAGGCTATTTGCATTTGTATATTTTTTTGGTAGGCTTACATGTGAATAATTTTTTTCATATTACTCTTTCTACATCTACTGTAGGCTTTTTTTGTTATGTTCTTGTTAATTTATTTGTATTTTGACCATACTTTTTTATTTAGTCAGATTTACAATTTCCTTTATGATCTGGAGTAGAAGTAATTGAAGTAGTTAACTCCTGTCTTGTTGCATTTAAATGCAATGGATTAATTTGGGGGCAATTGATATATTTTTAGTATTGTATTACATATTTTCCCCCAAATACAGTTTTTATTAGTATATACATTTTTTTTAAAAATTGTGTGCCAGTGCTGGGGCTTGAACACAGACAGGGTTTAGGTGCTGTCCCTGAGCTTTTGTGCTCAAAGCTACCACTCTACTACTTGAGCCACAGCTCCATTCCTGGCTTTTTTTTTTTTCTTTTTTTTCTGGTAGTTTATTGGAGATAAGAGTCTCATGACCTTTCTTGTCCAGCCTGGCTTTGAACTGTGATCCTTAGATCTCAGCCTCCTGAGTAGCTAGGATGACAGGAGTGAGCCACTGGTACCCTAGCTTTAAACCGATATTTTGTGAAATAAAGGATTTTAAAAATGAGTTTTGAAATACTGCATTTTACAATTGTTTGGCTCTTTCATTGATTATAGATAGCCTAGAAAAGAAAGATAAATATTTTAAAAAGTTATGGAGAAAGGAGAAAACATTTTCTTTACTCTCATAGTCGGAGTTGTAGCTGCAAAAGACTAGATATTTATTTCCTCTCTCTTTCTCAAAGAAGTCTCTGGATCATTTATTTGGCCCATTAGGTTTCACAAATCATTATTTCATAATGGCTATTTCGTAATGGCTCTTGCAATTCAGGAATTGCAAACAGATATAGAAAGTTTATATAGTTTGTTATAACAGCACTTATGGTCATTGTGTGATATTATTTTTTTTTAATAGACAGGGCTGAGTATGGGGGAAAGAAAGCATGAGTGGAGGCAGTGAGAGACAAAAAGAAAGACACATGCCCTGTATTATAAAGAATTTTCTGCTCTTAAAAAAACCAGAGATGTCTAGTAGTTGTAATATAAGAACAGTGACACATTTACATATCTACTTGTGTGAAAGGAGGACTTTACCTGGGGTTCCTTGTGTGTTGGCAGTTTTTTCCTACGTTATGTGTTAATATATTATTAAATTTATTTATCCCAGTGCTCTGATGGCCCTACATGGAGCTGACCTAAAGTGTTAATTTTTTAAGCCACCAGTGCTTTTGAGCTCAGAAAAATCAGAGCTTTAACTTTTTATTCTATTATTTCTTCTAAACAGGTTATTAAACCTATCATTGGTATTCCTTTCTGTCTTTTAAACTTTTAAGTCTGAACTTATCAACAGCATTATTATTAAGGACATTTTATTAATTGTACTAAATTCTGATATTGGCTTTTGGACTGAACAAGTTGATCAAAACTTTTAGGTGTTTTTACTTTGCATAGCAGGAATATGAAAATTATAATTAAAAGATAAGTGTTTCATTGTGCTATATTTTAGAGGCCAGTACTATTCACCAATCTGCTATGAAGATAAATGCTGTTAAGGCATCACTTTTGAATAAGTACTGAGATAATTTCACCTGCCAACATATCAGTTATTCTCACTGAAACCTGGTAATAAAATATGTTTCAGGGGCTCTAGTTAAACTAAAGTTTAGAATTGATGGAAGAAAGTGTTTATTTTAATGGTTTGCTAAAAGAATTAAGGGTAAAATGGGCAACTTCAACATAGTAGAACTTTAGTTCACATTATCTTACCTCTGTTTTGGAGGATTATGTATAGCATCAACAAAGAACACAGGATGTGTTCTGTTCCTTCCTTTAACTCCATTCTGATGCTGCCTACCTGGAGATAGTGTCAGATCCCATAGACAAGGATCAGGCCCATTAGATTGACCCTTCATGCAGAAGCTAGTCCCTAGTCTGGTCCTCTGGAACTTTTACTGGCTGGGCTATAAATTGATGTTTCCATGACCCCTTCCTTGTGTTTGGTTAATTTAGAGTGACTTATAAAACTCAGGGAAATATTTATGCTCACCCATTTTATTATAAAGGGAGTTATAAATAGTACAGATAAACAGATAAGAGATTAACTGTCCAAAGCTTACTGGGAAGAGACAAGATCTGCCTTTGTCTTCTCTAGGGCATGTAGCGGTTCTTTTGGATAATAGGGTCATCATGTTGACATGTTTGATTATATCATAGACTCTGTTTGTTAGTTGTTTTTTTTTATTGGCCATTTTGAAAAGTTTATAGATTCAGAAGTATAGATGAGTTAAGGAATACTTAGTAAGTAAATTGATAACATTGTAGACATATCTTCATGACATTTCCATAGTCCAAAAAATAAGATCTCTGAATTAAAGTCTACATTTTGCCTTAAATATTCCAAGCTCTGCCCATGATCACTGTGGGAATTTAGTCTTGCTTGCTACTATGCATTTCTTCTCTAGTAAAGTGATCAACAGCCAATTTCTAAATTTTTGCTATTCATCCACTTTTCTTGATCTTGCTCTCTAATTCCATACATTTCAAGGGATTTGTAATAAACTTCCAAGATGAAAGGAAATTTCTTGCTCATTGTTTGCCTGAAATCTTGGTTTGTGTTCATCTTATTAAACAAAAAGTATGCTCCAAAAACACCCAAAAGTTCAGCTACTAAAACTCCTTTAAAGATCTTCTTTGCTGTTGGTTCCGTGGTACAGGCCGTCCGGAGGCGCGCGCACCAGAACTGCCTATTTGTTAGTTTTTGTTGCCAGTCCTGGGGCTTGGACTCAGGGCCTGAGCACTGTCCCCTGGCCTCTTTTTGCTCAAGACCATTAAAAGTGGCAGGACTATTCTAGTTTTCCATTTCTGTGTCAGTTTTGTTCATTGATATCTTTGAGAACTTGTCTTTCATTTTAATGAGTGTTTTGGATTTTCTACATTTCCTCTTAGTAAGTGGACATTAAGTAATTTGTTCACTTATCTAAATTGTATAATTTATTGCCAGAAAATTTCCATAATATTCTCTTAAGTATTTAGAACTGTGAGAGTCCTGTTTTTTATTTCTAGTACTTAATTTCTCCTTTTTTCTGGATTATTCTAGGTAATTTTTTATTTCTATGGATCCTTTTAAGGACCCAGCTTTTAGTGTTGTTGTTGTTTTCTCTATTGTCATTTTTCTTTTTTTGGGGGGGGGGGCAGTCCTGGGCCTTTGGACTCAGGGCCTGAGCACTGTCCCTGGCTTCTTTTTACTCAAGGCTAGCACTCTGCCACTTGAGCCACAACGCCACTTATGGCCGTTTTCTGTATATATGGTGCTGGGGAATCGAACCTAGGCCTTCATGTATACGAGGCAAGCACTCTTGCCACTAGGCCATATTCCCAGCTCTCTATTGTCGTTTTTCTATATAATGGAGTCTTGTTCTTATCTTTGCTGCTTATTTTCTCCTACTTGTTTGGGTTTTACTTGCTCTTTTTCTAGTTTCTTAAAATGGGAATTTGAAACTTTGATCTTAATATTTTTCTAATAGTATTTAGAGCTGCTTATGCCTTATTCTTCTAGTTGCCTCCCATACATTTTCACTATCATTTGACTCAGAATAGTCTTTTATTTCCCTGTGTATCATTTAGAATTAGTTTAATTTCCAAACATGAGGAGTTTCCAGATCTTTTTTGTTACTGATTTCAGCTGAATTCATGGGGATAGGGTATTAAATAACCTAACTACACGATTTAAAATCACTTTAAATTTATTGTGATTTGTTTTATAGCCTAAGATGGTTTATTGTGGTGAATTTTTGATGTGGACTAGAGGAATCTGTTCTATAAGTCAGGCATCGTTAACAGTAGTGTGATTTGAATCATGTTCACTAGTAGATCCTTGTTATCTATGGATGTATGATTCCAAGGAGACCACCACTGAGGAGAAACAGCTAATGCTCAGGGTATATAGAGTTCAGTGCTATACTGTGGATGCTTGTTGCATTTTTCCTACAATGCTGCTTACCTTCAGCTAAAGTCATACCATCTTTTTTGTTTTTGACAGTCCTGGGGCTTGAACTCAAGGCCTGGCACTATCCCTGAGCTTCTTTTGCTCAAGGCTAGCACTTTATCACTTGAGTCACAGTGCCACTTCTGGCTTTTTCTGTTTATGTAGCACTGAGGAATTGAACCTAGGGCTTCATTCATGCTAGGCAAGCACTCTACTGCTAAGCCCTTTTAATGAATCAAAATGTTTACTTTATCAGTTAAACACATTAACTTTTACCTTGCTTAGAAGGCATATTTTCACAAAATTAAGGGCAGGAAAATAGAGCATACAGTAATTTAAACAGCTGACTATAAACATGGGACTGAAAGAACTTTCATGCATCAACTGAACTGTATTACGTACATAAAATTTTGAAATTTTGCTTTTGAAATTTCTTTTGACTTAATTTTTTCCATTTTTTTAAAATCTTTTCCTTTTTTTTTTTTTTGGTCAGTCCTGGGCCTTGGACTCAGGGCCTGAGCACTGTCCCTGGCTTCTTCCCGCTCAAGGCTAGCACTCTGCCACCTGAGCCTCAGCGCACCTTCTGGCCGTTTTCCATATATGTGGTGCTGGGGAATCGAACCCAGAGCTTCAATGTGTAGGAGGCAAGCGCTCTTGCCACTAGGCCATATTCCCAGCCCAATTTTTTCTATTTCTATTGCAGTGGATCATAGCCATATAGGACAAATCTGTGAGCAAAGCAAGCTACATATTCTCATTGATTGTATGTCCATTCCTAGTAACAGAATTGTTAAAAATTGTGTCTGTCTCCTGTTCGTTTTTGCTATGTGTATTTCATTTATATATTTCCCTCTTGTTAATTCTACTGAATGTGTTTGTTGACTCCTTATCATCATTAAGTGTCTATCTCTGGCAATATTCCTTTTCTTTTTTCTCCCCTTGCCAGTCCTGGGGCTTGAACTCAGGGTTCGAGTGCTGTTCTGGGTTTCTTTTGCTCAAGGTTAATTTTCTACCACTTGAGCCACAGCTGCACTTCCAGCTTTCTTTTGGTAGTTTATTGGAAGTAAGAGTTTCCTGGGCTTTCCTACCCTGCCTGACTTAGGACTGTTATACTCATGTCTCTGCTTCCTGAGCAGCTAGGGTGACTGACAGGCATGAACTACAGGTACCCAGCTTCATATTTCTTGTTTTTAAGTCTATTTAGCTTGACATTAATAGGTTAGATCTACATTTCTGTGGTAAATTCTTAGATGATATAATCTTTTATATTCTTTTTTGCTTTTAGCATCTCTGTTTCAAGCAAGTGTCTTTCAGGCATAGCATATAGTAAAATTTTCATCCCATGTGAAAACTTGTCTTTTCATTGGAGCTACTTACATTTAATGTATTTATTAATATAAAATATGTTTAAATTTTCATTTTCCTTTGGCCCATCTCCTTTCTTCTCTTTCATTGTTTCTTTTTTTTTTTTTTGCTTTATTTTGGATTGGTGGAGTATTTTTCAATATTCAGACTTAGTCTCCATTGAGGAAGACAGTGTATAGATCAACTTTATTTATGTATTTATGCATTTATTTATTGTTCTAGTCCTGGGCTTGAACTCAGAGCTCGGCTGCTATCCTTAAGCTTCTGTGCTGAAGGTTAATGCTCTACCACTTTGAGCCATTGCTTCATTTCTGGCTGATGGTAATTAATTGGAGAGAGTTAATTGGAGAGTTCTGCCCCCCAGCTGGCTTCAAATTGCCATCCTCAGACCTCAGCTTCCTGAGTGGCTAGGATTACAGGCACCAGCTGCCAGCACCTAGCTACTCTTAATTTTAAGAATTCTTTAATTAATACTGTACCACTTTATTTCACATTATATTTATATTATAACTGTACAGAGGGGTTTCAATTCAACATGTCATTTTGTGAGTACAGTGCATCTTGATCAATGTCATCCCTTCTATCATTCTTTTCATCACATTACACTTTAATATACTCCTTTAACCTTTTGTACTTTGTCATACATTTTGCTTATATATGTATTGTATTATTGTGTATTATAATTATTTGTGCATCACAATAAATTTTGTCATTTGATAAATGAGAATAAGTTCTTTTGTATATCTACCTATGTAGTTGCCACTTTTTTGCTTCATGAAGAGCCAAATTCCTATCAGTTGTCATTTTCCTTCTGTTGGAAGAACTTCATTTTTAATATTTCTTACAGTGCAAGGCCCTCTTTGTGATAAAATTTTCATCTGCTATCTGAAAAAATATTTTTAATTTTTTATTGAAGGCACAGCACTGGGGTTTGAACTTAGTGTTTCATTTTGCTAGGCAACTGGTGCGCTATTGTTTGAACTCCATCCCATTTTGCTTTTGTTATTTTTCAAACAGGATCTAACATTTATGTCTAGACCATGGTCCAGACCATTATCATTCTATTCATGTTTCCCATGTAGCTGGGATGACAGTTGTACCCCACTGCACCAAGGTTTTTATTGGTTGAGATGGTAGTGGGTGGGGGAGTCTCAGAAATTTTGTTTAGGCTGCCCTGAAACCTTGATCTTCATTTTTCCACCTTCTGATTAGCTAGGGTTATAGGTGTGAACTGTGACAGGCTTAATCTTTAAATTTCTGATGAATACAATGAATTCTTTTAATTTGCTGCTGTTACACTGTCTATGAAGCACTGAATTAGCAATAATAAATCATTGCTACTGTGGGAAATACAGAAGTGGGTTCCAGTGAGCCTTTGGTCATATTTTCATTAGCCAATCATCACATAAATTTGTTTTATGTGTGTTTCTACTTAATGATGCTTTATTTAATCTGTATTGTTGATCCATTAACATTGAACTCACAGCCAGGAGCACTACAATTCGTACCTGAAAGAAGCTTTTATGACTTAATTCTTTCTCTGCAATTCACAGGTTTTGTTGAAGTTAAGAATATTAGATAGCTGGTTAGCACTATGGTTAAGAGGCCATTTTAACCAGTGTGATTACTAACAAAAAGCCCCCGAATTAGAAAGATGGCAAGAAATAGGGAAAGGAAAGGGACATTATGTATAGCATGAAAACTGAAATGGAGGGCATAAAGTGCTTGCCTTGTCCTACCTCAGCGAGGTATGTGCACTTAGGGTGACTCACAAACATTTGCCCGCTCTGCAGGTGTGCATGTTCCGGAAAATAGTATGCATTCTGATTTTGGGGTTATGTACATGCATTGACTTTGGAGCTAGAAATTTAATAAGTAGGTGACTTTGCAAATCAGTGACAATCTACTGAATACAATTCTAGATTGTTGATTTTTTAAAAATCTTGCATTACCTTTATTTTATTTTTTTCCCTTTATTGTCAAAGTGAAGTACAGAGGGGTTACTGCATTACCTTCAGGTTTTTTAATTTTTTTTTTTCAGTAAGTGCTTATGTCATTCTTAATTTTTTTTTTTTGTTCTCTTCCTTTGGTTTTTAAGTTATTTTGTTTTTTAACAGTGTGCCTCTTTCTGATGCTATGTTTATTCTGCCTAGAGTTCACTCACTTTTTGGATCTGTTTTTTTTTTTTTTTTTTGGCCGGTCCTGGGCCTTGGACTCAGGGCCTGAGCACTGTCCCTGGCTTCTTTTTTTTTTGCTCAAGGCTAGCACTCTGCCACTTGAGCCACAGCGCCACTTCTGGCCGTTTTCTGTATACGTGGTGCTGGGGAATCGAACCTAGGGCTTCATGTATGGGAGGCAAGCACTCTTGCTACTAGGCCATATTCCCAGCCCCCTGGATCTGGGTTATTTTCTCAATACCAACTTTTGTTGAATCTTAGATATTTTATCTTCAACTTTTTTCTTTAGTTACTTGTTTTCTTTAAGAGAGTCAGTGCAATTATTTTAGCTGCTTGTCTTTGAAGTCATTGGGTCTGTGCTCATCTTTTTTTTTTTCCTTCATGTGGTTTCTCTTTGAGTAATTTCTTAAACTTCATTTATCAGCAAGTTTACTTTTTCTATGTAATTTTACTTGCAATGTTTTTACTTGGTTTTTTTTTAGCCTATAGTTTTCTACCAAGATTACTCACTCATATTCATCTTTTCTCTATACATACTTAGTAATATTTTAATGACTTTTAATTTGCTTAATGTTTATTAATCCAACACTCATTGTCCAACTATCACTGGATAGTTTTCATATTTATAGTCATATTTTTATACTTCTTTATATATCTAGTTATTTTTTATGTTTGACTTGTGTGAATATGGTAGTGTTAATTTTGTCTTGGAACCCAATTTGCTGGCAAATCATCCTGGTCGTTTTCAAGATTTGATCTTAAAGTTAGAGTAGGTTGAGAGCAAGAGTCGGCAGAACTTTTCTTAAATATTTCTTAACAGAAGATATTTTAGGCTTGTGAACCATACAGTCTCTAACTTAACTCATTTATTTCCTTATTGTGCCCAAGTAGCTGTAGACATACATGTATGAGTGGGAATTGCTGAGTTGAAATATAACTTTGTTTCATTAGCCGTAATTTGCTGAAATTTGGCTTAGAATATCTTTTGCTTTAAAAAATAAATTTTATACTATTACTATTGGGGTTTGAGCACCTTGCACTTACTAAGCAGGCACTATACCACTTGAACCACTCTGCCAGTCTCTTTTTGCATGTAATTTCCTTGCTTTATGTGGGATGGCCTAGATTGTGATCTTCATATTGTGCTTCCCTTTGATGTAAGAATGACAGATGTACATGCCATTGTGCCCAGACCTTGTGCTTTTCGCTTAGCTTGGGATGACACGTGTGTGCCACTGCCCTTAGCCATTGGTTGAGATAGATTGTCGTGAACTTTAAAAAAAGCTCAGGCAGCCCAGCCCTCAAATCAGTCTTTCACCCCCACCCTACACATACAATCAATCCTCTCTCTCTCTCTCTCTCTCTCCCCCCTTCCCTCCCTTTCCTCTCTCCTGTCCCCTTTCTCCTCACCTTTCCCCTCTTCCTCTGTCCTCTCTTATTTAACATCCTTAATTTTACTTTTTAGCCATGTAAAACTACTAAAGTTACATAGTCCACAAAATGAAGTATTTCATAGTGGTTAAAGAAAAGGACATGCAAAGAATGAACAAATGCAGCAGTGGCACTTACTAGACACTATTTTGTGAATGAGCTATATAAATTGTGGGTGGAGACAGAAGGGAAAATCTGGGAGAGTGAGGAGAAGGGGTGACCCTGGCCAAAATAGAAATGTAATCTTTACTTGACTTTTGTGGCTGTAACCCCTCTGTACATCACCTTTATAATAACAATAAAAATAAATTTAAAAAAAAGGACATGTGTTTATGAACTCTGAATTCAGATCTTAGGTCCATTACTTAAAGCTTTGAGACAGGAGAAGTTACTTGGCTTTCTTAAGCTATGCCTTTGATTCCTCATCTGTGAACTGAAGGCACCAACAGTATCAACTTTAAGGTGGTTTGGGAGTTTTAAAGGTGCTGAAATAAATGGACCTGGCCTGTGTCTGGCCTCCATTGATGTCTCTGTTATTACATTGTTTTAATAGAAATGATTAATCAGTTCACTGTTTTGGATAATTATGAAATATTGGCTGATGTCAGTTTATCTTGTTTCTGGAAGATAAGTTTGAGGGAGCTGATAGGCTTGTATTTATAAGCATAAATGCAAAGACCATGCACAGGACTTGGAGAGTTATATTGGCTTGAATCCTGGCCACCTGACCTAATTCTGTGACTCAGAGCATGGTGCTTTTTGGTCTTGTTTTTCTTTTTTTCAGCCCTCATATTTTGAGATAAGTACTATATACTTATTTTACAAATGAAATGAGCCCTTAAAGGGCTAAGTAATAATTTACAATTTGCACATGAGAGAAAGGAATTTGAACCTGTGATTGCTGAATACCCAAACAGTAGTGACCTTTTCTGGATTTTTTTCTAAGAACTTTTAAAAATTAAATACTTATTTTGTGACTGATTCTGGATCAAATTCTACTTCATACAGTGAAGAGTTTGTATTCTATTTTAAATTTAATGAATATTTAAAATACTGACTTAGAAACTTGGCACAATGCTAGGAATAAGTTTTTCTATAGGTGAGACTTCTGTACTGCAGAGAAATGAAGGTACATCTTAAATACTTTAAAATTTTGGCTTAATTTTAATGAAGTTTACCTTTTCCTATGATTATAAAGATAATAGAATTTTGTACTTCACTTTCTAAGGAAACTGGTCTCTGAATTAGTGACTCCTTGTTTTGTAAAGTAATTTGCTAAAGCTGGGAATATGGCCTAGTGGCAAGAGTGCTTGCCTCCTATACAAGAAGCCAGGGACAGTGCTCAGGCCCTGAGTGCAAGGCCCAGGACTGGCAAAAAAAAAAAAAAAAAAAAAAAATCTAGTGTTTGCCTCCTAAAGTGATTTGCTATTTTGTAAAGTGATTCACTATTTTATAAAGAACTGTCTTCCTACAGCACAAAGAATAACAAGTAGTCCTTAACCCAATGTACATTTTAGACAAGACAGATAAGTATCCATATTCTTTAAAGCCATAGTCAGCATAAGTGTGAGGATTTCATATTTTTCTTTCAAGATAGGCAATCTAGAATGTAAAGAAAATGGAAAACTCTGAGATAGTACTTCAAAATCATGTGCATAACAAAAGAGTAAACCAAAGAAATTACTAGTTTTACTCATTCATCTAAATCTTGGCTTAAATAGGACAAAACAATTTATCTTCACATCAATATGTGAGTAAAAAGCCTTGGATGCAGTATGTTGAGAGCACAGTCCTAAAGCTGCTTTGGCTTATGAAGTTTAACTATATAAACATGTTAGATTATCTCTTGAAAAATGATAGGTTTTATGACTAGCATTTAGTTAACTTTAATATATGATGTTTAATTGAATTTAATGGTACTTTTATTTCTACCTTTCGCCCTTGGCTTTTTCTCTGTAGATAAAAGTTTTTGGTTAACTCATTAGAAACTAGATCCTTGCTTGCTCCTCTTCTCTTTAGTCCTCCTCCAACCTGTCTTTATTTCTGCTGATTTGTTTTTCAGATGAGACCCTTTTTGCTCTTCCTGCTGCATCTGAGCCTGTGATACACTCCTCTGCAGGCAAGTTCTTTCTGCCAGCCTTTATCTTCTGTGTATTCTAACTTTTTATTCTAGTTATGTTAACTCTATACAGAGTAGTTTGGATATACTGAAAATTAACATCATTCCAAGAGTGTTTTTCTACTGCAAAAGTTGAAATTTACATTTCTGTGAGAAATTAGCAGAGTTTGACTAATAATATGTGAGAGATCATGGACTCTTGATTTACATTCACACACTGACAATATGTTTATACATTGACAGTTTACTTTCTTAGTTTATCTTCTTATGCCAAAGGTTTTTTAAATGTAAATTAATATGATCATTTTACTGTATTATTCAACTGTCTTCTCAAATATTCTCTTCTAAAACTGTTTAAAAGTAGCTCTTATTCATGAATAACCTTGATTTTTCTCAAATTTATGTCCTCGTGTAGCATGTAATTGCCTCGGAAGCCATGAGCTTTTTTTAGTCCTTAAAAAAATTGACAAATATTTTACTTATAGCATATAATGCTATGTTTCAGTACATGTAGGACATATTATGTTCTAGTACATTTGGAATGATCAAATCAGACTAATTAATTAGCATATCCAAACCTCAGATATTCTTATTTCTGACAGTCTTTAAAGTCCTTCCTGGCGATATTGAGATACATGATACATTATTAACTTTAGTCCCTATGCTGTGCAGTAGACATGCACATGTTTTTAAACAATAGTTCAATATTTTCAGTAAGATCCAAGTCTACGTGTCCTTACTAACTAAATGCTATTAATACCTCATTTTAGTTAACAGTCAGCCCTTACTAACACCATTTTATGAGTCTGTCATAAAACTTGCATTAACTCTGAGAACACTGGCATTCTCTAACTTTCCTTTCTGTCCATGGCCACAGAAAAAATTATGGACTTGAAGGAGCAGCCAGGTAACACTGTTTCGGCTGGTCAAGAAGATTTCCCATCTGTCCTGCTTGAAACTGCTGCTTCTCTTCCTTCTCTATCTCCTTTCTCAGCTGATTCTTTTAAAGAACGTGAATACTTTGGTAACTTACCAGCAGTATCACCCATAGAAGGAACACCTCGAGAAACTTTAAATGAAGCTTCTAAAGAGTTTGACAAGGCAAAAAACCCATTTGTAGATAGAGATTTAGCTCAGTTTTCAGAATTAGAATACTCAGAAATGGGATCACCATTCAGCAGTGCTCCAAAAGCAGAGTCTGCCATACTACTAGAAAACCCTAGGGAAGAAATAATTGTCAAGAGAAAAGATGGAGAAGATTTGGCTAGTAGCATTATCCTTCATGACCAACAAGAAGCACCTATAACTAAAGAAGATAAAGTTTCATATTCAGAAAGAACAAAGGACAGTTTTAATGAAATGGGAGTTGCAGTAGAATCACCTATACGGGAGGAATATGCAGACTTCAAACCATTTGAGCGAGTTTCAGAAATGAAAGATACTTTTAAGGGAGACAGTGATGTTTTGGCTGCTAGAGTTAATGTAGAAAGCAAGTTGGAAAGTAGAGAGGATGAGAAAGGTTTGGCAGATAGCCTTGAGGAAGCAAGTCCTGAAAAAGATAGTGAAAGCAGTAATGATGACGCTTCTTTTCCAAGTACACCAGAAGGTGTGAAAGGTGGCTCACAAGGATATATTACATGTGCTCCCTTTAACCCCACTACTGAGAGCATTGCACCAAACACTTTCCCTCTGTTAGAAGATCGTACTTCAGAAAATAAGACTGATGAAAAAAAAATAGAAGAAAAGAAGGCTCTAACTGTAACAGAGAAGACAGCTAGCATCAAAACAGCAAACCCTTTTCTCGTAGCCATGCAGGATTATGAGACAGATTATGTTACAACAGACCATTTGTCAAAGATGAATGAGGCAGTAGTGGCAAACATGCCTGAAGGTCTAACCCCAGATCTAGTACAGGAAGCCTGTGAAAGTGAATTAAATGAGGCCACAGGAACAAAGATGGTGTATGAAACAAAAATGGACTTGGTGCAAACATCTGAAACGGGGCAGGAGTCACTCTACCCTGCAGCACAGCTTTGCCCATCATTTGAAGACTCTGAAGCAACTCCTTCACCGGTTTTGCCTGACATTGTTATGGAAGCACCATTAAGTTCTCTGCTTCCTAGTGCTGGTGCTTCTGTGGTGCAGTGCAGCTCATCACCATTAGAAGCTCTGCCCTCTGTTAATTATGACAGTACCAAGCTTGAGCCTGAAAATCCTCCACCATATGAAGAAGCCATACATGTCCCACTGAAAAAAGTGGAAGAAATTAAACAGCCTGAAGTTAATGCAGCTGTTCAGGAGGCAGATGCTCCTTACATATCTATTGCATGTGATTTAATTAAAGAAACAAAGCTTTCCACGGAACCAAGTCCAGCCTTTCCTACTTATTCAGAAATGGCAAACGTGGAAAAGCCAGTGCCCGAGCATTCTGAGCTACTGGAGGATTCATCACCTGATTCTGAACCAGTTGACTTATTTAGTGATGATTCAATTCCCGAAGTTCCTCAGAAAGTTGAGGAAGCAGTGATGCTCATGAAAGAAAGCTTCACTGAAGCCTCATCTGAATCAGTAATAGAAAGTCGACAAAAGGAAAACCTTAGTGCTTCACTATCTGAGGGGGGAAAGCCGTATTTGGAGTCTTTCCAGCCAAATTTCCATCCCACAAAAGATGATCTATCTCCTGATGAAGTTTCCACATTAAACAAAAAGAGGAAAATTCCTTTACAAATAGGAGAGCTCAATACTGCAGTTTATTCCAGTGATGACTTACTTACTTCTCAGGAAGAAAAATTAAGAGAAAGTGAAACATTTTCAGATTCCTCTCCAATTGAAATTATAGATGAATTCCCTACATTTGTTAGTTCCAAAATGGATTCCTCTCCTAAAGTAGTCAGAGAATACACTGACCTAGAAGTATCCCACAAAAGTGAAATTGCCAGTGTCCAGGATAGAGCTGGGTCAGTGCCCTGTACAGAATTGCCCCGTGACCTTTCTTGCAAGAATGTACACCCGAAAGATGAAGCTAAAGCCCGTGTCTCAGATGAATTCTCCAAAGATAGGTCTGATCCATCAAAAGAACCCCTCCTGCCTCCAGATGTTTCTGCTTTGGCAACTCAAACAGAGATAGGCAGTACAGTTAAATCCAAAGTCCTTGCAGAAGAAGCTGAGAAAAAACTTCCTCCTGACACAGAAAAAGAGAACAGATCACCATCTTCTATATTTTCATCAGAGCTGAGTAAAACTTCAGGTAATCAATCCATACCGTTTCATGCTTCCATGCCACTTTTTGACTTCCCATGGCATACCCACTACATTCTGTGTCCTATGTTGTATTTATAGTATCTAATATGCCACACTCAGTTTTATTTTTTTCCTATTCCTTGAACTCACCACTTACCTTTGCTCTTAACTTTTCCAGTTACTCTTTGGTTTCTTTCATATTGCATAATGGAACCAGAATTTTTTTTTATCATAATTGTTTTTTTCCCTTCAGTATTTTCCCCAAATAACATGAACAAAAATAGATACAGAAACAAAATAATGATGTGCTTATTTTTGTGCTTATTTGTATATCTGATTTGTAAAGGATGAACAATTCTGTAGCATGTATTTCAGTATAGTACATTAGTTTTCCTGTGAGGTATAAGGTTAGGCATACAGAATACAGGCATTTTTTAGCAAATTATATATACTATTATCCTAAGACATTTTGATTATATTTCTTCTAACTCTACATTTTCTGCTTATCTTATTTGCATAAAGTGATTTGCACACATTTTAAGATTTAGTTTTCCAATTTTGCTATGTTTTCTACTAAAATAGATAGCAGTTATGTTGTACTTACTAAATATACTTAGGTATTGGAGATGAATAGCAGTAGTTACCACCAGATTATATAGAAATTGTTGTATTACAAAGAAGAGGAGTTTCGGGGCATTCAGATAATGAGTTGAGAATTGAGATTGCCTCTCTGATGATATATACAGTAAGGGGAAAAGCCAAAGATGACTCCAGGAATTTGGTGTAACAAACTGAGGTAGGGAACATGAGAAAATGAGGTGGGTTTAAGAAGGGAAGATAAATTGATATTAAATGTTATTTTTGAGGTATCACTAAGAGGTCTAAGAAATTATGGGTATTATGCATATGGTACTCTTGAGAGAGAGAGACCTTAGTTCTATGTGTAAATTTGCCATCAACTTGGAGAGAGAAATTAAAGTAACAGATACCAGCTAGGGAAAACCAAAAGAAAAAGATTTAAAGTTGAAAAAGAAATGATCAATTACCACACACATCAGTTAGGAAATTAGTTTAAAAAAAAAAGAGGGAAGATGTTATGATAGCAAATTGTGTAGTGGACAAGGCTAGGGGCAAGGAATAAATAAGAGTGAGCAAATGGATACAAAATGCTGACAACTCTTAAGTTTAAGAACATAGGGGAAAAATATGAAGAGAATACGGGGTGGAGAGTGTTTTTTTGGACAATTCGGATTATGGAGGCTAATAAAGTTGGAATCTGTACTCCAAAGGGATTGGGATGAGCTCCAGAATTTAAGGGAAGGTATTAGATTTAGAGAAGAAGAGGTTACTACTTTGTAGTGAATGTTATGGAAAGTTATGGCTATTGATCTTGCTAGACATTGGAGAACCATTTGGTGGTTAATATTCATCCTTTAAAGCACTACACTAGGTAATTTGCCGAGACTGTAAATCAGAGCATATGTAGGTTGAATAGGTATGAAATATTTGATTAGGGGAAATAAAGGCATTGTTTTGAGAGTTCAGTGAAGAATGATGCTGGTCTATTTAGATTAAGCTTTTTCTAAATAAAAAGTTTTGATCTGATGTCATGGTTCACCCATCCAAGTTATTCTCAAGGTGAAAATTGGGAGGATTATGGTTTGAGGTTAAGTGCTAGGCAAAGAGTTATTGATTGAGATCCCATCTCAGTAAGTTGGGCATGGTGGTGCATGCCTGTGATCCCAGCTATGCAGAAAGCCATAGGCCATCTTACACAAAAACATGAGGCTGAAAATTAATTCAGGTGTCAGATGTTAGTTACTTGGGTAGTGGATATCAGAAGGATCACAGGTTGAGCCAACCCAGGAAGCGAAGTTCATGAGACCTCCTCTCCTCAGATGGGTGACTGTGATGACACCTGCCTGACATCCTAGCTATGTGGGAGGCTGAGATGGGGAGGCACTCTGTTCCAAGCTAGCTTAGACAGAAAAGTCTGCAAGATTTCACCTCAGCAGAAGAAGTTGGGTGTGGTGATGTGTCCAAGAAGCCCAAATAGGCAGATTATGGTTCAGGCAAGAAGTGAGATCTCAGAAATAACCATTGTAAAGAAAGGGCTGGAGGTGTGGCTCAGCTGTAGAGGGCCTGCCTAACAAGGTAAGGCCCTGAGTTCAACCCCCCCCCCCAATACCATTAAAAACAGAATAATAATAACTAAAGGAAATTATAAGCCTAGAGGCCAGGGCTCAAGTGATATAGTACTTGCTTAGTAAGTGTAATCCCCCAAATTTAAACTCTAGTACCATGAAGCAAAATGTTTAGCAGAAGAAGGTGCTTTGGGGTTCAAACCCAGGACCTTGCACATGGTTTAGCAAGAACCTTACTACTGAGCTGACTCCAGTAACTTCTTTAATTATGCCATACACCCTCCTGTGTAGCTAGAATAATAGATGTGCACCACTGTAACCAGTTTAAGACTCCTATAATCCTATTTGCTGGGCATCAGTAGCTCTTGTATATAATCTTAGCTACTCAGGATGCAGAGATCAGAAAGATCAGGCAGGCCCAGGCAAAAAGTTTGTAAGACCCCTGTCTCAACTAGTATCTGTCATCCCAGCAATTGTGGAAAGCATGAAAGAATTGCTTTCTGGGCCAGCCTAGGCAGAAAGCAAGACCCTATCTCAAAAATGGTCAGAGAAACAGGATGGAAGTGTTCCTCAAGCACAGGCACCTATCTAGCAAGCATGGAACTTTGTAAAACCAGGGGAGGAAAAAAATATGAGCTCTTCCCAACTTTTTGCCCTAGCTTGATTCAAACAGATCCTCCCAAACTGTCATTTGTGTAGCTGGGATCATAGAAGTGTAGGGATAGTGGCAGAACAGTAAGTTAAGAGAGCTGAGGGTAATAGGAAGAGAGTAATTTGAAATGGAGTATGTATGGCATGTAAGTTGAGGGAGTGCATGGGAGTAGGATACATTCTGTGAACTCTAGATCTAAGAACCCCAAGCAGTAGAATTAAATTGTAACTACCAGAATGTTATGTTCCAAATAGGATGGATGATGAGTGCATGTGGATAGGTGTCTTGAATACTGAATAGAACAGTAGAGCTCAGGTTGAGTATAAGTGGTTAAGGTTTGGCCTTGAGGGAAGGAGTTGGGTAAAGGTTGCTTGTTGAAGGTGAAGGACGAGTAAATTATGATGTCACACAATTAAATTGCATTTCAGATGGCATTGAAATCATCTAGGATGATGACAGGTCTTGAGATGGAGAAGAAATAAGGACATGAATCTTTGATAAAGGGAGGGAGGGAGGTAATCAACAGAATAGTAAATAAGCATAAGGAAGAATAGATAATTCTATAGCTGATTAGCCAAGGTTTGTGAAGTATAGTAATCTGGAGCATTAGGGTACTGATATTTCCATCGTCAAATGATGTGCTTAGCGTAGGAGAATAGGCCAAATCCACTTAGGAAGCACCACAGGGAAGAGCCCAAGTTTTAATAAGTTGAGGTGATGACTGAAATACTTAGCAAAGAAGTTGAAGATTAGGAGAGCTAATTTATAGTAGAATGAGGATTTCAAGGAGCACAGTAAAAAATGGTAGGAGAAAAGAACAAAAACATCTGAGCAGCATGGTGACGATAGTGTGGGGGGAAGACCCAGGACAGGAGCAGTGGTGAAATGCTTGAGAAGTCTCCCACTCTCCCCCAGCACTGCTACCCCCAACTGGTGAGGCTCTCAGAACCTCAGTATTTCATTAGTCAGATGATTCTTAGATTTTGCTCAACTTAGTGTTCTATAGCTAATAGTTCAGAATTAATAAATGGCAGTGCTTTTAAACACTTAGGCATGAGGGCTGACAAAGTATAAGGAAGTACTTGGGTCTCTCTCTCTCTCTCTCTCTCTCTCTCTCTCTCTCTCTCTCTCTCTCTCTCTCTGTATGTGTATTTTTTTTTTTTTTAGAGTTTGAACTCAGGGCCTTACACTTGGGCAGGCACTAAGACTTGAGGCATGCCTGTATCCCTTTTTGCTTTGTTTTTCAAGCCTAGGTTTTTTCAAGCCTTGTTTTTTGTTGCCTAGGTTGGCTTGGAAAATGATCCTCCTTACACTTCTTGCCTTTTCAAGTAGATAAGATTACAGGTATGAATCACAGGTGCCCAAAGCAAGACATTTTGCAGAGACTTGATAACCCTGTAGTGGTAAACAGCTGCTACCTGTTCATGTTTTGGTAGGCCAATGGTGAACTTCAACCATTGAGAACATGAATTAATGATAGCAGCTGCCTAATGGGTTTGTAGGTTGCTTGATTTGTCACTCATCCACATACTATTTTCAGTTCACAATCAGAATACAGAAGGTGCCTTGCTGACCTTTTAGAACTATTGGTGAGAAAAGCATTAACCAATCACAAATTATTTATTATACTCAAACTATGATATGTAATCTGATAAAAGAACTCCATATGGGCTCATCATAAGAACTTTCAAAGGGCCCATTTACACCTACCTAGGAAGAATTTAAAAATGATGCATCATAAGTATGTAATTCTTACATGTATACATTAGTAAGAGCTTTCTTTTGTTTTTATAATGTAACATTTTGCATATTCATTTTTAAATGTACTTTTGAGTTTCCTCACTGAAGTGTTATGAATACTAAGGTTTAGTATTTTAGTTAAAATATTTTTAGTGAGCAAAATATACTAAGAGCACTTTTGGGTAGTTATTGGTTGGACTTATGATGGTGAGTAGTTAGTCTAATAAAAAGCATGAACTTTAAAATATTTAAGCAGATAGAAAGGGTAGAGAGATAGCTCAGTGGTAGAGTGTGTGCCTGTCGTTATTATAAAGACCCTGGTCCTATCCTAGCACTGCAATCCATCCATCAGTCAAAGCAAACAGTAAAGAGACTTTTTAACTAGGAGGCTATTAGGAAATAGCCTTAACTGTATTTAAGGTAGAGTCTGACTTGTTAATAAAGGGATTGGTTATATATACTTTTAAAAAGTGACATTGTTTTGCAATGTTCCATCTGTACCCACCACAGTCCCGAACCAATACTAATCTAGAAGCATTTTTCAAGTAAAAATAACTGAAAACATAAGAATTACGTTAAAATTAGTGAGGATTTATTTAGTACCTCATAGAGGTTCAACACAGATTGAAAATATACGTGCCATAAAGAATAGATATAACTAAATATAATGTCACAAAATAAGTAAATTAACTTTGAGAATTTTATAAACCTGAGCCTTTTCCTCACCTCGAGTGAATGTTGTAGCAATCTGTTTGAGTTTGGGTGATTTTAATATTAGGAATTCTCTCTTAAGGACCTACTCTTTAAGGTCAGAGCAATAGTTCCTGAAGAAATCTGAAGTAATATGTCCTCATTGTACGTCTTCAGAAAGAAATACATTGAGATGAAATAATTATATTGCTCAGATATAGTCATTGTTAATATTTTAGAATGTACTCTAGTTTTTAATTTATATATCTATTTTATGAGTAATAGAAATGAATATTGTACTAAATTTGAATCATTCTTCATATTGTGTATAAACTTGAAAGTATTTGTAGGAATATATTAAATAATGTAAACGTTTCCATCTACCACATGATTTTTTTTCATACCTAGTAATCTTTAGTATGGATATAATTTAAGCATTCAATTTGCTGTTAGAACCTTTGAGCATCCCAATATTTAGTTTATAAATGATGCTAATTTATTAGTCACTACATTTGCATTTATTTTTACATGTCAAGTGTTTTCTCTAGTTACTAGAAATAAGGAGTAAATGAATACAAACATTTTAAAGAATTTTGACAGTTTCTTTTTCCAAAATTATTTATTGTCAAAGTGATGTATAGAGGGGTTATAGTTTCACACATAAGGCAGTGAGTACATTTCAAACTTGTTAACCTCCTCCCTCATTTTTCTCCCACCTTCCCTCTCTCCAACTCTCCCCCCCCCCATCTACCTGCCAAGTTGTACAGTTGGTTTACAGCATATTGTCTTGTAAGTATTGCTGTTGGGTTGGTTTGCCTTTTACCCTTTGTCTTATTTCTTAAATATTCTTCCAGACATTATACACTTGGCACTTTAAACAAATCCTTTGCTGGTTTGGTAGATGGTACGAGCATAGTTTTGATTTTTATTGTTAGTGAATATGAATATATTCAACATTTACTAGGTATTTGTCTTTTGTGAATTGCATATTCATATCTTTTGCCTATTTTTAAATGTAAGGTGTTCTTTTTTTCAGATCTTATTGTTCTTTATATAGGATGCAAATGTGTATTAGTTTTCCCTCAATTTTCTAAAGTTTTATTTTATATTTTAGTGGACATTTTCATTTTTCACAAAGGAAAGTCTTTACCTTTTTTGTTACTTACTGTTTCATTTTTATATTTAATTCTGACCTATTTTATTTAAAACTGATTTTGGATTCTGGTTGAGGTAATTTGTCTCATGTGTCTTTTTGCTGGTGGAGTTGTTTTTCTTATTTCCATCACACTGACTTAGGCCTTTAGTTTCAGGCAACCGCAGTCTGGAAGCCCGGGACATTATGAGTAGTCTTTGCTAAATTGGTTGTCCCTGGTCAATTGGGCAACTGTAGACTGGGTGTTAGTGCCATCTAGTGTTGATGGGAAACAAGCCAGTTGGTTACTTGTAATTGATCATCTGGAGTAAATTCACTTGGGCAGAGTTTAGTGGGCAGTAGGTATCTTACAAATAACTTTAAAGGTGAATTTATAAGCACATTTGAATTTTGATGTCTTCTACCTGTTTGAACAAATGCTAGAGTCAAGCTGTCATTTAAGATTTTAAATAATCATAAAGGTTTTTCCTTTAATGAAAATGAACTTTAACGAAGACTTAAAAGGTAGATTTATTGAGAGCCTAGTGACCAAACTTTGAGTTTACAAATGTTTTGGACCTTTGGGAATAGCTTTGTATTTTAGGCTTTAATATACTAAGTTAGTATTTTCATTGACCAGGACCACTCTTAATTTTTTTCTCTATGGAATTTAACATTGATTGTTTATGAAACCAAATCTAGGTGCTAAAAATATTCAAGCTTTGATATTTTATGTTGTATTGTCATTTTTCTAAATTAAAGCTTTCATTTCTTAAGATTTAATTCAGTAATGTTGTGCTGTCATCTAGACCATAGAGGGCATTATATTACAACATACGGCAGGGTTGAAAATTTGTTCAGTACCTCTCAGTAGTGAAACATTGCTTAATTTTGTTCCTCTCTATAGCTCAGAGCTTTGAAAAAAGTATAAGGCTGGTATAGCTATAATTGTTCCATATTAATTAAGAGACTCCTGTCCTCTATTGCTAGACATGGAAATAATGATTGCAGTTGTCAAGATCAGCATGCAAGCAGTTTTTAACTTAGAAAGTAGCACTTTTGATATATGTGATTGTGTCTTTCCCATCTTATGTCCCTTGTGTCAATAACCATTGCAGAGACAAAGCAAAACAAAACCAAGTTCTTGCCGACTACCAGAGTAGAAGTGGGAAACAAATGGGAAAAGAAAAAATACCGTAGGAGATCTGGACTGACATTTGTCTTGCCTACTGTTGTCTCTTCTAAAATACAGTTCTCTGCTGTCTGAAATTCTACCAGTTAGGTACAAGCTTAGGAAATACACATGCTCGTATGAAATTTTCTGAAAGAGTTATAGAGAGAAGATTTTAAAAATTCTTTGGTAAGAATTGATGTAATCTTCCTGCTTACATAATTATGCACAGTAAGAAAATGAACATTTTGATTTGGGATGTCGGAAGAGAGACATGGAAAGCAGGTAATTACAGAACATCGCATCTGGTGGCAAGAGGTTGGGGGTACATTTGGGAAGACCTTTGTCATGTTTGGGAGAAGACCCTAGGGATAAGGACCTTGAGGATTGGGAAGCTGCTGATAGCAACTATGAACTGTGAACTTTTAAAAGTTCTGTCTATGGCTGGCTCATGCCTGTAATCCTAGTTACTCAGGGGGCTGAGATCTGAGGATGGCAGTTCAAAGCCAGCCAGGAAAGTCTGTGATACTCATCTCCAATTAACCCATAGAAAACTGGTCTTGCGTGAAAAAGCTCAGGGACAGTACCCAGGCCATGAGTTCAAGCTCCATGGCCGACCTCCCTCCCATTATGTCCATCAAGTTTTTTCAAATTTAAGTATTCTGCTTAGCTAACCAAACTTAATAGTTGTGAAGATCTAGTTATCACTAACATGGTTGAAATGCTTATAGAACTTAAAGCCTTCTATTTTGACTTTTTAATCTCTCTGGGGGAGATTATGCCTAATGTTCAAATGAGTGAATTACATGTAATGCAGATTCTTAGGACTCTTAAATGTCAAAAACATCTTCAACTAGATTCTTAAGACTGTTGAGTAAAAAACAAAACAAAACATTTTAAACTCACTAAAACTGTGAATTAAGTATAAATGCTAATTGCTTTCATATTATCAGAAAATCTTTTTTTTTCTCTCCTTCTATTGGAGTAGTAGTCTCTAACTTGAAGTGTTTTACGGGTATGTCAGTCTCATGCTAGGTTTTATTGACCTTCAAGTTTTTTTTTCTCTCTCACTTTACTAATTTTGGCAATGCTGGGATTAGAGCCCAAACTCCTGAGCATGCTAGTCCAGCATTCTACCACTGATTTATACTCCCAGCCCCTGGCCCAGTTTTGAAGGACTTGTTACTAGAAAGCACTATATTGAAGTATTTTGTAGTTAGTAAATACTGTGGAAATGAGGCCACATGTTTTATTTTGGTAATAGCATTATCATATCACCTTATGAAAGGGATCAATGAATTAATGTTAAATGTTAACTCAAACTGAATTTAAGAGTTATCTGGACTTTCCTTTATTTAAAATTGGAGGAAGAGAGAGGGAAAAAAAATGAGTCACTGCAATTAGTCCACTTCTGATGTTCAGGTTTTCTCAGGGTTTTGCAGCCCAAGATTTACAGCAAGTTTTGGAAAATGTTTCCTGTTTCAGTGCAGCCTTGCAAAGTTTTCTGCCTAGGCAGGTGTTAGCACCGGGTAAACCAGTTGTGGCACATGAGACATGAGATTCTGCATTGGAATGTAGAACTGAACAAAAATTGTAGAAATGTTGTAACTTAGTTTTATGTTTATCAAAAATTTTATTTGCTCTTATGTCATTTTTCCAAGGCAAAAGATAAAATTATAACAGGGAGATTTGTTCCTGACTCAGGGACCTACTTACAGTGTCTGCAGTGGTATTTATTTAACATTTAACATATATATATATATATATACATATATATATAAACATTTAACATTGGAAGACTGGGAATGCTGAGCTGGAACCAATACAATTAAGTGTATATTTGAAAATTTTTGGATTTCCATGCTTGCAAAAGAAACAATATTAGGAAGTTAAGATTATTGAAATTTAAGAATTTTCTGAAATAATTTTATGCTGATTCTCTGCTCATACCTCGATACTGTAAAATGTTGAGTGTTTTAAGCCTTAATAAATTTAAAAGTAAGAATTTCAGCCTTTTTCAAGCTCTTATCCTTCTTGGATCAGTCCATTTTTACCTTCGTAGGTAACTATTAAAGTTTCAATTGAAATAATAATTTAAAAAAAGAACCTGCAGCATAGTCATCTGTCCAAAGAAAAGCAAAGAGACGAATGAAAGGAAAGGGAAGAACTGCAAATAGGTCTACCTACATTTCAGTATATTCAGTAGCACTGTTTGAAAAAACAACCCTCTTAGCCATTTTGTTAGCTTGCCCCTGCCTTTACAAAGGCGGATCCATTTGGTATGAGAGAGAAGCAAATGACGAGAACAATAACCAGATAGAAGGAGGGCATTAATGCCTGAGTATTAGTAGCCTAGTTACAGAGTGCACTGCGTCAGATTGCTCCACACCCAGAAGACAAGTCAGGTGACTTCAGTCCTGCTGCAGTTGTGCAGCAGAGCAGACTGCAGACCTGGGTTGAGGAAACAGCTATTTCATGTATCGGGGAGTAGATTTTTTACAGTCACAGTTTTTCTGTTGGAATGCATAATTGATCATTGCAGCTGGAGGGCAGATTGTGACAAGAGATGGACGGTCAGAAGAAAAACTGGAAGGACAAGGGTATGTCTGCTTTCTGTTCTTGAGTTTTTATATCTAGTCAAAGACATATTACTACAGATTAGTGTTGTAGTTTTGATGTATTTTGGATCAAAAGTGAAGACCGGGAAGGGTTTAAGGCTAAAAGATTAAAACAGCTATCTCATATGGTTTTATAATTGGTTGTGTGCTAGAAAATGTGATGCCGTTCTTTTTCACTGGTGTTTGGTTTAGTCTTGTTTAGGTCTTATTTTATAACCTTGCATATTGTAAATAGTTAAGTTTTAACAGATTTCATTTGCTGGTCATTTGGTGTGGTAAATATATATATATATATATATATATATATATATATATATAGTATTCCATGATGACGTTATTTGTGACTATTTTTAAAAGACTTATTTAGGTAGTTGAAATTCTATCCAAAGATTTGTGTAGGTAGCAAGATAGCTGTGTGTGCAATATAAAGCTTTTCTTCTTTGGTAGTCTAACTTAAACCTTTAAAATATTACCAACTGCCTCTTCATTTTCTGTATCTTGAAATTGTTCAAATATATACATATTCTTAAATGCATACTTACATTTAAATCACTTACCTTTGTTCTTCTAATAACCAATCAGTGATCTTGATTCCCTTTTCCTCCCCCTTGAAAGCTCAGATCCTTTCAAATCTCTGTGGATCGTTGTGTAAGAATTTAAGCCTGGAAGTGGTCAAAGGTTGACTGTAATAAATATTTTTAACTGTATTTTATTATGTATATGGTTTAAATACCATTTTTAAATGAGGAAGATGGTAGACTAAATATCTAAAAATTTAGGATAAGTTGTCTTAAAAATATTAGAACTATTTTTAAGTAGCCCAAATAGGTATTATATGTAAGCAAGTTATTTTTGTTGTTTTTTTATTACATTTTTTTTCTGGCTATACTCAAATTTTAAAATTATTCTAAAATACTTTAAGTTTTTATAACAGAATTGTTAGCAAGATGAGGATGTCTCCAAAAGCACCATCTAAAAGCTAATTCCAGTAACTGACACAGTGTCCCTTTAAAACAATTACTCCACCAAGAAATATAGGGAAAAGGTTAAGGTTGAAACATTGAGAGATCTTAAATTCAGTTTAAAGAACAGAAAACAATTGCTGCTTTGGATTTTCCCCCTTTATGATTCTTTTTGTATGTGAACTCAAGAAGAATATTTTTATTTCTTTATCCTTCTAGGTGCTAATGTTCACAGTGAAAAATTAGTTGATACACTAGTTTTTGATAAGATGATACAGTAAATATAGGTTTTAAACATAGCCAAAAAAGTCACATTAGGGCCCATTCTATAACTTCTAAGGTTTTACATTAAGAATTTAAATGTTAGACTATTGAATAAAATGCTGAGTTCTTTATTTGCTAAAGTAAATTAGGAATATTTAAGTCAGGAGAAATTAAGGTCTGATATAGTCCATATTTTACCAGAAATTGTACCCAAATTTACTCTTGATACTGTGTGGAGCCTTACTTTGTATGTAAATGGAATGGCTCAATACTTTTTATTGCTTGTTTTGGCCTTGTTGGTGAATAAAACTAACTTTACTTTTTTTTCTGATTAAGTTGTATTTTAGTGTTTGCTTTATCAGCAGCTAATTTTAGTGTTATAGACTGCCGAGTAAGACTTAAATTTGCAAGTTACCAAAGAATTGCCATGGGATAAATTTGTTCTTTTTTTTTTTTTTTTTGAAAAGTATGTGACAATGTAAGAAGACAATGTAGGGTTTTATGTAAATATAAAAGGATATTCAGGCTCATTCCCCCTCCCCGCCATTTTTTCATTCTTCCTCCACAAACACTATCCCTAAGTATAATAGAAGAGAAATGCTTTTATTTCAATGACTTAGGAAAAGGTGAAGTATGCATGCATGTGTGTGTGTGACTTTATTATTTGCTTATTGGATATTTGATCTTTTAGTCTAAGACCAGTATTAACAATTTGCATTTTCTGTATAGTCTTCATATTTTCTATCATTCCTTAGCACACACACACACACACTTATAGTAATTGAAATCTTTTTAGTGTTTGAATATGAAAACTTGGATTAAAACAATCAAAGATACAGATAAACTAAGCAGGGTGGGAGAATGATATAACCACTAAAAAGATGTAAAGTCAGTAGAACTTTCTAGATACAACAGAAAAATAGGACAGAAGTTGAAAGAAATAATTGGTGTGGTCAAAGAATATAGATTTGTAAGATTTAGGTCAAGTTTCCACAACTTTCTATGTGCATGATAATCACTAGTACAACATAAAAATATAGATTCCTATCATCTTAACCTACTGAATCAGATTTTTCAGGGCCTGGTAGTGTGGTGTAAATCATTTCATAATCTGATGTAATTCATTTTGTAACAAGGCAAATTTGAAAAACAGTAATCTAGAATTTGAAGCTTCTATTATGTTTTAATTTGATTTTGGACAGAGTAACCTGCCCTTTTAGAATTCTTTAGTTTCCTCTTTTCTGTGATTTGTAGGGTTTATTTTGAGGTCTTCTGGTTTATGAGTAGATACTTTGGACCAGTTTGTAGAAGACATTGGGGTTGGAATTTTATCCCAAGCCTTTGGGAGTTTTATAGTAGAGAGTAATAGGAAGTTTGCTACTACTTAGGGATGTTGTATAAGACACCTTTTGGAGAATCAAGAGAGGAAGGCTATTTAGTTAGGATGCTTGTAGTTGTGTCATATTTTAAAATGACAACCCTGAACTTGACCTAAAATAGGGTGTGAAAAGGAAGTCTGATCTGAGAAACTCAGGGATGGAACCCTTGACCTTTGGCATAGATGTGCAGGGCTAGGGTGAGGGAGCGACTCAAAGAACAGCATGACGTTTCACTCAGAAGGAAATGTGGTTGGCAACCACAAGTGGTTTAGTGTTAAGAGAAACAAGAGTTAAGGTAGGTAGGAACATGCCACATTAAGATCTGGCACTTGAAAATGAGGGAAGAAGATCTCTGAAGTTTGGAGAAAAGATAGGTTTGATGGTAGAGAATTGGGAATCAGTGCAAAATAAGGTAGATGAATACTATGCAGAAATTTAATTATACCTCAAGATGGCTTGGCTTTGGGTGACATATCTAGGGGCCTTCTGCCTTGCACAGATTCTGTGGTAGTTCTTGAATGTTGCTTGGAAGCCACTTTCACTTTCTTTGAAAGCTAACATTTGCCGAGTATGTGACTCACAGGTGAATGCCCGCACTGATACTCAGGTAGAAAGAAGTAGAGGTCCTGGTACTTGAAATGCATGATTTCTTCTTGAGAATGCAAAAAATGTCTGAGAAACGAACTTTGACATAAACCACCAGTTTTGAGTGTTACTGATTGGAGGAAGACTCCTCCTTTTAATTCTGAACTTAGTTGAATAGCCCAGTGTTCAGATATTCATGAGGTATTTCTTACAGATTTTAGTTTAGTAGTGTAGCAATATATATATATGTATATAATATATATATATATATATATATATATCAGAAAATTTAGAAGCTGTGTAGAAGAGCAAACCTATCAGTTCACAGGGAGAGATTGGGAATACATTTTTAAAAGCGTGTATGTATTTACATCATTTTATGTGTTAGTATTTAAATATGGAAATGCCTCAAGTATAATGCTAAAATGAATATAATTGAATCAAACCTTTGTTCTAATCCAGGACTATTTCAAAATTTCTAGGGTATAGTATTTATTTAGGCCTCTGATGCATGTTGCAAAACTGCCCTCCAGAAAGACTGCAAATTGTTATGAGCAATAAATGAATGTCTTTCATGGAGCCAGTGCTAAGATGTAACAGTGTCTTGTGTATTGCTAATTTTTTAAAACCATTTCCAAGTTAGCTATTTTGTCAGTTTTAAGTAAATCACTTTATGAGAACCAGGTTTATATTAAGAAAAGAAAAAAAATAACAGGTGTGCACACCTTTTCTATGTATGTAGAAAAGTTAGGATTAAGAGTCTTCTAAGGGTGAGTACTTGGTAGTATGTTTTTGTTTTTCTTTATTTTCCCCAAACTGGATATTCCTGATTTTTTGCCAGGATTTGAAGTGATCTTTCCACCTAAATTTGAAGTGTCACTGCCAAGTTAAAATAAATCTTCCTAAAGTTCAGTTCTTTTTTAAGTTAAATTCATGCTGCCAGCCAGGACTTTTATGTTATCCTCTCAACATGAGACCCAGTGGAGGCTACATTGAAGGACTTGTTCTCTAAACATGCCTGCTACAGCATTTGCTCATGTTTTCTTTTCTGCTTAAAATGATCTTCCCATTTTGTTTGCCCAAGTTGTATTAAAGATTCCTCAGATAGGAGTGATTCATATTTGTTGTAACTCCCATCAGTAGGTTTTCAGTGTGGGCCTTCTAATACAGCAATTTATATGTATCTTGACTCTTTCTAGCCTATAAATTCCTTGAAGGCAGAAATAGTAGTTTCATTGCTAGTCTCATACTTGGGTCTGCACAATTCTGAAAAAAATGAGAAGCTGAGACCTCCGAGTTCAGGTTTACTCCTGCTTTAAATTCTACATGTACATTTTTGAAAAATAGTAAGTTTTTTTTCCTAGTGGAAAAAAGTTAGAAAAGGGATTCCCTTAAAGGAAAAATTAAGTTATTTTAGCCACTTATATGAATTCAGGAATTTTTGATTATATCCTCAGACAAGGCATTTTTTTTCTCTCAAATTTTTATTATCAAACTGACGTACAGAAAGGTTACAGTATCATACGTTGGGCACTGGATACATTTCTTGTACTGTTTGTTGCCTAGACAAGGCATTTTTTATAGTCATTTATTCCGACTATCTCATTTTGCAGATAAGGAAACAACAATAACAAAAAACCTAAAAAGAATTATTTGTTCAGGACCACTTAACTGGTGGCATGAGACCCTTTCTGCTTTATGATTTGTATTTGTGCATGAATAACCAAAGATAGAAAAATAGAAGAAGCTGAAATAGGGGAGCTAAAACGACCCATGTTTTGATGTTGTATCTATGCAGTCTAAATCTGGCATCTTATTGGGCCTGATGTAATTTTCTTTTCATGTGGGCCTCTGCAATGAAAGAGAGCACTACTCAATTACAACAGCCATGGGAGAGGGTAGATGTGGTTAAGCCTGGTGGGAACTCCCTGGACTGGGTATAATTTCTTTTAGCTTTCAAAGATTGGATTACATGCTTGAATATAGGAAGAATGTTTAAGCAATGAATAGAATTCTTACTTTTTCTTGATATCCTTCGGCTTCCTTTTTATGTATGCACTTGATCCCATCTATTGCTAGAATTTGGGATAAGGATGTTAAAATTTAACCTACCCTTGCAGCAGTGTTGCGATCATATTTTCAGTTTTCTCTTCCTTCTCAAAAAGGTTGATGTTTGTAACTATATATGTATTCTGCTTCATGGCTTTCACTTCTTAGACCTGTATGGGGTTTGATAGATACTACAATACTGTTGTCTTTCTTCAACTACTGTATTATCACTCCTATAATTTCATTTTCTATAGCATTTACTTTAGAAGGTCAAACAAATGTAACCAAAAACCTATCAAATGTTAATAATACCATTGCAAGAATTGGTACTGCAATTTAAAAATTTTAAGATCTGTACAAGTAAAGACAATATTGAGGGCTGGGAATATGGCCTAGTGGTGGAATGCTTGCCTCGTACACATGAAGCTCTGGGTTCGATTCCTCAGCACCACATATGTACAAAAGGCCAGAAGAGGCACCTGTGGCTCAAGTGTCAGAGTGCTAGCCTTGAGCAAAAGAAGCTAGGGGGCTGGGAATATGGCCTAGTGGCAAGAGTACTTGCCTCGTATACATGAAGCCCTGGGTTCGATTCCCCAGCATCACATATATAGAAAACAGCCAGAAGTGACGCTGTGGCTCAAGTGGCAGAGTGCTAGCCTTGAGCAAAAAGAAGACAGGGACAGTGCTCAGGCCCTGAGTCCAAGCCCCAGGACTGGCAAAAAAAAAAAAAAAAAAAGATGTACTTGCCTTACATATGAAACTGTAACCCCCTGTACTCCACTTTGACAATAAAGAAGAAAAATGTGTAGTGCTGAGAAAAAAGAATTCTTAAGAAGAAGAAGAAGAAGAAGAAGAAGAAGAAGAAGAAGAAGAAGAAGAAGAAGAAGAAGAAGAAGAAGCAGCTAGGGATAGTGCTCAGACCCTGAGTTCAATCCTCAGGACTGGCAAAAAAAAAAAAAAAAAAAAGACAATATTGAGATTGAGTATGTAGATACCACATATTATTTTCCCTCGAAAATGATATTAAACGTGTAGATTTTCCTGTGAAGGGGAAATTAACATGGTTTAGAAAAGTGGGAAATTAGGATTCCTTTCTGCTCTGATCTCTACTGAAATACCACATGAAAGAAATAATAGGTAATTTCTTTTAAATTATATTTTTATAATTTAAAGTAGTTGTACCAAGGGGTTACCATTCAACATGTCAGTTTATGAGTGTACCTGTACCAGCACTTGAATTTGGCCTTGTGGTTTCACTTGGCTTTTTCACTCAGAGCTAGAGCTCTACCACTATAGCTATGCCTCTCTTTCTGGTTTTTGCTGATTAATTGAAAATTTGTTAGCCTGAGCTGGCTTTGAACCTTGATCCTCAAATCTCAGTGTCTTGAATAGTTAAGATTATAGGCTTTTGAAACACTGGCACCCAGCTAGTGATTTTACTAGTGATTTTAATGATAAGTGAGGTATATTGATGATAATTGAATCCTACTATTTTATTAAAATGAGTAGCATTCACAGGAGACAACAAATAACCATAGCTTGTTTTTACTTGCCTGTAATATTTAAGCATTTTGAACTTTAGGGGAGAACATGACTGAATGGACCCAAATTTCATACTAAATAATGAGGGGAGGTTGATTTAGAACTTTGTCTTAAAACATTAAATTAAGAATTTAACTTTGGGAGTATAGCTTTTTGTCACAAAATTATACAGTAAGACAGCACAGCATCTTTTACTGTTGTATTTCATAGTGAATTGTATACATTAATGGACTCTTTATGTAAAATGTTGAAAAGTTTCATTTACTTTCTTAGGGCTTTTAGTCTCTAAAGAACTGCCAGTTTTATGGGGAAGTTAGTTGTTTAACATCACTCAAAACCATTGTTAAAGAAGTTTTCATTTTGTAGTTGATCTGTTTTTGTTTTGTTTTGCTTTTTGGTGCTGGTCCTGGGACTTGAACTCAGGGCCTGGGTGTGCTGTATCTGAATCTTTTTTGCTTTGGGCTAGTACTCTACCACTTCTGGCTTTTTGGTGGTTAATTGGAGATGCTGGTGTCACAGACTTTCCTGCGTAGGCTGGCTTTGAACCTTCATCTTCCAGTGCCTGTCTGATCTCTGTTGACCTCTGTTATTTTATGTGGGAAGGTATTTAGGTGGTGAGGGAGGCTGGATGGTGAGGTTAAAAATAATATGTTTGGATTTATGAGGTTGGTTATGTAGTATTATTTATGATGACATGCTTTCCTCTGCTGCTTTATGATTTCAGCACTTATGTTACTTTATAACTCCTAACATTTTAAAACTTGGATGAGAGAATTCTGTTGTACTACCATTTAAATAAGTTGTATAAGTTATTTAAGCAAGTTGCATAAGCTCCTGCCTGTAATTGTAGCTACTCTGGAGGCTGAGATCTGAGGATGGTGGTTCTAAGCCAGCCTGGGCAGAAAAGTCTCCATGGGATTTTTTTGGGGGGCCAGTCCTGGGCCTTGGACTTAGGGCCTGAGCACCATCCCTGGCTTCTTCCCGCTCAAGGCTAGCACTCTGCCACCTGAGCCAAAGCGCCCCTTCTGGCCATTTTCCATATAGGTGATGCTGGGGAATTGAACCGAGAGCTTCATGTGTAGGAGGCAGGCACTCTTGCCACTAGGCCATATTCCCAGCCCCTCCATGGGATTCTTATCTCCAATTAACCACTCAAAAACTGGAGTTGGAGCTGTGGATCAAAGTGGTAGAGCACTAGCTTTGAGCTAAAGTGCCCAGCTGAGCTCAAGCCCCATTGTTCCCTCCCCCACCTCCAAAAAAAGTTCTCTAGTAAGAGAACTTATCTAATCATATAGTACATAGTTATACTCTTAATACATTTTCAGTATCGAGGGCAATTAAATTGCTTCTAAGAAATACAATTTACAGAATGTGGCTTACTTTATTATTGAATCTATTATTGGAATTTATTGATTTCATTTAACCTTGTTCATGGTTATGTATAAAACATAGCCTCACTAAGGATAAGCAGATTACTAAATAATTAGAAAAGGCAAGTAAAAAGTTTTCCTTGATTTTTACCCCCCCCTTGTTTATGGTGGTTGATCAAAGTGCTGTAACGTGAGAAGTAATGAAGGAAAGATTAAGTGATGAGAGATCAGGACTTGAAATTCTATATGTGTCTTTTAAAAACTAGTTCCAGGAAGAGGAGATAAGGCAGAGAGATGTTGCTGTGCCAAGTATTTAGCTGAGATACTAAGTAGTAAATGGCATGTTTCAAAGGCAAACTGATTTTAAAAAGAAAAGTAGCTCTTTTAAACATTGCATTTAATATTTGAATTCCCTGCATGACTTTGTTATCTTCATTTTGGCAAGCATTTCCATATGTGAAATTTTCGTTCTGCTTCAAATAACTTTTTAGATGGGCATAATTTTTTTTTATACTAACTTTACACATGGGAAACTAGGTTGAGTGATCTGCTCAGGTTACACTGGTGGTAAATTAGAAGGAATAAGACTCAAGCTCCTTTTACTGTTTTTGTGGAAAGAGCTAAGCACCCTGCCTTATGCAGATCCCTTTTCTGGACTTTCACCTGTCATCTATCTGTGAGATGAATGCTTACTGTGTGAGGAAAAAGGGTACTATGTACTAAATCATCACCTCTGAATTCCAGTCACTTTTCCTGACAGTTGCTGATAATAATCTATATGTAATTACTTATTAAAATATTTAATTTCTAAAACAGCATGGTGGTGAAAACTGAAATTGTAATGTTCGAATCTGTGTGTATGTTTCCTGTTTAACTGCCTTTTTCATTCTTCACATGACTTTACAAAACAGAACTTAACTATTTACTTTCCTTAACTATTTTCATTCCTTGTTTTTCCAGTATTTTTTAGGACTAGCTAGTTCAACAGTTTTCCCCTATATAATAGACTAAACTTGAAAGCCAGGTTCAGAGTATTCTTTTTTTTTTTTTTTTTTTTTGCCCGTCTTGGGGCTTGAATTCAAGGCCTGAGCACTGTCCCTGGCTTCTTTTTGCTCAAGGCTAGCACTCTACCACTTGAGCCACAGCGCCACGTCGGGCCTTTTCTAATATATGTGGTGCTTCATGTATACGAGGGCTTCATGTATACGAGGCGAGCACTTTACCACTAGGTCATAGTCTCAGCCACTGGGTTCAGAGTATTCAAAGAGCTTTCATAAGGTTTTGGTCTAAGGCAGAATGTAATAAGCATGACTGCTGCATGTAAGGCATGTGGGCTAGCACTATTTTTAGCTATGGCAGATGACAGTTTGTGATTTCCAAATGTAGGCGACTCTTCTTACTTTGCAATGCACCAGAAAATTTTATTTGAAAGAAAAGACTGTAGTTTGAGTTATTTTAATTTTAGTTTGATAAGGATGTTATACTGTGCTCTCATCGTTTCTATACATAAACATTATAAAGATTTTTGTAATTTTTACTTGGAAAACAAATGAGCAAGAACTTCAAGGAATAACTCTTCATTAAAATTGATTGTAGTTGGGTACTAGTAGTTCACGCTTGTAACCCTAGCTACTTCAGTAGCTAAGATCTGATTATCACAATTCGAAGCCATCCCAGGCAGGAAAAAGCCTGTGAGACTTTTGTTGTTGTGTTTTGTTGTTGTTGTGTTGTTGTTGTTGTGTTTTTGGTTTGTCGGTTCTGGGGCTTGACCTCAGGGCATGAGCATATCCCCTGAGCTTTTCTGCTCAATGTTAGTGCTCTACCACTGTGAGCCACAAAGCTACTTCCAGATTTCGGGTGGTTAATTGGAGATAGGAGTCTCATGGACTTGCCTGTAAGGGCTGGCTTTGAATTGTGATCCTCATATCTCAGCCTCTTGAGTAGCTAGGATTACAGGTATGAGCCATGGACACCCGCCTGCCTACCACTGAGACTCTTCTCTCCAGTTAACTACCAGAAAGTCAGAAATAGAGCTGTGGCTTCAAGTGGTAGAGTGCTATTCTTGAACAAAAATAGCTCTGAGATGATGCCCAGTCCCTGAGTTCAAGCCCTAAGATGGACATCAAAACCAAACCAAACAGCAAACCCCACAACTATTTTTTTTTTCTCTTTTTGGTGCTGGTATGGGGCTTGAACTATGCCTCAGACTCTTAATTCAGCTTTTTTGCCCTATCACTGGAGCCACACTTCCAGTCTGGCTTTTTTTTTTTTTAAATCAACAAACTAATTTATGACTACAGTGCATCTTGATCAGTGTCACCCCTTCCATCATTCTTCCCCATCTTTCACAGTTCCATCCTTACACTCAAGTCAGTCTGGCAGTTTTGCTGTTAAGTGAAGATGGAAACTTGGCTAGTCTTAAACCTCAGTCCTCCAGCTATCAGCCAGTCTCCTGAGTAGGTAGGATTATACCTGTAACCTTAGTTCTTAATTTAGAGTCTACTTCATAAATAGAATGAAAGTTAATTACTGGGGAATCCAAATTTAGCATTTTGGTGACCTTATAAATTCTTCGTGATGTTCTTTATGTTTAAATTTGAAAATATTGTGGTCTGTAGGTAAGATGTTTCTCTTCCTACCAATAATAGTGTGGCCCATATTTATAGTGTAGCAAACTAATGAAGCAAGTAGAATGTAATAAGGAAAAGCATTCATCAATTTTTAGAGTCTGATAAAGGGTGGCATATCTGGGGCTGGGAATGTGGCTTAATGATAGAGTGCCTGCCACATGCATGAAGTTCTGGGTTCGATTCCTCAGCACCACATATGCAGTAAAAGCCCGAAGTGGTGCTGTGGCTCAATAGGTAGAGTGCTAGCCTTGAGCCAGGGACAGTGCTCTGGCCCTGAGTCCCAAGCCCCAGCACTGGCAAAACAACAACAACCAAAAAAGGGTGACACATCTATAGGACATTGTCTGTAGAACATAGCAGCTTTGTAAATTATCTGGAAGCGTTGACTTCTGTTATTTTAATAACATCTAAAAATAGTTGAAAAATAAAATGTTAAGTCCAGAGTATAGAGATCTTTTGAATATGTTAACTAGAATTCGTGCATGTCTTAAACTGACATAAGTATATATTCTAATCATTCAGAGTAGTTCAGTTCTGTTGTGCTCAGGATGTAATGCATGAGAAATTTGCTTCTTTTATAGAGTTTTCAACCTAGCAGAGACAGAGGTTGAAAAAAGTATTTTTAGAAATCTGTTATGTATAATTCATTGATTGTAGCATGTTCACAAAATTATGTCACCACCACTTATCTATCTCTCAAACATTTTTCACACGCTTGGATTTTTGGGTTCTGTAGATGGTTTTTATCAAGTTGAGTTTGTTCCCTTCTCTTCTTCATTGATGTTACGTTATCATGAAAGGGCAGTAGGTCTTATTCAAGACTTTTAATGCCTCTATGTGATAATCAAGTTTTTGGTCTATATTCTGAATGTTACAGGACTGGGTTTATTATTTTGTTGAGGATACTGTATCTATACTCTATAATTGATGAATATTAGAAACAGCAGGGTTTGAATGTATTTCTCAGATGGGATTATTTTTCCTTTTTTTATAAATCAGGTAATGAGTACATTGCTTTGGACAGTGTCACTCCTTCGCTTTCTTCTAGTTTTTTCCCTCTTGTCTCCCCACAAGTTGTATATATTTTTTTCAACATAGTGTCTAGTGAGTACCACTGCTGCATTTGTTTACCCTTTGTTCTTCCATTTCTGTGCCCAAATGGGATTTTAATAAAGTTTAATGTCCCCTCCTTCATCCAGCAATCCTGGATGAATTTAGTATTCTCAATATTTTTAGCCAAAAAATTTTAAGGAATCTAAATGGATTAGAAATACTGTTGACAGGCTGGGGATATGGCCTAGTGGCAAGAGTGCCTGCCTCGGATACACGAGGCCCTAGGTTCGATTCCCCAGCACCACATATACAGAAAACGGCCAGAAGCGGTGCTGTGGCTCAAGTGGCAGAGTGCTAGCCTTGAGCGGGAAGAAGCCAGGGACAGTGCTCAGGCCCTGAGTCCAAGGCCCAGGACTGGCAAAAAAAAAAAAAAAAAAAGAAATAGTGTTGACAAATATCAATTAAGACAACAACCTAGTTAGAAACTAGTATTTAGAAGCTAGTATTTTTTTCATCCTTGCAGCTTCAAAGACAACCTCCTTTTCAAAACAAGATTGAAATCTCTTTATACCTTTCACAATGGCTTTGGTAGCAGCCTGTCAGACTTTCCTATTCTAGAATATGTTCCTTCTGTCTTCTGTGTGACTATTCCCACCGAATTGGCTCATCTGTTACAATTCTTCCCTAATGCTCTCATGAGCAGCTGCACCACAGCATTCCTCCAGCTTATGTCAACTTGCCTATCATGGTATCTATTTTAAGGTAGTCTATATATTTTCATGCAACGTGTGTGGGCTTGTCTATATGATTTCTAGAGTTTTGCCACCTATTATTTTATTTGTTTTAAAAACTTTTATTTGTGCTGTTATTAGGGCCTGGATGCTGTCCCTTATTTTTTCACTCAAGGCTGCCACTTCCGGCTTTGGGGTGTATGACTTGGACATAAAAGTCCCATAGGCTTTCCTGCCCCAGAGCTGGCCTCCAACTGGAATCCGCAGCGCTCAGCCTCCTGAGTAGCTAGGATTACAGGTGTTAGCAACTGACATGGGAAATCTTTTTTTTTTTTTTTTTTTTTTGTCAGTCCTGGGTCTTGTACTCAGGGCCTGAGCACTGTCCCTGGCTTCTTTTTGCTCAAGGCTATCACTCTGCCACTTGAGCCACAGTGCCACTTCTGGCTGTTTTCTATATATGTAGTGCTGGGGAATCGAACCTAGGGCTTGATGGATACAAGGCAAGCAATCCTGCCATTAGGCCATATTCCCAGCCCAACATGGGAAATCTTAATTCAGTATTTCACTTAAGCCCAATGAGAGCATTCTTATTTTTACACACATTCTAGAGATAAAGTGTAGAGGGATGTAGTCACCTGCCGGAAGTTTCATACCTATTAACTTAAGAAGCTGTTGTGGAGTCTAGGTGATCCAACACCAATGCCTGATTTTTCTACAATGGTAGAAACTAGTTGTATACATTAAAAAAAATTAGGTGCTTTAGGCAGGGTTGTAATAAACAAGTTGGGAGAGGCTTGAAATCAGTGTGGATGCTTTCAAAATGAGCTCTAATCATAGGGAATGTTATATTCTCAAATGAGATATTTAACAGAATGAAATAAAATGTATTTGATTCCTTCTAGATAAAGTGCCATGTACTTAAAATGTCTCTTGTGATGCATTAGAGATTAACCCATGGCCTTGTTCATGCCAGGCACACACACAACCACTGAGGTGCTCAGAGTGTACACTGAAAGAAATGAAGGGAAATAATAACACCTTGCCTTTTATAGTTTTCATACATAATTTACTCTGTAAAAAGTACCCATGACAACTCTATGGCCTCCCTTATTGGGAATAATTAGTACAGGTTTAGGCAAGCCATAGCAGAGCATCACAAGGCCCAATAGCTATACACTTAGAAACAAATAAGAGGATGCTAAGTGAAATGAACTCCATGTTATGGAAACAAGTGATATATCACAGTTGTAACTACTTTCAACGTCCTATGTGTATGTGTAGTTTCTATTATTGATGATGTTTTGTATCACCTTCCTATGTTTGTACCTACACTATCTCTGTAATCTTATCTGAGTATATTGGAAACCGTGTTTACTGGTATTGGAAGTAGGAAATTCAAAGGGAATACCAAATTCGAGAGACACAGGGTAAAAAAAGAGAAATAACTACAAAAGCAATACTTGCAAAACTGTTTGGTGTAAGTGAACTGAACACCTGGGGGGGTAGGGAAAGGGGGGGAGGGAGGGGGGCATGAGGGACAAGGCAACAAACAGTACAAGAAATGTATCCAATGCCCAACGTATGATACTGTAACCTCTCTGTACGTCAGTTTGATAATAAAAATTTGAGAAAAAAAAAAAAGTACCCATGACAATAGAGGAAAGTTGGGTATACTTAGACCACCTAAGGATCAAAACCACAGCAGCCCTTAAAAATACGGGCTTCTTGCTGGGCAACCAACTCATGTCTGTAATCCTAGCTGTTCAGGAGTCTGGTCTGGAGGACTGTGATTTGAAGCCAGAGCAGGCTGAAAAGTCTGTGAGACTTATCTCCAAAATGGCCGGCAAAAAACAGGGCTGAAAGTGTGACTCTGGTGGTAAAGTACCTGCCAACCAAGCAAACTAAGCAAATACTAAGTCCCAAGTTCAAACCCTGGTACTTACAAAAAGGGGCGGGGCTTTTATGTTATCTCCTTTATCTTATATAAGAGCATGTAAAAAATTTAGAAATTCCTCACAATTAGGCCCAATCCAGAAAGAGATGAATTTCTCCCACCTCTCTACCCTCCACACCCCACCAAGGCTTTACCACTTCAACCACAGTGCCACTTCCACACTTCCAGGTTTTTTGTTTTTTGAGTACTTTATTGGAGCTAAGAGTCTCATGGATTTTCCTGCACAGGCTGGCTTCAAACCATGATCCTCGGATGTCAGCCTCCTCAGCCTGGCAGAGATGAATTCTGTCTAGCCTGACAAAGAGCCCTTTGGCACATTGTGTACTTCTCCTTGGGTTGGACATAACCTGATCTTAAGACCCTAGGCCTATGGTTATTTGATCTTACCATGGCTCTGAGACTATGGGCCAAGAGCTGACTTGCTAGGTTAGATTTTTGACTTCTTACTATTAATAACTATTGTATAACAGTCTGCAGATGTAGTTTTCCACTAAGTTTTTATGGCGTTTAATTTTTTTCCTTGTGGAGTACAGTAGATTTTCATCTATGCCAGTGCTGTTTTCCCTATCTTTTGCTATGTAAGGAACTGTGTCAGTGATAGACTAAATAGCATTTTAAATTTCTTAGCATCTAAAAGCAAAACTGTACACCTCAGGTGTATAATTTTAAAATAAAATTTCAGTCTCAACATTGTCGAATTAGTGATTTTCTGTACTTTTTGTCTCATTGAGGTATCTCATTGTAGTATTTACTAAAGCATTTCCTATAATTTGAATATATATCATGCATTAGTTATGTGAAGAAGAAAACCCTCCCAATGATTTTAATGTTTTTATTTTGGATTGCAAGTCTGCCAAACCTGTAGAAAATTGCTTGGACTCAGACCTGTAGTCCTACCTACTCAGGAGGCTGAAATCTGAGGATCATGGTTTGAAGCCAGCCTGAGCAGGAAAGTCCATGAGACTCTTAGCTCCAGTAAACTAAGCAAGCAGAAAATGTTGAGTGTGGCCCTGCGGCTCAAGTGGTAGAGTGCTAGCCTTGAGTACAAAGAGGCTTAGGGACAGAGCCGAGGCCTAGAGTTCAAGCCCCAGGACCACCTTTTAAAAAAAGACAGTGTATAGTAAAAAGTACAAACAGGTGTAGGTATTACATATACTAGGTTTAAAATGTATCTTAAAAGTCTTTCATATTTTAGATGTGAGTTTGATGTCTGGTGGTCTTTTTGACTTCTATAGTAGAGCCACTGAAAACATGCCAATTCTGACTAGATTAAAATAATGTTCTAATTCAGATTTTTTTTTTTAAATTTAGTTGTTGACCTCCTCTACTGGAGAGATATTAAGAAGACTGGAGTGGTGTTTGGTGCCAGCTTATTCCTGCTGCTTTCACTGACAGTATTCAGCATTGTGAGTGTAACGGCCTACATTGCCTTGGCCCTACTCTCCGTGACTATCAGCTTCAGAACGTACAAGGGTGTGATCCAGGCTATCCAGAAGTCAGATGAAGGCCACCCGTTCAGGTGAGATGTCTGGAAAAGCAAGGCATACACTGGCAGTAGTGTAAACAGAAATAACACTGCAGAATTACAGTCACGTGTTTACTTGTAAAAAGTTGTGCCTTAAGTATGACTTTTGAGATTTCCTATATGAAAGGCTTATGTTGGTAAAGAGTGAGTTTATATATCACGAGTGTAAACTCTGTTCTTAGGTCATCTAATATTACTTTAATTGTTGTTTATCTTTTAGCATGTTTGTTACTGGTAGGTATTATATTTCCTTATTGCTTACTTTTTCTGCATTGGTAATGTTCAATACTAGTTGATATGGTAACTTTGTTTCTAGTCGTATCTTTACCATTCATGGCTGTGTCTTTTCTTATCACCCCTTCTCTTTGCAGTTTCTTCTCATTTCCCAGCGTATTGTTTTATAAATTTTATTTTTTTATTAGTTTTAGAGGGCTTCGTTTCTCTTATATCACCTCGCCTCGCAATTATTATTGTCCTCTTTTTTACAAGAACACCCTACCATTATATTTATAGTTGCTATTGGAACCCAAGCTTGAATCTTCTGTTCTCATGTTGTACTCGACATTTCTTTCCATTTTTTGAGATAGTTTATACACTATATATAAAACTCAGTGTTTTAAAAAAAAATATGTATTCAGAGTTGTGCAGCCATACATCTCATTCCAGGACATTTCATACCAAAAGAACCTCCATGCTTATTAATAGTTACTCCTTACTCAGGTTCTGCTATTAATTCATGTAATTTAAGTGATTTTCTTCAAACATGTTTATACATCTATCAATAATACCACTGTCTATTTGTTTTCATCTTATGTAAAGATCACTACATTATTTCCCACCGTTCCTTCAGTCTCAATCAGGGATCTATTTATAAGCTGTAGCCATGGCCAAATCCAATATGTTACCTGATGAGTAAATAAAATTTTACTGGAATACTACAATGCTTTTTTTTTTTTTTTTTTTTTTTTAGCAGCTTTCATACTATAATAGAAGAGTTTAGCTGTGCCAGAGAGTAGTAAGGATTTCAAAGCTGAAGTACAGAAAAAGTCTGCCTGTCCCCGGTTGGACTCTACCTCTTAGCAGATTGATTTCTGGTTGCCTCATTGCTTCAGTCTTTGTAGACATTGGTAAATTAATTAATTAATTAATTTATTTATTTTTGTTGTTGGTTGTAGGGATTGAACTCTGGACCTGGGCAATGTCCCTAAGCTCTTCAGCTCAAGGCTAGTGCTCTACGACTTGAGCCATAGCACCACTTCCAGTTTTCTGGTGGTTAATAGGAGATGAGTCTCACAGACTTTTCCTGCCCCAGATCCTCAGATCTCAGTCTCCTGAGTGGCTAGGATTCCAGGTGCAATCTACCGGCACCAGCGATAAATTAATTTTTCTAAACTACCCCTTTCATCATATTTAGACACAGGATCTCTCTGTTAATAATCAGGTGGAGTTCAAATGTTTTTGTCTTGGGTTTTTGTCCCTCTTTGCATGCTGTCAAGCTTAACTCTCCAGACGCGCACATATATATATATACACACACACACACACACACACACACACACACATATATACATACATACATACATACATACATACATACATACATACATACAGGGTCTGGGGCTTGATTTGAAGCTTTAACTCTTTAAAGAGGCTTCCCCAACACTGACCCCAAATGACCTGAGAGGTTCTTTCCTTTTGTAACTATGGCTTTGACATGTTCTCTGATTGCTTTGTATATGAACATCATTTTTCTTCAAATGGATTATAAGCATTTAAAGATTACTTTGGGGGCTGGGAATATGGCCTAGTGGCAAGAGCACTTGTCTCGTATACATGAAGCCCTGGGTTCGATTCCCTAGCACTACATATATAGAAAACGGCCAGAAGTGGCGCTGTGGCTCAAGTGGCAGAGTGCTAGCCTTGAGCAAAAGGAAGCCAGGGACAGTGCTGAGGCCCTGAGTTCAAGCCCCAGGACTAGCCACCAAAAAAAAAAAGATTACTTTGGCAAGGCAGAGGTCTCTTCTAGTAAATGTTATCTATCTATGGATAAACATAAATTGATATTCAAACTTTGAATAGGAAGTGTCTTGCTGGATGATTTGTTTTATTCTGGCTTATTCTAATTGACAGAGTAGTAATATTACAAGTTTTGGGAGAAAGATCCACCATTTATTTGAATGGCTCCTGATGCCAGTTTTTAATAAATAAAGTGATATCCATAATCTACGAAGCTAGTAGTAGATAACCTAACCTTAGTGATGAGAAGAGAGCATTGTGGATTGCGGAAACAGCCCAGGAGGCAATGAAATAAAAAAATGGTTGGTAAATAACTCATTTCTGGCTGCAATATAAGGAGTAAGGGGAAGAAAGGTTAGGAAGGCTTAAGGGGACTTTCTGGTTGAGAAATGGAACCATAGAATCATAGAATGTTTGAACCTGAAGTTTTTAAGAAGGTCTGTTTTTCTGATGTATAAACTTACTTAGCTAAGTAGTAAGTCTCCAAAGTTTTCCTTGAGTTTAACCTAGACAGCACCATCTGGGAGAGCTCAAGTAAGCCTGGTGTGGCTTAAGGCTGAAGACAGATCAGTAACTGATTTGGCTATCAATAGAATATTCCAGTTTGTGAGTAATAAACACAAATTAGAGTGGTGGCACTGTGACTAAAAACAAGGAGACATATTTGGGACATATTACATAGAGAAAACTATGGGTTATGGAGTTGTCTTAGAGGACTGTTATTTCCAGTGTAAGCAACTTTTTGTAAATGTGGGAAAACGATGAGGGAGTGGGTATAGAAGAACTTCCAACAGACCTGATATACTTCCACTTTCTAAGATAAAATGGCTTGTTTGAAACAGTAATGAAAATAGTTCCTTGCATGCCTGTAGCATGCCCCTCTTACTATTACCTCCTTCTATTTAATAGTTCCAGCTACCTCAGTATAAATTAGAGCATCTAAGTAGACACTAAATAGTCTCTGTTATCAGGATTGCCTCTGTATATTTAGCACCCAACTTATAGTCTGATATTTAATATTTGAGGGCAGTTTCCTATAAAAAAAAAACATTAGGCTAAGAGACTGTAGGCTTTGGAAGTGATTAGAATCTTTGGTAAGGAAGCTTGATTAGACAACATAGTATTTAACTTAAAGAAAAAGAAACATAATCATAAGCACTTTATTCAGTGAATCCCCATGGTAGCATCCATGCTACCATGAGAGGAAACTGAGGCTCTTGGAGGCATGACTAAATAACTGTAAACACAACCAAGTAAGAGGCACAGAGCCCAAGCTTAGGTGGATCAAGCTGCAAAGCATGTTCTCTCTCTCTCTCTCTCTCTCTCTCTCTCTCTCTCTCTCTCTCTCTCTCTCTCTCTCTCTCTCTCCCTCTCCTCTCCCTCTCCCTCTCCCTCTCCCTCTCCCTCTCCCTCTCCCTCTCCCTCTCCCTCTCCCTCTCCCTCTCCCTCTCCCTCTCCCTCTCCCTCCTGGGGCTTGCACTCAGGGCCTGAGCACTGTCCCTGGCTTCTTTTTGCTCAAGGCTAGCACTCTGCCACTTGAGCCACAGAGCCACTTCTGGCCATTTTTCTATATATGTGGTGCTGAGGAATCGAACCCAGGGCTTCATGTATGGGAGGTAAGCACTCTTGCCACAGGCCATATTCCCAGCCCTGTGCTTTCTTTTTCCTTTCCCTCCCTCCCTCCCTCCCCTCATTTTTCATGCTCTCACTTGATTTCTCTGCTCAAGGCTGGCACTCTACCACTTTCTACTTTTTGGTGGTTAGTTGGAGAGAAGAGTCTCATGGACTTTTCTATTTGGTCTAGCTTCAAACCATGAGCCTCATGGTTACAGGCAAGAGCCACTAGCACCAGGCAGTATATGTTTTTTTGCTTGCCACCTGATGGTGCATACCAATGAAATTAGTCTTGGTGAGTTTTTATATTTTGCTTTATACAGAGACACTAGGTTTATATTAAAAGTAGGCTATTTTTATAAATCTCATAGATAAATGGTTACTAATGGACATTTGGGGATAAGTCAGTGAGAAATAGGTGTTTTGTTTTCCAGGGCATATTTGGAATCTGAAGTTGCTATATCTGAGGAATTGATTCAGAAATACAGCAATTCTGCTCTTGGCCATGTGAACTGCACAATAAAAGAACTCAGGCGCCTCTTCTTAGTTGACGATCTAGTTGACTCTCTGAAGGTAAGTTTGTGTTTCCTTTTTCTGGACATACACCAAATTTAATGTCAAAAGACCTAAGAATATAACATTCTGTTTTTCTGTATTCAAGTAAATGATAAGGATGTAATGAAATCACATTACTGTACACTTATGTTTTAAAAGTCAGTATCTAATAATATATTTTGGAAGAAAGTGCCATTCCTAATTTAATTCATACTTTCAGAAATTATACAATTAAAGGGAATTTTGGCTGTAAGAGTAAACATTATCTAGTGCTTCTAATACTGCATGTGATTTGTTCTGCCTGACCTTGTTTTTTTTTTGCCAGTCCTGGGGCTTGGCTCCCTGAGCTTCTTTTGCTCAAGGCTAGCACTCCACTTCTTGAGCCACTTCTGTCCTTTTCTGTTTATGTGGTGCTGAGGAATCAAACCCAGGGCTTTGTGCATGCTAGACAAGCACTCTACTGCTAAGCCACATTCCCAGCCCAGTGTTATAGAGTCCAGTTCTCAATTTCTTGGTTCTTGTGTGATTCATACACATATAATGATTCTACATCTTGGATTTTTTTCCTTGTATGTATTCTGGAAAATTTTTAATTTTTTTTTGAAATAACTAATCTTTGTTTGGCATATGTAGAAACTTTTCTTTAGTTTTTGTGTCCTGCCATATAGAATCTAACCTTGCAAGGAAACTACCTAAGTTCTGGTTGACTGGACATAAGTACTAGTTCTCATGTAATTTGAGCTCCAAACTCTGGAACCATGCTGCTTTTTCTTCACATAGAATTTGTAATTCGTGCTATGTGTGCTATTACTTATGACTCTGCTTAACACACATTTATTCCTTTCCAGTCTAAATCTGAGGGGAGAGCGTGGTGGAAATTTCTTTTTCCCAAGAGAAATGCTTTAGTTGGCAATTAATGATGCAAGCCATGGTTATTGTACCAACAAGAAAGATGATTCCTGAATGATCAGTATAGATTCCAGTATGTAAAATGTATTTTAAAAACTATTTTGGCCTTTATAAGCTAGCAGATGTACATCATTTTCAACCATATGCTTTAATAGATATTATTATCAAGGCTAAATAAAACTTAATTTCTTTTGTCACATACTGTCTTCAGAGTTACGTTGTTTAGCATGTTGAATTAGTTTTGAGAGAGAATAAATATAACATTTTGAAGTTCAGTGCAATGGATATAATTAAGTGTATAGCCAGGAAGAAACCAGTGATGGTTCTCTGAAGTAATATTTGATACCTATACAGCTTGAAGAACTTGGGTGAAAAATCATTGAGAAGGAGGTACCAGTGTAGTTTGAGGTGGGGATTATGGATAGGAACAGATTGAAAAAGGCATACTACCAGGTTTGGAATGTGGCTTAGCAGTAGAGTGTTTGCCTAGCATGCATGAAGCCCTGGGTTCAATTCCTCAGCACCACATAAACAGGAAAAGCTGGAAGAGGCGCTGTGGCTCTAGTGGTAGAGTACTAGCCTTGAGCAAAAAGAAGCCAGGGATGGTAGTGCTCAGGCCTTGAGTCCAAGCCCCAGGAGTTGCAAAGAAAAAAAGGTGTACTACCTACCAATAGTAATAGAACTTAAAACAATAAAAGGCCATCTCTGAATTTAGTAGTTTGAGAGAAATGACTGCCAACAAAGACATCATGGAGCATGACAGAGGCAAGCTACGATTGTCATCATCTGTATAGACTTAACACAAATACCTGTGCTGTCATCATCCTTTGTTTTTGGACAGTAGAGTAGTGAAGAAAGCTATATGTCTGTAATGTTTTCCTTTTTAAAAGCTAAGTAAAACAAATGGATTCTGAACAATTGGCTGTATTCCAGTTTTTGTAGGGTTGAGTATGAAGTTCCTACTTATCTTTAATCAAAAGAAAATTTACTTATTCTTTCAGAGGAAGTGAATGTCCTATGTAATATAGTTCTTTGTGTACACAAGGAGGTACTACAGTACTGTTTGTCTGACAAGAGAGAATGTTAAGGGAGGACCAGTTAGATACTTAGAAAACCTTAAGTCTGTTTTTTACAAAATACTTGAAAATAGAATGTGAGGTTCGCCTGGTTCACAATCCTGTTTTTCTTGTGGATTTTGGTGTCAGTACTTTGGCTTGAACTCAGGGCCTGATGCTGCTGACCCCGAGCTTTTCTGCTCAAGGCTACTGCTCTACCACTTGAGCCATAGCTCTTCATTTTTTTAAATTGCTAATTGGAGATAAGAGTCTCATACTTTCCTGCCTGGGCTGGATTTGAACTGCCATCCTCAGATCTCAGTCTCCTTAGTAGCTAGGATTATAGGCATAAGCCAGGGGTACCAGCTAATCCTGCTAATACCTACCTCCCTTTGTGCAAACCAAGCAGACTTTTTACCTGAGCTGACCTAAACATTCTTGGTTTTTTGTTTTTTTTAATTAATATGGGATAGGTGAGGACTTGTGTGTTTGAGGAAGAAAAATAGTTTGCTATTTTTTTTCTCCTTAAGGTTATCGATACTTCGCAAACAAGAGAAGAGAAAAACTTTTTTTCTCCCTTTTGTTGTGGCTTCGAAAATCTAGAGCTCAAGGAAAGCTGCGTGGTGATTTCTCTGATAATTTGTTTAGGGTCCCAAGTAAAAAACAACTGATTTATCAACTTAAGCATATAAAGTGACCCTGGCATTAGGTCTCAAAGTGTATTGAGACAGCAGAGTAAGGTAGGTTGTCTGTCTTTTTGTCTCCACGCAAAGGGAGTCACTAAAAAGTCCTAGGTGATTCGGGTGCACATTGACAGACATGAAGGGCTTCCTTGATGGACATTGTGATTCTGCTGTAGGAGAATTTACTTAAACTCTTTCCTGTTGGCATTGTATATTTGTGGCATATCTCGTTGTTTTCAACTGAGTTATACTCTGAATGCAGTATTCTTGCTTAAATATCTTAGTTAAAAAAGAACCTGGAAAATACCTACCCGCCTTGACTCATAAAAATTATTATTTTATGCCAGAGGTGAAGTTGAATGACTGTCATCTCAGTATTCAGAAGCCAAAGGAGGATCACAAGTTCGAGGCCAGCCTGGGCAACATAGTGAGACCCTGTGTAGGAAAAAAGTGATTGCTAAGAGTGTCAGTGCTTTTGACTTTCAGGCATGGCCATGCTAATCCAGCAGCTTTTGTTTAAGCGGAGAACATTTTTTTTAAAGCAAATGATTTTCTTTCTGGGAGTAGATTATATGTTATGTTTTGCTCTTTAGCTATAACAGTTGGTAGAAGAAATTATATTCTTGCCCTAAAGCAAGGAAACATTTTGTTTTATTCATTTATTTTATATTATTTTATGTTTTTTTGCATTCAGGCTATAAATTCGCCAATAAATAGACTTGAATGAGTTTGTGGTTTTGTTTAAATATAACTGGTTTATATTTATTTATTTATTGCCGGTTCTGGGGCTTGAACTATGGGCCCGAGCACTGTCCCTGGCTTCTTTTTGAGTTAATTTCTCTGGGATTATTACTTGGAAAATAGTCATTTTTTTAGAAATTACTGCTGTGAGCTGTGACATGCACCTAGATACTCATGAGGATGAGATAAAAAAGATCAAAATTCCAGATCAGCCTGGGCAAAGTCTGTGAGATTCCATCTCAGTGGAAAGAAGCTGGGCGTGGGGGCATATACCTGTCATCCTGGCCATGGCAGGAAATACAGGAGCAGCTGTGGTCCAGGTGCTTACCCAGGCAGGAAGTGAGGTCCTTTAAAAAAAAGTGCAAAAAAGGGCTGAGAAGCATGGCCGATCACCAGAGTGCCTGGCCCGAGTTCAAAGTCCTATCCTGTCCCCTCACTCCCTTACCTTCCAAAGTTAACTCTGAGTTAATATCCTTAACTCCCTATTTTAAAAGAAAACTTAGTGTAGACCTCCTGGCTCAGCTTTGGGGCTAGTCCAGGGAGGCTCCAAACTTTACTAGGTAGTTCCTGCCTTTTAAGCTCTTGGGCACGATGGTGCATGCTTATAGTCACACTTGTGTAAGAAAGAAAAGGAAGAGCTAAATTAAAAAAAGCTCAATACCCAGAAATGTTCCAGTAATTTTTTTACTAGAGACTAAGATCAGGTGTTTTCAGCAAAGAAAATACTATGTGTTTCTATAGTGTGGCTTTGTGTAAAGCTTGTGAAAAGTTATTTGTAAGAAAATTTCTAGCCATTGTTGCCTGTTAGACAAGTATACTGCTCTAGGATACCATCTTAAATTAGAAAAAAAAAAGGGGGGCGGGGAAAGACCTGAGTTCTAAAATAGCCGACACAAAATAACAGTAAGAGGTAGCCCTCAGGCTCTTATTAGCAGCTGTTAATGTACATGTTGACAGTTTCCTGTCAGGGTTCTTTTGGCTTGTAGGAAAATGAGAACGAATATGTAGAGTCAGTTAAAGTAATATTAAGGAGTCAAAATGTCAAAAAGAAAAAAATTTTTTTGGTCAGTTGTGGGGCTTGAACTGGGCCTGGGTGCTGTCCCGAGCTCAAGGGTAGCGCTCTATTACTTGAGCCACAGTGCCACTTCCCCAAAGAATTTTTAATATTAAGAAGCATCATATCCCTGCCCAGCTCAGGTGTGTGGCACCAGATAAATTCAATTCCCTACTCCATAGAGGGCAGACAGAAAAGACATGGTTCTGGCATCCTTCAGTATTTCTTGGGACTTCATTCGGTTTGGGCCTCTATCCTCAGGTCATTACTATCCAAAGGAGATATGAGCTTTGACTTCACAGTTCATACTCACTTAGCTATATTGTTAAGGAATATTGTTGTTTGAAGTGGTAGTCATTGACCTTTTCTTGTTGTTGTTGTTGTTGTTTTTTTTTGCCAGTCCTGGGGCTTGAACTCAGGGCCTGAGCACTGACCCTGGCTTCTTTTTGCTCTACCACTTGAGCCACAGCGCCACTTCTGGCTTTTTCCATATATGCGGTGCTGAGGAATTGAACCTAGGGCTTCATGTAGCAAGGTGAGCACTCTACCACCAGGCCATATTCCCAGCCCCTCATTAGCCTTTTCTTTGCTTCCTGTGTGTGCCTGCACATTTGTGACAGACTCCCAGCAATGATGGTTCCTCTGTTGGCGAGTGGAGCAGAACAGGTTCCGGGGTCAGATAAACCTGATATCACTGTGGCCTCTGCTTTAGTAACTTGCTAATAAATTGGTCTTGAGGAAGCTCTTATGTAGAGATAATGACAGTTTCTAATTATAGGGGTGCTTAGTTATAACATTTAAATGACCGATATGTTTTATGAAGCACAGCAACTGTCATTGTATTTTTTTTTAAGTTCCTCGCTCTTGTTATTCTGTAACACTTCCAGTAATAGTACAAGTGCCAGAGGGTGAAGTCTTCCTTCTTGTGCCCCTTGTCTTGTGTTGGTGTGCTCTTTGGAAACCCTTACCCTCACTCATACTTTTGCTTTGGGCCCACAAAGTGTCAAATCTTCTCCAAATGTAGCTATGATATTTAAAACTTGTGTGACAGCACATAAAAATGCAAGTTTCTAATTTCTTTCTAAAAATGGGAAAACTCGCAACATTGGCCTAGAATACTCACATTGCCAGTGTACAGAACTGGATTGTGGGTGCTGTGTTGAGAGAGAGCACTTGTGTCAGATTGCCTTGGGCCTCATCCAGCTCACCTAATGCATCTAGGCTACTTTCGTGGCCCCAGGAACCTTTGAAGTTGCTTTCTATTCTCTTGCCTCTGTGTAGCCAGGCTTTTAAGAAGAGTGTCCTTGAAGAGTCAAGTAGCTTTTGAACTCTGCTAGCCTGGTAATGGACTCTTGGATTGCTGTCTCTACAGATTTGAAGTGCTGCCTGGTCAGTGGCTGTCACAACCAAATTAGGACTTAGTTTTAGCTAATATGTGCTATTGTCTGAATTCTGTCAGAATATGAGTATCTGTTGCAAAAGCAGTTTCTTCTAAAGTGTGGAAGGTTGGCTCTTATGAACTGTGATACATGAAAGTAGACCTCTTGCTCTCTTATAAACTTGCTCAAGTGCATAAGTTATATTTAGTTTCTGTAACAGGAGTCTATGAAACTACATAAGAGGGGGATAAGACTCATAACAGATCTTCTAAACCTTAACCATCCATAACAGTGGCTATAAGGATAGGGTAGCATTTTTAAAATTCTTAATTTCAAGGGACAGATATTAATTGACAGATTGCCTGGCATTTTTCTAGTTTGAGTATTTACTCAATTCAGTTGAAGGGGTGGTAGTGTTGCTTACTCCTTACAGAACTGATAGTTGGTCATTTAGGTAGAAGTAATACCACATTAATGGTGGCATTGTTAGTAGGCTTGTTACATACTAAATAGATTCCAGTGATTGTTCCTGACAGGCTTTGAATTGGGAAGCAAAGTAATTGCTAACCATGATGGAAATTCAGACTGACTTTGTGCTTATACAATGAAGTCTTGACTATATCCATCCCCCCCCCCCCCGCCCCTTCATTCATCTACCCTTCTTTGGCCTACTTCCTCTTGCATGTACTCATTTCCTGGTGTTGGTTTTGTTGGGCTTTGACCTAATCTTTCTAAAAGAAAATTATTTGATCTCTCCATGGGGTTTATTATGCCTCAGTTAATTCATGTGTAACCACTTGCATACTACCTCAACTTGTTTACTTATAGATTTATAGACACATTTTATCTACCACAAATGAGGGAAACCATGCAACCTTTGTTTTTCTGGGTCTGGCTTACTTAATAAAATTTTTTCCAAGTCTTTCGATTTCCATACAAATGGTACAATACCACTTTCTGATAGATAATTAAAATTCCATTGTGTATATATAATGGTAACATTATCTCTCCCATAAGGTTGAGAGGATGTTATCTCTATATTTGTAAAGCACTGCTAGCATATACATATTTTAGTGTTTGTAAATAAAGAAGGCAGGAGCTAGAAGAATAATGAATGGTCAGTTTTATTAATAGGTATAAAAGTTTGAAAAATCCTTGACTGTAGCCTTTAAACATTCACTACTGGCCAGTGCAAGATCCTGAAAATGGCTAAAGGTAATGTCACATATAAAAAACACTTTTTTAGTACTTTAATTTTTTCATTTATATATTTATTTATTGCCAGTCATGGGGTTTAAATTCAGGGCCTGAGCACTTTCCCTAGCTTCTTTTTCCTCAAGGCTACTAGCACTCTACTACTTGAGCCATAGCGCCACTTCTGGCCTTTTCTATATATGTGGTGCTGAGGAATCGAACCTAGGGCTTCATGTATACAAGGCAAACACTCTTCCACTAGGCCATATTCCCAGCCCTAGTACTTTAATTTTAATAGTTAATTCTCATACCTTTTCAGTGATCCCACGTAAAAGCTAAATGGTGTTAGAGCTAGATGACTGCTAGAGCTCTAATAGGGGGTAAGATGTACCTTTGGCATGTTTTCTGATCTTCAAGCAAACGAATCAACTACCTTGAATGTCAAAGAAAATGGATTAAATCTACTGGTTTTGTTAGGATTCTGAATTGAGATAGTGATTTAGACCAAGTGAAATCTTACGTCTCTTTACTGGGTCTTCAAGAGTTATGTTTTTAGTAGATTGATATTCAGGAGTTTCCTTTTTTGGGAAAGCTTAATTAAGCTTAATTTGACTTGGATTTGATTATCGTAAACCATTGTTTGCTTACAGTTTGCAGTGTTGATGTGGGTGTTCACCTATGTTGGTGCCTTGTTCAATGGTCTGACACTACTGATTTTAGGTAAGTCTATAAAACCATTTGAATGAAAATAAAGATTATGTGTAAAGAGCTTCGAGATATTTTAGTGGAGACTATTCTTAGATTATGAGAAAAGTAGGTATAAATTTGAGGTTGCAATCTCTTTAAATAGCAAATACTTGATTTACTAATGTTCTAGTTTAGTTCCAGAATACTGTTCCACTTAATGGTGATAAACCATGGTAACCTGATAGCCCAATCATATATCTAATTGGGGATGCCTGTATTTAATAAAACATTTGGCATGTGATTTGAGGCTCATAGCTCCTATAGCTGTCAGTTCATTCATTCCTCTGAAGTCCCTCCACAGCTCATCCAGGACTTACATGTGCATATCTGCCTGGTTATCTTGAGTATTGCCAGTTTGATAGTTTAGTGCTTGTTTCCTTAATCCTACTGGTCTTTCTAAAAGCTGTGTATTTCTTTTCAGCTCTGATTTCACTCTTCAGCGTTCCTGTTATTTATGAACGACATCAGGTAATTCTTTAACTGACTTAAAAAGACAGCTCACTCAATGTTAGTTCCTCAAATCTTTTTTTTTTTTTTCCAATTATTTTTCTGTTTATGTGGTACTGAGGCAAGCACTCTACCACTAAGCTACATTCCTGGTCCTAGTTCCTCAAATCTTATCCATTTTTCTTTATCCATATTTCTAAGCCTTTACTTTGTTGGCATATAGCTGCTTATTAATAAGATCCTTTAGCTATAGTGATTTTCTAATAGCTCCCTTCTTTTCTCTTTTCAGGCACAGATAGATCATTATCTAGGACTTGCAAATAAGAATGTTAAGGATGCTATGGCTAAGTAAGTATAATGTACAACTTACTAAGGATGGGGTATGCTGGGTTTTGAGCTAGTATAGTGTTTTCACATTACAGGCATAACGAGTACCAAATTTCCATCAAGCCCTAAGGGTGACTTCGGAGTTGGCAAAATATTTTTCTCTTAAAATCCAGGCCATTATTTCAAAGTTTGCTGTAGTTAAGCAGAAGTAGCAACCTTGTAATCTGGCAGCTTTCGGACTTAATTTCTCGGGTGGTCTAAACAATATGCTAGTGTTCTTGAAAATGACATTATTTTCTTTCCTTCTCATTTGTAGAATCCAAGCAAAAATCCCTGGATTGAAGCGCAAAGCTGAATAAAAAGCCCCAGTCAACAGTAGGCCTTCATCTTTAAAGGGGATGTTCATTTGCTTACACAGGGGAGGGTCTTGGAAGGATGGAACCTTGGCATTGCAGTGCAGTATCACAGATCTTTATTTTTAGCAATGCACTGTTTGGGAAAAAGTTGTCTTGACTGCCATGTGTTCGTTCTAAATATTGTAAGCTGCCATGTATGGATTTCAATTGTAATTGTATTTGTTTCTCTTATTAAGGCTGGTGAAGAAAAAGTGATCTGAGAAAGCTGTATATTACGTTTTGTTGCAGGTAGTCTTGCTGTATTTTGGGACGGTGCAGAGAAGGCGGAGCTGGAAACAAAACCCTTTTCACAGTTTGTGCACTGTGTATGGTCTGTGTAGATTGATGCAGATTTTCTGAAATGCAATGTTTAGACGAGATCATACCATTAAAGCAGGAATGAAAAGGCCTGCCTTTCTGGTATGCTCTAGGTGTATTGTGAATTTTACTGTTATATGAATTGCCAATATAAGTAAATATAGATTATATATATCTATATCTATATATAGTGTTTCACAAAGCTTAGACCTTTACCTTCCCATTGCCCAACAGTGCTTGACATTTCAGTCATTGGTTATACATGTCTAGTTCCAAAGCTTGTAAGCTTGAAAAAGAAAATATATTTCTAGGAGCACTACCATCTGTTTTTTACATGAAACATTGCCACACACATAGAACTTCATTGCAAAGACTTAACAGTAGTTAATTTTGTCACAGACTGAAATCTATGGATTGAATCTTAATGCTTCCAAAAATGTTGTTTGCAAATATCAAACATTGTTATGCAAGAAGTCAAAATGAAGACTATACCTTTGTGGTTAAGCTGTACTGAACTAAATCTGTGGAATGCATTGTGATCTGTAAAAGCAAAGTATCAATAAAGCTTATAGACAAAATTATGTGGTATTTTGGCTTCGTGAAACTGCTGTAAACAAAAAATAAGGGGTAGGCTGTTTTAATCAGTGTTAATGTGTACTTTGAGAAAGGTTTTCAGCTCATAGAAATAAAGATCCAAGAACCTTTTTACATAATCAAATTTATTTGACACATACCAAAATGTTTTTAATTTTTTTATACTTGGATGAATGAAAATAAATTCATGCACCAATATTTTAACATATAGTAGAATATAGTGCAGGATTTATTAACATACATAAAATTAAAATTATGCCATATAAATGTTTACGAACAAGTCTTGACACACAGACACTATTGCTCCTTAAATATACTTGTACATATATATCATTGATTCATTGTTCATCCACATGGTTATTTTAATGCAAGATCTCGTCAGTAGGAAAAGGTCAGTAGTACAATAGAGGCAGACATGGTTATCACTTGGCATCACCAGTCACATGATTACAGAAAACACAATTAGGACTGCACAGGGACTCTACTGTGGGCCCAGCAACCTATTGGTGGATTAATGTAAGGCATTAATAAATTGGCATATAAAAATAACTTAAGGAGTAATCTAATCCATTTAGAATGCTGAAGCACTTCTGTGGCAAATGTTAATCTATTTTTTTTAATTGAAAACGTTTCATTTTTCTCTAAAATGGTAACTGCAAATAGGCAGGAACTCAAGTTCCTGAATTTTTAGTGCACTGACCGGAAGGAGAAGTTGGTGTCTGTGCTCAGAGTCCCCTTTCCCCGCCAACCTTCCTTTCAGTGAGTGCTGTCAATCCCTCCTTACAGTCAAGTGACTGGCTATTTGGACATATGAACACAAACAGCTTCCTGTTATTATCCAAGTCACATGCTGCCCTACAACGAACTCTGAGGAACTCTGAGGAACTCTTTGAAGCAAAATTTTATGAGTCTGATTTACTAAATAGTCCTTGGATTAGGAATTTATTTGGCAGAAACTTTATTTTCTTAAATCTGGATGTGGATCTACACAGTTCACCTGAAGCAAACCACTGGAGTCAAGCCAACCCCAATCCGTGTGTAAACTGAGGTAGAGCTTCAGACCCCACCCCACTTATCACCATTGTAAGACAACAAGGCAAATCAAACTCACCCACTTGGACATGAGGGGTTTTGTTTTGCTTGTTTTCCTCTTCCCTTTCGTGGTAGTGGTTTTATTTGAATTCCATTTCGATTTTGTGTGTTTGGCACTAACACAATGAAAATCTATTTTGCTCCCTGCTGGACTGAAGTTCCTTTGCCGCTTACCTTCCTTTTACCCACTGTTTCCCAAGCAGGGAACGAGGTTTCTTTTAGAAAGCCTTGACATAAACACAGGACGTGGGATGGATTGACTGCGAATCTGCTAAGAGTCCTGTAGCCCTCCTCAGGTTGGAAGTTTTAGCACCATGTGTAGAAAGGAGATAATCTGGGAGGGGAGACAGCAGCCCACACAACTGGGAACTTTTCAAGGCACTTAATGGATATAAAATTGCAAATGAAACATTAAAAAATTAAGTTTCTCAACTTGTTTATACATGGCTCATTTGGTTTTGAAAGCTAAATGTGAAGGACAGGCTAGCCATACTTCTGATACTTCTAGTACTTCGGTGCATTTAACTTAAGCCATCTTGTTCAACTTATTTGTAAAAATGAACATTCTGTATGTAGAAACAGAATAGCACAACATCCTTGTAAAAGTTCTGATGCAAATTAAAAGCTACATATTGGTTAGGGTGACTGAGGCTTTACATTTTGTCAGTGGGCTACATCACCAGATAGTACTTCTTTGTCAATGTCATTACTATATGTGTTGTTGTTTTTTAGTCTCAGGAACAGAGAGGCAAGCAGTGTCAACATTTTAGAACTTTACCTTCATGGTATCACAGCCTTGCAGAGTCCAGATTGTGGGAGCAGTTGCACAACTTCACTAGTATGTGGAGCTTGCATGTCTTCAACAGCCTAGAGGCATTCCCGGCAGCCTGCGGTGAGAAGGCCCCTCTGTCTCTGCAATGCTGGATACAAGTGGCAGCAGCGATATGGAAGAGGTTTCTGGCTGGCATTTACAGACATCGCCACACAAACACACTGAAAAAGCACACCAGTTAACTTGGCATAGCTGGACAGGATACTTGGGCCTTAACATTTTGACTGAAAACCTAAGTCAGTGACCTTGTCATCAATTCTTTTGGGACAGGGTCTCACAGTATAGTGCAGTCTGGCCTTGAACTCTCTTGGTCCTCCATGTATGCCTTATTGCTCTTTGTAAATGAGTTATTTTTAATCTATTTGATGATTTAAGCAGGCTAGCATCATGCTCAATGTAGTTAGTGACAGCTTTTGGCAATATGACTTTACACTCTTCCGTTGCTGTTGAGAAGGTTTTTATCATTGCCACTTGAGTCAGAGAGTCCTTTTTAAGTGTTTGTCACAGAGCCAGAGATCCTGCTTTCAAAGTCCTATAGGCGCTGTATTGTTGGTGTGCGTGCTGGTCCTGGGGCTGAAATCAGGTCCGGGCACTGTCCCTAAGCTTTTTGCTCGAGGCTAGAGCCCTATTACTTGAGCCAGAGCTCCACACTGCCTTTTTTGAATTATTTATTGGAGATAAAAGTCTCATGGACTTCCCTGACACGGTTGGCTTCAAGCTACCATAGGTGTGAGCCACCAGCACCTGGCAGATCCTATACTTTTAGGGTTATTCTAAGACCTGTGTAGTGTACAGAAGTCACCTTGTATCTCCTGCACTGGGCTGACCAGCTTGTTCAGTTTAGCCGGGACTGCTCTGAGTGGGTGTTCACAGGGAACTGCTGTCAGCACTATCTCAAGGGTCATAAGTACCAGCAATGCTGGCACTGCAAGCTTAGTATGAGAGCTCCGGGCAGGCCAGAAGCAAGCATCCTTGGTGTCACAATTGGTCTGCACAATTTTTGGTGGGAAGTGGGTTGAAATATTAAGTGCCTTATGGTCTAAATCAGGCCACTAAACATATCAGTATGCATGCATTTCCTCTATCCCCTCAAGAGTTTTGCTTGTGCTAAATAGAAACAAATACTCATAGTAGGATAAAGCCTTTTCATGATGTAGAGAAATCGCGTGCATAGCATGGTTTCTACAATCTAAAAAATGTCCTTGAGAGTGGAGACACGGAAGAAAGCTGTCTGTTTCGAAATTTGGAAGAGGTTGTGAATCATCTATGGATCAGATTAGCAGAGAGCCTTCCAAAACTGGCTTCCCCAATCATGCTTAATGCACAACATGGGCCTGTTTCATATTAAGATCAAAGCTTCCCCAGCCTGTCAATTGAACAGTGGGCTGGGGTTCTGCTACTACCTAGCAATGGGGCCTAACTGCATTACCTCTCATCCCATCTCATCAGATTGTTCAGCCCGTGCCCTGCTTGTTTCTTAAGGTAAACAAGACTTTCACAATTCTCTTGGCTACTGCTTAATTATATGCATCTTAAGGACATTAGACTGACTGAAGTCTTGACATGGATGAATTGCCATTCTGACACCATTTATGAGGTTTGTGGACTGTCCTGAGTCCTACTGGAATCAGCTATCTTCTCCTCACTTTGCTTCCTACACAATGCTCGCTCTGAGCTCAGAGCAGCCCTCATGTGGCCTTAAGCTTCTCACCCATTCTGAGACAGCTCTTAGTGGGGCACAGGCCTACCAGGGCTTGGAATGAATCTCCAGAAACGGAACGCCTTACACCTGGAAAGTTCTTGCTTTCCACAGGACTCAAGGAACTTTTTACTGTCTCATATCAGCCCCTTCCCAAGTTCCAGGCTTGACTGATAAAACACCCAAGGGGAAAAGGTGAGGGTGGGAGGAGCCCAAACCGGTTTGTACCTGCAGTCATCTCCTCCAGTGCTGACCACGTACTTGTCATCGAAAGAGAACCGGATGTTTGTCACGTGAGCCGAGTGACCAAAGTAACGCTTATGTTTGGCCTGTGAGGGAAAATGAAGACAGCTGAGAGACTGACCTTCCCAGTAACCTTCATCTGTGGAAAGCGGGGGAGGGGCAGTTAGCGATCTGGACAAATCTGCTAGTCAGGTATTTGCTGACTTTCCTACCCCAGTCTCACCATGTGCTGGCTTTTCCATGCACCCACCATCCGCCTTTGTCCCAGCTTTTAGGGCTGACCCTCCAGAAGTAGGTGAAAAAGTCATTACCAAATCTCCACAGGAGATTCCCATCACCCAGAGGGCCCTCTAGATGTGACCACTATCCTGCAGACTACAGAAGAGGCAGTGCACGGGAATTGCCCGGGTAGACTCACAAATTTTTCTGTGCATGGAAAATCAAAGAGCTTCACCAGCCCAAAATCATCTCCTGTGACAATGTTCAGGCCAGCATGGGTCACACATGCACAGTTGACATCAGCTTTATCTGCATTTCGAGGCCAGATTCCAATGACTTCGTCTCCCAGAATGCTGTTCCAACAAGGAGAGGTATTAGCAGGAAGCCATGTGACAGTAGTTTCCTGGGGTCAGTCATTCCCTTCCAGGGATGCGAGGAGGGGGGACATTTTGGTGATGAGTATGGTCAGGTGGCTCTTCTATCATGAAAGCATCCACCCCCCCCTCCCTCTGTACACTTAGGCTAGCTCCTACCACTCTTTGCCTCAGTCCCTGACACTCCAGAAAGAAAAGTTATCCCCATGTCTGATTCTTAGTCTTCCCTGTAGTCTTGAACATGTATGTGGTGGGCATGGGGAAGCTCCTAAACACGTAGAGCTTGGATGGTCTCCCGTCCCTTGCTTTGCCAATGGCATTGTTTTGAATCTTAACCTCAGCTTTTTTCCTAGTGACTAGAGGTTTCATTGTGTAGCTGGGCTTGGCCAAAGGATGAAAGATGGTTTTTCTTTGAATTTGCTGAATGGAATTGCAGACTTGTAGTCGTGATGACATAAAAAGAGGGATTGGCATTTCCGAAAGCCTGGTCGGATCAAGTCATCAGCCTAATAACCAGGGCCAAGACTCCTCCCAGCCTCATCCCCAGGATTAAAAAACAGCGCCACCTCTGAGCTTTTGTGACACTGGCTGTCATGAACTTAGAACCTGGGTCCACTCCTTTGCAACTTTCCCAAGAAGTCCTTTCTCCAGTCACCTTGTCCAGGAAGCCCAGGTGATCTTCTCAATGACCATGGCTTCGGTTACCTGCTTCCCCAGGGGGACTTCATGCACCTGGCGCTTATACGCTCCTGTTGACACCTACAAATGGAAGGGAGCCCAGGTTCATGAACTCAGTCCAAAGGAGCTTCCTTTTGGCATGCTGTTTTCTGTTGCAGAGACTTCAAACCTTAGGTTCTCCAAACCAACGCTCTGCTCGAGGTTACACAGACAGACAGACAGACAGACAGATAGATGGATACACACACACACACACACACACACACACACACACCTTTCATTTTAAAGTCCTGAGGCAGTGGGTCTGCAAGTGTGGCTCCTGCTCATCAACCACATCTGGAAACTTGGAAATACAGATTGTGGAGCCCTCCCTCACACCTATCAAACTATACTGTGAGCATGGGACCCAGGTCTTAACCAAGCTTTCAGGTGATTTTGATACCCAGGAATCCCTGTTCTCGGTGAGCCAAGAACCTGTGGTGCAGAGGGAAGGCAAGCTTGCTCATGAACAGCTGCTGTCTCCTGCCTGCCTCTTGCTTCTCTAGGGGTCTTCTAGCATCAGGGACATCTGCCTGCAAAAACCACTGCCTACCTATGGCTTTAGTCCCTTCTCTCCGGGAGGCTTTCCTGCTGCACAGGAAGTGAGCCTAGTCTTCCCCACCTCTAGTTTCATGCAGATGGCCGGGGCAGTGTTCCCACCCCTCTTTGCTAGCTAACTCACACACATCCTACAGACCTCAACTTAAATATCACTTGCTTAGAGAAGAAGCAAATCTAAATTCAGCTCCTTGTTAAATGCTCCTCAGCACCCTGTACTTTGCCTTTTCAGCCCACAATCACAATCTGTAATTACATGTATACTTTGTGATTGTTTAATGTTCATCTTCTCTATGACAGTGCAAACTCCAGGAGGAGACAAGGGCTAAGCATATTTTGTTAATCTAAAAGCCTATATGTAGCATAGTGTCTGGCTTAGTAAATACATGATAAATGAATAAATGAATGAAATCCTCTCCCCCTTTATAGTGATTATTCAACTCCAAGCTTCCAAGTTAAGCTGGAGAAGTCTTTGTTTTTAGCAGTCTAATCTCAAGGGTAGGGACCTTTTCTAATCCCACCTCAACTATACTGGTCCCACTGGTCAACTGTCCCAGGACCCAGTGATGAGCTCTCCTTCCAGGTCCACTGTCTGTAGTCCAGGTCTTAAGTGTGGAGGAGCCATACTGCCCAGAAGGATTTGGAAGAGAAGTAAATATAAGAAGCACTATAGCTTGGGGTAAGCCCACAGAACTAGAAACTAGGAAGCTTTGGATGGAGGCTAGAAATAATCAGGGCATGTGTTCCTGGCAGCTTTTGTTTTTGCTCTTTTTTGTCAGTCATGCAGCTTGAACTCAGGGCCTGGGCACTGTCCCTGAGCCTCCTCAAGGCTCTACCACTTGAGCCACAGCTCTACTTTCCATTTTTGAGCGGTTAATTGGAGAAAGAGTCTCATGGGGGCTTCTCTGCCTGAGCTAGCTTTGTACTGCATTCCTTAGATCTCAGCCTCCTGTGTAGCTAGGATTACAGGCGTGAGCCATGGGTATCTGGCACTGCTTTTTTTATTTTTAATTGAATAATTTTAGTATTATTTCCAGGTTCACAATTTGTTGTACAAATTGAGTAGTCCATGATGAGTTGACTTTAGGCTCTCCAGGCTTAGGAATTCAGCAAATGAGATCAGACATTTTAGAATCCATTTATGTTGCTTTCACCACTGGAGTCTTATTCATCATTAAGTATGTGACCAGCAAAGCAATGCCTCCATATGTAGCCACAACACAAGTCATTCTACCTGTGAAAGTGTAAGAGTTGAAACATTTCTTCGCCCCAATGAACTGGAATTGGCTATCACTTTCTGTTCCTGCCATAATGCCAATCTTTGCCAAGTCAGAAATTCCGTGGCCCATGTTTTTCAAAGGGCCTGTTAGTATGTTTAAATCTTATTTATTTCTACTTTTTAAAGATTCTCTAAGCCTTGTTCTGTACTTAGTAATGTAGGCGGAAGAGCAAGTGTACTTCAAGATTTTCTATGACAAGTAAATTAGCACATAGTCAGCACTCAACTAAAATAAACCATTGTAGTGCTGCTGTTATTAGTTGCCTCCGGTACAAGTAAATGGAAATCATACCTGAATGTATTTGCTATCTGCAGAAAAATCCATGTGAATGACGAAGCTGGGGATATCTTTGCAATATCCAATGCGGCTCAGACTTGTGCCCTGAGTGAGGTCATAGAAGTCAACCGTGTGCTCAGAAGAACCAACGGCTAAGAATCGATTGTCTGGGCTGATTCTAGAAAAAGCAGTCCAAGAATAGGGTCCATGAGAAGGCTGCTTGGGGCTGCCAGACACAGACACAAAGACAGTGACTTGTTGCATGCTAGCATGACTTGTACACTAGACCGTCTGTGTGTTGTATGCAGTTCAACAACCTCTCTGGATCAAATCCCACAAAAGGAAATGGTGTGTGTGTGTGTGTGTGTGTGTGTGTGTGCGCGCGCGCGCGTGCGCGTGCGTGCATGTGTGGCATTCTGCAGCATGACATCTTACAAGTATTTTTTTTTTATCACTCATGGGAATTAGCATCTGACAATGAATGTGTGACGCAATGGATCCTTGTGTAGTTGACTTGTGAGGGCCACCATGACACAAGCACATTCTTCAGTGCAGTGTAGACCTGAAAGGGTGCCATGTTTAGGAGAGTGCAGCCTTCCTCTCCTCAGACCCCTCACATAAGTACCTGATATCTTGGATGGCAGATTTCCGGTCCCGTTTTTTCCCCCACACTTTCAGGCTGTTCACCAACAAGATGACAAACTCTCCATTCTTCATACCAATGGCCACCATCTCCCCATCAGGGCTGTAGGCTGCACAACTGGCTGCGTGGCCCAGGTTCACCTTGTTTAGCAGTTTCTACATTGATATTTAAAAAAAAAAAAAAAGTCACCGGGAAGCAGGACACTAGTGCTCACGCCTGTAATCCTGGCTATTCAGCAGGCTGAGATCTGAGGATCACGGTTTGAAGCCAGGTGAGGTGAGAAAGTCTGAGAGTCTCTGATCTTCAGTTAACCAGAAAAAAAAGGCAAAAGGAGATCTGTAGCTCACACGATATAGTGTCAGCCTTGAGGAAAATAAAAAGACTGCCCAGACCCTGAGTTCAAGCTGCAGTATCGGCACACACACAAAAAGTCACCTGAGCCCTTGCCTCCTTGCTGGTCTGTAGGAGAATCGTGCTCCAGGCCAGAGAGGTCAGGCTGCTTCTGCAGTCATCACAGGCCACCCGTTTACTGCTTCTAGCACATACCCCTGAGGAGCTGTGGTGAGCAGGATATTTGACTAGAGCAGCTTGGGAGGCACATGCTTTAGGACAGCATTTGGCAGACTTCCTCATCTGTCAATGGCTAGTCAAGGTTTAAGACAGTGGGCTATATGGTTTCAGTGGTAACTACCCAGCTGTGCTTTGCAGCATGAATAGACAATATATAACAAATGACATGGCTTCCTTGCAGAATCAGGCTGTAGGTCAGACCTGGTCCCGGGGCCATACATTGCTCACTTGCTGCTTAAGGGGAGAAAGTGAGCTTCAGTGTCCTCTAGCTCAATCCCCCAATCCTCACTCTTCCTAGATGGATGTGTTGGATTAACCTTCCAGTTCTTCTCTTATGAAGAAGCCTTGAAAGGTTGTGGTAAAAACTAATAATAGTGTACATAAAGCAAGTTGCATACAGCAAGTCTTCAGTGATGCCTAATCAATAGAATACTTTGAAGAGTAATTTAGGAGTATAACAATCACATGAAAGCTTTTGCATATCTATTTAAAATATGATGAACATTTTCTAGCCATTTGGAAATAAAAATGTTTCCATTAGAACTTCAGTATTGCTTTAAGCTGGATAAGGTTTTGTAACTTTTCTTTTCCTGGATAATTCCTTGCTGTTTTACATTCTTACCCTAGATGAACTTTAAGATTGTTTTCCCAAGCTCTGAGAGAATCTTAGAATTTTGATGGGAACTAATTAGTCTGTGTGGGAACATGTGACATTTAAAAACATAAGTCTTCCCATCCAGGGAATACAGCTTTGTCTCTTTTATTTTTTTAGGTTTTGTGGGTGCTTTCATAACAAGAGAATAATCATACTGAGATTATAGCTGGGTTACCAAGATCTGTAGGTGGATATACAGCTAAAACATACTTAGAGCCTGCAATAGAATTTCTTTGCTTATTAGGCTTTCTATCATAAGTGCTTGTGGTTGACCGCAGATCCAGCCTGTTCCCTCCCGCCCACCTCTGGCTTCGCCTGGCTCCTACTGCTGTGGACATACAAGCTAGGCAGAGCGCAGCCCTCACCTTGTCAGCCAGGTCCCAGATCCGGGCCGTGCCATCGTTGCTGGCAGATATGAAAATGTCTTTGGAGGGGTGTGTGGCCAGGCCCCAGATCTCCCCCTCCATGTGCCCATCAATCAGGATGTTGGAAGCAGCATTTTTTTCTCCAACTTCAATTATTTCTCCATCTTTGGTTCCTACTAAAATTTTTCCCTGTTGTAATAAAAAACACTATTAGAAAAGTGGTCCCATTCATGTCAGGCACCTAGAGTTGTCAGATTTGGAAGAAGAATGGTTGTCATCAGGAGCTGGAGGGAAGCCGAAGGAATGCTAGTGTTCAGTGAGGATAGAAGTCATTAGACAAGAAAAGTGCATGGTTGGACGGATGAATGGACGGAGATGATGGCTATACAATCTGGGTGAGCCTGGTATCACAGAATGGTATATTTAAGTTGTCAAAATGAGGGCTGGAAGTGTTGCTAGCTGCAGAGTGCCTGCCTAGCAAGTGAGAGGCTCTGAGTTCAAACCCTGTACTACAAAAAAAAAAGTGAAAATGGTTTTATGTTAACATATATTTTGCAACTATTAAAAAGATGTTTTTTTAAAAAAATTCCTATTAGAGGCTAGGCAACAGTGGCTCACACCTGCAATCTTAGCTACTCAGGAGGCTGAGATCTGAGGATCACAGTTTGAAGCTTGCTTGGGCAGGAAAGCCCATGAGATCCTTATCTCCAATTGACCACCAGAAAATTGGAAGTAGCGCTATAGCTCAAAGTGGTAGAGTGCTAGCCTTGAGTGAAAAAGCTCAGGGACCATGCCTAGGCCCCTGAGTGCAAGCCCCATGACTACCACCACCACCAACAACAAAAACCACTACTAGAAAAACTTGGGAAAATAGCTTTGCTGGATTGGTACAGGAAGAGCTGAGAGGTGATTGGTAAATGAACTGTATATCAGTGATCCAGAAAGGAGTGGACATTCTTGCTTTTTTTTTTTCTGTCAACTACCTTGTGTAGGAACTAGAGCACAGAGTCCTTCAGGCCCTTGCTAGAACATTCCACAGAAACTTCATGCTCCCTATAGAGTTTCTGTTCCTAGAAAGCTCAAACTCCTAATAGTTCTTCCTTCATTCAACCAGACCTATTTCACCAGGCATAGTAGTACATACCTGTAATCTAAGCATGTGAAAAGTTGAGGCAGGAGAATCATGAGTTAGAGGCTAGCCTAGGGCACAGTGCAAATAATAATAATAACAACAACAACAACAATAATAGTAATAGCTACCATTGCCTGATCCACTGGGACCAGGCATAGGGAAAGACACTGCCATGTAGAGTGTGCGCAATTCTCACAACATGCCTTACTTGGGTGCTGGGTACACTTAAAGAAACATGCCAAGGGGCCCACAGCCAGCTCTTCCTGTCTGTCTACCTCTGCACTACAGTAAAATCCATATGTTGGAGGCTTGAACAGAAGGAAAGTGGCTGGCTGAGGAGGTAGGAAAGACTCACCGAGACTGCCCTCCCCATCCTTGCCCCAGGCCCAGCAGCCTGCCTACCTTGCCTCGGCACACAGAGCGCACGCACTCCACCAGCTGCCCTGTCTCCAGCTGGAAGGCCCGGCAGCGCTTCATCTCCTGGTCCCACAATTTCACAGCACCTCCTTCTTTGGTCCTAATCAACCAAGCAGAAAATATAAAGAAGCACTCAGCTGGGTGTCTTTGTCTTAAGACTTTCCTATGATTCTCCCTCTCCCATTCCCCCAGTCACCAAGGTCCTGGACCCTCAGGGCGGCTTCCTTTATAGGTCCTGGCAATAACCACTCACAACCTTAACCGTGCAGAGTTCCTAAAGTGTCTTCCAATCTTTGAAAGGAAGTCAACAGTGAGGCTGCTGTCAGAACACTTGTCTTCACGTTATTGTCACCTGTCTTGTCTCTGAATTTCTGTTCCCTTTTCCTTCTCCTCCTTCCCTTCCCTGCAAAGAGCTACTAAGAGTAATTTGCAACAGCAAAGCCACCCTGGGTTATTGAAGAATATCTTTCATGGATTTTTTTTTTTAACTACAGCAGCCCCGGGTCTCCGTCTGAGCTTGCCTCTCACTTGGGACATTTTTGACCTTCTTAGAGATTTGCAGGCTGAAGTGCCTAGCACAGAAAAAAAGGAGAAGGGTGAGCATCACTTCCTGGGCAAGGGGTGTGTTTGTCCCTTTCTCCCAAGCCAGTGGCAGAAGGAGTTGTTGGCAGAGGGTCTTTCACTTACGGCCTTTCTTTGCCGCCTGTCACGATGAGGCCATCGCGGAGCGTGGTATACATTGTGAACACGGGGCCTGTGTGAGCCTTGGCCACCAGCCGGATGAGGAAGTGGTCCTTCCACACATACACATCTCCATTGATGGCACCCGTGAATGTGAGGTTGTTCTACAAACAAAGGGGCATCTTTAGCACCAGGAACATGCACTCGAGAGCATCCCCAGACACACCTGTATTCAAAGTACCGGACCTACATAGTCAGCTGCAACTGTGCATCAAGCAAGCAGCAGAATTTACAGAGAAACCATGAACAGGGTGAGAGATTGACCACCTAGCTGACATTCACTGGGTTTGGGCAATTTCCTTCCTCAATACACAGCAGCTCTTTATCAGCAAGAGTCTTTGGTGACAGCCGGCACTAGGTGGCTCTGACCAGAGGAAACTTCCCTGGAGCTCAGCTAGGAAGTCAATAAATCCATCTCAGGAGGACCAAGAGCTGACTACGTTCCAAACGTCCCCAAGAAGCCTTTGGCTGGCCGAAGGGTGGCAACCAGAAGGGGGATGTATGGCACAAGAGAGCTTCAGGGCAAAACCACTGAGGGAGCAATTGCTCCCAGTGTGTTCAGGGTTGCTGAACCTAAGGCTGTGAGTGGCTTGCAGGCCAAGGTCTGCCTCTGGAATCAGCCAGAGGCAGAGGAGAAACGCCATGGAGAAAGGGAATGCCATTGCCAAGCAGGCAGGAGAGGAAAGGAGGTGGAAATGGCTTCCTTATAGTTTTCTGCTTCTTGGCCAAATTCCTTCCTACCCATCCATGCCCGAGGCTCAGGGTTCCCTGTGAGGAAGCATCTGCTGGAACTCACAGCACCGAAGGCCACGGACAGCATCGTCTGCATCTTGGCGGCCTCCATGGACCCGATAACTCCTTTCTTGTAAAGCAGAGCACTGCCTGCCAGGGTCCAGAACTTCATGTGTTTCACTCCAACAGATACAAACTGGGTATCTGAGTCCGGGCGAAATTCCACCACAAATATGCGCTCCAGGTGACCCCCTCGGCTGGCAACCTTGGCACCTGTATGGGTGACAGCATTCAGTGAGGTTGGCGCTCCTCACCTGTGGCCCGAACCAAGGCAGAAAGCTGCCGTCCAGGCTGTCCTTCATCCCCGTGAGTCTCACACACACGTAAGTGTGTCATGTACAACATCTCTGTCCTCAGACACTACTCCAAGTGTTTCCACAACAGTAGGTGCTGACAGCACAGATACAAGCTTCCAGATCCAAGGAAGAGACAGGGATTGGGATATCCGCAGACACCTCCAGCCACCGCCAGGAAGCCAGCCCCGCCCACGGTGACACTGGGGACTCGCCTTCCTTTAGACACCTTTCATTTCCTTATTTCTTTCCAAGCTTCTCTGTACTTATTTTCTAAAAAGAAAAAAAAATTCTCCATATTCCCTCTTATTTTTGTAGGTTTTAGGGTTAAAAATTTTGCCTTTATTTTTAATTACTACTAGCTTTTCTTTTCTTTCATTTGTTTTGTTTTTTTGCCAGTTCTGGGGCTTGCACTCAGGGCCTGAGCACGGTCCCTGGCTTCTTTTTGCCCAAGGCTAGCACTCTACCACTTGAGCCACAGCACTACTTCTGGCTTTTTTCTTTTCTTTCTTCTTTTTTCTATACATGTGGTGCTGAGGAATCGAACCCAGGGCTTCATGTATATGAGGCAAGCACTCTACCACTGGGCCATAGTCCCAGCCCATGGCTTTTTTCTATATATGTGGTGCTGAGGAATCAAACCCAGGGCTTCAAGTATAAGAGGTGACCACTTTACCACGAAGCCATATTCCCAGCCCTGGCTTTTCTTACATATTGTTAAAGGTCTCCTGTCTTAGCTCCACTATTTACTTACAGAAAAATCTTTGGACCAGTTGTTAACCCCTCTGTGCCTCAGTTCCCTTACCTGGATTGGGAAGCATATGAATTCCTATTTTGTAAGTGAGTGTGAAATGAAGAGAATTGACATGAGACTCTTGGAACAAGTTTTTTGAAAACTTCTCTGCAAGTGCTAGTGATCATCGTCACTCTTAAGCTCTTTTTAAAATCTCTTGATTTCTATTTTCTTTTTGCTTATATTCTAAACCTCTCTCTCTTTGTGTATGTGTTTGTGTGTATGTTGGTCATGGGACTCGGTGCTTGGGCACTGTCCAAGAGCTCTTTTTACTCAAGGCCTCTCTACCACATTGAGCCAAAGCATCACTTCTGGTTTTGTTCTGGTTAATGAGATAAGAGTCTCATGGACTTTCTTGCTCAGGCTGGCTTTGAACTGTGATCCTTAGATCTCTGTCTCTTGAGTAGCTAGGATTACAGATGTGAGGCACCAGAGCCCAGCTCTCTTTTTATGCTTCTATTTTAAAGCCCTTTTTATAATTATTATTTTTAAATTATTTTAAAATTATCTTGAAGTAGTTGTGCAAAGGTGATGCCATGAAGTTTATGAATATATCTTAATATTCTCAATCCTCTTTGACCCACCCTTTCCTTACTTTTCTTAATTTTGTGGTGTATACAATGAATTCTTGACTGTATTCTTTTTCCCCTTCATCTACCTCTCTCTACTTGGCCCTGACCCCACATGGGATCTTGGATGTAACCAATTACTGATGTTGGTTTTGTTGACCTTTGATTTGGTCCTGTTAAGAGCTCTCCACAGAGTCTCTTATACTTCATTTAATTCAAAATCCTTAATTTTTATTTTAAACTTTTATTATTTTTTCTTTCAAGTCTCTTTTCACACAGTCTCAATGTTTCAGTTTCTATTTCCTCATCTTCTCTCCCTTTATTTTTTACTCAAATCTTTTTCTTTTCATCACTATATTTGCTTTCACAATAGTTCTCTAATAAAATAGGCAGGGTAGGTTTTTTGAATAAAGCTGGGCCTGTAGCTACCTCACAGATAAAAGAAATCCTTTCCAGGGGAGATCTGGGGAGACTGGCTGTGATCCTCAGCAGCTTGACTGGTGACTTACTGTAACAGATAACTCACTACCTAGGGCTCAAAGGTTTTAATACCCATGGTCTCCAAGGATACCATACACAAAATTAAAAGACAAACAGCAGGTTAGGAGAATGCATTTGCAACTCCTATAAGAGTCCAAGGATTAAAGTTTATGAAGAAAGTTTATAAGTTGAAAGTAAAATACAAACAGCCCTCTCACTTTCAGTAGAAAAAGGGATTTCAATAGGCGAATTACAGGAGCAAAATGAATGGCCAATGAAGAGATGTGAAGGAGATCCATTTTATTAGCCATAGGGAAAAAGCAAAATAACAAGTAGATCCACATTTTTTTTCTAAGCCATGTGTTTTTTTTCCCCTTTGTAATCTCATGAATACTTTAAATTGTAGAGACACCTGAATCCCTGTTTACATTAGCTTCTAGTGTGTTCAGAGCTAATGACATATGTAATAAGTTTTGTTTTATTTTTATACACACATTTCCCCAAATGATTCTCTAACAAATAAGGGCTGCTCAGTAGTTTCTGTAGTGATAATAAGAATGTATATAAATGACTCCAAGCACGTTATTTATCTGAAAGCAGAACTTGAAGGGAAACGCACATGAGAAAAGAAAGAGAGAAGAGACACCGTGTCCAGTGAAGTGGGGAGAGTTGTGGTGGGTGGCAGGCTATTCCATGCTATCTGTGGCTTCGAACCCTCCTGTACAGACTGTTTCCCATGAAGACAGGGAGAGAAAGCACCAAAGATCAGTCTTTTTTTCCTCCCTGGGAGCTGAGAAGGGGTTCCAGATGAGCAAGAGTCTGGGCCAGCACCAGAGCAGGTGTCCCCAGAAGAGGTAGAGGCCCCGAGGGCAGGGACCTGAACTTCCAAAGATTAGCATGTAGGGGAGGCCATGGGATCACATTCTTCCCAGGGTTCAAGAGTGCTTTATAAAAAAGAGCTTTCCAGCAGTGGGTGGCTCTTCATGAAGTGATGGGGATCATATCCTTGGAAGTATCCATGCATACTTTCCATCCAAAAGGATGGAGAGAAGCTTGTCAGGAAGGCACTTGGGGCAGGAAAGATGCTGTATCCAGACCTTCTAACTCTGAGATGCTCTGACTCCATAAGACAATATGCTTGCTTTTCATCTGGCTGAGACTAGCCCATCATCCACTTGCTGTCACAGGAATGAATCTGCATTCCATGGAGATGGACTATGGGACCACATAGCACAATGTGCTTGTGAGTTAAAAAAAAAAAAGACTGTAATGTTCTAGAACTTCTGGGGGCCTAGATTCCTTCTGATTGGATGTAATGAATGAGTCTAATCCTTAACATCTATCAGCTTCCCTTAACTAGGGCTCAGGAAAAGTGGAAACTTGCTTTCTAATGTGCCTCTCTCTTTACAGTCCCTCTTCCCTTCCTCTCCATGGGGAGATGGGGAGACAATGGGACTCCAGAGCTCTGGACTGGAGAAGTGTTCCCCTCCCCCCCATCCCTCTGCTTGCCTGCTCAGTGTGTCCCAGATACCAGCTGCTCACAGACACAGACCTCATTAACGTCCTCACTAATTGGCTCTGCTTTTGCTAAAGCAGTGCCTGACCTCAGGATATCCTCAGAAAATTGCACATCTTTACTTGGAAGATGGCAATAAATTTAATGGCAGCCGGTGTATATGTATGAGTATGTGTGTGTGTGTGTGTGTGTGTGTGTGTGTGTGTGTGTGTGTGTGAAAGAGAGAGAGCGCATGGGTGTTCATTTCTTGTGTGTTTTGGGAGGGAGATAAGAAAGAAACCCATTAAATATAAACTGTGGCTAGAAGATTAAAGTCCATTTGAAAAAAGTTAAAACATGCAAATATTGCACCATTTTTAATTTGCTCTCGAGAAGGTGGTGGTGGTCCAAACTGAAAGGGCTGACACAGGTTCCAGGGACCACCAGGAAGTTCAGGCAGGAGGCTGGTGAAGGCGGACAATGCTCATCTGTAGAGGGCTACCCACATCAGTACGTTCTCCAAGTACCCAACGACCCTTCCAGGGTTCCTGGGCAACACTAGGCTGGCTAAGGGATGAGGGCCTCTCCAGGATTCCCAGGGAAGTGTCTGCTGCTGGCCAGGCAGTAGGACCCACGGTGGGCTTCAAATGGGGGAGCTCTGGGTTCCACCCCAGCCCACAATGCAGATATCCCCCCGCCCCCTGGAGATAATGAATGCAAAGCCTAAGGTTTTACCTTCCTGCCATCGCCAGACAGTGATGGTATGCTCGGGGTCCACTCCCACCGACACCAGGAGCTTCCCAGTTGCACTGAAGTTGACATAATTTACCCCCTTGGAGTGGAAGCACCGCAGCATGGAGAGGGTGTGTTTGGTCATGGCGTCCCAGATGTGGATGGAAGGCGTTGTTCCTGAGTGTGGGAGGCATGACAGAATTGGTGGAGGGAGGCAATGCTTGTGTAGTTTTACAAGCCCTCCCTTGGACAAGGGTTCAGGGAATGTTACAGGTACTGGGCATAAGAGGCTTCTAATGTCACCTGGCCAGACAAAGACTCTAGGAGACTTGGTGCTCAAGGCAGAGCCCTCTGTACCGCTCTGTCTCTCATACACACTTATGAAGGATTTTCTACCGGGAAACCAGTGAAGTCAATGACTTGTATCAGCAATTTCTCAGGCAGATACAATCAGCAAGCATGGTACATTGACATGAGTTTGCTGTGCAGATGGGAACTACTCACAGATGGAACAGCCTTACCTGGGGTTTCCACGCTATCACCTGCATTGAGTGGGCAATGGCAATGAGGAAGCAGCAAGGGAAAACAATAGCGACAGTAAGTCACGTCTTTTAAGAGTAAAGCACTCAACACCAGCATCAGAAAGCTCCAAAATAAATGTAAAGAATGGACATGGGGGTCAATGAAAACAAGCAGGAAGATACTTTGCTACAAACTGCCTGGAAATTACAAGTAAAAGCAAATAAGCAAAAAACTTCTCACAAATGTGAGTGGGTTCACATTTGTTGTTGGTAGTTTCCTAGGGCACAGAAGGGCCAGACACACGTACTGCAATGTAAATCAGCAAGCTTGGAGACCAGGTGGATTGGAGGATAATTCTCACAGTCCACAGGGATGAGGACATCCATTTGCTTGGACTCTGATCTACCTCTGTGGTCCCTCAGAAGCACCCATCACTGTATACAATAACTTAAATGACACACGTATACTGAAAGCTCAAGAAATCAAAGCAACACCAATATGCAAGTGTGAACCTCAATGACCCATTTCCTCTCCCAGGATTTGCTACTAAGTCAGTGGTGCTGCTCAGCTTGGAGGGCCTCAGCCAGTGGGAGGTCCCCTACCTATCTGGCTGGTGGCCACCACATTTCTGTACTTGGGATGCTGGTTCACCGTGAGGCAGAGGATGTCATCTGTGTGCTCCAGGTAGAAGCTCTGGCTGCCTAGGAGAGAGATCACAGGAAAGGTGAATGACAGAGTTCAAAGACTCCTCAGGAAAACTGCAATTTTTCATGCAAAAAACTGTAAATTCCTTATAACTGTGAGAGCTGACAGATCATAATTCTCACTTTTAGAGTTGTCCTCAGAGATGTGGGCAACTTTAAAAAATTCATATATCCCATTCTAGATCCAGGAGAAGAACTGATGTTCTTAATCTCCCACATCCAAACTCCACTCCAATCTTCCCACTGTGGGTCCAGGGCATTGTCGAAGTGCAAAGGCTTCCAGAAAGAAAAACACCAATGCTTAAGATTTCTTCCTCCTCAGAGCACAGGTCTGATGACTCCTAGAGTCTACTTATGGGTAAGGCACAGCCTGGAGATAATGTTCTATTTAGCAAAATGGAACGAACCCCTTGCTCTTCATAAAGAGAAGTCCCCTTTAACTTGCCAAGTACCAATTCATTTGGGTGCCTGAAAGGCACTGGTCATGGCTTTCCTCCCAAAGCCCTAAGTTGCCATAAGCCACAGGAAGTTGAAGGAAGGACAAAAAAATACTTATTATTTCTATTGCAGCAAATGGGCTTGCTGACTTCCCAGGTGATTGCTTCAACAACTTTTTTGTGTGTGCTAGTAGGGCTTGAACTCAGGACCTGGGTGCTATCTTTTTCATTCAAGGGTGACACCTGTACCACTTGAGTCACAGTTCTGCTTCCCCAGGTGGCCACTTTAAATCCATTCAAAGGCCCAAGAACAGAGAAACAAACACAGGCGTTGCTAGTACATTGCTACTAAAATGGCACTGTGCAACTAGAAAACTGGGGTAAATGTAGAGACAAATCTCATTGTCTTCCTCACCTAGTGGACACACATCAGTGCAGGCCATACAACAATGACATAGAACAGGAAAGAAATAGAAAAGTTTGCACAACAAAAAGCTCTATTCTGAGATATGAAGCAAAGAAGATCAAATGCTTCAAAGCAAAGAAGACGACATCCCAAGTGAATGGGTGGGTAAAGACGGATGTCTGATTACTAAAGGTTTGAAAAGCTCCTTGTGGCCAGCTACCTGTGGAAAGGTTCTGCACGATGCCAGCCGCTGCTGTGTGGAAGATGATGTCGGCGCCATCGTTAAGGTAGTGCAGGTTGTTGCGACAGTCAAATCCTCTGTAGCCAAACACATGGTCGAGAGCCAGCTCCTACATGGGCACACACAGATGAAAGCCACCCTTAGAGGAAGGAAGAGCAGAGGGACAAACCCACGCTGTGTGAGCAACCCCGGATGGCACAGGAACACTGTGGTAGGAAGGCAGCTGTCATACACTAAAGGCTTCCTGCCTAGCTGGGGGATTGGGGGCGGGGAGAGGGGGACACAACCTGCCAAACACAGCCTTTTCTTTAGTTCCCTGAAATGCAGAACGACTATCCTAAATAAGTCAGATTTCCTTCTGCTCCCTTAGGTGAGTCAGTCTCTAGGCTTGAAGCCCTACAAATGTGAACTAGAAGCTTCATGTCTATACCTTCACAGGGGCTCCTTAGATGGGTTCAATGGTGGCTCAGAGACTTTCTCTGGCAAATTCCCATTGACGAGGCTGGGGCCAGCAGGGCAGGATCCTGGGCAAGTGCAATGCTTGCTCTGTTGGTTGGTGTTCACCTTACAAAGTTACTGCACATTTGCATTCTTTTCTTCAGCAACTAGATCCTGTTCTGGGTTGACAGTCTTTTTTTTCTTCCTACCTCACCCTCCATGACAAAGAGCAGGAGCTGAGTCAGCTCTCAGTTCCACTCAACAGACAGGTCCTGGGCAGCAACTCTGCACCTGGCCTTGTGCTGGCAAGTGACACAAAATGAACAAAATGCCAGGCCCTTCTCTCTACTTTCCCCGATCCTGGCTTTTATTCTGTCCACAGTCTGCCAACTGCAAACAGCAGGTTAATTCTTCCAAGGTACCATGATACCTCTTTGCTCAAAAGCATTCCCTGTCTTTCACTGTCTCCGAGATGAAGCCCAAACTTTGGGTAAACCCACTTATCTTATTTAGTCCATATATCATAAATTTTCCTCACTTTCCATGTTGGCTTTTTTAAATTATCTCTTGTCTAGAAAGCCCTTCTCATTTCCACTCAGTGAGTCTCTACACACTCTTCCCAATGGGTTTCCTAGAAACTGTATTTATTATGCGACTCCACTCCTAGACAGGGAGGACAAGTAACCTAAGCTGGGTCAAACACATAGTCTCCTGGGAATTTAGAACAAGGGAACTAGTAGGTTCAACTGGTTAATTAGATGGGGAGATGGAAACTGAAGAGCTGGGGAACATGGGTAAGGTAGTATGTGCAAGTCCAGTATTCTAAGAACTCTTAGGCAAAAGGAAGAATTACCAGGCAAGCACAAGGCCCTGCTGAGCCAAAGAGAAGTGCCATCTTGGCTTATGATAACTTTTTAGCTCCTGGATGCTGTCCTTCCTGAAACTTACGTGCATTTCTTGATCTGTGCTGTGTTTCCTGACAAATTATCCTCTCAGTAAAATTCCCCTTCCTGATTTAAAAAAAATGCTAGATTTTTCTGGCATCAATGAGTTTACAGCCAAGTAAGGGAGACAGGTAAGTAAAAGAGGTAGTAGAGAGAATGAAGAGTGAATGTGTGTGTGTGTGTGTGTGTGTGTGTGTGTGTGTGTGTGTGTGTGTGCAGGACAGAGTGGTTAGGAAAGATTACCCAGAGAAGGACAAAGTGTGGTGACCAGAGCAGTGGATGTCCTTTTAAGCAGAAGGAATTAAATCAAGGAGCCTTGAAAGTTTCAGGTAAACTCAGAGGACAGTATGTGGTGAACTTGGAGTGGGGGGTTGGGATTGGAGATTGGGGTTGCAATGGAGAATCACAGGCAATGAGCTTACAAGGTGGCTCTAGGTAAAGTTTTGAAACTATTAACTTAAATCCCCGTGGGACTCAATCCCAATGGGATTCAAGTTCATGTGGGAATCTAAAGGGTTTTAAAATTGGTAGAAGGCATGAAAGATTTGTACTGTAAAGAGTGAACTCTGGGAATGAGGGCAGGTCTCTGAAAATGGTAGGTTTACTGGAGTAAACCAGAGGTGAAATCTTAAGGACTGAGTTCAGATCTTCCCCACTCCCTGTATTAGAAACCAAGCCCATGGGCCTAACATGCACTTAACCTTCCAGCCCCATAGTCTTCCCTTGCAAATGGGAGTAGCAATAGTGCCCACCTTCCACATGAGAAAATCAGGCAAAATGCTTCCTACGAAGTATGCAAGATAGTCCTTGGCATGTACAAAATGTTTACATGACATGCCTTTTTCTCCCCTTCGCTATTTTCCCTTTTACTCTACTCTCTCTCTTTCTTCTTGTCCATGAAAGAGTTGCTGAGTACCTAAAATGGTAGGAGATTTGGGGCAAGGAAGCCAGCTTTGGAGGATGAGGGGAAGAGGAGAGGGGCTCAGTGGATGTAATTCCTGCCCTGGAGACAGGTGATAAAATGCCACTCAGAAGGGAAGGGGATCAAAGAGAGCCAATGGATCCATTTGCGTTCATGTCATGGTATCTGTGGGACAGGCAGGTTTTGAACATTAGTTTGCAGGCACAGTAGTTTCTCCTCCTCACCTCAACTAGTTTCTTCTTCTTTGTGATATTGTTCTTCTGAAGTTTCTCAGGCAGGGGAGCTGCTCGGCTAACAGGTGGTCTGCAACAGAGAGAACCAGAGGGAACACAGCATTGGGGAAAGACTCGAGGCTACATTCCCTGGAGCCAGCTGAGGCCAGCTGAGGATTCTCATTCTTCTGTCACCCTCAAAGGACCCTCAACCAGGGTTTGCTCAGTGCTGCCCTTCTCTCTCCAAGGAAAAAGCAGATTTGGACAGGACTGTTCCCATGTGGGGGGCCAGGACTCACAGCTGCCCTGCTGAGCTTCCTCATATCTAAGGCAATGTAAACCCTTACCCTGCCCCCTAGAAGCCAGGAAAAACTCTGCAGATAGAGGGGCTTGTTTTATGGCTAAGGACCAACTTATGCATGGGTGCATGCGAAGAAAGAGCCTGCACTTTCTTAATTCATTGGCCTTTTTATTTTATTATTTTTTTGATAGGGATGTGCTGATGTTCTTCAGAAGCACTGTGGTCAAAGATCACGCTGTGGTGTGAAACAGGCTTACAAGCTAGGCTTCTGAACAGCACAGGCAGGTCTGACCACACAGAAAGGAAAGAAGGAAGAAAAGGCATGGAAGAACACATTCTCGTCCTCTGTCCTGCTCCTCAGTGTTAGGGTCAATGTTAGCCACTATTATCATCTCACAGGTTGATTTTATCCTCTCAGCTTTGGGGACTGGGGCCTTCAAACTCAATTAAGAATTTTATAAGGAGGAATCAGGGATCCTGTATAAAGAGTCTGACTCTTGGTGGAATTGAGCTCCCTAAATCATATTTCCCTAAGTTTCAGAACACAGGATGGGTGTAGGGAGACCTATAGCAGTTCCCATGACATGTTCCAAAGCCATTACTAATTGTTCTGGGGAATGCAGAGGGAAAGAATTACCTTGATCCCCTTGGAAGCAGCAAACAAAGCCAAGTGAGAAACTTAGTACAGTTTAGAGAAGCATTAGCAACCACCTCACTCATGCACAAGCATTTTCCAAGTGAACAGACATTCCTGCGTGGCACAAACCATGCTTCCCCAGCATGCCAGCAAAGAACTAAAACAGAAATGAAAGAGTGCACCAAGTCTACAAATTCCAAAAGCTCATACCCTGTGGCTTCGGGGCAAACTCTGCACTAAGTGCCTACAGATAAGGAGAGAAAAGGAAGCCGGTGAACGCTTCCCCTGGTTCTTGGGCCTATACGCCCTGCACCCTGGGACTGCTTCTTTTAGAGTGTCTGGGGAGAAATTTGTCAGAAAAACAATGACATCCTCCTGGATGTTATGGGTTGTTAGGCTCAATGGGTGCTTTGTTCCCAAATTAAGTTTGATTCATAATTTAGCCTAATTATTTCCCAGCGTTTTTCTCAGTAGGTCAGCTTGCCTGCTGAATGGCTTGTAGAGTTTGGGGCTGGGGGAGGGAAACAGAGCACCTTTATTTTTATCAGAAAGTCTACAATCAAAACATGTTATGTAATTGTAAGTGATAATTGGACCAAATGGTATTGTAATCCCTGGTGAAGGATGGGGAGAAAGCATAGAGCCCATCGCTGCATAATGACACCCCCGGCTGACATCATCACCGCCCAACTGAGCACAATCTCCAGGCTGGGGCATGCCAGTTCTCACAATTAAGACATTTCCTACACATTAACTATCATTTCCCAGAACATCTGCTCTTTCTTCTGTTTTAGTGGGACTTTCCAAAAGAAATCCATGGGCTTCTTCTTTTACCTAAGATGTTGGAGTATATGATAAAAGCGAGCCAGGGGCTGAGATGAGAGCGAGAATCTGCTGGAACTACAGCATGGCTCAGAAGGCACAGCTTGAGACTGAACACAGGGATCCGTTCCAGGGTCCACACAGGTTGTATAATATACAGCATATTATACAGTGTAGATTGAGTATGCATACAAGCACAAACACTGTGTCTTTATATATATATATATATATATATACGAGATTGTATATATACACACACAAAAGCAATCCAATGCTTTTTTTCACCTTGATTTTTCAATTTAAAAAAAAGCTACAAAGTAAAGCCATTTCAGGATGCTTCTTTTTTTTTTATTTCACAAGCATATGTTTATAGCTCGATTGCTCCAAATTGAAGAGGAGGGAAGCAAGGGGAAGGAACCTGCAGGTGAATTCAGCGGGTTTTAAGTATTGACCCTTCAAGTTTGAGGATTCTGCATGAACCCTTAGTCTGGGTGTTCACACAACACCTGTGCTCTTCTGGAGTGGTGCAGATACTTACTTGACAATTCCCTGCCTCCAAAGGAAAGCAAGTTAAAACACAATACAAGTATTAAAGGCTTCTTTCCAAGCATCTGTAAGCAGCATTCAAAATATCAGACGTGGGAGGAATTGCCAAAAATTTCCAGCACAGCCAAACACTGGAAGTTTAGCATTCTTCAGGAGATGTAAATCCTTCCAGATTTTGTTTCCATTGGAAATGTGACTTGCAAAAGCCCGCTGCAGTGGGCAAGAGTAGAGCATGTGTTGGGCTTTTTAGTCTAATAAATTCTATATATAGAGAGAGAGTTAGCCCCAATGAAAGAGCCAAGAAATCAGTGAGTGAAACACAACAAGAGACCCAATGAGGTTATGAGCTGGGAGGGCGAGGGACTGGCTTGTGGGGTGGGAGAACCAGAAACATGGAAGGAAGGAGGGCATTGAGGTATTTCAGGGGACAAGGATGAGAGGTTGCATTGGGCAGGAAATGTAAGTAGCGAGCCTGCAAGAGCAAACGTGGATAATCCTGAGAGAGAGTGAAGGATGAAGGCCTGAACTCCAGAGGAGCAGAGAGAAGCTCTGACAAAGCAGTAGGTGAAGGCAGGAAACCCAAGGAGAGGTCTGTGAATCAAACATGTGGCTCGTTGACTAAGGAGGCAGTTCAGTCTTAGACCCAGTGCTAGAGGTGGTATATGGTTGCTGAAGATCTACCCATGTCTCTAGGTGGTCCCTACCTCATGGCATATTCTGTGGGGTTGGCAGGCCAAGGTCATGGGAAAGTGGGTCCTGGCTGTGATCTCAATGCCCAGCAGTCAGGCTGCTGAAGATAAAGCGTAGACTCACTTGAGTGGAGTGTTGTCCTGACACACATTCTCACTCCATGAAGGCTCCGAGGGTAGCAAATGTCTTAGTAGCCTTTCCTCCTTGCTTGACCCCCTCTCTGAGGTGTGAACTGGCAGAGCAGGGCAAGGAGCAAAGCACACATAGACCAGCTCTAGTCAGGAGTCCAGAACTCAGGCACTTGAGAACGTTTCAGCAATGACTGTGTCACAACTCATGTTGAGCCACAGTCAGAGCCAACAGGGGTGGTGAGGTGTGAGAGCAGGTGAGAAAGGAAGTTTCTCTAAGCAGATTTTGTAAACAGGGGGTGGAGGAGTAGAAAAATTCAGCTTCAATTAGCCACAAAATGCAAATTTGAAGCTGTTCCATGTTCAAAGTGTCCTTGGAGGAACTATAACTTTGCTTAGATTCCAAAATGTGTCATAAAATGCTTCAAGAAGCCAGGCACTGGTAGCTCACTTCTGAAATCTCAGTTACTCAGGAGGCTGGGCTGAGGTTCACAATTTGAAACTAGCCAGGGCAGGAAAGTCTATTAGACTGCTATCACCAATTAATCACCCCCCCAAAAAAAATTCAGAAGTGGATCCGTAGCTCAAGTGGGACAGTGCTAGACCTGAGCAAAAAGAGCTCAGAGACAGTGCGTAGGCCCTGAGTTCAAGCCCTAAGACCAGCACCAAACAAAAAAACTGCTCCTGGAGTTTTCAAATTGTCTTCGGAATTTGAGCTAACTTTAGATCTCAGTCTCAGTGGGGAACTACTACATAATCTGAACTCTATTTTAGAATTATTTCCTAAGATCAGCTCATGGATGAGCTCCTGGGACTCAGCAAGTCCACATTTCCCTTTCACCACACACATAAAAATTAGTGTTTGTATATGTGAGGGAAAGGAGGCACATTTCAATCAGACTTCCAAATTCTTCGATGAGAGGAAGAGGCAGAGGACAAGGAAGAGGTACTGGGATTAAAACGATCCAGTGATGTAAGAGAAATCTAGGTTTAGGAATAGTCTCCAAAGTCACAAGGACTCTATTATAAAAGGAAAAAAAAGGAACTGGATCATCTAAGGATCTTCTCAGTGGTAAGTAGAGTTGATAGAAAGCTGTCAGGCAAGAGAATGATAGGATATTCTGAAAATGCCATCTTGAAAATGCTCTTGACTAAAGCATTAACAAAGCCTTAAAAAATGAGGATATAAGCTGGATACTGGTGGCTCATGCCTATAATCCTAGCTACTCAGGAGGCTGAGATCTGAGTACTGCAGTTCAAAGCCAGCCAGGGCAGGAAAATCTGAGACTTTTATCTCCAACTGAGCATCAAAAAACTCAGAAGTAGAACTGTGATTCAAATGGTAGAGAGCTAGCCTTGAGCAACAGACAGTGCCCAGGTCCTGAGTTCAAGCCCCAGGACCAGCACAGACACATACACTCACACACACTCATACACTAAAGGAGATATCATATCATAGCCATTTAGAAAATGGTTTGGATGGAAGAATAAGGTCTTAATATTGGAATGGAACAAACTAAGTCAAGTTAGAGAGATACTGAGGAAGCCATTGCAATAATCCAAGGGAGGACAAAGAAGAACCTGACTGGAGAAGTGGAAGTTAGTAGATATTAGTGAAGTGGGCCACATGGCACTTTGTAATTGACTAGCTTCGGGGAATGAAGCAGGAGAGGTATACTTGCAGGAGTGGAATACCAATGTTCTGGCCTGGTAAATAGTAAATATGTATTAGAGTAAGAGAGCAAACAGTGGTACCATTGATGGAGACAGGACAAGAGAGTTTCTGAGGGAAGA